>NC_056602.1:3013888-3652638 GCF_018340385.1 Cyprinus carpio | reverse complement strand
ACGAATCATACAGCTTAAGTACTGCTCATACTTCATGCATGTCAAAAACTAGATTTCCTGCTATATGTTTTAACATTCTGTTTATAACCAACATCATGTTATGTTAAAAGAGCAACATCAAAATGTTCACCTTCAACTGGGGTTGGAAACAAAATGAATATTTTATTAGCAAAAATACCCCTACAGTATATACAGTCTTAATGGTTATTTAATGAGAAAAACTAATAGAAGTTTTGTTCATAAGATGATAAAAGTTACATTTGAAAAAGTTGCAGAAAAACTTTGGTAGGAAGGACTTAAGCTTGCAGCTTACAGCAGTCCGTCAAGAATGATTACTTTTTATTGCATCACATTACCTTAGTCAAAAGCATTCAAATAATATATTTGACTGTCATTTATACTGAAATAGTACTATGGCTGCATTGAGTAGAATTGTAAGTCAATATAACAGCAAGTAGTATATTGTGACTCAGTGTGATAAACAGCTGTTTTTCTTCTAACAGACTTCTTAATGCTACTCACATACAGTAGATGCATATTTAGGTCCTTCACAGTCTTTAATAGATGCACAGACAAGAGTGAGAAAGAGACAACTTCATCACAGACAGCTAATAAATAAGTCTGGTCTGCATGAATGTGATAAATGTAAAAAGTGTTTGTGTCGTTTCCTGTCTGCTCATTTACCTCTTTTGCAAGTAATTAACACCTGTCTGTTTTGATAAACAGCTGAATATGAAGCCATTTCAAACAAAAAAGCATTATAAATACTGAACAAAACCGTTATTGAAAAATATATTTCCATTTGACATTATTTTAATGTTTTGAACTTGATTATTTACATGTACACAGTTCTTAAGAATATTGTATGTCTTACGATAACCTAATAAATAACTGGGTACAAAAGGCACACTTACTCTTAAAAGCCAATCAAAATGAATCAGTAGTCTTTAACAATATCTAAAAAGATATTGTGTGCTATATATTTTGGGTGGAATTTGCTAAATAATTACAGAGCTTTAATGAAACGCTCAAATTTAACTAAACGAGTCTATCTGTCCACACAGACCTACTAAAGTCACATTTACAACCACTGCAGGCATGACGATTAAAGCAAAACACATTTCAAGTCTTGTTAAATGTTTGCCAGTAAAAATGATACAAAACAAAACTGATAAAATGTTTTATCCCAGATTCCAGTGCAAAAGCTTACTCACAGCTCACTAGTGTCCAAAGTTATAGGGCTGTGTTATATCAAAACCATTTTGTTGTTTACTGTATATTTTATGTTCTGATGTACTGTAGCACTGGCCTCTATGCAGCTTTCCAAAATGTCTGTATGTTTTGTATTATTGTTAGTTGTGAGAACTGCAAGCAATCTATCATTGTTTTTCCTTTCAACTGAGTAAATAGCTAGAAATTCCCTTTTTCTACACATGAACTGTGCCTTAAATCTTAAGCCTTGCATGTGGAGCTTCAGAAAATATAATGAGTTGTCCTAGCTGCCACTGTAATGGTGCTGTAATACTGTCAATGCAGCAATACATGTGTCAGAATTTAAAACCCAGAACTTTAACAAAGACAAAACGGTTCTGGTTAACATGATGGACTGTGTTCAAGACCTTCAGAGAAAATCTTAGATGACTGGTCAAATGAGGCTTGTGCATCGCCTCTGAATGCAAATGATTTAAGTACTTTGGAGTTTGGATTAGATTTGCATGTAAATGTGACACCATCCTCATGTAAATTAGATTTTATGACAATCAAGTCTGTAATAATTCTCAATAGTTACATCTACATGCACCCAAATAATCTGTTTATAATAGGATTGATGGCTCAATCGGACTGAAAAGCCTTCATGTAAACATCTTATTGAGTTTGGCTGAAATTAAATTTTGATCATATTGAAAGGGGTATTGTAGACCTGAAATAACCTCATTAAGAGGAAACAAATTAAGTATATAAATGCTTAAACCTGACTATTTTCTAAATCGGTTCCAAAAATCTATGGTGCAAATGCGCAGTGCCTTGATGCGCATGTTTACTTATACTTTACACTATACGAACAGGTGTATCAAGTGTTTCAAACCGGTTAATATCATGTTATTGTGGTCGCTTCAAACCCCTGGACATGAAAAACATCCAGGGGCAACAGTGTTAAAGTAGTGTTGGCAGATCGCTAGGTCCGGTCCTCTTTTAATTTGACAACAAATATCCGATTCCTGACCTTAAGTATTCGATTCTGGAATCGGAATCTATTTTCAATTCCCAACCCTAGTTCTGAATGCAAAATATGTGTTTGGAATACATGAAATGCACATATAAACTGTGAATTGGACTGCAACATTTAGGGTTCATATAAACAAAAATTTCAGAATCAATTTCAGATGAAAATTAGGGCTAGTAAACATAAATAACGTTACTGCTTCACTAATACACTTGTGTGTGCATTATGAAACAGACCTAAGATGAATGGCCCATATATTATAGACAAATCTACTTGTTACAGATTGCTGTCCTCTGCTTGTTTTGTAGCAGCTTGTGACTATTGTCCCTGTCTTTAAGTCCTGCTGATTGAGTCTGGCCCTTGATCTATGTTGGGATGAAACAAAAGGACTGCCTTCCAGACTCTGGTCGAACAACAAACAAAAGCAAGGGTAATTGAAAACCCTGTCCGCTCTGTTATAGTGCACTGGCAGCAATGAAATGTGAGTGCCACGACTGGTCTGCAGATTGGTTAATCCACAAGCTATACAATGCGCTAAGGTCTTCCAGCATTTTTCCCATGAACCGTTATTCCATATGATGCAGTTTACATGAATATAACATGTGAACTGCAAAATGGTTCTCAGGAAAAACAGAATGTGAGATGTGTAAGCCAGCGACCGCATCACTCACATTTTCAATCTGCACAAACACTGACCTCACAATATGTCTTCCAAGTCATATTTCAGACACCTTCGTTACTAAAGAGATAGATGTTCAATGCGTAGCTGCACTTGCCATTACTGTGAGTTGGTTTACCTGCTGCATCACCCTGTCATGGTGTGGAGAAACTGTGGTACATCATAAAATAAAGGTGGGGGGAAAACTACCTCTCTCCACATATGTTTACACTCCCACTCATTACTGAAATTACACATCATTTATCAGCATGGAGAGCCCGAATGAGCATAGGCAGAGCTGCTAAAAGAGAGAGCAAGAGTGAGATGCTGTTTGGATAGAGTAGAAGAGCAGCTCTCCAACATCTAATTAGCTAAAGCTGTGTTTTCTCCGCATTTGCTGCGGCCTCCACATCTCCACACAGAATTGGAAATCATCAGCTTAGGCCATAGGTTCAAAACAGATACAGATGTCCAGGCCTGGTGCACATCAACAATAAACACTGATACTGAAAGGGAATCCTACATTTAAGAGACAAATTTACATATTTTACAAATTCATTTAGGAGAACTTCAATAGAAGGCCTATTTAACCAATCCAAATCAATGTTGGATTGGGAGAACAAGTCTACTTTTGTGAAGCAAACTGGAAACACCATCTTAAAAAACGTTTTGTAAGGTAACTTATAAATGTGATTCATGTGTTGACATTTAAATGCACTGGTTTAATAAGACTTAGTTACTATGACTGCATCAGGATAAATCAACAAACGCCAGTTTTAGGAGTCAAATCTGGAAAAAATAGCGTGTATCAACAGCACAATTTTTTCATTCACATTGGAACCATGATTACAGAAATGCGTTTAATGTAGCAATTAAGGACAGATTTGAAATGGATTGGATGACCTCATCTCTTTTTAATGGCATTAGTATGTTAGAGCATCACAATAAACACTGGAAAAAACATCTGTAGATCTGTAGAGGAAAAAAAGGTTTGGACAGGACCATTTCTGCCATTATCTCTCTCTCTCTCTCTCTCTCTCTCTCTCTCTCTATCAAGCATTTACAAGAATAAATCTACATCTTTCTATATATAGCTGCTGTACCTATCCATTATAGATATGAATATATACATGTTTGCCAATAAGATGCATGACATCAAAAGCATCCTGCTGCTGTGCATTTAGAATAAGGAGGGATATTACACTTCTCTGAATTACACTACTAAAAATCTCTAAATAAGAGAAAATAATAAATGCAATCACTGCAAACCTAACCCTACAACCTGATCGTTTCTTTTCAGTCTAAACCGAGGTTTAAAGTATTTTTGTGCATGCAGATAATTAGTCATCGAGTCTTATTTTGCTGTGGTGGCGTCTCCAGTGTCTGGTTAAACACGGTTGTTTTATAGCAGGCAATATCTCGCAGCAGACTGGGGTTGTGTAAATGCATTTCCTCCCAATTAGAAGTCCACTGAAGCTAGTATTAACATAACTGTCATACTCCGAAAACTGTCTTTCTTTAGCACGAAAATGTCATTTGCGAACTGAAGAGAAGATGCGACTTTAAACGTAGAGATGGAGCGCGCGGACCTGCCCATGACTCAGTGCTGCAGCCTTCGGATTTCCTCCAGTTTCTATCATCCAGACTCCCAAACAAGCCATGGCAACACTTCACAATACCATGTCACACATTTTGCACTTTCATATAATTAACTACAACAGCTATACGAATGAGTAAGTGTGCAATAATCGCAAGCACTTCGTTTGTACTGCGTGCTTACCACAGCATTGAGAATATTCGCGCTTTATAACAGGTCACATCATTCTCAACGTAACGTTACTCGAACTGATTTAAACATTTTTAATAACAAATACATCGAAATCTTGAGTTAAAGATCTGACAAGTGCCACCAAGTGCTGATATGCGACCATGAGACGAGCTCATTTATATAGAATACAAGCAACTGACAAGCTAAAAAAAAACTATATATTAATATGTTAATCAAATATATTAATCGAATCTCATCTCTAAATAAAACAGAGACTCATAGAATTTAAAGAATTGCCAAATTAGCTTCCAATGTCAAGTGACAGGTCGAAGAACAACAAGGCTTCCCGAATAAAATAAAATAAAACATCACAACACATCTAAACGCTAACAGAAATGTTAAAAACTCAACTTACTCTTCAGCGCCTCATCGGTTAGTGTCGTTTGTATATTTTCTCTCGTCGTTGGCATCAGCTGAGACTATTTTCTCCTCAGAAGTGAAACGGGATAAAATCCTCCTCAGTTCAGCAGCCCCTGACTCAAATCCTGATATTTCTTCTCCACAGACACCTTTCGCGTGCACAGAGAAGACAATTCAAGTATTATATATCCTTCAAGAACGTGTTCTGCCTGTTGAAGGTCCGTTTTCATGGAATAATAAGAGTATTTTCGGGACCGGCGTTCATAGTGGAGCTCTCTCCTCCTCGCGCGCTGTGCGGACAGGTTTCGCGCTTCCCTCGCGAGCTCTGGATTGATGATGTGCGCTCAGTCTGTCTCGCGCTCACAAACGCAGCACGCACTGATGCGCTTCATTCCACACCGTCCTGTATACGTGTGTGGGTGTATTTCATGTTATCCTACACTGTTTTCTAGGGCATCCCGAGAAACTGTGTCATCATTGCCACCTAGAAAAGAGAGCCATGTCGAGACAAACTGCTTTGTGCGCTTTATTTGCTGGTATGTCCTCATTTTAAGAAAAAAAAAACCCATCGACCTCTGACAAGTTCCCCAGTGTTTGCTAAGTATATTCAGTTTTTTTGTCACTGTAGTGTTAATTTGTGAACGTAAAGATTGATGCTTTGGCTTCTATTTTAGTTAGCAGAGACTGCAAATGGGGAAAAGCAGTGACAGGCTAAAATGAACACTAAAATATACATATTTTAATTTCTGTGTTTGCTCCGACAACGAATATAGCTCAGATCCAAGCCAAAGCAGAATTAACCCCTTATGAAGGAATCAGTGTTTTCAACGAATCGGTTGCATGAATGAGTCAATAACTCACTTAAAAACACATAATTTGTCGCCACCTACTGGCGTAACGATTTAACCTGCAAAAACAATCTGTGAAAATCCCCATCATCACGAATGAGTATGACTATAACAAATACCCACAATAGTTAAAAGACCCATTGCTTTTGAATTGTTATATCAGGACTCATTGAATGCTGCTCGACCAATCAGATTTAAGGACCAGAACTACTTTTCACTTATAGGCTACTCAAATAAGGAAACAATCAGAGTATTAAGATAGCTAATCATAAATAATTATTAAGGTAATGCTTGTTGATGCCATCAGTGAAAATAATCACAAATTGTCAGCGGGTTTTTCTGCTTTAGACCAAATACTGTAAGATGATACATCAACGTGTATAGACACACAAAAAAGAAAACAAATCTTATAGTTTAATACGTGTATAGAATGGATTCACTATCAACCCAGTTATTTTTAGTATTCAGTATTTTGGCACTTGTGCTGCAACAGTAACTTTATACTGGAATCCTTACAAATGGAGGTGGAATATTACAAACACATGCCATTTCTTGACCTTGTGCAGAGTGCCAGAAGACACTGTATTGATTTTTATAACAAGCACTGCATAGAACTCAAACCAGAATATGTTGTTCAACTACTCATTATAACATACAACCCATAATCCTGTTTAAATTCATTAAAGACAAATGGCTTAAGTTAATTTACAATCACATAATTCATTTTACGTATATATATTTATGTGCTTTCACACACCCTTAAATTTTCTCATATTCCCTTTTAGCATGTACAATATGATCAGTGCTGCAATCCGGTTTACCAAGCACACACCTGCTCTCCACTCTCAGTCATGGAGAAAACATTTCTTTTTTGCACTGCCTCTTAAATTAACAGCCTCTCAAGCATTTCAAAATAGGCAGAAATTTACAACCTCTCAAGCATTTCAGATCGGTACAATAGATAATATTTTTGGCAGTGAGCTGTGATATTACAGATTGATTTTTATTACTTTATCCAATAAAAATGATTTCCTTCCTTTGGTTTCAAGGGGAAAACAGCCAAAATAAAAAAGGGGGGCCGGTGGCTCAGGCCCTATAGGACATAAATCTTTTATCCGTGGCTTCCGCATGGGAAAGAGATAAGGCGCAGGAAAACGAAACACTGAAAGGCTCATCTGAATCTCCCAGCAGCTCAGTTCCCCTGAGTGGGCTGATGCACAGACAAATATGCCAGCTCAATCCTCGCTGCTTTGCTCAAAAATAAACGAATATCTAAATATGTAAATGCCACAACAATATAAAGAACAGAAAGCACACTCAAACTCGGTCAAGTAAATGCCAGTAACAGTGTTCAGATAATGGCGCACGAGAAGAATGCCGTTATTGTGGATGTTTTTATGAAAACATTCATCAAGATACTATCTAAGCAATCTCACTTGACCGTAAACCATTTATTCTATATGTGCAGCTCTATGATGGTATGTTTGAGGATAATTACTCTGTGCATCAAAATCAATGCATAACCTAAAGCGTTACCATCTCATTTACAGTGCACAACCTGTCATGTAGTGAATCTTTCTTGCATTGTACATTGCAGTGCGATCCTAATCGTGTGACATGTCATTTTAGTCACCCTTATTTGGATGAGCCTCAATGTTGTCACTGTCAACAACATGAGTACCAAGAAATCCCAAATCAAACACTGAGTGAAAGTGTGTTAGAGAACATGCATGTCATGTGTTACCTGGAAAACAAAAGCCAAACGTCACAAACAGTAAGATCACAGTCCAAATCAAGATGTGATTGCATTGACTGTGCATATGCATGTTTTTTAATTCAATGACAATAACTAGTTAAAGGTCTCTGAAACACTGTATTTAGCAATATGGACTATAAAACAGGGTTTTTTGACTGAATTAATCTTCACAGCATTTCATTATTACGCCTTGCAGTATGAAAGCATTTCCTTGTTCTCTTACTACCATGTCAATTGGGTTTACACACACTAATGGATTGCATTGGTTGTTATGTTGTCTACACAGACAGTCGTATCATCACTGACTGAAGGCACACAGGTCAGGGCCTCTTTCTAATCTGGCTGATTAGTCAGGGTCTGCGATGAGCTCACCGTACAGACAGCAAACAATGCAACAACAGCTCGGCGTCATGCTTCATGAGCCCTTAGGGACAGCGTCTGACTCTTAGAGCCTGCTGCGTCCTTTGACCTCCAGATCAAGCTCCTCAATTACTTTATACCTGCACACAAGGATGGGTGGGGTCAACAATTCAATTAAAGCCAGCAGCACACCCACTAATCACATCAGGATTGCCAGAGTTTCATTAGCGCTCAAGACTCTTCAAAGCCTTGCCTCTGTGTCAGTAAGGGGATTGGCCACCCGCTCTTTCATGCGTTAATTAAATTTGAAGTCTCGTTGGCTAAAAAGACAGGCTTAGTATTATGGTTCTGAGGTTGATGAATGTTATATAAAAACCAAAATGATTTCCAATGGAGCATTTTTAGTTAATATGCAAACTGCATAAAATACAGACACTGAGAAGTGCAAGAGATGGACATCCTTGTCATATTTCAAAAATCAAAAGAAAGAAATAGGAAATTATATGTTGCATTACAAGGGATTTCAGGATGATTAAAAAAAAAAAATTCTCAATAATACAAACATAATGAAAAATTCTTTAAATTCTGAAGTATTTATCATGCTAAAATGTATTTATGTTAATTTAGTAAAAACTGCATAAGAGCCACAATAATTTTAATTATTTATTATAATGTATTATGGTGTATTTTTAAACATATTTTTGTTTTAATAACAACAGCAAATATTATTAGTAGTAGTATAAATGTGACTTCTGTAAGATTTACTTAAATGTTTCCCTACAATCCCATTAATACATAAAATAATAAAATATTATTTCAATTGAGAAGTATTTATTATGCAAAAAAAAAAACTGTTATGCCACTTGTTTTTGTTACTGAAACACAATAAAAAACTGCATGAGAAGCTCCATTGTTATAACAATAACAAAATTATATAAAATATGTATTATATTTATTATTATTATTTATAATAATAAAAATATATATGTATCATTATTAATACTTTTGTTGTCACTGTCATCACCATTAATATTGTTATTATTATTATTAACATGACCTGGACATGTTTTTGTGAGATTCACTCAAAGAAAAATTTCTTGGAGGAGTCTGTGTTGATTACAGAGTGACAGAAAGAGGAAGAGAGGACGAGAGGAGGCAAAGCTTCAAGGCAAACAAACTTCTTGAACCTTTGCAAATTTCAAATGAGCTCAAGCTAAATTGATATTCAAAGAAACAGAGTGGATAAAGAAAGCCAGCTGTTGACTGAGAAGTCACTGATGGGGAAAATACTCTGCAGGCTGCTTGAACTCTTCTCAGAGTGATACGGGTGTGAGACACCAAACAAGCATTTGATCATACTCATCTTTTTGACTCGAGAAACAGAGCTCTAAATAAAGAAACATAGCTTTTATTCACTGAAACATCACATACATTCATATAGTAACACATCTTATAAAAAACTATTTTTTAACACACAGTAGACCAAATATGAACTTGGTAACTGAACTCACAATTAAAATATACATAATGCATTTTGAATTAGACAAAACATCAAAGAAAGTGGAACTAACTTCAACACCTGGTGTTTTTTTGGTTTGTAATAGATATATAAGCTCCTTAAGTTCACACAGGTGTCCTAGAAGAAAAACCACAGGTGTAGAGAATCATATTATCTACAGACATGTTTCACGAACCACAAACACAAACTCTTCTTTACTACTTCTTTACTATTTCTATATGCAGAAAACACTATGTGAAGCATGTCGTATGTCTGAGTTTATAGTTCTGGAAACAGTACATTGAACAGTAGGCGAAAGGTACCAGGATGACCTACCACTTCCATCTGGATTCTGAAGTGTGCATTGATTGACACTTTTCTATCCCAACGGGCCACAGAAGAGGATTTATGAATGGCAGTGAAGTGACAAAACTGGGGCCGTAGGTCAGATGTAGTACAGTACATCTGAATTTTAATTCATACTACTCATATTCATACTAGAGAACGTTTTAAAGGTGCAGTATGTAATATTGTCAGCTAAAGGCTGAAATGGGTACTGCAGTGCAAATTCAAAGTATTTCAAAGTGTTGTTTCTCCCTCCCCCTCATTCCCATGCTCACACAGGTTGCCTGATTTGCATCACACAACAGGAACGAGCGCAACTAACAATGGAAGGCAATGTGCATTACAGAACAAGTTTGTGAGTTATTTAATGACTAAATAATTTATCCTTGTTTTAATATGCTTCTTGTCACAGAGCTTTTGAGACTGATGCAGGGGCTTTTTAGATCAGTAAAACCTGCAATCTCTGACTCCATTTGTTTTTTGGTTTCCATTGCTGCAATACATTATTATTATTATTATTTTTCACCAACTGGCAACCTGGGGTGTTGAAATGCTATTGGGTAAATCGTTGCATATATTTTAAAAGTAGAATAAATGACTGTAGCATAGTTTTGCAGAGAAACAATTATGTGAACTTAATATGTTTCTCCAAACATATTACAGTATTTTTATGCTTTGGTACTGTCAAAAAAATTAAATACAGCAACTTGTTCAAATGTAAATGTAGCACACATTTCAGATGCACCTTAAGTGTTGCAGTTTTTTTGAGGGTACGTTCCAATCACCCAATATTTGGCCATCTTTACTAAGAAACTAAAACCCAAAACTGCAGAAAGTAGAAGATAACATTGACTATGCAATGTATACATTAAAATATGACTTCATAGGAAGTGAACAGCAATTACACATGACTATAAGCAATCTCACACTTTTTCATTACTGCATAAAGTTTCAATCAAAGAAATGGCCTATTTAAGAGCCATTTTTATTTCATGTCATATTTAAATGTGGCTTAAACATATTTAAGTGGCTTAAATACTTTTTGGGGCTGCTGTACCTGTTAAATACCCAGAGAGGAAAGTGAGCGGGAATGTAAGAGGAATAAGAAGGACAGTAATTACACTGATGATTGAGCGTGAAGCTTGGCATCAGCTCATGAAATGACGGCTCCTGTGGATCAGTCACTCTGAACTCTTCACTCAAACCGCTGTGGGGTTTGACAGCTGGATTTTGGAATGTGAGAATGACATGTTGTGTCTCTTTTTACAAGAGAACGAAAATACAAGAATCGCACAGATTAAATACATAATACAAAGGGCTGCTTTTTTGTATACAGACCACAACAACACTTTGTGCACTTATAAAATAAGATAACCCTCTGTGCCGCTGAAATACAAATGCGTCATTAAAATGAACTGTACCCAGTGAATACTCAAAGAGACATGAAGAGATCTATAGAAAGCACATGTCATACTTTAAACTAAACAGTGCCTGAAATGTCTTCTTTAAACTCTGTCATGTAATCCATATGAAACAACGCGATGTCCGTTTTTTTCACGTCCCCCTTCATTATCTTCTAAATGACGGGCCGCGATAATTCACTTGTTTCACTGAATGGCTACGCGGCTTTTGACGCCCACACAACAGAAGACAACAGCGAGACTTCTCTTTTATTATTTTACGGTTTGCTTCGCATGAGAGGAATAAGACATCTGTGATGTGAGGATTTGATATTCACAAAAAAAAGTTTTCTTCATAAACCCTGAGTAAGTCTCTTTTTATTGATTTATATACTTTGTAGCTAGTTTTCAAATACGTGTAACATTTTACTAGTTAGACTTTTTCCAAAGACTTTTTCCAAACTATAATTCCCGACTAAATGTATAAATCAAGTGAAATTTAAATTTCAATAACAATCCTACTATACATTCAAAAGCTTGATGTAAATATATAATGTAACAATAAATGTAACTGTAACAAATTTAACAATCATTGCTGTTCTTTTATTGAAAAAAACAAAAAAAAATGGAGCTCTTTTCAACATTAATAATAATATATAATAATAATAATAATACATACTGAGGATAATAATCAAATAAATGTTTTTTTGTAGAAAATAAGATTGTTAAAGGATTTCTGAATGATTGTGTGACTGGAGTAAAGTAAAAGTCAGCTTTGATTTTTTTTCTATATCAACTGTTTAAGCAAGCTCACATTGCAATTAAATATATTCTAAAAAACTACAACACATTCAAATTAAATAGTTATTTGCACTACTGACACAGCAGCACCTAATTATGGATTCGCAACTTTCTTAATGAACAAATAATGGCTCATAGAGGCAGGCCTTTGGTTCCATTACTTGACGCTACCAACAAAACCAACAAAAAGTTTTTAAAAATTTAATCAATATATATTGTTTTCTGTAAGTGAGTAAACAAGATGATTGCCACCATTTTAGAAAAAAAAAAAAAATTCTAGGCTACAAGCTCCAGTTCTTGAAATATCTGGGACCAATTTTCTGTATGAATGCTGCTCAAGTGATTTTTAACATTTTTAGTTTTCACTACCCACGCATAACATTTTTTTTTCTCAAAAACACAATCATGTACATACATGCTGCTCACATATTATTATAGCCTAGTTTGTGCTGATTACATTGAGATTTAGACTTTAGCCATTTAGATATTTTTAATCTGAAAAAAGCACAAATTTGATTCTCCAGGCCCCAAAAATACCCTTAGACTCCAGAGGGTTAAATATAGACAAAGTGCTGTGTGCCACACCACCAAAATAAGATCCCTATTAGGACAACTTGTCATGTCACATGAAACATGCTCATAAACCTCATAAACTCTCTTTAAATTGTATACTTTTACTCTTATAGTCTGTGTGATGAACAAGTTAAATGCATTATCATTCCACCTTCTTTGTCATTGAAAAAAAACTTACTGTCCTCACAATGCAACTTAAAGCTATGTGCAACGTGCAGCACCAAATGGAAACCATTGAATAAATAATGTCCAATTAAACACTTTGACATGATTAACTTTATCAATCTTTTTGAACTCAACTCGAAAAATTGTTTAAATCTACCAGACCATTCAGAAAACCCTTTACTAGTCCTCAAGGGCTAGAAGTATACTTTTACTTTAAACATCAAAAAGTTATTTCAACCATTACCACAATATATTACGTGATGAAACATTGTGGATTTATTAAATTAACTGATCTATTTAACTATCGACAAAATAATAACCAGCCATTCAGAACATTTACTACAAAATACTAAATAAACAATCAAATTTAACTTTATTATTGTATTTAAATTTATATAATATATTTCACATATGTATTTATTATTGTTTGACATATATATATATATATATATATATATATATATATATATATATATATATATATATATTACAAATCCATTTAAAAAGCCAAACCCAATCTCACTCTCAAAGCATCTGATGAAATTTATGAAATTACTTAAAACCATGTCCTAAAATAATATATATATGCCACAATATAATTTCATGATGATAAAATGCTGACATCATTGTGTAACAGTGTTCATGCTAATAAGACTTTATCGAAATGAAGATAGCCTTCAATTGATCAATATTCAGAAGGGTTTGCTGACTTTCCACTGTAAAAATCTTCTTCATGATAACTGGTTTTAATCAAGTCAAATATGTTATTTAATTTGATTAAATGTACAGCGTGTTTCACAAAATGTCATTTTATAGGTCAGATCAAGTAGAAGTAGCTCCATGTTGTTACGTTTGATAGTGTAATAAAGGACAATGAGCATTTGTGTCTGTACATTAAGGCTTATGAGTCATTTGTAGCCTATTGTTGATAATAACATCAAACTTTGGCCATTTTCTTTCCTGTTAGACTCTCACTAATGCACCAGCCGTCATTTCACACTAGAGTTTTCTTCCGGAGCTATTTTCTGTGCACCCTTAGCAGCTCAGAAATGGGTTCTGTCTCACTGACTTCGTTAATAATCATAATTATCTGCATGTCTCATTTATCCTCTCTCTCTCTCAGCGTTCCCCTCAGCTGATCGGGTTTCCGACGTCACGTTGTGTGGCTGAGCACTGGGAGTTTCTCTTTTACCCTCTATCCAAACCTGTGCATGATAGAAAAAAGATATCAAACTGGTTAATTTTTAATCTCTTGAATGCAAAGCCGTGTAGCGCAGGTCTCTGCACTAATGGCCCCAGATTGGATAACTCGTGCAAGGCTCTGGAGATTACAGAGATCCTTTACTGCTGGATGATGGGCATGATTACAGATCAAAAGAAAACAAGCTTTTGTCAAAGCACCGCAGTTGCACATACTGTCTGTCTGCAGTCAGAATGCTTCACTGGCTGCTTCATGCTGGAGAACATGCTGTCTGAGCAGACATATGACAGCTGTCTGTATTTCCTGTTTCCCAGCACAAACCAGAAAAGAAACCCAAAGCAAAACGTCAGGACAAAAATAAAGAAGTCTAAGTGTCTTCTTTCAAATGCTGCAGTTCACACTCTTAAAAATGACTGCTTTTGTTTTTAACACAAGCAACTAATACATAATAGTTTAAAATACAAATATTTAATCCTTTAAAGTTTTTGGTCTCAAATTTTCATTAACAATTAACACTTATTCAGTAAATTTACAGGAAAATGAAGTATGTGGAAAGATGTTAGCAATAAATCATAATGTCTGTGTAGCTTTTCCCATCTACTGCCAAACTTTCAGTGAAACTAACAAATAATTTACTCAGTTCATTGCAGGTTTATTGTTATTCTTTTCATGACAGGCCAGGTGTATAAAAAAACACATGAAATTTAGCTCCTGTGAAACATGGCACAACAAACAGGCCTATAATGAAAGAATGGCAATGCCAGCAAGCCATAAACAATTAATAAAAAGCATCATATACTGTAATAAATATGGCTGAAAAGATGAACAATACATGAGCAACATGTATTTACAGTAAATTTTACACGATATTTTTGTTTGAACAGATTCAAAAATAATATATATGCAAAACAGCATGCATGCATTTTTTTTTATTTTTATAAATTATACCCCAAATTTCATAAATGATAAATATCACATCAAATTACAACTTTCATTCTAAAGTTCCTGCAGGAATAATCTAAGAAGTTAATTTAATTTAGGAAAAAATACAGTAATTTAATACACATTCCACTGTGAATGCTGTATTTGTTGTCTGTATATTGTGAATATCATTATATGGTTCACAAGGATGCATTAAGTGTAAGGTAAAAACACTCACTTATCAAAAACAAGATTTCAAAAATGATTTCAAGTAAATTAAATCAAAATTGACAGTATTCAATTTTATTTCATTTCTATCCCTTTTTTCCCCCATTACTTTTTTTCTTAGTGAATATCCTGACATGAATCAAATTAAAGAAATAAAGTGGATTGCAAACAGAATTTCACATTGACTTTGTTCAGCTTTAATCCAAATCCATGCACTTCATGTATTACTTCCATGAGGTTAAGAAAATGTACTTGCGCAGCAATATTTTCAAACGTAAATGATGAAACTTTCACCTTTTCAATATGCAAATGAATTGCATTGAGAGAGATAAAAAGAGCAAGTGAGAGAGAGAAGTACATATTTCTCCCGTCCTCAATCTGTATGTGAATACAACACACATACCGTGCTCTCCAAATTGCTGACTTTATCATTTCATTTCTGCACTGGAAAAATAGCTAGGATGATAAAACCTCCCGCTATCTGAATCAGACAGGTGTAGCCTATTCAACACAGAGAGAGAGAGGGACAGAGATGATTGTTTTTGTAATGTTACAATTCTCTTAAGATTGAAAGCCAGTGCGGTGAGTGACAGCCAGCTATTTATGTCGGTCCTGGACTGTACGGCACACACACATTAATGAGCACATGCAGCTCTGCGTCCACTCACTCATGCACAGAGATCAGCGACACACGGCTGCCAGCATGGCAGGCAAATCTCAGAGCGACTCACATTACACTTATTTGCAAGATTTCACCTCTCTCCTCACAAACAAATCTGGCTTGTCGAATAATAATATGTCAATAAGGCCACCGGCTGCAAACACTCCCTACTGCGTAAATGTCTTTATCAGTAGTAAACAACTCAGTATGTGTTAGTGATAAACTCTGAGCTTGACTTTAAGAGATTTAAATGTTCTTATCACAATATTAAGAGATTAAAATAAGAATATCGAATTAAGTCATTTGAAAGTATATCATTATAAAGAAATTAAATACAGTAAATGATATATATATATATATATATATATATTTATATATATATATATATATATATATATATATATATATATATATATATATATATATAATCTTAGATAATTATTGATATATATAATTATTTATAATTAATTATTTTACTATATACATTACTAAATTTATGTAGAAATGTTTTATGTAAAATCCTAAAAATTATATTTATTATATCACATTAATTATAATTTTATATAAATTAGTTATATTATTATATAATTTTAAATAATTAATTATATTACTATATAAATTACAAAAATGTATACATGTATATATAAAAATGTTACAAATATAGTGAATATAATTATATATTTTATAGTGATTTAAATGGTGATTTAATATTGTGCGTGTGTGTGTGTGTATATATATTATATACATAAATATACTTCAATCTCCATTAACTATTAAACATATATACATGCAGAAACAAAAATAAACACACAGTATAAGTGTATTTTTTGTAACATATGTGTAATGCACAGTGTGGCTTATGTTGGTCTTTCTAAATCATAGTTTTATCTATATCATTGAGAATGATGTAACATATATTGCAATTATCAAAATGATGCAAGCAAGGTCACAAGCCACAGTCATTTACTCATATCACTGCTTTCACAAGCTCCACAGTGGCAATGCTGAGACAGGAGCTGGACAAGCGTCCCCTACGACGTCCGGCCAAACCTAGAGCCACACGGACAGATGGCCTCCCCCAGGACACTGCCTCCAATGGGATGTGAGCTAGGCAAGAGGAGGAAAAAAAAACGCTAATATTAGACATACTTGAGCGTTTCTGAAGGTACCAGCATTAACAGATGGCAACAGAGCTCTGACTCACGGCATGAACACAGAACGATGGCGCAGGTCTCTCTAAGATGATACGCCCTACAAGAGCAAGAGAGCTGGAGCCATGAGTGGGAACGGGGCGAGATCTCTCAATGGAGCATGTCCAGAGAGCGACGCTCCCCTCTCATGTTCGAAAGCTTCCCTACAGCATGCTCAATCCTAAAGCATCCTCCACAAATCCCTCCTAGAAACATTTTCTACCAAATGAACTATACACATTGTTCATGTCACTATGCCAAGATGTTTATATGGAAGCATGTCACCCATGTGAGCGCCAACATATCTAATCTGCATATGCTATGGCTCTGATTAATCTATTTCATTTCAAATAACACGGGATACTTTATTTGAAGCCTAATGCATTATAAAGTACAAGTAATCCACATGACTCCAGTTCATCAATTAATATCTTGTGAAGTGAAAAGCTGTTTGTTTGTAAGAAACAAATTCATCAAGATGTTTTAAACCGTTACTTCTGTCTAAAATAGGAGTCCATAATAAAGCTTTCTCCAGTCAAAAAGTCCATCCCCAGTTGCCTCTCACATCAAAATCCAGCCACATATTTGTTTAGAGCTGTTTTGGCTTATAAACAGTGCTTGATCTGTGCAGAGTTCTCTCCATTCAGATAAGATGACTTGTTCACTGGAGAAAGCAGTATTATGGATAGAGGACTCATATTTTAGTTGGAAGCAATGGTTTGAAGTTAAAAATGTCTTGATGCATTTGTTTCTCACAAACACACATCTTTTGGCTTCACAAGACATTAACTGATGGACTGGAGTGGTGTGGATTACTTGTGTTTTATTGTGATGTTTTTATCAGCTGTTTGGACTCTCATTCTGACGGCACCCATTCACTGCAGAGGATCCGTTGCTGAGCAAGTGATGCAATGCTACATTTCTCCAAATCTGTTCTGATGATGAACCAAACTCATCTACATCATGGATGGTCTGAGGGTGATTATATATTGAGCTAATTGTCATTTTTGTATTAAATATTCATTTTAAAACCCAAAACAAACAACCAATTTCAGAGGTGACAAATCTGCAAATATTATGCAGTTAATTTTTTTCAATGAAATTATATAATGCAATACAACATGCATTATAAATACCTTTATGATGCATTATTGTAAGTCCTTAAGTAAAGTGTTGCTAAATATTTTATGTTTTCACAAGACATGTTTTTTCCTGTGTAAAACTCGCCACCAGTGTGCATTTGCTGATTGCAGGTTACAGTTTTTTTTTAGTTCAGCCTTAGCAAACACCACACTTTCTCTGGAAAATCTTATAAATATGAACAACTGAAGACTTACAGCATGTTGGATAGATAAAACTGGTCTCCATGTCAAGAGGATGTATTCATATTCGATGTTCACATAAACGTTCACATTATTTAAATGGATTTTAGCCCAATCATATCTGCATTGCTAGCTGATCCCATTTCCATAGAATAATTGGACAATCATCATCTAAAAGCTTGTCTAGCGGCCGACATGATCAAAATGACAAAAGGAATATTGGAACATGCCAATCTCTGAAGAATCACAGCCGTCTCCCAGTATGTCTATTAGCCAAAGACACACTGCTTTACTGCATCTACAAAAACACATGCACGCGTTCTCTAGTTCTACTTTGACCGTGACATGCACAAGACAACAACTGAATAATGTCCAGATATCTTAAATTCATAACATTGTTGCTGCAGCCGTAGGCAATGACATTTCAAGGTTTTGCTCTTGTCTGTGTGTTCAGATAAAGAGAACACAGATACAACAGATCCACACACAATATTTACTCTGAGTCTTATCTGGGCGCACTGAGAATTCTTCCCATAGCGCCATCAAATGCGGTATGTAGAAGCGAAAAAAAAAAAAAAAAAAAAATGATGACTTTATTACTAGATTTATTCATGGCACTGGTATTTAAGTAATTTTTTAAATAGTGCCTTCAGGAAAGCATTCTTACAGGAAAGAACTATTACTATTGCTCATATTATACAGAGAACCAAACAAAAATAAAATAAAATAAAATATTGACTTAAAATAAATGAATGAATGAATGAATGAATTCATTAATTAATTAATTAATTAATAAAAAAATAAAAAATAAATAACTTTATGAAGTTCTGAGTCTTACCATTTTCAATAACAGGGCAAAAAAACAGGCATGGTGGACCTCGAAACATATTTATTGACCAGAATTATAATTTTTTTTAGACCAGAACCACAGAAAATATTTACTTTTGCCTTCAGGAAAACATAACTAAATTGCTTATATTATATAAATATCCAGATCTGTAATTAAATAATAATAATAATAATAATAATAATAATAATAATAATAATAATAATAAAAAACCTAAATGTTTGTGTAATAATAAAACCATATCTGAGGACCAGAATTTCAGAGAGAATTTTTAGTGTCTTCAAGAAACGTATTTTATTATTATTATTATTATTGCTATTACACATATTATATAGAAGACCAAATCTGCCAAATAAAAAAATTGTAAATTAAATAGAAATAAAAAAATTTAAGAATGAACTAATAAAACAAAATAAATCAAAACAAAATAAAATAAAATTCAATCCAATGAAATATTCAAAGTTCTGAGATAGCTTTTTCACCAGGACAGTAAAACTGGTGCAGAAGAGCCTCAAAACCATATCCATATGCAGTAGATCAAATCGCAGGGTTGGATATTTTTGCTTCGGCTAATAAGAAACCACATAGCAAAGCCCTAGCAAACATTTAGCAAAAACACATTTAAAACACCTTAGGGATCAAAAAGCATCCTGGCAACCACCCATAACACCCTAGAATCAGTAAAGCAGCACACATATTCCCCTCAGAAAATAAGATGTAAAAATATAATTTCTTACAAACTCTCCCACACACAGTGTTAATCAGTATATGGCCGTCACTGTGCTCTGAACGCGCTGAGGAAATACAAAAACACACATATGGGAGAGCTCTGGCCAAGGGCACTCGCAAAGTTTCTCAAAAGACATTAGTAATCTACTTAGGTAATAGAGTTGCAGCCCAAGCATGTGATTATGATCACATTAATGTACAGCTCTCCACACTCTACTAAAGACATTCAAAGAGTGTGTTGAGAGCTTAATGTACTGCACCTCTGACCGCAACAGCATGTACTCTCACCAGCAGCCAAACACCCGTGTGTGAAGGAGGCAGTGTTTTACCAAGTGCATTTGCAATTAAATAAAATGAAATACTTGACCTTAAACTTCATATTTAATATGCCATTGTTTGTTGAAGGCTGAGAATATTATGCAAGACTACAGGTTATGTTTAGGTTCTTGGAGCAGATCAGGTTGTTCATGTGGGCTGAAGTGTCTTGATGTGATTTTTCCCCCCCTAATCAATAATCTCACTGTGTTTATTCGATGACCATGGGTTACTCAGCAACAAAAGTACAGCTGTCTCTGTCATCCAGACTGTCTGTCTTTGTTTTTCTCTCACATTCAGTAGGATGTAAATCGATTTGAGTGCAAACTTCTACCAGGAGGCCAATTTCCAGACTTCACTGAATTGTTTTTCAGCTTGTCTTATTTTATATTAAAAAGACATACTGTACTTCTTTTTATATTCTGATGTGTACCATTCACCATTTGGGGTTTATAAGAGTTTTTTTTAAACAAAGTCTCTTCTGCTCACCAAGGCTGCATGTATTTGATCAAAATTACAGTAAAAACAGTATTGTTAGTTTCAGTAGTCATGCCAAAGCAGTAACTAAATCAGCATACTATCATCTAAAAAACATTGCAATAATTAGATGTTTTGTTTCCAGTCAAAACTTGGAGAAACGTTCATGCCTTTAGCACCAGCAGGGTGGACTATTGTAATGGTCTCCTCACCGGCCTTCCCAAAAAGACCATTAGACAGCTGCAGCTTATCCAGAACGCTGCTGCCAGGATTCTGACTAAAACCAGAAAATCTGAGCATCTTACACCAGTCCTCAGGTCCTTACACAGGCTTCCAGTTATATTTAGGATTAATTTTAAAGTACTTTTACTTGTTTATATATCACTCAATGGCCTAGGACCTAAATACACGTCAGATATGCTCACTGAATATAAACCTAACAGAGCACTCAGATCATTAGGATCAAGTCAGTTAGAAATACCAAGGGTTCACACAAAACAAGGGGAGTCTGCTTTTAGCAATTATGCTGCCCGCAGTTGGAACCAGCTTCCAGAAGAGATCAGATGTGCTAAAACATTAGTCACATTTAAATCTAGACTTAAAACTCATCTGTTTAGCTGTGCATTTATTAAATGAGAACTGTGCGACATCCGAACTGATTGCACTGTATTTTATGTATTCACTGTATTTTATGTAAAATCATTTTCTATTTTTAACTGTTTTAAATTCATTTTAAATCAGTGTTTCAATCATTATCAAAGTTTTTATATACCTTGTTTTACTTTTGTGATTATTATTATTTTTTTCATGATTTTTTACATTATTTTATGTAAAGCATTTTGAATTGCCATTGTGTATGAAATGTGCTATATAAATAAACTTGCCTTGCCTAATGTTGTGAAATATTATTACAATTTCAAATAGCTGTTGTCTATGTGAATATATTTTAAAATGTAATTTATTCCTGTGACCAAAGCTGAATTTTCTGCATCATTTCTCCAGTCTTCAGTGTCACATGATCCTTCAGAAATCATTCTAATATGCTGATTTGCTGCTTAAGAAACATTTCTGATTGTTATCAATGTTAAAAACAGTTGTGCTGCTTCATTATTTTTAAAATCATGATAAATTTTTAATTTCAAGCTCCTGTTCAAAAGTACAGCATTATTTGAAAAATAAATCTTTCAAAACATTCTAAATGTTTTTACTGTCACTTGATCAATTTATTATCTATCACATGCACCAAATAATCAAAGTTGGTGTACATTATTAATCTACATTGTTCTCATTAAACCACATTTCGACTTGGCCAGTAAGTAACAGGAACTTTTTAAGCAACATTTGTGGCCATGAGTTCTGCGTGAACATGTAAAAATCTTGTTTTTAAGAATAGAATGAGGGGATGTAGAATTCCTCAGATATCCCACTTGCTGCACCAACAGCCTTGATCCTGAGTTTCAATTGCATATCAGGCTTGAATATCAGGTTAATTATCAGGTTGAAAAATAAGAGGGAAGGATGACATGAGCTGACCAACAAATTCATTTCACAGGCAAAACAAGCTGGTGCATTTAGATGAAGACTACAAACCTTCTTTTTTTTCTGCGGAATAACATGCACTGGTGAATAATTCAGTATAAGACAAAAATACATTAATTAATACTAATAATTATATCCTAATAATACTAATAATTTATCTTAGTCAAGATTAAATAAAAATGTATATAATAGTTTAATCTTGACTTTAAGATAATAATCCACAAAAACATTATTTTAAATTACATATAAATATAAATATAAAGAAATGCTAGAAAAGATGTAGATATAACACAAATGTTGGCTTTTTTTGCTATGCCATAATCTTCCTGTGGTATTATTATTATTATTATTAATAAAATAATTTATATTTTAATAATAAAATATATATCAATTTTTAAACATTTTATAAATACTGCAACTTATAAGATTGTAAAGTAATAACTATAAAATAACTTCAAATAAATAAATAACTTCAAGATGAAGTCATCCACAAAAAAAAATAAAAAATAAAAAATAAATAAATAAAATAAAATCAATTTTGTTAAAATATATGGAGTATAACGATTTGTTGTAAAATGCTAGAAACTATTTAGATGTGTAATAAATTGGCATTTTCTGTGCTATAACCTGCCAGTGCCTGTAAAGCAAGATCAGATTAGTCCAAAATACAGACTAAACCAACACTGAAATTCTGCAGAGGAGCAGATAGCACTGATATAACAAACGATTATGTTAAAAAGCAATAAGACAAAGCAATTAATCAGAGTGCAGGCAAATAAACAAATAAAGTGTCTTTTCACTTAGGGAATTAGCGAGGTGTTAATGACTTTGGCAGTTTCTCAGCACTGGCAGCAAGCGCACTATAATATCGCCCTCAGATTTGTAAAAACACGAAAAATGAGCTCATTACTCACATCGTCATGGTGATGCGTGAAGACTGTTAGTGTAATATATTTATGTGATTAAAATATTGAGAGACATCTTGCTTGGCCAAGAAAACCCTTAAATGAATAAGCCGCATATGGTGCATTAAGTCAGCAGCGAGCGGCACAAACACACACTGATAAGTTATTCCATCTGCCTGTCACACCTTACATGCAGCAGCAAATAAAACACATCCAAATCTCCTCGTGGCGAGAGCAGGTGGCATCTTTATCATGAGGAGACGAGGTCGAGGGCGCCCATTAGAGCTGGACAGACAGAGGCATAATGAGACGTAAGCTGCTGTCAGAGGTCAGGCGCGGAGGTCAAACACCATTACACAACTCTGATTCTCTGCACTTGGACTTTGCACTCTGCCATTTTCCGAGAATGATTTGAATGAGGGAATTAAGATTTTTAAACAGCAAAAATGAGACCTTTCAACTGAGGTGACGACACGCTGCAGGTTCATGAATATTTAATGACGATAGGAGAGAGTGTGATGACGAAGGCCGATCTACAGTAGCTGGGAAGGGATTCATTCAAACATTGAAAAAAAAAATGACTATCATGCTTTAACCCTGTAATAATATGAAATCTAAAGTAATAAAAATTTGGAGCTCATACTTGATAAAACACATCAGTTTTATTTTAGAGTTCCAAAATGAAGAAAAATAAATGCTGCTATTTATAACATAACATGCATTTAATATGAGTAGTCGTAATGTGTCTTAGTAAGATGATATTTGAAAGCTTAGTTTTTTCGATCAAAACATTTAATGCAATGTAAATTGAGACATGAACATATAAACATCATGATGATCATATTTGAGAGTCACACTGAAACATGATTTTTCTTAAAAATTGTTTGGATTATCAAGTAAAGCGAAGTTGCTTCAGTCCAGTAAGTGTTCATTTTAAAATATTACTAACAATATCACAGTTATTCTTACATTTACATAAAGATTTGATAGCAAAAAGACACGTCAACCACAAGCTGAAGGCTGATGTTCATAAAATTTAAATTAAAGGCCTTTTACTTGCTTCAAAATTATATTAAACTTGGTGGAGTAGAAAACAAATAATTCAAACTAATATTTAAAATCATCTGAATTACATTATACACCTTTGTCCAGTGTTGTTTCAGAAATTTTTTTTATTTTTTGTGCTCTGTAGAAGAAAAAGTCATACGGGACATGAAGGTTAGTAAACAATGACCAAATGTTCGTTTTGGGGATCTGTTTAACTACCTTTTTTTTTTAGTGGTGTGACAGTATTTTCTGTGCTGAACTGTGGTTTAACCTGCCCTTTGGCTGCCTGTTGCTGATCGAACAAATAATGAAATTATGAAGAAATCTGCTGAACTTTTGGCAAAGGAGCAGCTACATGCAAACCAAAGAATTATATTAAAAAGCAACACAAAGTAAATAAATGAAAAAAAAAAAAAATTAATAAAATAAAAATCACTTATTGAATTAGTGAGTTGTTAATGACTTTGGCAGCTTCCAGCACTGGTATTGTAGTATGACAAATACTGCATTACTTTTTTTTTTTTCACTTAAAAAATAAAATAAAATAAAATAAAAGTTGCCGTGATGTAATAAAATATTTATAACAAAATATTAATAATAATAATAATAATAATTAAAACTATAGACATATTTAAAAAAAAACCCTAAAATTAAAATGAAATCTGAAAAATCAAATTCATTAAAAAAAAAAAAATAATAATAAAAAAAAACTAGACTAGCATTTCAGTGATGCTAAAATAACACAGACTCACACAAAAACACCTGCTCTCTGACCGATAATCCTGCTAACTGATGTTTTGTCCTGGTTTGTTTAGAAGCAGCACACTATCCAGATTTCCACTGGGAAAGACTAAAAGCACCATCTTCATCTGCCTGAACTGCTGTGACCTTGCCATCTTATTAAAATTCTAAATAACGTAATAAAGATTGTCTTCCCTCTCAGTGGGAAACTGTGAATTTGTTTCCTACGATTTTCACATATAACTGCTTTGTTTAGTTCTCCTATTTAGTTTTATTTACTTGGAACATTTAACTCTAGTAATATTATTACAATAGATAAAGACAGACACAAAGTCACACACCAATAAAACACACACAACATGAACACAAGCCATCAAAGAACAGGAGACTGAGTGCTAATATATTAGGACACCCAGAGAGGAGGAGATGAGAGAATTACTTGACTGCAAACGTCATTTACATATAATAGCTTTTAAAAACCTACAGTCTGTAACTAAATACAACAAAACACACAGAGACTGCTATTAGCATTATAATTAGTTTCTAAAACTAAAATGAAGACTGTTAACATTTTGATAAAATCAAATAATGTAAATAAAATTCAAAACTAAAAAAGTGCTTGAAGAACTGACTGTACTAAAATAAATGAGAAAAATAAACAGTTGTTTTTGTAATTACAGTATCTTTACATATGGTTGCATCATGTGACCTCTGTCTGTGTGTGTGTGTGTGTGCATGTGTATGTGTGGAATACAACTCATAAATGTAGATGACATTATAATCTGTGATGCAATTTAATAGTCATGCAAAATCTACATTGTCTTAAAGGAATAGTTATGCCAAAAATAAAAATTTGCTGTAAATATATTCACCTTCGGACCATCTAAGATGTAGACAAGTTTGTTTCATCATCAGATTTGGATAAATGTAGCATTGCATCACTTGCTCAGCAACGGATCCTCTGCAGTGAATGGGTGCCGCCAGAATGAGAGTCCAAACAGCTGATAAAAACATCACAATAATCCACACAACTTCAGTTCATCAGTTAATGACTTGTGAATCCAAAAGCTGTGTGTGTTATCCTGCCAGTGTGTGTCACCTGTGTGTGTCATTATTCGGGCATTTTAGCTTCAAACTGTTGCTTCTGGCTAAAATAATCATGTCCATAATCAATAATAATACTTCTTCTGGTGAAAAAGTCCATCCTCAGTTGTCTCTCACATCAAATTCCACCCAAATATTAGAGCTGTTTTGGACTGTTTACGCTTGTAAACGCTGTGTGATCTGTGCAGTGATTTTTCCACTGGAGAAGCCAATATTGTGGATAGAGGACTTGTATTTTAGCCGGAAGTAATGGTTTAGAGTCAAAACATCTTAAATTTTAATTTCACCAAATCTGTTCAGATGAAGAAACAAACTCATCTACATCTTGGATGGCCTGAGAGTGAGTACATTTTCAGCAAATTTTCATTTTTAGTTGTATTATTCCTTTAAGCCCTCAAGGGAATAACAATAACTTTAGCTGACCTTTTTTATTATTATTACATTCAACCATTTCAGGCCTTATTTTATTTCTGTTCTCACAAATCAGTAAAATGTAAATACATAAAAACAAAAGAGTGTCCCAGTAATAAAATTAAATTAAATTAGCTGAAACTAAAATGAAATTGAAATTTAAAGTATATTGAAAACAGTAGTAAAACACACACAACTGCAAAACTGCAGCATATCTGTTCTAGGTATTTCTGTAACACTCCCCTCAAAGTTCAACTGATCCAGTTTCCAAATAAATGAACTCGCAGCTGCAGCTTTTCAGCGCTTTTATGATACAATGTATGAATTGTTGTATTTATCACTCTGTTAGGAGCAAACTGTGCGAGTGTAGCAAGGTGACCCCGCGGAAAAATACGGCCAGACGCTGCCAAGACTTCCCGGGGAGTTATTTGTCATCCACAAGTCTGCTATGCGGAGTTACAAAGCTACAGCCGCCAGTTGATCAGCTCACACACATACACACACCAACGCAGGTGGGTAAACGTATGCACACACACACACACTCTGTGTACGAGTCTGTCAGCTGCCCCACACACACACACTGTGCTGGCTCGGCACCCTGCCTGAGCTGTCTGAGCATTGCATCCTTCTATACATCTGTCTGTGTACGAGTCTGTCAGCTGCCCTTGATGTTCATGTGCTTATGCACAAATACTGCATACGAGAAAACCTTGGGCGTGCAGCAACTTAACATGATGACTTCACCTTAAAACACCAGCCAATCTGTCACAATGTAAACCTATGACCTTCAAGTGCGGCTTTGTGAAGGGCACAGCGTGTTTTGTGGTGTATTATGATAACACATTTAGAGTGGGAGAATTTCTGGGCAGATGGAATGATTGATCGATTTTGGATGCCGGCTGGTGGAGCTCGATTAATAATTCAGCCACAGGGGTCGTGGTGGAAAAGAGCCACTATTATAAGAAAGAAATGACAACAGTTCTGGCAATCGCCACCCACAGGAAAAATCCCCAATGAGATTTCAAATGTTTCTCCTACATTTCAACATCTCTAATTCTCCTGCAGATGTGGAGATGCCAGTAATCTGACATGAGTTTCAGAAGAGAATGCAATCACAAGTCAGATATCTCAACTAAATATGGATATTTCCCATGAAATTCTATCAAAACCAATTATAAGGTTTGTACAGATATGTACAGATAATTTGTATACATACAGTACAAACATTATAACATACAGTACATACATGTGTGTTTTTGTGCATAACTTTCCTGAAATTTAACTGTCCAAAATTTACAGACCCTTCTGAAATAAGAGCTTTATTATTATAATTATCATTATTATTGTAGGTTTATTTATTTTACGGTGAAATATGATCCGTGTTATTTTAGTAATATTGAGACACTATTATAGTCTTTATTAATATTTTAAATTAATTTTTATATTTCCCATTTTCGTTTTAACATTTTAGTAATTTCGCTGTTTTTTTGTCATTTTTATATTTTTAAAATGTCTATATAATTTTTATTGCATTTATTATAGCATTTTTATTAATTTAATAATTAATTTATATTAATTCATTTTTTTATACATCAAGTCAAACTAAATTAAAAGCAGAAGTTAGCTGAAACAACTGTTCTTTTTTATTTCATTTTATTTCAGTTAACGCTTATTTCATTTTGAGCAACATTTTTTTTCTTTATGGTTTAAGTTTTAGTTAACAGTAATAACTACAGAGTTTAAAGAGTTTTATCTATACGATAATATCAATACAACATCTATATTAGGATAATAATAAATTATTATTATTATTATCAATGAATGTTTTATACCTGTTTGTTTATATAGTGAATTAACTAAATTATTTCTAAGAACACGTTGCTTCTCATGGCTTACTACTTTATTTTAAAATGTTAACGTTTGATTCAAGTGGTACAGAAGAACTGTCTTTTGACTACTGTCCAAGACGATGCATGCAGTCAGTGAGTGGAACCAGCAGCAAACAGACACTGCTAGCGAAGCGTTCAGAGCTGTCATATAAAGCTGTGTGTGTTTGTGTGTGTGTGTGTGTGTGTGTGTGTGTGTGTCGCTGGACCCAGAGCTCATCTGAGCTGTGTCTGGTGGTCAGAATTAGACTCTCTCTAGCGACGCAGGTCCGTTCGATATCCGACTAATCCTCTGCGCTCTGGGTTCTGCCTTTCATATGCCTGAAAAATGATCTGTCAAAATGTGCTTCTGAGTTACACGGCCCCCCTCCTCCTGTTCACTTAAGGGACTGCAGAGAAAGACTGGAGACCTGCTTTGTGTGCAGAGATCACTTACCCTCTCCTCCACTCACAAAGCACACTTTCAGTCACCGGCATCCAGTAAAAGACACACACAATACCAGATATACTGAATAATTAAGCATTTCCAACTTTTTTTAAAATCTGAAATTAGCTGGACTTTACTGATTCCATTTATTTAATGAGCAAACTTATCAAAGTAATGCGTTCATGTTTAATCAACCCAATTAAAGGGATGACCTTCACACACCTCTCTGACTCTGAGCCGTACCATCCAACTGTCCATCAAACCAAAAACCTTAGAAGATCTGTATCAGCCCTTGTTGATTAATTTGAAAACTGTAACATGTTTTTGAAGCAGAACAGCAGTGAAAGATCTCCAAATGTGCAGAAGCTGAAGGTGTAGTCAAAAATAAGACAGCAGGTTATGAGCCATGTCACAAAAAAAGTCTAAAAGTCTAAAAATTGAGTTTCAAATCTGCAAATATTTGTCCTGAAGAACCAAATTCCCACCAGTTATGCCACTTGATTGACATTTATGTTTTAAACATGATGAAAGACATTAACAACATCATGTGTGAAACCTTTTTTTTTTGTTTGTTTGTTTTTTAGGTTGTTTGGTTTCAGTTTTTGTCATATGGCATTGAGTTACTCTGCCATCCACAATGTTAATATGGCTGTGGTGGCTCAGTGTTGTTACTGTTAACTAAAACAAAAACTATTAATTACATTTTTAATGAATTAAAAACAAACTTAAAGAGTTAAATGGAAATTACTTGCTTTCCTATGTTAATGAAATGAAATCAAATAATTTACATTTTTAATGAATTATTCCTAATTACAATAAAATAAATTAGAAATAAATTAAAGAAATAAATATTAAATTAACTTAAACTTAAAAGACAAAAATTAAATTTAATTAAGGATTATAGCAACTTTAATTAAATTAATTAATTAATCGGAATTATAATGAAATAAAATAAAACTTAATAAATTGAAATCATTGCTAATTATAATGAAATATAAATATATAATACTAATAACACACACACACAACACACACACTATATATATACACACACACACACACACACACACACACACACACACACACACACACACACACACACACACACACACACACACACACACACTCACCAGCCACTTTATTAGGTACACCTAATGGTGTAATGGTGTGGGGGATATTTTCTTGGCACATTTTGGGCCCCTTAGTACCATTTGAGCATCGTTTAAACGCCACAGCCTACTTGAGTATTGTTGCTCTCCATGTCCATCCCTTTATGACTACAGTGTACCCATCTTCTGATAATGCACCATGTCACAAAGCTCAAATCATCTCAGACTGGTTTCTTAAACATGACAATGAGTTCACTTCACTCAAATGGCCTCCACAGTCACCAGATCTCAATCCAGTAGAGCAGCTTTGGGATGTGCTGGAACGGGAGATTCACATCATGGATGTGCAGCCAACAAATCTGCAGCAACTATGTGATGCTATTATGTCAGATATGGACCAAAATCTCTGAGGAATGTTTCCAACACCTTGTTGAATCTGTGCCACGAAGAAATAAGGCAGTTCTGAAGGCAAAAGGGGGTCCAACCCGGTAGTAGCAAGGTGAACCTAATAAAGTGGCCAGTGAGTGTATATACGTAGATGTACAGTATGTATGCATGCATTTATATAAAATAAAGCTAAACATAAAACTTAAACAAAAACTATACAGTACTGACAACTACACATAAAAATACCAAAACTTCAACTAAACTTAAAATGAAAACCAAAACTGAAAGCAAATTAAAAGCTTTATTTAAAATAATAATATTATATTAACATAAATAAAATAATAGCATATAAATAATACTAAAATAACATGGTTGTGACTGTCGTTTTGACTAACATTTTACTTTCGGTGTAGAGAGCAAAAGTACATGACGTGTGAAACATCACATCTAGTTCCCAGAGGTTGATCTTTCACGGCTCAGGAAACTTCATGAAGTTCTCAGTCATGTTTCTTATAAATATCTCAGATGTATCCCCTGAAAATCCCTTAGGAGACGTAAAAATAGACGAATAAGAAAACTGCTGAGAAATAGTTTTGAGTTCATAATGATTTTATAGTACAATTTCAGACATTATTGAGATCTTTTTTCTCATAGAAGAAACTTTCAATAAACATTCTTCAAGATTAATGAGATACTTTAAGGGTTAAACATCAGTACAAAATGACTGAAGGAATGAGGATCATGGGATATCTTCACTGTATGTCACAAGCGTCCACGTGTGCCTCTCTGGGTTTTGGTGCTGGTTGTAAACTCGAGTGAGACTATCATGCAGTCTGTTTACATCTGGGATCAGAGAGGTTTGAAGCGTGTGGTAATGGAGGAGACACGTTTGATTGATGAAGTCTGAAAAGAGCTGAGTTTAAAGCAGATCTGCTAACATCAGGGAATTACTAACAGCAAACACACATGCAAGCCCCACAAAACACACACAGCATCATTAACAGGTAAAAAAGATCGCGGATCAAGGCCAGAATCACGTCTGAGTCATTTCCAGTTCATGGGAGGCCGTAATAAGAAATCATTTGCAGTCGGCTGCTAATTAACACACAATAAACCCGCTGTTTGTTTTGCCATAATGACCGTCGCACTGTATGCTTCCCCACTGACTACATGGCTACTTATCAAATAAATAAATAAATCTTTCAAAATGTTAAAGAAAAATGGTTTGGAGTTGAAATGATTATATAGTGTGAGAACATAACACTGACAAACTGTATATGCATGAAATCATTTCTCGGGTCAATTATACAGTTTAGTTTCATTATACCACACAATAACATTATAGTTTTCATTTTGTATAATGACGCTAAATAAATATAACCAATTATAATCAAGAACAGAGCCATAAAATCCAGCTGATTTATTCACATTTCCACATAATAAATAACTGCTTATTACCAGGCACAAACAAACATCAAGAATGCTGACAACCAACAAACAGTTTGCAAACAAAATAGTAATCTCTGAACCCTTTTTTCTACATTTTTATTACCATATAGTTTTTTTTTTTTTTTGGATTGTCTGTTCACGTTATTTTACATGTTATAATTCATTACCTTAAATTATATCTATGTCTTCACTATGTCTGTCACAATAAAGTTCTTTCTGATTCAACAATGATAGCAACAATGCAATACTTTATTCATGCTGAAATGCATGCTGGCTTTAAGTACTGACTAACATTTTTATTTTTTTTTTGGATTAAATTTCAGGGAACTCAAAACACAGAAAATGTCATTTTAAGTTACTAGGGAGAACACATAAAACACATACATTTTTTATAGTTTTACATATTTATTATTTAATAGTTTTATTTAAATTTATACATAATTAAACTTATTTTGTACATTTATTTTGGATTATTACATTATTACATTACATTAAATAATTATTATATTTATTAATTTTGTTTATTTACTTACTATTTATTTAATTAAAAAAAAAAAAAAAAATAGTGACCACACAATATTTTATTTGATTCAGTTAAATTGGAATTCCTTTTTTTTTTTAATTTAGAGTGTAGATTATTTACCTAATTTTTCTAAGCCTACATTTTTGTTACTTATTAAATAAAGATTTATTTATTTTTTTCAGCAAGTGCTTAATTCAGTCGGTAGTATAATGTCGTTGAATTATCTTAATTTTCACATATTGATATATGCAATTTATTTGATGAATGAATCAGCAGCTAATTCAGTTAAAGTTTTAATTAAATGACAGCCCAACTGGAAACACAAATTCGTAGTACAAGCATGTGGCTCGATCTGCTGTCTTTGCTCAATGACAGACTGAAAAGGTCAGCGGTGTCTTGGAGAATCGCTGAAGTTTGATCCTATTCTCTTATCATACGTATCTTATCCTCTTTGCCTCTGCTGGTCAAAACAACAGCACAACATGTCCGGCTTTAGCGCCTTACACAGATCAACACGCTGCTCTTTTGGCCCGGATGGACTGGGATTTGTTGACATGGGCTAAGCTGTCTGTTAGTGAGCCGCCCTGTGGACAAAGGTTTTCCCTGAATGCCAATGAGAGCAGAGAGACACGGCAGGTCTTAGCCAAGGATAAGAGCACGGCTTATTGTCTTCGTTCAACCACCTGCCAGCTTGACCTCCTGGCTTAGACTGGACGCGTCACCCGTCATTAAACAAAACAATATGCTCCAAATCCGATTGGCTGCTACTCCAGTCCAAAATCGAAGGATTACCAACCAGATTCCCCGGGCTCCCGTGAGGCTCCGCTCAGAAAACATTCAAAGGCCATTTAGCTGCAGAGATCAGGAAGAGAGGCTTTTAACATCCTGCCAAAATGAATGACGGCTTCTCCCTGACCTGCGGCTAAACCGCTGCGGCTGTTTGCGGCCTTAGTTATCTCATAACCGCACAGTCAGGAAGAGGAGGAAGGATTCTTGCGCCTTTATTGAGTGAGGCCGCAAAGTCTCTGAGGGAAGCCCCTCATATTAAACGGGCCGTTTTGAAGGCATTTGTATGGCGAAACGCTCACAGATTATTTGTTTGATGTGAATTCATTCAGTCTTTGCTTGCTGTGATTTCGGCATAAGACATTTGAGCGCCAGTGAGGAAGACAGTAATTCATTCTCTCTCTTTCTCTCTTCTTCACTCTTTAAAGAGAGCAGCTTTGTATTTCTCCCAGCGGTTCAAGTCGACACAACTCGGAAATGTGACGGCTGTAAGTTTTTCCCTTATAGAGAAGTTCAGAAATCTGCAAAGGAAAGTCTGAGATGTTTTTTTTTTATGTGACCAAGTGTAACTGCTTGTTGCATAAACTGTTTAGACTAGTCTCAAAACATTTGTCATTTTAATGTTTTTTTTTTTTTTTCAAAGCCTGGTCAACTTTTAAGGTAGATTCAACTCATTTGAATCTGAAAAGATTTAATCAAACATTATCTATTCAGTATTATAAAATATATATAATTTAAATCATACTCATCAATCTCACAGTAATCTTATAATTAAATTATAGACAAAGATTATACAAAAAAAATAATAATTATTTAAATAAGTGGGACATCTAATGCAAAACATTTCATTATTGTTCCTTAAAAATGTAAACAATGAATAAATAATAATAATAATAATAATAATAATAAAAGTTATTGATGAAAAGATTATTATTTGTAATGTTGTCTGGTGCATGTAATACTTTGACTTTTTTATGACATGACAGTTTTCAAACAGTACAATGAAAATAATTCTCTGAGATCTGTAAACCAGGGTGACGAGAACAAGCTTTTATTTTGTCTTCCAGAGCTGCTTTGCTCATTCAAATTGAAAATATGCAAAGCACGTTCAGAGAGAGATGTGACCTCAGGACTGTCCATATGAATGCATTAGCTCTGTTGCTGACCCCACACAGACCGAAATAAAGTCTGTGCAGAAGGCAGACTCAAAATGCAAATAAAAAAGACCTTAAGATTTCTGAAGTTTAAGCTAAATGAACAGGCAGCATTTGAGATGAAGTCCATCTATTGAGTGTAATACTAGAGATGTGAGAAACCATGAAATCTGGAGTTCATAACAGAGAACATATGGAAGCCCACAGAAGCCATGCATTATTATTTTTCGTCTTGCATTCACTATTTTGACAAAATAAGTCATATAAGACTTTTAAGCATAAAAATGATAACAATGCATGCACTTGAACTGGGCTTTCCAGAAAGTAATGATGTGTCGCGCCAAAATGTTGGATTTCTGATTTCATTGATTTATTGAACATGCAAAATTTACAAATGAGCAAACTGATGTGCACCTCAACTGTCCTTTCTTTCATCTAATATTGTTAGTCAAATTCAATTAATTATTTAGACATGAATCAGTTAAAAAAAAAGTGATTAATCAATTTAAGACCCCCTTTAAACCTTTCTGTTTTCTTGTATATGACTAGTTTTCAGAAGGGTTGAACTACTTGATTATTGTCTTGGAGGTAAACTCAAAATCACTTCAAAAATTCAATAATCATCCTGCACGCTTAGTCTAAATAGTCACAATACATGCATATCTATTTCATTTCTACAATTAAGAGGAAAGGAGTTGCTATACTGAAGCATTCATTCATAATTATCGATTGCAGGAATAATAAAACTCATGAATCATCGGGATGGATGCCAGTGACTGAAGTTAAATGTGGATTGTTATTCTGCAGGGCTCATAAGCAGCTGTCAGTGAAGAAGCTTTCTCTAGCTACACGATCCTTACTGACAGCAAAGGAACTACAATCATGTGACATGTCTGTTTCTATGGCTACAAAGTCTTCATTCCTGAAGTGAAGCCCAGCGTTTTAAATTCAACTGATGCTGGGTCATCAAATAAGCCATGTTACATTATCAGGGTTGACTAAGCATCAGAAGATGTGAAATGCGTATTGTTCTGCGGAGAATTAGCAGCTGCTTTGACAAACACTGGCACTCCAGAGCATCTGTACTGAGATCTGCTTGTGTAAGGATCGGTGGAGTCTCCTGCTTGACATTTAATGCTCAGAATTAATCTAACAGGCTTACAGATCCAGGATTTTACACCATGGTTGGCCGCATGATCCTGAACATTTTACAAAGGTTAAAAGTCCTGTCTGATACATGCAGGACATGCAGATTTATAATCTGGTTAAAAGAGATGCAGAATTGAAGAATCCTCACACAGCTCATTTCAATATCACCACAGTTTTCAAACTCCAAAAAGGACAAAAACCCCATAAATGTGGTATCTATCACATTTCAATTTCAGTTTCACATATTTGACATAATGCACCGAATTTGGGAATAGCAGATCCAGTCAATTATGTCAAACCTGGTGCAAAGTTTCAGCAGATAATGCGATTTAAAAGCTGAGGAGAATATCAACTCTGAATAATGACTTATATTCAAGTCACTTCAGAACAGGATCAGAAATGAACTTTTCTATTAAGGGCTGATATTTGCCCCCTCAAACCTATTCCAACTACACAAACAAAATCTAAAAAAAAAAAAGCTTATAAATAAAATTATTTTTGTGTATGGGGAAACAGCATACCTTTTCTCGCTACACAAACAAAAGCTGAGAACTGATTTTTTTTTTAATTGTTTTTTACACATTACAAAATCAAGGCTTAAGATTGGTTATTTTGGTAACAAGACAACAAAATGGTCTTTCAATCTGGGAATAAACTATATACAAAGAAAGCAAAGAACATTTCTCATCACTGAAATGGTCAATGACTTTAATTCAGTTTACTAACATAACATAACATTACTAACATACAATACCAACACAAAATAACACAAATACTGTATAAATCATACAATGAAATCACTCACATTAAACTGACCCACTCAAACGGCAAAAGCCTGATGAAATAAATAAGTCTTTAAGTTCCTTTTAAAAATGTCTATAGTTGACAAAGATTTTATGAATAACAGCAAGGCATTCTAAAGTGTGGGAGCCGCAACTGAAAAGGTGAGATCTCCACTAAGCCTTAAACCAGACCATGTAACAGTTAACAGCAAGTTCTGAGCAGAGCGTAGATGATGTTGAGATTGATAAGTGCAATGCTTTGTACACAAACATTAACACCTTGTATTGGATTCTACAATTTACAGGTAACCAATGAAGAGATATAACACAGGCGTTATATGATACCATTTTCTGGTATTAGTTAAAGTCTCGCTGCTGCATTTTGAACATACTGTACGGAAGACAAGTAACCAGAGATCCACTTAAACCTAATATAAAGCATTGCAGTAATCCAATAATGTGGAAATGAAAGCATGCATAACAGTTTCCAGATCCTTGGTTGAAAGGATAGGTTTCAATTTAGATAACTTCCTCAACTGAAAAAAAAAAAGATGCTTTCACAAAACTGTGTACTTGGCAATCAAGTCGTATATCTGAGTCAAAAATTACTCAAGTTCTTCACAAAACCATGCATGTTGTTTGACTAACCCTAAATTTCAACCAGTTAATTCTCAGGGAGTCTATTCCCAAATATAATAAACTCATCCTCATTTAATTGTAGGAAATATTTGTCAACCATCCCTTTAACTTAAGAGGAAGGAACAGTTGTAAATCATCCGCACACAAATGACAATTTATGTTATATTGGCTAAAAAGGCAAAGGCAACATGAATAAAGAAAACAGGGTTGGACCAAGAATTGATCCCTGTGGAACACCCAAGAGATAGTTGCAGGTTCAGAAACAGATTTTGATGTTTACAGCACATGTCCTATCCAGTAAATAAGAAGAAAACCACTGAAGGGCAACACTGTAGTCTCTAAGGTGTTCTATGAAAACAACATGGTCTATTGTATCGAAGGCTGCGCTCAAATCTAACAGCGTTAAGGCAACCCCTTTTCCGAAGTCATACTTCACAAAATATCATTTGTAACTTTTAATAACACTGATTCATTACTATGTTTAGCTCTAAATCCAGACTGAAAAGTATCTATTATACAATTTTCAGTAAAGAAATCAACAAGTTTATTATTCTCCAAGATCTTAGAGAAAAGAAAAGAAAAGAAAAGTAAAGAAAAGAAAAGAAAAGAAAAGAAAAGAAAAGAAAAGAAAAGAAAAGAAAAGAAAAGGGAGTCAGAAGCAGTGAAAGCTTTAACTGATGGTGGGTGGATGGTAGTGCATTTGCATATATTACTCATACAATTCCCATAATTCATTTCAGCATACTTCAAATAATTTCTTATTGTAAGCAAACCCTCTCTGATTCAGTGCTTTGATCCCTGTTGCCTTTAAACCTCTCCATTCCCACACAGACAAACACACACGATAACACACCGATCACGTTCACTCTGAACTAACCCGCTCCATCATTCACCCGCTATAATGCACTTCAACCTGAGCTGCTGAAGGGAATATTATTACAGATCATACTTTACCCTGGGTTAGTAATGAGATCGTTAACTGTACATATTAAACTATAAATACTATAGGACTATGAATACTGTAAATGTCATGTGACTGATAAGACTAGAGCTGCATGTTGCTTTACCAATACAAATATTTTTTTTGTGTGTGTGTGTGCTGATGGTGCAGTTATGACATCTGCTAACCAGCTAAACCTACACTCTAAGGAGCTAAACCAATTTTTCATGTGAATAAACCACATATGTCTATTATGTTTATGGTTTTCATGACAGGAACAAATGTGACACTGGAATTCACTAGTGCTGGTTCCTTATTAAATGTACAGATTAAAGGTGATGAAGTATGTATCAGTAAATATGTAAAAATATATACACAAAAAGTATGTAAAAAAAAAAACACTAAAGATGAAAGATTGCAAAAAATATATATATAAAAAAATCACTAAAGGTAAACATATCACCATATAAACTAAACTAAAAAAAAAAAAAAAAAAAAAAAAAAAAAAAAAAAAATTGCAACCAACTAAAAAAGATTTGCAAGATAAAAGCCTATAAATGCTATGGTTTAAATGTTTTGTTAGAATTTACCATAGAAGGATTATTTTAATTTTACAGAATGAAAGAAGAGCTCACCAAAGACACTGTGGCTTACGGGATTTTCCCCTCCAAACATCACGTACGTCACACCACAGACTGTCATTGTGAAGCACTATGCAGGTTTGATACTGCATTTACAGTAGTCTGTCGCTGCACAAACTTGCTTTTTCAACACGGCCTGGCAGTGTGAAACAGGCTTTAAATTTTTTTCTCTTGCATGCTCCATACATTTATAAAAGTCATATCCGAGTGGGCAGGTAGAAGCTGTAGTAGTGCATAAATGGCTGTTTGTAAGAAACATATATGGTCCATTGAGTGACATAATGTTTGGAGTATGAATGCATGAATAATTAAACCTAATATCTCTCTAAAACACACAGGTGTCGAAGGATCATCTTATACATGACTGCAACTCCGCCTCCACATTGTCAGGGAGAGATTCTCGGATCCTTTCTGACAGTCAAAAGACAACCAAAATTTGTAGTATTTTTATACTGTTGCTGGATCAAATATAGTCTTCCATTATGATGAATATGCGGTTTTTGCCTTCATAAATGTGTCAGTTATCCCCAAACTAACCAGAGGTTTGAACAGCAGAGCATAGCCAGAGCGACAGGTAATTGTCTTACATTACAGAACATCACAATCTGCCCTGCTTCACTGGAGAGGGAAGAGCAGAGTTGGGTAGAACTTTACTTTATTGCTTGATAAATCACTGCCAATTCCCACGAACACAGTGTGCCATTACTAAAGCATATTTAGCGTGCAACCAGGTTACTGCATAATTTCCCTCCATTACAAAATATCACACACAATACACAATAGTTGTTTTCCAAATGACATACTAGGCTTACACACTATGCACTTACACTATGAACTACACAGTCGATCGTATCGTATAAAAGTAATACAGTCTCAAAGGTTTTTTTTTCCTTCACTAACCAGAAGTATGTAATTTGACATTCAAGGGCAAATGACGTCAAAAGCACATAATGTGATGCCACTAGCTTTAGAAAAAGAATCAAACAGTGAGCAAAAATGAATTTCTGCATTTTACTCTTTATGTTACTGAATCTTTTTATGTCAAACAAAACCTCAGGCACTACAACCACTGTATCTCGTCTGATCTCAGAAGCTAAGCAAGCTTTGGAAATATTCACCTCATGCAAGTGCACAGTATTTTTAAACATACTTGTACTATTCCCTTTTTTGGTGTGAGTAGGGGAAACAATGAGGAAACAACAGGGATGCTAGTTAAGGTGTTGTTAAAAATAATCACAAACCAGCAACACAATGACATTACACAGTAAAATAATAGTCCTAATGAATCATTATATTGCAGGCAGAAAGAAAACATATAGCCTATAAATGACTATGACTGAACAATGTAATATTTTCAGAATAATTAAACATGTTATGACAGTTTCTCTGTTTATGAACTATGAATAATCTGAATAAGTTTAAATTTATGTGTGCTCACTAAGGGATCTTTTCTGCTTCTGCTTTTAAACACATTGTAAATGAAAGAAAAAATCAAGGCAAAGCAAATCAAGCACAACAACAACAACAACATCTTCACAAAATAATGAAAATTAAGAATAAAGTCTGCAAGAAAAAATAAAATTGAAGAGAAAAATTAGGAAAGACAAAAAACCTTTCAGCTTAAAAAGTTACAAAAACAACAACAGTTAAATATTAATTTATATACAGTATTAATTTAATTTAATTTAATTTTCATTTTAATTTAATCTTCTAATCTAAAAGGTAGAGAAAACAGCTATTAGCTAATGTGGATGAGTGGTCACAATATGTTTTACTAATCCTGAAATCTTTTTGAAATCTCAAAAAAAAAAAATTTTTTTTGTAGTAGTAGTAGTAGTAGTAGTATAGAATCAGACTGTTATATATAAAACTGATAATCTGAAGCAACATATATTTACATCAGACAATCTGAAGCCTATAATAAAACACTCCACTGAGAGACTGATTGACTTTGTACTCAGACGCCTTTAAATCGACAATCATGGCATTACAGTCGCAGCATCACAAGCGCAGCGCGATTGGCTGTTTAATGGATGATGTTGCCCATGAGAACGCGTGCAGTGATCATTAGTCCCAGAGCTCCAGGGAAGCAATGCTAGCATGACTAACTGATCATTTCTAAATGAGAGCCATTACACGAGAACCATGAATATTCTCCATGGTAAGACATACAAATTGAATAATTGAGTGCACTGGGCCAAAAAATGACACAGCGTTAACGCCTATGAAAAGTGCGGACAGCAAAAAATAGATTCCCAGCCTTATCGGCATCTAATACGCATTCAGAGCAAAAGCTTAAACTTCGTCCAGGAAAACAAACACTTGCTATCTGCTCACCACTCTTCTCCTATATTTTTATTTATAATAGAGCAGATACTATTATATTTGTCAGAATAATAAACATTTGATGGTCAATATGACATCAACATGACACAAATGGATTCCTTATTTGCTGCTTATTAATAGTTAGTAAGGTAGTTATGGTTCAGGTATGGGGTTGGATTAAGGGATCTAAAATATGGTCATTGAGGCATTAATATTTGCTTTATAAGTACAAATAAACTGTCAATATGCTAGAAATATGTGTGCTGATAAGCAACTAGTTAATTGGTCCCTAAAATCAAGCGTTACTAATTTATCATATATACTTTGCACAGTATACAAAGTTGCCGTATGCACTGAACACACAGTTTACTGACTACATTCAAGAAAAATGTGTATATACATGTTTTACATCACTGTTTTCCTTATTAATAAAACACTCATGACTTGACCTTTCATTTCCAGCATTGTAAATGAACTTGGCACGATTGAACAAGGTATTTTTGTTTCTTGGTTCATTAATTTTTTTTATTGTTTTTTTCAGACTGCCAAAAGCATTTTTGCACAAAACGAAATTGAAAATGCAAAACAAGATGATAACTGGACACCACTCATACACTCTCTTGCTATATTAAAAGAGCAGGTAGTATATAGTACAGTGCATTATGTGCGTTGTTTAGTAAGCGGTTATTTTCTTCCAAACACTCTTTATCTCTCTAGACAAGTTCCTGTAGCAACACCACTGCTAACCAATCAGAATCCACTGAAGCAGACACTGGACTCAATCAGAGATTGGCAGAGGAAACTGTGGCATTTCAAGAAATTAATTGAGTGCCACCGTCTTTATAATCCACCATCAATATCTGGGCCTTGCTGCCCAGAGCTGTTATAGAAACAATGCTGGGAAGAGGAAAATTAAACATGGCAACAGCCTGGTGACGGAGGTCCGGCTGGAGGATAATTGGGGTTGCAATGAGTGTTTAACGATGGCTTTGAGCTCTCAGCTCAGACCGCAGGAGATGGAATGATGATTTGTCAAACCAAGAGCTATCCTTCAGCTCTATTCACTTTTAGCAGAGTTCATGTTGTGCTTTCTTTGTTTTGCAGCACTAGTAGTTGTTTACAGCGTGTAAATTGAAGTCGAACACAGTATGTAGCCTCTGTAATAGATGACGTTCATAAAACATGTTGATTTGGGAGATCAAAAAACGCTTTTTGTCGCTTTGGGGCAAGATTTCCATTTTTGTGCAACAAACAACACCTGCACAGAAATGTATAAATATATAAACTGGCATATTCAGAAAACTAGCACTATTTTCCTGAAGCAATTAACACTGCGGTATGATTTCGCCACAGGAAGAAGGCAGTAAATGCTTTTATTTACAATAGATGTTTGTTTACATGTTCTTGCAATCGTGGCAGCAGTAATGCTATTTGAATTCAGTGCTGTTGCTTGTGTTTTTATTATTTGATTTTTGTAACTCATGGAGTTATGATGTTATAATTCCATAAATTAGACATGCATTTTTTAAACATCTGTTATTCATCAAGCATGATGAATTGAGTGAAATCATTCAGTCTGGATTCATAGTTATGGCTGTGGTGATGTGTCTTCAATTAAAAATATTACCCTCCATTATTTCTGAGGAAATTAATACTTTTTATTCTGCAAAGAATGTCAAAGAATGTCAAAAGTGACATAAAAAAAGGAGAAATTTTTAATGTTACAATAGATTTCTGTTTCAAATTGCTGTGCTTTTGAACTTTCTATTCATCAAAAACTATTGGGAAAAAAAGTGTTTCATGGTTTCCCCAAATATATGATAACAATCAGCATATTAAAATGATTACCAAATGACAATGAAAAACTGAATAATGAAGCAAAAAAGCTCAAAATTCAGCTTTGATCAAAGGAACAAATTACATTTTGAAATATATTAAAATAGAAATAAATTTAATAATATTTCACAATATTACGGTTTTATTATATTTATGCTCACACAGTCACAGCCTTGGTTAGCATAAGAGACATTTTTTCCCCCCAAAACCATTAAAAAAATCTTTCCAACCCTAAACTGGTGAAGTGTAGTGTTAATTATTCACACAATCGTACAGTGTTATTCAGATATCTCTCTCTATCTCTGGTGTTCTGTTATTTGATTTGTCGGTTGTTATTCTAGTCTATATTCTATAATTAAATTGTCAAGATGCATACATTTACATAAAACATTACCATACATATTTATAGACTGCTTAACATGAAGGACACCACTATTCCTTTCGAATAAACACATACATATGAGAAATGAAGCATGAATATAAAAGTATCAAAACATCAAGTATGAATGAGACCAATGTGAAACAAACGTTATGGAATAACATCTACTCAGATATAAGCTGACTACATGATTCATTGTATCCTGACACTTTTCTCCAAAATCAACACATGTATCAAATCTTCTTTTCTTATAAACATAATAAAGCACCCAGGCCAGTACAATGCACACCTTAAAGTGGCCTCCTCACCCAAGTTGACTTTATTTCCTTTCGTCTGCCAAATCGTGGCTTTGTGTTTCCTTCTTGTCTAAAGCAGCGCTTTCATCTCAATGCAAAACAAAAGTGCATATCATCTTTCTAAAGGCCTCTCATGTTTACAACATCCTCTCTCAGACAGACATTCCCATAGTAGCCTGTGCAGCGTGGCACAATGCTTTGAAGCCTCTCTCTGTCGAGTGGCCTCTCTCTCTCCATCACCGCCTGCCAGCGAGGCACATTTCTGGACACTGAAACACTGAACACAATCTGAAGCTCCAGGACAAAAGAGAACATTTACTCTTTGAGCAGGTACTTGAGACATGCTGCAATCCGCCAATGTCAAGATGTGTCTGAGTATAAAAGCAACTCGAGGTGCATCAGACAGACCACCAACAAAAATCATAACTCTGTCATCATTTACTCATGTTATTCTAAACCCATATGACTGACTTTCTTCTGTGGAATTTAAAAGGTGAACTTCTGAAGAATATATAGCCTTTCTTTCTCACATAATGAAAGTGAATGAAGACAGGAGCTGTCAAGGTCCAAAATTACATAAAGTACACAAAAAGTATCATAACTGTACACTCAATAATTATAATACAAGCTTTCTAAAACCAAACAAAAGCACTTTGCACAAAAAAAGTGTTGTAAAAGGCTGCACATTTATATATTGCACTATTCTTATGCAGTTTCCAACATTATTTCCAGCAGTTTCCAGCATCAAGCTATTTACAGTATGTCAAAAAAAAGGTTTCCAAAAAGAAAAAAAAAGTTCAAGTTTGTTTTAAATTATTATTATTAAAAACATGAACAACATAACCATTCAAAACAAATAATTTTATAATGTGAGATAGTTATTTGTTATTGTAAAACAGAAATTTGCACTTGCTCACCGCTGTGGTCATCGTTCATTACACTCATGTCCGTGCTGACATGATTAACATAATTATCATTTAATGCTGCGTACAAGTATTACTAATATTAACTATATGGCTCCGTGTTATCATCCGTGTAGAACTATTGTTCCAACCACCAAAGATAGATTCATGAATAACCTGCCTGATTTATCTCAACTGCTCATGTTTGCACTATGTGGGTGGAGTTGTGTGTGTCGCTCGTCAGCACTGATTGTTTCATGTGGGCATCTCCGTTGATTGTTCATCTGCACCAGCTGTTACTCATTACCCGATCCCTACTTATTGCCCTGTCTTTCGTCTTGTGTTTGTCAGAGCGTTGTTTGATGTTTTCTGCACGTCTGCCTGGTTTCTCGTTCCTGTTTCTCTGTGTGTTCATCTGACCCTGGAACCCCGTCCACTCTTTACCACCGGATGCAACGACTCACCACCACGGATTGCTCATCTCAGGCCTGTGTCACGCTCTCCTGCTGCCTCACCTCACCGCCACTTCCTGGATCACCGTCATTCATCACTCGACCACCTGTTGTCTCACCTGGATTACCTGTGTATCTGTCTCTAATAAATACTCTGGTTTCACTACTTGCACTTGCTTCCTCCCCTTTGTTTATTGTTACACTCTGTGAACCCATAAATACACATGAACTAGATGAGATGACCAGCAATATAGGCACTATCTTCTCTAATACATTAGAAGCTATTGCCCCTGTCAAATTAAAGGTTAGAGAAAAACATACTCCACAGTACAACAGTAATTCCCATACTCTCAAGAAAGAAACGCGGAATCTTGAATGCAAATGGAGAAAAACTAACTTGGAAGTTTTTAGAATTGCTTGTAAAAACAGTATGTCCAGCTGTAGACAGGCTCTAAAAGCAGCCAGGGCCAAGCATATCCACAAACTCATAGAAATAACCAAAACAATCCAAGGTTTTTATTAAGCATTCAGGTTTGGAGCATTTTGTGACATGTTGGTGGAGTTTGGATGTTGAGAGTGATCAGGCTTTGGACCAGAAAAGCTGAAAGGGAATTTGACCTTCAGTGTGACATAAACTATTTCTAGTCCAATGGCTCAAATAATTCTCAACATCTACCAGCAAGTATGAAAAGGAATAAACCCACTGAGAACAACCTGTGTTCACACAGCGCACGATCAGCTGCACTCATCAACCCAAAATGGCTTATTTTGATGGGAACGAGAGCAGGGATTTATTTTTGGAATCGAATGAAGCAGGAATGAGCCAGATTGGCAGGGGCTGTGCGACCGACTGCATTAAACTGGACAGCCCAGTTAATTAATGTGTATCTGCTCTGCCCAATGGGATTCTGGGCCATCTCCATCGCCAGTCACTTTGAATCTGGGAGCTGCCACAATCTGACTGCCAAGATGACACCAGCTCTGGATCTCAACGTCTTTGGAAGATCCTCCATCACTAACAATGTTGGGTAAAGACACAGAGCTAGACAGAACACCACAACACAACACATTTCATGTTTGCATGCACATTATTCAGATATAAATACATATTTGCCTGCACATTATTCAGATATAAAAATAAATATTTTAGTCCAAAAATAAATATTAAGCCCAACTCAAAGCAATACAAAAATATTTTGACCTATCCTTTTCTCTGTGAAATTATATCCAATTTTACAACTTTGTTGCCATTACAACATAATACCTAAAACCCTAAAATTACCATAATGACTTAAAGAGCTTTTCAGCTATAATAACACACAGGTTTTTACAGAAACAAAATAATATAACAGTTTTGAGCTTCACATTTCTGCTTTTAAATCTTCCAAAATTGGCACATTCAGTTCCATTGTGAGAGCCTCGCCGTAACTTTGAATTTTGCTTTTGAGGAAGCTGGAAAAATAATTTTTCGTTGTATTCAACATTATGAACTGAACCCAACCTGTGGTAAAGCCAGAATATTGATTTATAGATCAGATTTGGGCTAATCTGCCTTTATTTTGAAAAAAGAAAAAAAAAAAAGAAATGCTGCACAGCTATACTATACACACAATTTACCGCATTTTCCATCTGAAATGAACAGTAGTGGCAGTAAAACTTTTATACAAGGTTAACTGATTAATATAGACTTATTTTGGTCACACTTTAGTTTGGGGACCATGCAGTTCTCACTATTAACTACAGTTTTTGTCTAAAGTCCTAATTGCTGCTTTATTAATAGTAGGTAGTTGTTAAGTTTAGATATGGGGTGGATTGAGGGAACAATAATATGTGACCCTGGACCACAAAACCAGTCATATTAGATTTATCTGAATAAATAAGCTTTCCATTGATGTATGGTTTGTTAGGAGGACAATATTTGGCTGAGATACAACTATTTGAAAATCTGGAATCTGAGGGTGCAAAAAAATCAGAATATTGAGAAAATTGACTTTAAAGTTGTCCCAATGAAGTTCGTAGCAATGCATAGTACTAATAAAAAAAAGTTTTGATATATTTACAGTAGGAAATTTACAAAATATCTTCATGGAACATGATCTTTACTTAATATCTAAATGATTTTTGGCATAAAAAAACAACAATAATTTTGACCCATACAATGTATTTTTGGCTATTGCTACAAATATACCCAGAGACTTAAGACTGGTTTTGTGGTCCAGGGTCACATATGGCTTTATAAGAACTAATAAACAGTCAATAGTAATATGCATGATAATAAGCAAGTATTTAATAGTGAGAAATAAAGAACTAAAGTGTTACCTATGAAACACGAGCCAGAAAAAAAGTCTTAAGACTTAAATAAACAACCTAAAAACACATGGCTGCTATTGCTTAGGTTTAGGTGGGATTTAATGTAGAATGTACAGTACATTTTATTATTTAATTTTTTTTATTATTATGCAATTCTGCTTTAGTAACTCCTTAATTGACATTCATGTCCTTGATAACAGCACACAAGCATAATAATATTATAATTTATCTTTATTTCCTCATTGTGAGTGGATGCACAAGTTTCGAATCACTTAATAAGTGTGGCTGATTTAAATGTTAATGCAGTTTAGTTATAATAATCTTTCTTTCACTTGCTTTTATAGTTAAATACTTTAGTTAATTATTTAGAAAGAGCAGAGCAAGCATGGTAGAGGAGTCCTGTGAGGTTAAACTTTGTAGAGCTAAAACAATAATCGCAGTGCACAGTTTGGCAAGAAGTTTGCGTAAGAACCCCTTCGAATCGTCCGTCTCTCTCTGTACTCTGTGGTCCGTTGCACAGACAGTGTGTTTTTGACACTGTTGCTATGGCAGCGATGAGAGACAAACGGGGCAGTGTGTTTGAGTGTGTCAGCGTACATAAAAGCGTCTTGTATTTCTCAGTGATCTCAAACGCTTCTCTGTCTCACGCCAGAGTTTGTACATCTTTCTCTTTCTCGTATTTGAAAGAATGATTTACCACAACATTTACAGTACATTCTCTCATCATTTACTCACCCTGGAGTCGTTTCAGACCAGACTTTCTTATGTTTAGCAGAACGTTCACAGCTTTTTCCTCTCTCACAAAGCCATCATATGATTTCAGAAGTGGTATAGATACTTTAATGGGCCTTTTTTATTGTCCAAACTTAACATCTGCTGCCATTAAAAAAGGTAATACTAGTTTAGAATGAGTCTTAAATAAATGATGCCCCAGTGTTCTGAATTTTAAACAACCTGAATGAATCATTAATTGATTGCTCCCTTTACACTTTTATTTTCTCTGATTATTACATTTTAATGATGTGTACTTCTGTTCTGACATCTATGTTGGAACAGGGGATAATTGAACTATATTCTAACTATACAGGTCCTTCTCAAAAAATTAGCATATTGTGATAAAAGTTCATTATTTTCCATAATGTAATGATAAAAATTAAACTTTCATATATTTTAGATTCATTGCACACCAACTGAAATATTTCAGGTCTTTTATTGTTTTAATACTGATGATTTTGGCATACAGCTCATGAAAACCCAAAATTCCAAAATCTCAAAAAATTAGCATATCATGAAAAGGTTCTCTAAACGAGCTATTCACCTAATCATCTGAATCAACTAATTAACTCTAAACACCTGCAAAATATTCCTGAGGCTTTTAAAAACTCCCAGCCTGGTTCATTACTCAAAACCGCAATCATGGGTAAGACTGCCGACCTGACTGCTGTCCAGAAGGCCATCATTGACACCCTCAAGCGAGAGGGTAAGACACAGAAAGAAATTTCTGAACGAATAGGCTGTTCCCAGAGTGCTGTATCAAGGCACCTCAGTGGGAAGTCTGTGGGAAGGAAAAGTGTGGCAAAAAACGCTGCACAACGAGAAGAGGTGACCGGACCCTGAGGAAGATTGTGGAGAAGGACCGATTCCAGACCTTGGGGGACCTGCGGAAGCAGTGGACTGAGTCTGGAGTAGAAACATCCAGAGCCACCGTGCACAGGCGTGTGCTTTTGAACCAGAAACAGCGGCCGAAGCGCCTGACCTGGGCTACAGAGAAGCAGCACTGGACTGTTGCTCAGTGGTCCAAAGTACTTTTTTTCGGATGAAAGCAAATTTTGCATGTCATTCGAGAATCAAGGTGCCAGAGTCTGGAGGAAGACTGGGGAGAAGGAAATGCCAAAATGCCTGAAGTCCAGTGTCAAGTACCCACAGTCAGTGATGGTCTGGGGTGCCATGTCAGCTGCTGGTGTTGGTCCACTGTGTTTTATCAAGGGCAGGGTAAATGCAGCTAGCTATCAGGAGATTTTGGAGCACTTCATGCTTCCATCTGCTGAAAAGCTTTATGGAGATGAAGATTTCGTTTTTCAGCACGACCTGGCACCTGCTCACAGTGCCAAAACCACTGGTAAATGGTTTACTGACCATGGTATTACTGTGCTCAATTGGCCTGCCAACTCTCCTGACCTGAACCCCATAGAGAATCTGTGGGATATTGTGAAGAGAAAGTTGAGAGACGCAAGACCCAACACTCTGGATGAGCTTAAGGCCGCTATCGAAGCATCCTGGGCCTCCATAACACCTCAGCAGTGCCACAGGCTGATGGCCTCCATGCCACGCCGCATTGAAGCAGTCATTTCTGCAAAAGGATTCCCGACCAAGTATTGAGTGCATAACTGAACATAATTATTTGAAGGTTGACTTTTTTTGTATTAAAAAACACTTTTCTTTTATTGGTCGGATGAAATATGCTAATTTTTTGAGATAGGAATTTTGGGTTTTCATGAGCTGTATGCCAAAATCATCAGTATTAAAACAATAAAAGACCTGAAATATTTCAGTTGGTGTGCAATGAATCTAAAATATATGAAAGTTTAATTTTTATCATTACATTATGGAAAATAATGAACTTTTATCACAATATGCTAATTTTTTGAGAAGGACCTGTATGTCACATAGGGGGTGGCTGAGATCATAATTTCCACCTCAAGAACCGCCTATTTTGAGATGAAATTAGAAAGCTCTTTAACCTATCTATCTATCTATCTATCTGTCTGCTAGTTATATATAGCACTTTACAGCACCTCTGCAGCAACTGCTATAAACTGAAAATAATTGGCAGAGTACTTTCCAAAAGTGTTGCGCAATTAATGTGCTGTTCAGCTAATTACATTCAATTTGATGATTCCCGAGGCACATTCCACTTTAACAAACCAAGACTGATATAACCGTCAAATGAGTAATCGTGGCTGACGGCGCTTCATAGCAGGACTGACACAGTCGGAGAGAAGCACACCAGATAATATACAACTCAAGAGCTTGGCTTCGGAAAAACAAAGAAAGACTCTGTCTGTTTTCTGATGAAAACAGCTTTTACAAGTTCATGTAAGGACGCCAGACCCTCTGGTTGTGATTCCCTTAGAGCAGTGGTCCCAATCCTGGTCCTGGAGAACCCCCAGCACTGCACGCTTTTGGTGTTTCTCTTATCTGACACACACATTTGAGGTCTTGGAGTCGTCACTGATGAGCTGATGAGTTGAATCAATTTTTTTTTGAATATGGAGACATCTAAAATGTGCAGTGTTGGGGGTTCTCCAGGACCAGGATTGGGAACTACTGCCTTGGGAACTACTGCCTACTGTAAAATGACAGGTTTACTACAGTAAAGTACACTGTTTTACACACACAATAGAAAATGTGTTTTATATAAATATATATATATATATATATAATTATTTGATTTTGTGACTATTACATAGAAAATGTAATAAATAATAAATATATTTAATAAAAACTTTTTTCAGTAAAAATACCAGTAATAAATATATTTTATATTAATATATCTAACAGTAAACTATTTAAACTAAAAAAAAAACATTTAATTTAATAAGAATTTTAATATAATAATTTCTCCAATTTAGGTGCATTTGGTACCGTTCGAATGTGAATTTTGGACCCAGGTTATAGAAAATAATGTCGGAAAACAATAAAGGCTCTGTAATCAAGCTTGTGTTTAATTATTCAGATGATCTGCTCATGCTGTGTCCACACAAATAACCATTTCCCCACCTATTTTTTCCTCAAAGTGTCCAGGTTTTCAAAGTAAATCGAAATCAAAGGATCTATTAAGAATGACCTTGCTTCCTCTCTCAGAGCGCTGGAGAACCGAGCCACCTGTTTTCAGCATCTCCCTGCTAACGTGTGTTTATATGAGCAGCAGCTTCTCAGAGTGTGTCATCTCCAAGTCCCATTTGCTGCCAGTAATGAGACCATAAATCATATATTGATGTGTCTTGCTGGCATGCGACGCGGCAGAGTTTTTGCTGATGGACTAATGCAATATATTAGCTCTACAACAGCTAGAAAGATACACAGCTGACTGTCTGCTGCTCAGAAGTGTGTGTCATGCGTGTACGGTCTTCATCACTTCCAACACGTTACACATTTTCATCTGAACCTGCCAGAAATAAACCACTAATGCTTTGCAGTGCCTAATGTTGTGCAGCCAGACTTTTGCGAATCAGCATAAAATCTGGTCCACACTGCAGGTTATTCTGGCCAAGAATCGACCGATCACAGTTTTCTTTTCTTTTCTTTTCTTTTTATAGCCCCCCCCCCCCCCCCCATAGTGTTTAATCTAAAATAGGTTGGAAATTACAGTGTATTTTTGTTTTTTGTCATTGAATGTTGTTAATGTTAATATTAGTCACTGCATTAAGTATCATGAACTAACAATGGGCATTTTTACAGTATTTATTAATCTGGGTTTATGTAAATTTATACATGCATTTATAATTAACTATTAATTCAATGTTTGTCAGAATATATCCACTGCTCAGTTATTCAATTTGAAAAGCTAAACGTGTTTGTATATGCAGAATGTATAACCCAGATTTATAAACACTTGTTCATTGCTAGTTTATGATATCTAATACATCAACCAGTGTCAACAAGTTTAACCTTATTGTAAAGTGTTACCAAGATCAATATGAACAATATGAAGAGATTACACTGAAGAGATTGTATTCATGTTTAAATACTAAAGAGAGAATAACAGCTGTATATAATTTAAAAATCATAATAAATCAAAAAAATAGGTCAATGTATATAAGTTACACAAGTGGTCAAAATATTTGAATAATTATTTAATAATGATTTTAAATAATGATTTTATTTTTTATTTATACTTATTTTACATGATTTTTTATTATAATTATTATTATTATTATTATTATTATTTATTTATTTTTTGAAAGACATCTCATCTGTTTACCAAGGCTGAAATTAATGAAACTTGTAATATTTTTAAATATTATTTAAAATAACCTTTCTATTGGAATATATTTTAAAATGCAATTTATTCTTGTAATGGCAAAAGCTGAATTACACACACACACACACACACACACACACACACACACACACACATACACACACACAAACAAAAACAAACAAAAAAATACATGCTATTTTTAATAAGAACTATCCATAAGATTACATACCCCTTAAAGAATATGCAAATATGTTAATAATTTTAACTAAATAAGAGGGATCAAGAAATTGCATGCTATTTTTATTTAGTACTCTCCCGAATAAGCTATTTCACATAACAGATGTTTATATATACTTCACAACACAAAATAATTACTGAATTTATAAAAATGGACCTCGTTCAAAAGTTTACATACCCTTGGATCTTAATAATCTGTGTTGTTTCCTGGATGATCCACAACTGTCTTTCTGTTTTGTGATAGTTGTTCATGAGTCCCTCGTTGGTCCTGAGCAGTTCAACTGCCTGCTGTTCTTCAGAAAATCCTCCAGCTCCTGCACATTCTTTAGTTTTCCAGCATCTTCTGCATATTTGAACCCTTTCCAATAGTAACTGTATGATTTTGAGATCCATCTTTTAACACTGAGGGCAACTGAGTGACTCGTACACAGCTATTACAAAAGGTGGAAACATTTACTGATGCTTATGAAGGCAATGCAGCGATTTAAAAAAGGATGATTGAATGAATGAATGAAATTAAGTTATTAGCTCTTCCAACTCTGAGACAGAAGCAGATTGAACTAAGAAAAACGCCTTTCAATTACTGCTGTGTTTAATGAATTAAATAGTGAACACCAGAACACAGAATGCATAAAGCTAGCCAATGAGTCTGAAGCACCATCATACGGTTAGCGGACGGTTGACGGGCAGTCGGTGTGCGTGTGTAGAAACTCATTCCATTCTGTCTGAATAGAGTCTGGCGATCAGCGGCTGGAATCTCGTTGATAGCGGGTGTACGGACATCTCAGGACACACCACAGGTTGTAGAGCTTAGTATGAGCGAGTGGGTGCGGCGTATCTCTGAGCGCTGCGGGGTGGAAGATCACTCAGCTTTGCTCTCTCTCTTCACTCTTATCCAAAATGGAGCTCCCTCATCCCTCTCCAGGCCAGGCTCTGCTCCTCACATGGATTTAGGTCCTCTCTCAGCCGGCTTTCCCTTTGTAGCTCTCTAATCTCTGGGCTGCGGTTGGTGTCTGGAGCCTGACAGATCCAGTAGAGTTTCGGAGGACATTTTCTTGGTTTGAAGGGAATCCAATCACTGCGCACAGAAGGAGGTCAGGCCTTTTCATCTGGTGCTTGGGTGATACTGTGCATTTCATCTGCACAGGTAACCAATGACCAGCAGCTCTTTTACAAATGTTCTTGTTTTTGTTTTCATTTGTTGCAGCCTTCATGTGTGGCCTAAAATCTGCAGCTTCAATCTGATTGGCTAGTGAAACGCAAGTTCTGCAAGTCAGAGGTGAGTTTGCCCCAAAAATGAACATTTGCTGTTTATTTAGTCACCCTTAGGCCATCCAAGATATAAGTGGCTTTTTTTTTTCTTGAGTGGGACAGCAAAGATGATTTTTAGCTGAAACTGTGGTCCTTGGTGATTCATAAAATGCAAGTCAATGGCTGCCGTCATTTTGAGAGTCAAAAAAGCATATATACAGGCAACACAAAATTAATGCCCCTGGCTCCTGACTATTTAGTGAGGTCTTATGAAGAGAAACAATTGGTCTTTGCAAGAAACGGAACATTATTTACAACATTTTTAACTATTATCCAGAGACTTGGGCAAACAGTCAAGAGTGATGTCTGGTTCGTGAACAAATCGTTCTTTTGAACCAATTCTTTTTAGAGAACTAGTTGAACAAGTTCACCAAAATCGGACTGAACTGTCTTGAAACAGTTTGTAGCTCAAGCAGCACAGATCTACAAGTTACTCAGTCAAAATCGGTTTAAATGTGAACCAATTCACTGAAACGAAGTCTGAAAGAATCAGTTTGCAGAACTGAGACTATATACAAAGTCAAGTTTTAGTAGATAATATATACATTTCATATGATGAATGAAGTAACATTTGAGGTTCTGTCGAATTAAACAAATTAATGAGCACAGCAGATAATAATTGGGATGCAGATATCGTGACACTGACATTTGTTTAGAACATTTAAGTCTGAAAGGAACATGCTGACATTTACCTTTCACATATAGATGGGATATGACAGAGCTAATTAATCTTTTAACAGAAGGTCAGAAATAACAGGCAAATGCCAAGAGAGATCTGAAGCACACGTCCATAGATAAACACACATGGAGAATCAGCGCCGCTGTCATTCGTTTCAGCACATGTCAGTCAAATCTCAGAGTTCTCATTGGATGATGAACTGTGGCCTGTTTCATATGGCAGTAGAAGTCTACAGGTAGGATATGCTGAACACTCAGAATCAGATGCTGAATGTAACTAATTGGGTTAAAATAAGCCATACAGGAGTCTTTGTCTACATGTCACTTTCACTGTGTACTACACAAGATAATATGAATCGAATGCATGCATTGAAAAAAGCAATGCAATGATCCAGAGGGGGAGAAAATCATTCAAGATGACGAATGAGCAAAACTATACACGCCATTTATTACTGAAAAGTATTGATTGTGTGCAGAGGCACAGTGTTCGTGGATTGGAAATCGTCCAGCAGAGGTTCTTGTAGAGGTCATGGTGAGAAATGTTTGCTGCACACAGCTGTTCTTTCTTTCAGACGCCCATACGTTCCTTACTGCAGCACACAACACTTCTGCAAGATAATCAGGTCACCCAGTTACTCAAACTACAACCGGCCCATCAGTGAAGAGGTCACTTCAAATCTGATCATCACAGAGAGAAGATCCTCTGAAGCATGACAGCTACAGTGGCCAGACCTTTAATACCACTGTTCAGCCTTGCAGCGTATGATGTCATACTCAAATCAGCCACGAGTGACTTGACCTTTGACCCTCACCTATAATTCTAGGCTGTATGACTGTCTTCTTGTCATTGTGCATTATGTGATAGAATGCAACTGTGTGATGCAAGACAGAAGAGACTAATCACAATTCCACATGCAAATACTCTGTTACATTTTGAATACTCATAAATTTAAACCGATACATTTAAATTTGGAATGTTTTTCAGGTAAAAGGAATAATTCACCCAAAAATACAAATAGAATGTTTTCAAGAATGTTGGTGACAAAACAGTTAAAGGTGGCCAATGACTTCCATAGTATGGAATATAAAAGTCAATGGCTACCATCAACTGTTTGGTTACCAACATTCTTCAAAATATCTTCTTCTGTGGTCAGCAGAAGAAAGAAACTCATACAGGTTTGGAATGGCTTGAGGGTGAGTAAATCTTGACACAACTTTTATTTTTGGGTGAACAAACACTTTAAGCTTCTTAGTATAAGTAATGACTGACTTAATTGCAGAAATTCATGGAGAAAAAATGAAAGTTTGAGGAATATGAATACAGTGCATTATTTATGTGGGGCAGTACATGAATAATCATACATAAATAATCAGTCAGTTCAACAGTGAAGTAATCCCTGAACCAATTAAACACAGACCCAGAACAGATGGACAGAAATTGGACCTCAGCGAGACATTTTCTTAATGAACATTTTTCATTTCACCCCATAATGGCAGCAGTATTCTGTAAAAATTGAGTTGATCTGATCACAAGACTATAAACTCAGTATTAGTTACCTCGTAAACCAATGCAACACTAATGTCAAGTTTTAGGAATAGTTTAGCACAAATAATTAAGATGGCTGCCTCGAAAATGTTCTTCTTCTTTTATTTTTTTTTAGGCAGATATTACTGATATTTTGTAATTATGCTATACAAAGTCTAAGACTTAACAAATCAGAACAAGACAACAAACAGCCTAAAATCGACCTGAGCCTTTCACAACAAAGCAATAATCCACAAGAGGCTGTGCGTTACTGTGATTTTACCATGGCTAACATAGAGTGCTTTCGCATGCAAAATGAAACTGCAACAACAGCATCAGTAGCAACATGATAAAAGAAACCAATGTTCAATCATTTGCTACATTTATTAAAAGCATTGCTGATTGTGAAATACATTTATTTATTTTGAAAACAAATCCCAGCTCCAGTTAGAGAAGAATGACAGTAACTGTAGCATACAGACTGTGACTAGTAGTGTAAAAAGTGAACAAAATAGCACATTTTTTAAGAAATATTTACACATTTCAGTTAAACACTAATGTTAAACCTGATCTGATGCCACATTTGATTTGAGAGCTACAACAGAGCGCAGCTTTTTCAGTGAATAAAGTACATGAGTCATAGTGATTACTCTTATGATACTTTCATTGTGCTTGTTCTGTCCTTTCTTCTGATTGACAGCCCCTTTCCATAACATGGAAGAGATATTCTTCAAAATCTCACCTTTGCGGATGTGATAATATAGAGGACTTCTCATAGATGCAGCCCAACCCCGAACCATATATAACCCAACCCCGAACCAACCAACATGATTTAATTTAAAGCAAAACTAGGATTTGGCTGATTTGTGCGCCTTGCGAATATTTCATACCACTTTAAATGCCTTCACAATTTGGGTTCACTATATTTGTGAGGACATCAACATGGCCCCCACAAGAAATGACAAACCTGTAAATGTGCTCATACAGAGAGTAGGAGGCCCGTGGCCAAAGAGACTTTACATCCACTCACTCACTCACATCAAGTCACATCAGGCCTCCTGTAAGCTACAGAGAGACGCACTGAAAGAATTAGGAAGCCCTAGAAAAATTTTGGAATGACAGGTAGATGAATTTACTAAATTAAAATTAAAATACGTTTAAAAGTGCCACACAACAGGTCATAATACACTGTGATTTATTCTTGGATATACAGAATGCAAATTCTCTAAACTACATATAATACTGTCAAAAAAATTAACAGTCATCAAAACTAGAATATATTCTGGGAAATGCTTTCCCATCATGATCCACACAATAAAAGTGAATTTATTTAATATAATGAAATAGTTATAAATTGGATACAAAATTTTAATAGTTGGATTTTATTGATGATTATTATTATTATTATTATCATTCAATGTTTATTCATACATAAACACTGCAGTAGAAATTTCTTTGAATTCTTTTGCATTTTAATTCAGCTTTCATAAATGTACTACTGTCGGCTACATTCTTAAAATGTAATATATTAAATATAAATTAAATAATAATAAAAAATCAATATTTTGCTTTTTTTAATCAGCATTAATGTAATCTAATGTTTTGGGGTATTGTATTTATAAATGAATGAAAGAATGAATATATTTATTTATGAAAAATTAATATATGAAACTGACAGCAGTTATAAAAAAAGTTATTTGAATTCCGCTGCATTTAATATCATAATATCATTAATATATAACTTTTATAATATTAAAACTTACATGCAAATATTCCAAAGATGTCACTACTGTTGGTTACATTTGAAAGTTTAAATTAGTACTTATTTATTTATTTATTTATTTTCAGTTTAGCATTGTATAAAGTTAATTACAAACTCAAATTACAATTCATCATCAGCTTTTTAAATTTAATTCAAAATCGGATTTACTGATTTGTAATTTAAAATGGCATTCTCAACTCAATTCTAAAGAGCACAGCCCAAAAAAAAAATTCATCTGAAAAAATATAAACAGCAATAAATGGAGTTGATCTGCGAAGTAAACCACTTACTACACTTAAAAACAGGCTTTGGTTAAACTTTCCATAAGATTTATGAGGAGTGGATTGTGTTTCATCTAGACAACAAACGATAAATCCCATCACACTTACACCAAACATCATATTATACTCTATGGAAAGATGCATGGATGCTCTGCAGCCAACAAATCAACAAATCCAGCTACATAAGCACACAAACGGCACACACACACACACAAACACAAAGTAACGCTTCTGTGGTCACAGTGATTGCACACCGGTGCCACAATGTCATTTACACTGGTTAATTTCTTTCCCCATGGGTCCACTTCATTTTTAATGCAAACTGTCAACATTTTCTCAGTGGCGGTCTGGAGTGAATGTGTTTTTGTCCCAGATTCTCGCTTAACATGCACTGCTGTGACTTCTTAAAGTCTAATTTAAACAGCATTCACAACTTATGCCCTACAAGCCTGATGGATACAGCTTTTTTTTAGTGCACTGTATAACAGCAGAATTTATATAAGTTCCTATAGAAAAGCAACACAAAGAACAATTTAGTGCCCGTCTCTGTTGTCAACCTGCTGATGACAACAATGCAGATGTTTGGTCTGAACTAAAAAGTGGCATTCCTTTCCACAGTGCCTCATTTCCAGCATCAGGATTGGCTGTATGACATGGCGGCCGTATCTGCAGCTGCATCTCTGTGGATTTGGAGATGAATCCTAACCTGTGTGTGAAATCTTCACCTGTGAGGCGAAACGGTACGCTTGAGCAGAGCCGTGATAAGAGGCAGAAATCTGAGAGTTCAGAGATGAGAGAGAGTGTGTGGAACGACAGGGATTTGCAGCTTATCGCTGCAGCTGCATGATGAAAACGCACACAGACTCATTAAGTTGGGATGAAATGACACCAGGCAAGTTCATCCAGACCACAAACTCTAAGCATGAGTAGAGTAGGCAGCATTAAACATATATATGAAGCCTACACTTTTTATTAGAAAGTAATATAAGATGCTAAAATAAGAATATATCATGCTCATGCATATCAAAATTCTCTAGCATTTTCAGCATCTGTCACCTTATATAACATACATAGTAATTTCACTCTTGATAGAGGGCAATATTTGTCATATATTACATTTCCATATGTGTTTTTTACAACCATGAGATGCCAAATTCTTCCTGTGTCATTTATTGTAAGTTATAGCGACTGATGCCCAGACATGCGTGTAAATGCCGTGTGTATGTGGCCAGTGTGACCTCTGACCTTTGGTTCACAGCGGTGCTGAGCGAGCTTTGGGTGAGACAGCAAACGCAGGTTATTTGTGTCTGTGTTGAGTGACTCAGCTGCCATTGCTCATGTGCTTCAGAGAAGTAGATGTCAGCTCAAAGGCCTTTGTCTCAGCGTACGCTAGTGCGTGTCACCAAAAAGAGACAGCAAAGCCCGCTGTGAGTTGACTTCAGCCGCGACTCCCAATCACAATAAACACCCACACACACACACTCCAGCAGTTGTGTGTTTACTGGCATCGCAGCACTGACGCTGTAAACTGTGTTGGCTGCAGGTTGCACTCTCATTGTCAGTGTGTCAGTGCAGTGGGGCCTGATGGCTGCTATTTTTACAGCTTAAAGTGGGTTTATGTAAATGCATAATTATACAGGATTATCATGGCAATTTTAATCTTCTGCTGCTCTGAAAAAACAAAACAAAAAAAACAAATTAACAATTCAAAGTGAATGATCTGTGCTGACAGATAAGAATAAAATAGCTGGAAACAGAGTTTCTCATTTTAGCTGCATGTAGAGCAACGACAAAACAGACAGACTATGAAGCAGCTCCAGCTCAACTCAACGTGACACTTTGATGAGTTTAAACTCAAATTGAGCGGAAAAAAATCAACTGCTCACGGATCACTGCATTGTGCATTCAATGCTATTGATAACTAGGTTACATTTTATTTTACGATGTCCTTGTTAAAGTGCAACTGTACATTTAAATACTGAGCATAATAATAATTAACAACATATACTTACTATAGGGTTTGGTTTAGGGTTATTGCATGTAATTATGCATAATTTACTTTTATTACTATAGTAAGTACATGTAACATTCAACAAGGACACTGTAAAATAAAGTGTTATTGATAATTAATATATAATTTATTTCCCTAGTTTCTAACATTGTTAGTATAACAGCAATATACATGGAAATAAACAGGTCATGCATGCTAAAAACGCATAAGATGGTTAATTCATTAAGGTCTTCTGTCAACTGTAAATTATTAAGTGAACCTTAAGGAAGTTCTGCCGTAAATACAGCTTTCAGTGTTTTTAAATCTTCTCTTAAAAGTCACTTTTCAGAGTAGCATTTATGTGATTTTTTTTATTGTTTTCTTTTTTAATGTATTTTATTTTATTTTAATTTAGTAAAGTGCTTTAAGATGCAACTTTTAAAGGCACTAGAATTTTTTCATTTATTTATTATTATCATTGACATTATTATTAATATTATTGGTTTTGTTTGTGTGTAAAACATCACTCAACATCACACAAATATGTGATGTATTTTAATTGCATATAAGATTTACAACCATTTGGAATAACACACAAACTAATAAACCTACTGTAAATATGATGCATATTTGTCAGTCATACCTAAATACAGCATATATTTTATTTTTCTTGTAACTGGTTAAATGTACCTGTTTGCACAGCTAACAGATGTATGCAGATTTATGCAAAGGATTTATTTAAAAAATATATACATTTGGAAAATATGACTATATAAATGAAATCAAATGCTTAATCAGATGTAAATGCAGCTTAACATACGCCATGATTTTTTGAGTGTACTGTTAGAATAAAATCTTTACTAACTTTTAGATAGGCCTCAGATCTATATAAAGTGTTATCATTGAGATCCTATAGTTTTGTTAATATTTTGAATTAGATTTTATTTGCATATTTTATGTTTTCATGTTAATTAAAAAAAAAGTTTTAGTAATTTTGTTTTGTTTTATGTAATTTTTAGTATTATTTTATTTATTTTTGTAATGTCTATATAGTTTTTATTCATTTTTATTTTAGATTTAGTTTAAGTTATTTTACTAATGTCAAGTTTTTTACCTTGCAACTAGCTAATTTTTAGTAAAAAACTCTGGTATACCTCTAAATGTTTTCTCCATTGAGGTGAGGAGTTTTTCACGTCATGTTGGAACACTTTTAAGAAATAATTCATCTGAAAAAACAAACAAAAAACCTCATCATCGTGTCATCATTTACTCACTCTCATGTCGTTCCAAACCTGTATGACGTTCTTTCTTCTAGAGCCAAAAAACAAGACGTTCAGAAAAAAGCTGCTTCAAAATCATGCTCTTTTCATCTCATTTTAGCTCCAGAAGAAAGTCACATAAGGTGAAGCAGATAATGACGAATTTAATTTCTCAGTAAACTATAGCTTTAAAATCACTCGTTTATTCCAGCGGGATATTCTCTGTAGTACTAATGGGAATTGTCTTTGCCAGTAAACACCTACTGCTCGTCCTGATGTTTGTGCACTCACAGACTGGCAGTAATAATGGCACATCGACAGTCTTTCCTCGTGGACCCTGTGGCAGCAGCAGTTGAGGAATTCAAATGTAGGCAGTAATTCTCCACGACTTGTTGTGTTTGCACTATGTGTGTGTAAACTTGCATGTTTGTGCACTCTGCACTTGATGTTGCTGCTATTTTGCACCTGAATCCTCCCTCTGGGATCAATTAAATACACTGGCGCTGTCTGTCTGTCTGTCTGTGACCAACCACAGTATTCCTTATAATCAAATGCATTTGGATAACATGTGTGACAAAAACAGACTTCTGTTTAGAAGCACATGATGGACTCAGACATTGTGTAAAACTGATATTGACAAATGGTCTCTCTATATCGATCAGTTTTAGCCAATATGTGCTCAGCAGAAATATGAGAAGAAATCTCACAAGATCAGGCCGTCCAATGGGAGTTTAAGGGTTTATATGGGAAAAACAAGCTCTTTCCTGCCAACAGGGTGCAGATGCCCAATCTGGAACTGTTCAGCTTGCTTAAAGTGCAAGACACCATCAAAAAAAAAAAAAAAAAAAAAAAAAACATAAAAATAGGACAATAGGTACAGTTTTTTTTTTCTTTTTTTTTTCTTAAAGGTGTTTTACATATAATTTGAAATTTGCACTTATATTTTAGCATTAACAGAAATGTCCGAAAAATTTGTGGATAATGTCATGGAAGTTTTTTTCCTACACAAATCAATCAATCAATAAAACATAATGTATATATAATCTTAAAGGTGCAATGTGTAATATTTACAAAGATCTATTGACAGAAATGCAATATAATATACATACTGTAACTATGTTTTCAGAGGTGTATAAAGACCTTACTTAATGAACCATTTTGTTTTTACCTTAGATTGAGCAATTTCTATCTACATGGAAGCCGCCACCATGTTTCTACAGTAGCCCTAAATGGACAAACTGCTCTACAGAGCGCGTTTCGTCACTTTGTTGTTCTTGCGAATAAAACACTGACACATTGATGAACAAGTACATTAATATCCGCAATAACATTGATTTATTGAATAATCAAGTAAATATAATTCCTTAATTTACCTTTGAAAATAAATATCATTGCTCTCTGCTGTCTTTACCGTAACATCTTTACCTGGCCACCGTAGCTTCTCTTAAGGGAGGGGTGAGCAGGGACTGAGCCGCTTGTTGCAATTCGCAACCTCACCGCTAGATGCCGCTAAAACTTACACACCGCACCTTTAATAGTGCATAACGTAATTTTGCTTCAAGTAATTTGTCCTGTTTTAAGGACGTTTGATTGAAATACTGAATTTATTAAATTAAACAAATACACACAAATTGCACAAATAAAAAAGTTCATACACACATAGTGCAAACACAATATGTTATGCAGATTTAATTCCATTTTTTGTATAGTCTGTGTGTTGTGTTTGTATTGTGCTAAATTGTATTTTAGGCTTTTGTAATATTGAATCCACTCCAAATTTCCCCATTGGGGACAATAAAGTATATCTCTAATTCAAACTAGCTTTCAGACAGCAAAAATCTGCAAATCAAATCTGTTTAGTCATTTGTAGTAGTCTGAGCAATAACTAAAGTATTAAAAAGTTAATTAAATGCAAATCAAATACATTTTTGAAAGATGGATTTCAAAAGTGGGACAACAATAGTTTTTAAAGCTGTATGAATTCACAAATGAAAGAGTGAATGGTTTCATGAATGAATGATCCTTTGAAAATGGTTTCAGAAACAGAATATTGTAAATTGACTGGTTGAGCTCCAATACAAGCACATGCAGCATTTCATTGGGAGAGGGTGAAGAGGTCTGGAGAGACAAGTGGAAAGAACAGATGGAGTTTTGTTGCATTTTTGGGGCTTTTGGACCAGAACTGTTTGTGTGACCCACATGGCAACAGCCATTAGGAAGAAGCGCTGACCCGCAACGGACTACTGAACACCGAGAGAAACAGAAGAACAGCGATACAAAGAGAGAGCATTTGAGATCCAGCGAGAGAGAGAAAGATAAAGAAAGAGAGAGACACACACAGAGATCAGGATTAATGGACTGTTCTGAGAGGTCAAAGATGGCTCTGCACCTGGAAACAACAGAGAGAACCGCTCAGACGGCAAACACACTTCACAAATAACTGAACAACCACAAACCAGCCAAACCACTCATCTACAATGTCACAGTTCAATATTAGTATTATTGTAAATAAAGTAAATAATATTTAACAAAATTAAATCTTAATAAATTAAAAGTATTAAATGTAGTAAATAAAGTAAAAGTATTGGGTTAGTTCACCCAAAAATGAAAATTAGCCCATAAATTACTCACCCTCAAATCATGACATACAGCCAAGTATGGTGACCCATACTCAGAATTCGTGCTCTGCATTTACACACACCCGGAGCAGTGGGCAGCCATTTATGCTGCAGCACCCGGGGAGCATTTGGGGGTTTGGTGCCTTGCTCAAGGGCACCTCAGTCATGGCATTGCCGGCCTGAGACTCAAACCCACAACCTTAGGGTTAGGAGTCAAACTCTCTAACCATTAGGCCACCATTAGAAACTTAGAGAGAAAAACAAACCTGTCCTCATGGCGTTCCTCGACCTGGAGACGGCTTTCGACCGCGTCCTGCACAAGCTCATATGGCATGCCCTACAATTGTATAACGTCCCTGAGGCCTATGCCCGATGGATCCAACTCCTTTACTGAGGCATCACCAGAGTGGTCTGGTGTATGGCCGGAATGACACCGCCATTTGCCATTAACGTTGGAGTGCACCAAGGATCGGCCTCATCACCCCTTTTGTTCATCTTCTGCATGGACACTGTCACTGCCAACCTTCAGTCGCCTTACCTGTGGTCACTCTTGTTCGCCGATGATGGCTTCCTGGCCAATGAACAACATGTGGAACTCAAAGAAGAAGCCCAGCAGCGGCACTGTCGGCTCGGCGAGTACGGCTTGCACTTGAGCACCGAGAAGACAGAGTACATGGAATGCAGCCTGCAAACCGACGGACCGTCTACGTCAGGACCTAAAGAAAGTGCAACAATTCAAGTACCTCCGCTCTATAATCTGCAGCGACGGCGAGTCTCTTCCCGCTGCAGTTGCCCGTGTAATACTACATTAACTACTACTAATAATAATACAACAAATAAAACAAATGTTACTGAAGGCTTCTTGCACCAAAGCCTGTAATTAAAACAATAATATTCCAGCTCCAATGCAGCCAGACTTTTGATTAAATCGGTGATGTGCAAAATATTCTGGCCATCAGACAGGAATAGGCAATCTGACAACATCTAATGCAACCTGGTAAACATGTCTTGGTTTTCAGGACTGATTACAAATCCCTGTGTGGGTTTATCTGCATAAAGCCAGCCAATCAGATTTGAGTTTGCCAGATCAGGAAAGACACAGAGCATCCATCATCAAACTTTTATCATGCCTGTCTCTCTGTTTGCTATCGGACGTGCCAAGACAACACGGCACAACGAGTAAACGAGTTTGTGTTAATGGCAGAGGCGAGTGGTAACGACTCTCAGATAATACAGCGCTGCTCCCATCATTCCCCGTGACACCAGTGTGATTTTACAGACCAGTGATGCAGCTTGATGAAACATCCTCTCTCTCGCTTCGCCCGCACTCCCCGACAATACCTTTAATTGCTGAGGAATAATAAAGAGTAATTATGGAGTGTGCGAGTATGAGGATGCATTAAGGATGTTAATTACCAGGCACTCTATGCTAACATATTCCTGTTAGATGACATTTCATTGAAGCACAACTCACAATACACATTGTAAGGTGGGCGATAAAAGTTCTCAGAATGGATGACTAAACATCATAAAATAAAATACATTTGTATCATTACATTATCATATATACATTGTTATTGTTATAATATATTATTGTAATAATGTTACTAATAAATTTGTTATATTAATCAATTATTATTTCTTCTCATCTACACTTATTCAATACACAGTCAAACACCCTTTTCTACTGGAGGGATTTTCACAGGTCGCAAATAAAGTGATAATAACATGAAAGTATTGCATTCGATTTTGATCCAGTGTAAATATTAACCTGCATATATCATCTTGTTTCTATAAAAGACACATTGCACAAAAGAGACTCAGCTTTATTCAGCTGAATGAGTTGAATGAATCCCAGACCGACTTTAAGCACTTGAAAAGAAACTGAACTGCACCAAAAGCTCTTGAGATATGAAAGAGGAACCTGTGAGCAATAAAATTAAATATTCTCTCAATGAAAACACTAGATCTTCTGGAGCTGCTGTTCATCATGATGTGGGCAGTATCTGAGATGTGATGTCCATACAGACTGAATCCAGCTGGTGAAGCACACCTGACGCCTGCAGCTTTTATCTCTCAGTTCATTTCACATTCAGCTGATGAGAAACTACAAACTCAATATTTATCAGACTGCGTAACAGCGGCCACAGGTTGTGTGAATGTCAGTGATTTGTTGTGCTGCTGCTGTAATAAGCTCAGCTACAGTGTCATATTGGCCTGGACCTTAATTTGATTAGTGAAACCACACAGATGAAACATGAGGCAGCTTGACTCCAGTCAACTTATTTATTCATTCATACATCTGTTATGCTTCTGTCAACGCCGCTTCACCCTGAAAATACATCATGTCAGCTGCATTTTAACAACTTTATTTGAATCAGAAAGTTGTTCACTCCCATATCACTCCCAAAAATATATTTTGGCCAGAAAATAATATAGTTGCATATACTGTACAAATGCATATGCATATGCATATGGCAAAAAATATATTATTTTCTGGCCAAAATATATTTTAGATATAGGCTAAATTCCAAAGCTCAGTAAAACATATGTTTGAAATTCTAAATATATTTAGTTTCAACTTTCATATACCAAAATGTATATCAGTGCAACAAAATACATTTTTTACAGTTCTTTTTAGAAATTTTAAGTTCTTTAAATATGACATTTGTCGAATGTATTTACTTGGGCTGAAATATATGGATGACTAAAATGCTTTTAAAAATAACATTCATATTTTTTAAATATATTTTCAAAAATATACAGATTTTTTTTATAAACATAAATATATATACACATATTATGTACTGAAGAAAAAAAAAAAAAAAAAAAAAAAAACAAAATATATATATATATATATATATATATATAAATATAAACACAAACATATATATATATATAAACCTGAATAGGACCGCAATCTTTTTGTATAATTAATGACAGATTAATTGGCTGTTTTTTGTCCCTTTTGAGTTTACCTGACACAATTATCATCAATAATCTCAAAATGGCCAGATCATAGTTAATCAGCCTATCATTAGATTAGGTTAATTACAATTTACATGGAGTGCAATTCTTCCTATCTACTATATATACTGTCAATGGTATATAGTAAAAATTAAGTGTCTCTTTAAATATAACACTTGTGTGTGCAATTTATTCTAATTAAATGTTTTTCATATCTAGGACCCATTCAAATCCTCAAACTGTTTACAGACCACCTGTGTTTTTAACCAGAGGACAAAAATGTAATACAGAGGTACTACACAGAGCTTAGTGCAATTTATCTACATACAGAAGACAGAAATAAACCACAGACTGCATAAACTGGACATGACGGATTAATGTACGTCCCGCTCACACGCACACAAAATGAGCAAACACAAATCATGCAGAAAAATACCTGCACATCTAAAAGGGATGCCATTTTTGTAATAACCCTCGGTTTTCCTCAATGTCCTCAACAACACTTAAAATACAAATAGCTTCAAAAATGTTAACACTTACATCACCATTAAAAAGTAAGATTTATTATTATTATTATTTTTAAATAAAACAAGGCTGAATTTATTTGATCAAAAATACAGTAAAGCTGTTATATTGGTAAATATTATTACAACTTAAATATTTATTTTGTTGTTTGAATTTAATAAAAAATCTAATTTATCCCTGTGATCAAAGCTGAATTTTCAGCATCATAACTTCAGTCTTCAGTGTCACATGATTCTTCAGAAATCATTCTAATATGCTGATTTGCTGCACTGAAAAAATAGATAGATAGATAGATAGATAGATAGATAGATAGATAGATAGATACTATTACAATTGTCTTGTTTTTAATTAATTTAATGCATCTATGCTGAATAAATACAACAAAACAAAAACAAAAACAAAACAAAACAAAACAAAACAAAACAAAACAAAACAAAACAAAACAAAACAAAACAAAACAAAACAAAACAAAACAATTTAATTACTGGCCTGAAACCTCTCAATGACAGTATCTCTAATGTAAGAACCAGCAAAGTCAACAGTTTTGCTGCATATGGCAATTGCTAATTTAGATTTTTTTATGATCTAAAGTGGTTTTCAGTAATATTTAGGTTCAGAAATGTTTGTTCCCGCTATTTTAAATACACTCATGGCTATTTTAGACAGCCCAGTTTGAGAAGTGGCCATTGAATTGACCCATCTGAGCCAAGCGTCAGTCACACTCACTATGAGAAGCTCTTGACTAACACTCATATCCATGAACAGGAAAGCCAGGACTCTCATCTCTCATGGGTCCTGGGTAAGAACATCTGAACCAACCCAATCCCCTCCGAACAAATGCTCTCTATTACAGCACCAGCATCTGATTTGGACCGTTCACTGTGGAGCAGATGAATTAATTAAACGCTGTAAAAAATAATTAGGAGACATCCATAATTCATCCGTGGGAATGTAAACTCATGAATCTTTCATGACTGCGCTCCAAGATACCACTGAAAAAAAAAAAGAAAACGTGGGCCATCTCTAAAAGCTCAGAGTAGAGATGTTATTTAAAGCAGAGACATAGAAGATTGCTTTCTGAATCCTGAGAAAAATAAGCGCAGCAGCAGAGGTCTCCATCTGCGATCTCTTATAAGACTAATCCGCATATCAGATATCTGCAGCAGTGCAAATGTTAGAGGAGGCGGACTAGATTTATGTGCTGTGTCAAAAACGCCATTATACTGAGAGAAACTCAAACAAGAGGTTCATATGTCATTTGTAAGTACACTGAATACTAGAGCTTCTACAACCCAAGCGAAAGAGCATTAAAGGGGTCATTTTATACACAACCGCAGCGGTTTCTGCCTGAAGTCCACTTATAATGTTCACCAGCATTTCTTGCTCTAATAATGGAGCTTTTTCTTAAACATTTTATTTTGGAAATAAACAGGCAGCTAATGTACCTTTAAGACCTCTGTATTGTGACTTGGGTTATGACTGAATAATCAATCATAGTGTAGTTCATGCTTGCGTTCATCAGTTACAGGTTGTTGAGCACCGAATAGGTACTGATATGCTGAGAGGTCTGAACTTGAAACAGTGTTGCTTGAATAGCTGCAGTGGACCTTCATCTGCATAGACCGCACATTTCATTTGCACAAAATATATATACATATAAACACTGTGAAAGACAGATATGCAGTCAATTCAATAAGCTACTGTCATGTCAGTTGCCATGTTTATGCATGAACAAATTTATTTATTTATTTATTTATTTATTTATGAAAGACACATTTTCAAATTGTTGAATAAGTGTTAAACAAATAATAATAATAATAATAATAATAACAATAATAATAATAATAATAATAATAATAATAATAATAATAATACCAAAACTACCATAACCTCAAAAATTAACAAAATAACTTTCAATTACAAAAATAATTATAACAATAAAAATAATAATAATAATAATAATAATAATAATAATAATAATAATAATAATAATAAAAAAACTAATAAATGCAAAACTAAACAAAACAAAAATAAAGAAAAATGCTAAACAATTAATAAAATTAATACATAAGTATTATTATTATTAATACTATTAATAATAATTAATTATTATTATTATTATATTTAATAATAATAATAATAATAATAAAAAAAAAAAAAAAAAAAAAAAAAAAATATTAACAGTAATGTTGTAAATTAGTCAATTTATTATTATTAGTAGTAGTAGTAATTTATTTTTTATTTTTTATTTAATTTATTATTAATGATCATAATAATAATAATAATATAGCACTTTTTCCAAGCTCAAAGACACTTTACAATCTGATTAATGCAAAATAAGTAAAAATATAAAAACAGCATAAAACACACACAAATAAAATAAAATAAAAAGTAAAAAATAAAATAAAAAGGCATCTATCCTGACTAAGACTGATGAGTGTTATGTTTGTAAACAAGAAAACTCGTGACAGCACATTATGCATGAACAGATGAAGAAAGTGTTTGCTAATGAAGTAAATCTGACAGCCTGTGTGAGGTGGTAACTGAAGATTTAAAGTCTTTTCAATATTATTCTGGAATAAAACTAAGCACTTCAACTCATCACTTTGCTATCAGCTTTTAGCGTGTCAGGCCATCAGTTTCCACCGTGTATCTCAGAGCTAATGAGCTAGAGTGTTAAACACTCTTCAGGCCAAGTCTCAGAGCAGTACTGATGCAACCCAGCGCCAACCTGACGCTCAAACAGTCATGGACCTCTGCCACGAGCGACTGCGCAACGGCACAGCACCATTATCCAACAGATCTTCTTTTTTAATGTTTCTCTGCACCAAATGGTGGAGCTTTTCACCGGATGCCAGGCGATGAATGAGTCTTTCAATACACATGTAAAACTTCAGAGCTGGAGGCGTCCTGTCGTCTTGAATTTATGTGACGCCAACTGAATCTACCAAAGTGTTTCTTCTTCCTCCTCCTCGGAGAGCAGTTTGAGTAATGCAGCACATTTGTGTGACAGTCTTAAAAAGGAGAAAAAAGGCTGTTTGTGAAATCCATTTTCCCAGAGTATCCCGCAAACATTTGAGAACTGAGCTAATGCATGTACTACATTTCACTTCAGCACAACACTGCTGTGACCTCCATCATCTGTCCTTGTGTACTGACCAGCTAAACAGTCATCAGTTCTACATAAGTCTAATTTAATAGTTTTTCAACTTTATTTATTGTTTTGTTAAAACTAATAGAAAATACTGCTGATTAGTATTAATCTGACAACCTTTTTTGTGGGCAGTGAGGTTTGCTGAGAGAAAGTGACAGTAAAGACATTTATAATGTTACAGAAGTTTTCAGTGTCAAACAAATGCTGTTCTTTTGAACTTTCTATTCATCAAAGAATCCTGAAAAATAAAATGTATCATCGTTTCCACAAAAATAGGAAGCATCACAACTGTTTTCAACAATGATAATAATCAGAAATGTTTCTTAAGCAGCAAATCAGCATATAAGATTTTCAGATTTTTTTTTCAGTATTTTTTAAATAAATAAAGCCTTTGTGAACAGAAGAGACCACCAACTTTTGAACAGTAAAGTCTAAAAACATAATTTTCCTCACTGTCAGCATCTTGACTTCTCAGTTACATAATAATTCAACTTATGGTTTGTTTAAGTCCTGATGGGAAGTTCTTATTTACAAGAAACCATAATTACAATATGAAGTGCGTTCTGGCTGCAGTTAAACAGACCCACTTTCCTAGCACTAATATAACATAATGAAGAGCAAAGGATGCACGTCACGTGTGTAACTAATGTTTAATCTGTGTGCTTTATCACTCTTATGCTGGAAATTTAATTTAGCCACACCAGTCTGTCTCTTCATAAACCAGCTAAATGAGGATTTTTTATTCTTCCAACAGTGAACACATCTGAACAAACAAAGAGGTTCCATCAACATTTACTGAAACTAAGGTTTCCTGAATTTTCCAGCAAATCACAACCAAGAGACCTGATTTTAAACCATTTATGAAACAGCGTAATGACATTGTTTTGACCATGGATTTATTACAGTGTGTACTGACTCAATAATTAATTTCTCACAAAATTAAACAAAAAATCTTTCTCAGAATATCAAAGACAAATTTATCCTAGGTAATGAAACTTCAACTCTGGGATATGCTGCTCTAGCTACAGTAGCAGATACATGTAAAACTGCAAAACTGGACATGCCATTTGTAATTTGAATGTGCATGGCTTCCCAATTCACATACTGTCCATCGGGGGCAGTCACACTGCACTTCCATTCATACGCATGCAAATACGTCAGACCGAAAAGCAAGCTCATTTGTAGTGCAAATAGTTGTTGCATTTATTGCACTTAGTAATTCTTCTAGTTATTTACTACTTAGCTAGTGCTGCATAGTAACTGATTACATGTAATCTGTATAATGTAATAAGATTAAAAAATTAAGTACTTATAATTAGATTATATTACTTTGAAAGATACTCATAATTAGAGTACAGTTACTTTTTCATTAATAAGATATTATTCACACAATTTGCATTTTGTATTTATTTATTAATTGTTTTGCTTTTTCATTTTTTTTATTTTACTTTTTAAACCCCTTATACACATTCAGAAAGTCTTCCAGTTTTGTGGACATTCATAAAAAGGCAAGTCACTAATCAGGTAGCTTTAATTACACAGAAAATGAAGAGACACCCTGCAGTTCCTTCACAAACCCCAGTTTGGCGAGCCTTGACGTAATGTAACGATTAATGCACTTCATGTTGTTAATAACAATGAATGGAATATATTTTCTTTCTCTTTGCCTTTTTACATGTTATTACATGTTAACATGTTTTTACATGTTAACAAATTAGGGCAAAAGTAATCTACATTAAAAGTAATCAGAAAGTATTCTGATTATATTACCTAAAATTTGTAATGTAATGGATTACGTTACTAACTACAATTTTTGTCATGTAACTTGGAATCAGTAATGGATTACAATTTGTAATCTACTCAGCAGAAGTCTCTCACAATCACATCTGTTTACTTCCGCATGGCAAAATAAGAACTTTAACTTTAACTGGACATAATGCTTTATTTTTGTGTGAATTAACAAAATCTGCTTTGCCCTTATTTATGTTTTCCTTGTGATTGTGGATATGGTATTTACCCAATTAGATGGATATTAATATGAAAGCTTACATTTTGTTGTATTCAAAATAAATGGTGTCCATTCTTGCACTAACATTTAGTACAAATATTGCTATATTAAAAAAAAAAAAACAGTAGGCTATATGTTTTAACTGGGTAGATATTTATCTTATGTTGCATAAATTATTTGATTTAAGTTGTGCAATCTAAATCTTGATTTAGCATCAACAACACATTTCTCTTATGTTCTGCAAATTATTATTTTGATTGACGTGTTATATTGACATGTTTTGCAATGTAAATCTTAATTTAGCATAAAAACAGCTCATGTTTTCCATATACAGAGATAGAAGCATAAAAGTAATGACTTTATTTCAAATTCACTCCTACACAGTAAAAAAAAGGGTTTGACAAGGAGAAAAAAAAAACTTTTCATTTCATTCTTTCTACTTTTAATTCAATGTGTTTGTTGCCATTTCATCGTAATTAATTGCGAAATGTATTCCTGAGTCAAAATAGTTATTACAAAATTTTCTTTCAGTGTATGTTCTTTGTTTTTTTATACAGATGAAAGAACACAAACCTGCTATAATTTCCATCTTTTAAATATGGTGAGATCAATCAAATGCACAGGAGAAATGACCCTTCACTCCTTTTAGTCTGTAAAGTGCTGTTTGTCTCTCATAAGCTCTGTGCCCCTGATTGCTCTGCTGCATGTCAACAATGAGACCCAGTCAATTTTCTGTTCCTCTTCTGAGGTCGCTCTCAAATCCTCATACAATTCATCACATGACTCTATATTGAGACAACAGATCGATTCCTTTTTAAATGGAGGTTGGGCTGAACTTTAGATTTATCCACTGCTTCCCTGTGAAATGGGAGTTTGCTGTTACACTCTTAGAAATGAAGCATGGGTGTAGTTTAATTTAAATACTAGTTTTATGGTAAAATTACTAAAAGTATTATGTTTATATAGTAAAAATAAGCAAGTTTCATTGCATTAAATTAATAGTATAATATTTCAAGTCTACAAAATGTCACAGATTCAAACCAACTTAACCAGATCATTTTAAACCTACTAGCAGTTGAAGATTGTCCCAAAGCGCTTTCCGTACTTGCAATTTCGCACATGCACGGGACGACGCATCCATTTTCCACCTGCCCTTGGCCAACTTTTGTAAATCCGTTATCATCCATAAATTATTTGGTAAGTAGAACGTTTTTTTAGTAATATATTTTACAATTGTACATTTGTGAAATGTTTTTTGTGCTTAGACGTATACTTCGTTGATAGTTTAAAAACGATTTCTTGCTAGCTTAATTAACACAGAATTAGCCTGTATCCTTGTCATAGTGTTAGAAGTGGTCATTAAATTACCGAAATATTAGAATTCTGTGTAGTTATTTTATTTTAGTTTAGTTGTGTTGTAATTTAACTTTAACGTTAAACAATGCGCTTTATTTTTTTATTGATATTTAACATTAGCCTAATATAACACATGGCATAGCCATGTTCTTTTTTAATGTTTTTTTTTAGCTCCAGTAGGCTAACTTACAGTTTTAAACTAGTATTGTTCTTGTTTTGTTTTTTAAACTCCATTATAGTATTAAATTAGTGCTGCTGTCTGTTATAAGGCGGGCATACACTGCACCCATCATGAGATGAGCCAGTCAGTGGCTCAAATATAATTGCTATAGATTTGGAAGGGATTCTGTATCATTAACACTTTCATGTCTTTTTTTGTTGCGTGGTAGAATAAGGTCGTAATAGATTTGTCAATGTGATAATGGCAGTTTCCTCAAATAAAATGTTCAAAATCAGTTGTTGGTTTCCCACAGAATCCCAGTGTTGAAGTACGACGGACATGCATCCTAAAGGCGTTGTGCGTCTACTTAAATGAAAAGCCTGACAGGAGTACTGGGTAAGTCGCATTCTTTGTCAATCATAAACAAATTGATACAGAAAATATGTATTTTTTTATATTTTAATTTCACAAACCTGTGAATTGAAATGTGTTGTAGGCTCAGAACATGCATGTTATGCTATATTGATTTTTGCCAATGTTGGCAATAAATCAAATGTAAAAAAAAAATAATATGATGATTGATCAACCAAAAACATAATGGACAACAATTTCTACATTAATGTATAACATTTTGTAAAGTTAAGCCAAAGAAAATAAAAATCTGTCTTATTTAAACACAGGCAAAATAATAAGCAAATATACTTCTTGGGAATGAGTATTGTGTTCTCCAATTGTAAACTTAACATCTTTTGGGTTTGTTTCTAGTGTCATAGATGCATAATTAATAATGGGTCTCTTTCTTTGTCATAGGCTACTGAGGATATTGGTATTTGTGCAATGACGGAAATGGAGAGTCTGGCTTTGGGTGTCTACATTGTTCGACATGATGGAGCAGATGCTTCAGATCCACCTGAGGATGTTGGCGTCATCATTGAAGGCTGCACAGTGCTGCGAGATCTGAGAGAGGTTGCAAATGGATGTGCAGTCCTGTTTGGCTTGATCTACTGTTTAAACTTGAGCTATCCCAAGGAGCTGCGATACACTTTCGAATTTCTTCAGAAAGTGTTTATGGAATTGGATGGGAACAAGCTCTCCACTAAAGTGCAGGTCCTCAAAAACAAACTGCATGAGTAAAATCACCTGCACCAGACAAGACTGGACCTGGCTTTGGACACTTTAATTGTGTTGACTCTTACTTTATTTTTGGACTGCTGCTAGACAAAATAAAGCTGTGATCAATGATGGTTTGTAATAGCAGACAGGACTGCAGTTGGTCATCGACTTGCTTGGGGAGGCTCAGTTCTTTTGGATTTTGACTGCTGCTAGACAAAACATCCAGCAATCTAAAGACAATGTTGGTTGTGGTAATTGGCATTTAAACTTCTCTTGTTTTCTGATTTCTTCAGAATCAAAAGATGTGAAATACAACAAACACTGATTTGTTATAATGAAACCATCTCAAACAATTAAAGGTGAAGATTGTTTTTTGTTATGTTAACATTGCTGATTTTCTATTTCTACTGTTGATGCAAACTATAAACCTTGTATTTCTCATAAAAATGTTCTTGATAAGTCAGCATGTATGTAAAGTCTGAACTTAGTATGTTCTAACGGTGAAGTGAGAATTTTCTGCAGCATAAATCCTCTTGATTGTAAACTTCAGTTAATTTAACCTCCCTCCATATAGAAAACAAGGATTTGCCTCCTTTAGTTTTTATTTCAGTAGGCAACACCTGTTAGACATTGTTGACGTCAAAGTTCAGATTTACTATAAAGCTATAATGGGATTGAACATCGGATGGTGAAAGATTCACAGACAAGTTTTATATTTTAGAATTTTTTTTTTTTATATTGGTCTATTCTTTGCACATTTTTTTTTTGGAATTCATCCTTTTGATGGGAATTGAAACATGTGAAGTGCTAAAGTCTACTGAGGCCTCAATGTAAAAAAAATTATTTGTTTAAAAATATATTTTGTTCTTGGCAGGAGTTTGGCTCTCAAAATTTCAACTAAAATGGAATGGTTAAATATATTAGGCTACTGCATATACATGATTATTTAGGCTCATTGTGTTTCTGACAGTTTAAAAAAAAGAAGGATAAATTACTGTATATCTCATTGTCCCAGTGCCAATGATGTATTTTGTGATAAAATTTGATGAGACACATCAAATGAAATCTGGCACATAGTGGACATGCAGTGCAACAATCATTTTTCCATTTATTTGAAAGTCATGTTAGTCCGAGTTGTCAAATTGTTTTTTTTTTCCTTGAGAAAAGTTTATAGTTAAAGGAGTTTATTAAGCTAAAAAAACAATAAGGATTTTGCCTCTATTTTTTATTGCGGCAGGCAATACATGTTAAACATTCTTGATGTTGTCAAAGTTCAGATTCACTTTTGGGACTATAAAGCTATAATGGGATTTAACATTATCAGTGAAAGAGATTTATTATGGTGAAAGAGATTCACAAACAAGTTTTTTATATTTTTGAATTATTATTTATATTGGTCTATTTGCATTTTATACGTGGATTTATGTTGGTGTCTTCAATTGTATTTGTACGCTTTGTATTCGTATATAAGTTTTGCTAAAAAATACTTAATAATTTTATCAGTCATGATAATCAAAGATAAATAAATTTAAATTGAATTTAAAAATTACTTTTTGACTTAATTATATTTCAAAACCAAAGGTGAATAAAGTTAAAGTGACTTGAGTATTTTTTTTTTTTTTTAAACCGAGCAAGTATAATCAACGCAAATGGATAACATTAGCAAAGCCTATTTCTGTTTAATAATTGAACTTAATCAGGTAATGTTAGTTCAAGCGATAGTCATTAAATTCAAGACAATAATTTACATTTATTCAAAATAATTGTGTAATGTACCATTTAATTAACACCGTTATGAACGATTTACTTAAAACATTATGTTACAATTAATTGTATATTACCTTTTCCATTTAAGCAACTAAGTTTTGTGGGACCGGTTGACATAACTTTATTAATTAAATACAACATTTCATTTCTTAGAGTGTATAGAAATGGATTAGCAGTCATAAGGTAGCAAGATAGGCTAACAGATTTGCTCCCTCATAAACCATGGATGAGAATGTTTAGAAAATGCACAGTGTTAATCCATAACTTCACTTTGCTGATTAGCTCCTTTGCTGATTAGTATGGATCTAGGACAACCCAGTATAACCCACCCCAGCTTGTATGAATAACTTTTTTGAAAATATGAAAAAACTTTTTTTTTTTTGCCATTTATTTTATCATTTTTTAAATGTATAGCAATTACTGAGTACAAATAAAGTAAATCCTACAAAAAAATAAAAAAATAGCTATGATACAATTAGCACTTCTTAATCAGAACAGTATTTTTCTTGCACAACAAATGTATTTGAATGAATGAATCTAAGGAGACAGTGTTTGAAAAGTTAATTTATAATAAATGCAACACAATATATCAAATACAATCATGTACAGCAGTGTTTTTATAACTTGTGAAAAGGTACACGTGACTTCTGCAAAGAATTAATCAATTTGTATTTTTAACCAAAAAGCTGGTTTACAGAAGTCAAGTCAAGTCAAGTCAAGTCACCTTTATTTATATAGCGCTTTATACAAAACAGATTGTGTCAAAGCAACTGAACAATATTAATTAGGAAAACAGTGTGTCAATAATGCAAAAAGACAGTTAAAGGCAGTTCATCATTGAATTCAGTGATGTCATCATGCAGCTCAGTTCAGTTTAAATCGTATCTGTGCAATCATTTGCAATCAAGTCAACGATATCGCTGTAAATGAAGTGTCCCCAACTAAGCAAGGCGAAGGCTGCAGTGACCCTCTGATCTGGATACAGACTGGATCTGCTGGCTACGGTGACCTCCGGAATAAGAGAGAAACAGACTAATTCTTCTAACGATGTAACAAGTACATCGGGTGTTATGGGAAGTGTTCCTGGTTCCAGTTTACCTAATTAATGCAGCCTAAAAATCCTTTAATGGATTTGGATATTAGAAGCATATTAGTGTGTTATGTGTAAGCCAGGTTAAAGAGATGGGTCTTTAATCTAGATTTAAACTGCAAGAGTGTGTCTGCCTCCCGAACAATGTTAGGTAGGTTATTCCAGAGTTTAGGCGCTAAACAGGAAAAGGATCTGCCGCCCGCAGTTGATTTTGATATTTGGTATTATCAAATTGCCAGAGTTTTGAGAATGCGGCGGACGTGGAGGACTATAATGTAACAAGAGCTCATTCAAATACTGAGGTGCTAAACCATTCAGGGCTTTATAAATAATAAGCAAGATTTTAAAATCTATACAATGTTTGATAGGGAGCCAGTGCAGTGTTGACAGAACCGGGCTAATATGGTCATACTTCCTGGTTCTAGTAAGAACTCTAGCTGCTGCATTTTGGACTAGCTGGAGTTTGTTTATTAAACATGCAGAACAACCACCCAATAGAGCAAGAAGTCAACTCTTTGACCTTGTAACACAATATATTGATCAATAGTTTGCAGAACATAGTCAAGACACTTCAAAAACCATTGCATATTATAAATGTTTACAGACCTACTGAACTTCTCATGTAAGTTTATACTGTAAATGCTTTAACTTTTCATTTACTTCAATTGAACTATACTGACTGTGTAAGCGACTGATGCAGTACACAGACATAAAGGTGAGAATAACCCAAGATATTCCTAAAGCTGAATGATGTCGAATCATTGTATGGCCGTTCTCTCATCCTTTACATTGGCTTTGCAGATTTCTCTTTCAAGTTTTAATGAGAGCAGCTCATTGCTGGTGAATGACGATTCTGGTTATTCACGGTCATAAAGGGCTGCAAGAGAGGTCCTCTTCTGTAATTTACCAGAGAAAATGTAATTGTCAGAAAATGTCACATGTAATGGCATTGAATACTCGATCAGCGGTGTAAGTGCCATGTCTGTCCTCCACCATTTAAATGCAAATCATACTCAGCGATGCAGGAATAACTAGAAATCTTCAAGCACTTACCAACTTCAGAAACAGGTTAATTCTGAACTGAGGATTGATCACAAAACTCAAGTTAGAACAATTTTAGAGTGGTCGTCCACATTTCTCAAAGCAGATGCTGATAGTTTGGTTGATCCATTCATCCATCCATCCATCCATCCATCCATCCATCCATCCATCAACTAATCTTATGTCATCATTTGAAACAAATCTTAAAGGCCAAATAAAATTGAATATTTCTATGCAATATTTATATCAGTTTTAGCAAGAGTTGGATGGCTAAAAATTATTGTTTTAGTTAAATTAGCCCTATTGGCTGCATATTCAACATGCAGACAAATCATATAATTGCAGAATTAAACTCTCTGGAATGAAACATGTTAGCATCTGAACCTTTTGAAAGCTTAAGCAGAAGCTGGTAGAATATTTTCTCTTGAATGAAGGAGTGCTGTGAGACGTGTGGATGAATTCCCTTGTTGATATGTGTGTCGACATGGGAACCTCTTATTAAAGCTCTCTTCCTTTACAGCGTGGCCCATTATTTCACCGTCTACATCCGACAGCTCTACTGCCGTCACCACAATAACCAGCAACCCAGCCAATCACTGTTCAATTAAATGTTCTTGCTTCTCTTTGTGTTCCACACGACTTGGAAAATTGAACGGCACAAACAAATAGTTATTGTTCTGGGCGAGCTGACCAAATTTAATTACACCTCACAGCATCTTCGGCCAAATTAAGACATGGTTCAATAAATATAAAGCCAAGCGCCTGTAATGCTGCCATGAATGGCTTCATAATGGAGCACCACCAGATGGAATTGTGTTTCCTTTTGTTGCTCATGTTAAACAGGAATACCGTCCTTTGTTTTAGCGCTTAAGTTTGAGACATCTGTGTATAGAGAGAAAGAAACACTGACAACAAAGAAATGCGCAGCAATAGAGGAGCCTCCGCTGGGGCCGCACATCAAACGCTAGTGGGATCAAACCGCTGCATTGTGTGCTCAAATGGAGTCAAATCATTTCATCTTTTAGCCTCTACTGATCCCCACGCTTGTTTTACAACACCTCCCTCTGAATACGGCAGAATTGTGGAAGTATTTGGCATTTACACACTGGCCCCCGAAGAATAAATGACACGTGTCCCTTATTTGTGTTCAGTTTAGGGAATATGCTCAGTCTTTAAGACTGGAAGCTGTCAGTCACTCAGGTGACACTTCATGGTCTAAAAAACAGCAAAGCATACCAGTGTGCAAAAAAAAAAAAAAAAAAGTGTGTGAGCAAAGAGCATCATCAGAGCAGATTTCTGAAATATAGAAGTACTTCCTTAAAATGACATCACATGTATGTACAGTGACTGATCATAAAATTACAAAACAAATTCAGAAGGTACTGCATGGTGCAACGACTGAGAATGACCTGGAGTCCGGTTTCACATTCAGACGGTCAGAGACGTGATGCCGCTGAATAACCTCCAGCTCATGTGTCCTCTATTGAGAGACTTGACATAAATAACACACTTCATCCCAACGGTCAATTAATTCAGCAGTGAATCGATTGGTTGATGGGTCATGGAGGGGTAAATGGTTCAATTCAGACAAAGCTAATAGACCATCATAACTGGAAACGGCAGTGTATCCAAGATTAAAGAGCATCCAGTACCTACTAAACAACACCAATCTCATTAAACCAAGCTATATGACTTTAGGATTCAGCCAAGTGTTGCACGTTTCAATGATGTCATTCTTCTGTAAAATTTTATATTACTTCATCGAGCTAAGTTTTCCCCTAGACAGACATAATGTGATTCTGTCATTTGGTAGTGAGTTTTTCTATCTGAAGGTCTCTTCAAGATAAGGCTGTTTCACCAGTCAGTGATATTAATATTATAGCTGTACAAGAACACAAAATGAGCTATAACTGAAAGAACCTAAACTCTTTTCTATTATATTGCATATTATAGAGCATATTATATTCTACTCTAAACATCAGTTCTAGTCCTCTTTCCAATGAATATCTTATGCTAAAATGACATTTCATGGCAATGGCTGATGCATCACTCTCCATCTGTCCTCATTTTGCTTTTGTATCACAATCAAACAGTACCTTCAATCGGCTCATCAAGGATTTTTCACTTTCATACTAAACATCCCCTGTGACGGAAATCAGTTCACCCAGCTGGTCAAGGACATAGATGAGCCCTGACACGTCAGGGGTCACGAGGGAAAAAAAAAATCTGCACAGACCGCCTGATGAATTCCTTCTAATGAGGAAATGTAGGCCACAACTGTCTTTTCATTCATTTAGTGTGTCAGTCATCCGCTTACCCAGAGCTCTCTGTACATATCTTACTGTATGACACATCAAAGCCCGAACACGCTGAGAGTGATACTACAGTAAAGGCAACACCACAATTTTTAAATCATGATGAGTGTGTAAATGTTTTATGATACGCCATATGCTAACAGATACTCAACAAGGGAGATGTCGCATGAAACCTATATAAAGTACAGCAGCATTATAACAAGAGGAAAGGGATCGACAATACAATCTGCCCAAAATGATGCTGAATTTATGTCTTATTAATGGCTCCTCTACTGAATCTCCTGATTTGCAGGCTTAACTATAGGCAAACTCATACCATCTGCCACTCATAGAACAGACTTTCCTCACAAAGAACAATTTTCACCACCTGTGGCCCTGCTAAGAGGGATAAAAACAACTGTAGCTTTAAGAACCGCCAATGCAGCAGATGAGTATGACACTTTACAGTCATTCCATATGGACCATACTGCAGCTAAAGTGACAGCTTCAGAATTCCTAATGAGGAAACAGGGTTTCCAGAAAGGGACTGATGTCACGGTAAACAGCCCACCTGTGACAGCGCCGGGGATGTGCTGGTTTTATCAGCAGCTCTATAGCGGGATGCAGTTTAGCAGACTGGTGGAGGCTGGTGGTCACGGGCTGCAGGTTCTTCATACCTTCATGCTATGTTTATATCCCTCCATCTCTCCAAAAACAGAACAGATGAGTCAGTCGAACTGACATCAACTCCAACTCCAGCCTGAACACATACTGTAAATAACAACTGGATTTACTTATTTCTGAGTTCCTTTGCTCTGCTTATACTTGTGCACTTTAACTTTCATTTAGAACATACATTATGAGTGGTGTTTATTAATTCAAGCATCAGTTGTACTGAGGTTCATACTTATAGCTAGTAATTTAAACAGTGACACCTCACAATAAGGTCACATTGGTTACTATTAGTCAAATATTATCTTAACAGTAAAGATATTTAAATGCCACAAATTATTTAGATTTCAAATAAACAGTTTTTTTTTTTTTTTACTTTTCATAAAAAAAAGTATCATGGTTTTCACATGTTTTTTTGAACATTGATAATAATTGGAAATACTTCTTGAACAGCAAATCAGAATGAATATGGCACTTAAGACTGGAGTAATGATGCTGAAAATTAAGCTTTTGATTACAGGAATATATTACATTTTACAATATATTCACATAGAAAACTGTTCTTTTGAATTGTAATAATATTTTACAATTTTACTGATTTTACTATTTTTGATTAAATAAATTCAGACAAAAATGTCTTCATTTATTATATACACTTTAAAAAATGCAGGGTTGTTTCAACCCAACTTTGGGTCAAATATGGCCCAAAAAAATTTTTACATTCAGTTTTTAACCCAAAAGTTGGGTTAGTCCATATTTGACCCAAATTTGGGTTGAAACAGTCCAGCATTTTTTAGAGTTTAGTTAAAGTTAAAGGCAGCGAGCTGGAATGATTTGATGGTCACTCCCAGTATTGAGTTCCTCCTTCAAGTGCTGCTGGTGACTGTTTAATTCCTATTGATTAGCAATACAAACAGCCGCCCTCCGAGCAGACACTGCAGTTCTGCTTTAAACTGCTTTTACATCCACCACAGCACAGACCAGAGAGAGAAAGTGTCAATACTACTGTAGTTTGTTATTATTATACACATTAATGAAAGTAGCTCAAGAACAGTCATGCAGAAGAGGTAAGACAATGAAATCATAAATAAGATCTCTTTAACACCTACGTTGCTTCTCCTACTAAACCGTAATGAGATTAAACTGAGAGCAAATGAAGACTTCAGCCTTCTCATGAGAAATAAAACTCATTATGGACTCAGACACTCAAATAATCTCAGCTGCTTTCCACACTCATTTCAAAACTCTATACTAGTCACGAATTTGACCATTTTATTCTGACAGGACACAATAGGCGCCCCTCTGTTACTGACCTCCCACACAGATTTCTTAACATTACCTCCCCACCGACTGTCTCTCATTAAAGTGTGTTTAATTAGGGCTCTAATAGAGGTAAGTAATGGAAAATCACATGCACTCACAACCCTTATCGCTCCAGCAATTTCCTCTCAAATTAAAAGTCATTACTGCTGCTCTCTTTTATGAGATTGCGGTGTCACTTGACATGGCTTAACCATGACCAGACATCCCTTCAACAGATCTGTAGTAATTATCATTTGGACATCTGCCATGATTTCCATGAAAATAAAGGTTTATGGTCCATAATAAAACACAGAGAATTGTCTGTAAAATGTTTTTTCGTTTTTCTTTTTTTTTTTTTTTTTTGCAGCTACACTCTGTTAAAGTGAATGTTTGCCAAAACAAATTCAAGTTCTGTCATCATTTATTCATCCCGATGTCAAACCAAAAACAAATGACTTCCTCTCTTAAAAAGTACAAAAAAAAAAGAGACATTTTTAACAATGTTCGCGCTACTTTTGCATACAATGATCTTGAGCTGTCAAGCTTCAAAAGGACATACATACATACCAATCAAAAGTTTTTTTTTTTTTTTTAAATAGACCTACATTTTTTAAAAAAGTCTATCCTGCTCACTAGGCCTGGATTTATTGGACAAAAATACAGTAAAAACTGTAATTCTGTGAAATATTATTACAATTTAAAATAACTGTTTTCTATTTAAACATATTGTAAAGTGCAATTTATTCCTGTGATGGAAAGCTGAATTTTCAGCATCATTACTCCAGTCTTCAGTGTCACATGATCTTCAGAAATCATTCTAATATGCTGATTTGCTGCTCAAGAAACATTTCTGATTATTAGCATTGAAGAAAACAGTTGTGCTGCTTTATAACTTTTGTGGAAACCGTAAGTCATTCTTTGATGAATAGAAAGTTCAAAAGAACAGCATTTACAGTATTTGAAATACAATCTTTTGTATTATTATAAATGCATTTACTGTCACTTCTGATCAGTTTAATGCATCCGTGATGAAAACGTTTCTTTAAAAAAGACAAACTCTTATTGTCTTCAACTTTTGTAGTGTAAATGAATAAAAATAAAAACCATAAAGATATCATAGTGTGTGTATATTCCAGGTTCTCTAAAGCCAATTAATAAGCTAAACATAATAGATTCAAACCCCTCCCCTCAGTCGTAGCTCTCCAATCTCATTCACGCTTATGCATATTCAAAAATGGAATCTCAAAGAAGTTTTGGGGTCACCAATTACTTAAAAATCTGACAGAAAATAAACAAATCTGACTTGGACACAGAGAAACTCAATTTGCAGTGTGGGAGGAGGGTCACCTTCAGCGATGTGTGTGTGAGAGAGAGTTTGATCGTGGCTCACTGGCTACTCATTTTGGCTCTGTATCGGAGAGGAAAAGCTGCTGTGAGTTCAAGGCTAGTTCGCGTTTAGCAGCCCACAGATCTGCCACAGGCAACGCCAGCTTCACACAGATGAATGGTCATCAACCCACGGCTCTCTCACAGATACCACAGTCAACTCACACACAATCACACGAGAAACACAAACAATGGCTGGCTCCATATAACATGGAACGTCATGGAATTTGGCAAATTTTGGATTAATAAATTGAAAGTTTCTGTTGAACTTCATCTCCAGTTATTCTGAGAGTCATTTCATAGAATTTCACCATTTTATTTGTTAAACCATCGTCAGATAAACACAGAAACTCAAAGGTCTTCACTACAACCCATCAAAATAAAAGTTTGGTCTAACTTGAACAAATTGTGACAGTGGAATGTACCTCTGAAAGTATTTATTAAGCTTTTTAAAATTATAACGGTAAACTTTTTAAAGAAATTTTTCTTTCAGGTTTCAGTTTTTTTAAATGTTTATAATAATTGGGCCCTATGAAATGTTTATTTATTTATTTATTTATTTATTTATTTCAGAAATTCTGTGTTTTATTTTTTCTTTTGAGATGATTATGCTGATTTATTACAAAATAAACATCAAAAATCAAAAATAACAAAAAAAGGCAGAATACATAAAACACTGACAAAAAGGAATTTGTTGATTGATAATTTCATTACCAGCATTTTTAATACATTATAATGCATTTGCATTATATCATAAATCCAGAAAAATATAAACCGTCAACACAGAATTTCTAAAGAAAAAAACAAACAAACCACGTCCTATTATTGTAAAATCATTACATTAATTTTTTACGAATCCAAATGATAAGACATACTTTTTGATTATTAAAATGTAATTAAATTAAACATATTTCAGGTTAATAAAAACTCATTTCAATAATTAAAATTAATTATTAATTAATATTAATTACTAATTATTTTTTATTTATTTTGAATAAAAATATGGGGGGGGGGGTTCATAGGGCCCTATTATTGTACAAATTTTAATAAATTAATTTGGTGAAGTCTTAAAAATTTAATTAATTAGATATGCTTCTAATTATTAAAATTAAATGAACTATTAATACATTAAAACTTAATCTAGACCAATTTAAACTGAAAAATATTTTGGAAAAAATAAAACACTATTTAGGGAAAACAACATTTCTTAAGGCCTGTATACATTTCATTATTTCAATTATTTAGACATTTTTGTTTACAAAATTTTAATGTAACCATTAAAACTGAATCTAGAAAACATTAAAATGGTAAAAGTAATTCGGGTGAAAAAATAAAATAGAATTTGAAAACAAATAACATTTCATACAGGGTGCTAAACAATATGATCAATCTCTTCATAACAGAACATTACTAAATTAGCAAAATATTCCAGGTTTAAAAAGCTAAGCTTTATCTGTCAAGTTTTAATGATAAAACCAAGGCAGTAACTTTAGCATGAGATACTTAAAAGAAACTTATTTAAATTACATTCAGTGGTATGTGACCCTTAGGCCACAAATGCTGTTGACCGAACTTCTCTTGAATTGAATCCAGAACATTTCTTTAAACACATGAGCTGGAAGCTGGAACAGATGGAGGACCAAAGACACTCCAGACACATGGGAGCAACACCCACAGACATAGCATGTAAAAGCTCCAGTCAAAAGATCCTTCCTCTAACAATGACTGGTTTGAAGCTGCTGCTCGTGTCGTCTAAAAATGTAAGTCGACATCACCGGAGCATCAATCACTCGGACAGCAGCAGCTGCAAGCGAACAGGAACAGCAGGATAATCAAAGACTCACACAATACAAGACAGAACTGACACCCGATGAAGAATGAGGAGAGAGAAGCCATGGAAACCACAGAGAAATAAATATATTACAGGTAACGAGGAGGGAGGGGAAACGGCAAAATGCTGTATCCGTTGATGTAATAAAAAGTCATTGAAAAACTTCAGCCTGACTAATACATGAATGACCCTGACGGTGAATATGATTATTTCTGTATGGTTGCCTGTACTGCTGTTATTAGGGTTTCGCTTTTTCTGCTGAAAGCAAGACTGAGTCATAATAAAAACAACCAGGGATATCTCAATTCTGACAGGTTTACAGAATAGGGTTGTCACGATACCAAAATGTCAATAGGTGACCCTAACCCAAGCCCTAACTTTTCAAACCACTATGATACCCTGTTGAATGAATGAATGAATGAATGAATGAATGAATGAATGAATGAATGAATGAATGAACAATTTATAAGTTGAATTAATAAGTTTTAGCAATTGTTTGGTCTGTCAGATCAAGGTTACTACAGTTAACTAAAACTGAAACTATAAAAAATATACTTATAGGGAAGAAAACCCCTTGATATAAAATAGAATATATATAAAAATATATTTTTTATTCAATTTTCTATGTTTATTTAAAATAAATGAGATACAATTCTATTTTTAAAACAATTAAAAGTGACAAAAAAACATACAAAAAAATAACTGAACTTAACAAAAATTAAAACAAAAACAGAAAAAAAAAAAAAAAAAAAATTCAATTCAAGTTCGTTAAAGCTCTTTTTTGCAGGGTCTTCCACAGCAACTCACAAGCTATTATTATTATTTTTCATTATTAAAGTTAATATAAACACTAACAAATTAATATAATTATGTGTAACCTTTAATTGTTTCAGTTAAGCAAACACATCTTCATCTTTAATTACTCAAGTAATTACTCCAGTAAACTTTCAGTAATAAACAAAGAACAAAGAAATCAATTAATCAGCAAGTTGTTTTCTCTTTGACTCGTTAATATATATATATATATATATTTTTTATTTTATTTTTTATTAATAGTAACAATGTAATAGTCAGTGGAAGCATTATTATTGAATAGATATTGCAAAATATGCACAATATTGTTTTATTCATCTCACTATATGATTCTCACTTGCAAATGGAATTATGCACATGATGAAGGCTGGAATCAAAAATGTGTTCTGAGCACAAGCACTAGAAAACAGCTCTAACATGAACATGATTTCTGACTATGACTGCATGTGTGTGTGTGAAATGAACACTTCATATTTCTACAAATCTCATTTTCAATACATTTCATGAATATTAATGAGCCTGCAGTAAAAAAAACAACAGTGTTTCTTTGATTATTTAATGAATAAACCCAATGTGTTATTTCCTTCACTAATTAAGCTAAAATTACTGTGCATTTAAAAAGCCTCACTGACGAATTGTTAATTAAACTCGTCTTCAAAGACGATCTCATCAAGTTCCCCTTGCTCTGAATTAAATGTATGCAATTGACCTGATCTGATGCAAAATTCATCTGCAATAAAGAACAAGCAGATACATGTTTGAGGCAAAGCTGCATATACAGTATAAATAGAAATATACATGCATGCATTATTACCTAGAGAGAGACAGGAGTGTGATTGTAACAGTCCTGTAAATAAAAATCATGCTTAGAAACTTGTTTTAATAATAAAGGCATAACTACCTTTTTATTTATTTATTTTTTTCTTTCCTCTGAAGTTTCTATGCTATCTAATCTTTAAAAAAGTAGCATTTTGTCAAGAACATGAATAACTACATTGCCAAAAAAATATTGCACAGAAAAACAATATTCAAATAATTATTTAAACATATATATATATATATATATATATATATATATATATATATATATATATATATATATATATATATATATATATATATATATATATCTATATATGTAAAGATCACATATAAAATAAATATTACTTTTTTAAAATCTGAGACAATAACTGGATGCCACTTGCTGAATTAAAAAAAAAATGCAACCATGTAAAGCCATCTGAGAATGTTTTATACATTTTTTGTTTCATGTCTCACACACATACTACCTTCAAAAGGGTCTGGAACACAGTGTAGTATGCAGTGCATTAGTATTCTAAATGCACTTAGAGACACTCACTTACAGGTGCCAGGGCATAAAGGTTAAAGGTCACCAGCGGCCAGTTCACACTCAATCACACACACAAAAAACTGCCAAGTCACAAAACAGACTCCAAAGCCGTTCCACCCATTGTGTCTCACGGCGGCTGTCTCTGTTGAAGCGGAAAGCCACACATGACAGCTTCCCGCTCCGTCGCCGCACTAATTGGCAGATGTACTTCACAGCTGTGTGCCTCTCAGGTCAGCTACAGTCCGGCGCGCGTCAGTCCGACGTTTCTCAGCCCGCTGCGTTTTAGTTCTACACATTTTCCTCCAGATTCCGCGGTGACAGGGGCTATGCTGTTCCGCAGCACTGCCACTCGCACTCAACTGGACACAAAATCCAATTTCACCCACAGGGCCATCCAAGCGTCCAGGCCTGAGATGGAAAGTGTGCCTTTATGTGTGCCGGAACGATTAAAGCCACATTAGACGATGAACCCAGAAAGGAAAATCCTGTCATTTATTTACTCACACTCATGTTGTTTCTAAGCTGAACACAAAAGAAGAATTTTTGCAGTTCTTCCAGCATCCGTTCAGAGTGACGAGGGCCTGTCAAGCTCCAAAAAAGACAGAAATGGACCATAAAACCCCATGACTCACATCCCAAGTCTTCTGAGGCTATAGAGGTTAATTCAGGATAATCAGGACATTTTTTAATTTAAAGGCAATCTTAAAAGCAAAAATTGTCCCAATTTACCTCAATTCACCCTACTGTATGTTAAGTACAGAACCCAATTTAAGTTGCTATTCATGGATAATCTTCCCTTCAAATCTTATTCGCAGCCTCAAACTGCATATCCATGTACTGTATGTGGATTTTTACTTTAACAACAAAAACAAAGATTTGAATGCACATTTTTTTTTTTTTTTAAGCTCAAAATAAATAATATTGAAATATTTTTTACTGGAGTATAAATATGGTTACACTTTATTTTAAGAAACCATTATATAGTTAGTTAGTTAGTAGAGAGAATTAGACCTTAAAATAAGGTGTGATTGAAAATACTCTTTCAGTCTGTCTACTTTAAAATTTCAATTCAATGTGTAACTTGTCATTTCCTTCTGCAAAACTGCTGGTAAATTTACTAACAATTTCTGAGAGAATTTTTTATGCTTTTTTTCTTTATTGTTGTTGTTGTATATTTGAATTAAGAAAAAAAAATCCAAAATACACAAACTGTGCATGCTTAAATGAAAATGATATATATATATATATATATATACATATATATATATATATATATATATATATATATATATATATATATATATATATATATATATATATATCTGTATATATTTGTATTTTTTTTTCTCAGTATGACGACATGCTCATATGGGAACACATTTAATAAATACATTGCTACATGTATTCAAAAAGTCATGTGACTTTGCCTCTAGTCACGTGACATGCTAGATATCTGCCAACAAACTTGAAGTTTGTCAGAGAAAAAAACATTTAATATTTAACAAAAGAACCACAATGGCTTCCCGAGTGGCTGCAACTTACATTTCCACTTACTATCAATTTGCACCAATTTGTTTGTGATATTCCAACATTAAATGACATATGCATTACATTTAACCTTTATGCATTCCACACTCTCTGTTATCCACAGTGACTTACATTGCACTCAAGGTATACATCTTTTCAGTTCATGCATTCCTCAGGAATCGAACCCATGACCTATACCATGCTCTGTTTGGATGGAAACAAGGAAAAGTAGCTAGTTTGTATGCACCCTTAAAGATAACGCAGTGAAATATCCTCAAGTGTAGAAAGACAGTGAAAAATGACCATGAAATTCTAAATTATGACTGGTTTTGGTGGACTTTTCTACAATATAAGTAAACTGTGGTTGTGTGAATCCAACACAACAACAAATGATGTAACCCTTAATTGACTTTTGTCTGTCATCCATCCAGAAAACTCCTTCCCTACAGGGGCTCCTCTTGGCATATTAAAAAATAAATGTGTAGCATAAACAAGTTTATATAAAGTAATACCTCAGGATACTTTAAACAGGCGGCTTATAATGCTGGTTAATGGAATATGCTATAGGTAGACACATTTGTGTGGGTGATTTTCATTCTTTCAGCCATAATGAGGGGAAGGGGAGAGTCTAAGTCCGCAGAGATCTAATTAAAGTTCTGGCATGACTTCATGCGGCGTTATACCTGCCTCGGTCTTCCCAACGAGTAATCGCATTGACGTATGGAAAGGAGGCTTATTGAAGACGGCTAGTCTGTGGAAATTTCTCATGAATTAGCACGGTTTCTCTCATATAGTGCAAGAGTCGTAAAGACTACAATGAACTGTTTTTGAATAAAGTGTAAAGATATTTATTTTGTGTTCCTCTGGGGAAAAGAAAAGAGCCTGTATGATTAGAAACAACATGAGTGCGAGAAAATAAGTAAATAAATATGCCTTTATAAGAGCTAGACGTCTACTGTGGGATTCAAATCATTGTGTGTCAAACAGCACAGAGGATCTCCTTCCATCCCCTCACGCGATAGATGCTTTTGGGTTGTACCGCACATTAATTCTTTACCTCTGGTTACAGATGGGAGGATTTTAATGAGCGACTGAGTAGAATATGCATGTCAAATCAGCGAACTACACCCTTGTGATGAATGGCCTTCGCAAGCTAGTCTGAATTAGTATAATGAAGTGTCTGCTGGTGGCTGAACATCTCAATTCCAGATGAAAATACAGCTTGGACCATTTCCATAGTCTTTTGCGATCTTGCAGTTTGGGAATCTTTGCACTCTGAACTCCAATTAAAAATGATTTTAATACACTGTTACGTTTGCATAGAATCACCATGGTAAACACCACTTTCACCAATTATTGCGCCTTCTGTAAAATCATGACTAGATTGCTAGATTGTTATTGCACTTTTGTTCATATAGCAGTACTTTTAAATGAAAGAAGTGTGCAATACACTACTTCTGAATTCATTATTGAAGTGCATAACAATGTGATTAATCGCAGAAAAATCATGCGATTAATTGCGACTATATATATATATATATATATATATAATATTATATATATATATATATATATATATATATTTTAATCGTTGCCCAGGACTAAAAAAATTATGGAAGTCAATGGTTATCATCAACTGTTTGGTTACCAACATTCTTGAACAAATTTTTTCCACTTTTGGAAGAACTATCTAAAAATGAGGCTAAACTTGACAGATAAATTATTAGTGTTTATTTCACCAACAAAAAATATTTCACTAAAACTGGAAAAAAAGAAATTAATTTTAGTTTTTGACAAACAGTTTTAGAGGGCTGAAAACATTGACTGTAACAGTAAAATTTACAATAATTAACGCATCTCTGATGACATTTTTGACTGTGCCCATATTTTTTGTACATAAATAAACAATGAAACATTTCAGCAGTGTGGATGCAGTTTACCATAAACAAACATGATGCTAGAGTAATATGTCGAATTTGTTCAGCTGAAACATGAGAACAAGAATTTCACCACAACTGTGGCCAAGTGAATAAATTACATAGTCTTAAAAGTTAGTCATCTAATTATTATTATTTATTTTTTTTTCGGCAAGATTGGGCATAACTTTTTGAAACCAGTTATACAAAAATGTACAAAAAAAAAGGTTTATACAACTAGGCCCTGGTTTTATTTCGTCACCTGAAAACACGACACCTTGAACAGCATGAAGAGTTCCGGTACCCAATTTCCCAATTTTATTTTCATTTTCAAGTTTTGGTTAAAAAAATAATAATTTCTGTGCATTTGCTTTTATTTGGTCATCTGATATCATGTAGTCTGGTATGTCTCAAACATTTCCACACCATTAAAAATGAAAAAAATAAAAAATAAAATGAAATAGGTTTACTCCTGTATTACCACTATTACTTTTCATGTCTGCAATTTCATACATGCTTGTTATTTTGCTCTCCATTAAATTAATCACCCAGTGCTTTCTGAAAGAAAGAATCCCAATTTGTTCCTTAGTCATCTAATAGACCTCATCAGTGCTGTGCTGCCATTAAACATCACCTACAGCCACAACACCAATATCTCCCCTCAAATAATACCCATCAATACTGAGAGTGTCTGGAAAGAGAGAAAAGATGAGCAGTGAGAAGATTGAATGGAGAAAAAGATGATTCAGCTTAAAGTTCCTCATGTGATATTACTGAAATTGCTATTGGGTTCAGCTTATTAGTCTGTCGCTTTCAGTTTCTGTCTGTCAGACCTTACTGGCCGCTCTCCATACACACTTCCCATCAGTCAGCGGGCGGCTATAACATATCATTGTTATTACTTTTATCTGCACAGACACCGTCACACTCTCACACACTCATGCAGCTCAGCGAGAGGCATTTTGACAAGCCAATTTAGCTATTAATCCTCCAGTGTGGCTAGTAATATATGAATTACACTAGTAAAACACTTTCAGCTTGTAAGAATGGAGATATCTGCATTTAAGTTTAACTACTGCAGTCCAGTCATAAGAAGTAAGAATTGCTTTTTACTAGGCAAAGTAACTTTTTGTTTATAATTAAGAACTGAGGACTAAAGGCTAAATGATCTTGCCATTTCAGTGGAGCAGGAGCATTTCTACTCCAAAAATACAATGCATGATAACAATTCAACACGAATGGGTCAAATTGATGGAAATGGAACTCACCCCATAACTCACCCACTTTCACTCAAAACTGATCGAAATAACCTAAAAAAAAACTTAAAACTGAAACTTGTTTTAGGTCACTAAGCTTGGCAAACTCCCCCATCATGACAGGTATTTATTGAGGATTTGTTGACTAAGAGTATACTTTTAAATAATGATAGTTAACAGTAGTAAAATATATATATATATATTTTCTTTTAAATAAATGTAAAAATGTGTTTCAAAATGCTTAAAACATTCATTTGAATGGATGTTAACTGAAATATACAACACACATTGAGCTGTAGCACTGTTTTCTTGTTGATAAAGTACAATGGTGGTACGTCTTTAATCTGGAAACCATGTAAACATCAAACAGAACATGAATTTATATTAGACTATAAACCTGAAAGACAGAGGAGGGACTTCTCATTTCAGAAGTCCACCACACACCACTTTTTCATGACTAATAAAAAGTTAATTATGGATAATGTGTGCTTTTACCAGACAAAATTGCATTGAAATGTTCAATGTGAATTATATCTAGTTGATTTTATATTATAGACCTCTGAAATTGTAGTTAGGTAAAAGTTGAATTATGAATAGCAATACTGGGGGCATTAAAAACAATTGACTTGCAATCAGTGTCATTTTGCATATCATTGAGATAACATTGTAATATTCTGAATGAGTTTTTATTATATTTATATATAAAACAAGACCCTGTACCTCAAAACCAGTCATAAGTTGCATGGTTATGTTTGTAGCAATAGCCAAAAATACATTGTATGGGTCAAAATTATCGATTTTTATTTTATGCCAAAAATGATTAGGATATTAAGTAAAGATCATGCTCCATGAAGATATTTTGTAAATTTCCTACCCTAAATATATCAAAACTGAATTTTTTGATTAGTAATATGCATTGCTAAGAACTTCATTTAGACAACCTTAAAGGCTTTTTTTTTTTTTTTTTGCACCCTCAGATTCCAGATTTTCAAATAGTATAGTTATAAGCTTAGCTAAGTTAAGCTTAGTTATTCAGCTTTCAGATGATGTTTAAATCTCAGTTTTAAAAAACTGACCCTGACTGGTTTTGTGGTCCAGGGTCACATTTATTTATATCTGGTATGAAAGCAATCCATCATAGCTAATGGAAATGAACTATTATGGGTGACATTTGCATCTTTATAGGATGAAATCAAAAATCAAATCGAAACAAGCGATTTTGCTGTGATTTTACTGGTTTTATCTGAGAAAGTAATTTCAAGCAAATAGCTTATAAAATGTACATTTAATGTCCCTTAGATCTCCTCACAGTGTAAGTGCTTGTGTGTGTTCTTTCTGTTTAGATGAAGTGATGAAGTGTATCCATGTAGCTGACACACACACACACACACACACACACACACACACACACACACACACACACACACACACACACACACACACACACACACACACACACACACACACACACCAAGTGTTCAAATGACAGATGACCTGTCTATCATTACCACTCTTACAAACACATCACTTACAGTACTGCATATCACAATGACCAGATGACAATAATTACTAACAAAACATTATAATAATTCACAACAACTTGTAAAGAAAAGAGAGATGTTTAAGTCTGATGTTGATATTAAATCCAACACAAAGAAAATGTTTACTGACCTGAGGTTAGCTTACAATTTCTCCTTCTTATGTTTAACGCTCTTTGTCTTTTTTTTTTTTTTTTTTTTTTTTTTTTTTTTTTTTGACTTGCAATAGAAATACTTGAAATTACTTTCTCAAATGGCAGCCAATAAAATACTATCATGTATTTCTTATTTCTCAGTATGTAGCACTCATCCTTTCACACTTACACACATGCTGCTGGATGCTTTTAACTTAGAGATGTACAATCGTTGTTCTCACTGTTCTATAAATGGTTCACATTACTTCATATTCCACCCACTCATGTTACAAGAGTTACACATCATCACACCGCTGGCTGTTCTTGATAGAAAAAAGACTCCATTTTATTGGGACTTTATCCGGTCACCCATGACAGCGCACTCATATCCCCAGTGGAAAAAAGTGCAATTTAAAGACAAAAACAAAGCAAATATTTAAATAAATCTTTTTACATTTCAGTTTTCTTTCCCTGAAAACACTTCATGGTTTCCTGAACCAAAATGTATATTTTATTTTAAATATTTATATAAAACTTTATATTAAAAATTATATATTTATCATTTAACACTGTTACATTTACAAAAATACCACACACACAAAGACTGCAACAGCACAAGCATAGCACTTGCAAAAAAAAGTGCAATTTACACATGAAAGAAAAACCAATTAAATATTTAAGTAAATAATGCTGCATTTTTTCATGAAATGCACTTGAAGGCTTCCTGCAAAAAAGGTTTACATTTTATTATTTTAACTAATATTTACATTCCTTTACAAATTTTTTTTTTAATATTGAAAATTATATTTATCACTATGTTTATACTTCCATTGTAAAATAAATAAATATTTGAATAAATATTGCAGCATTTTATTTTTCAAGCGCACTTGAAGCATCTGCACCAAAATCATATATATATATTTATATATATATATAATATATATATATATACATATACAGTATGTAAAACTGAAATGAGTGAGTTTATTTATTATTTAATATTTTAAAAAGCTGATGGTGAGAGAGAGTGACATATACAGTATGTAAAACTGAAATGAGTGAGTGCTATTTTCTACATAAAGTATGATTTAATTAGTTGATTTTTCCACAATATTGTAATATGTAACTTTTTAAAAAGTTCCAGACAGAATGTACAATCATGCTCCATCCACACAGAAACCTATGAATCAAATGAAAAATGGTGCAGAGTCAGAAACTGTCTGAACGGGACGAGTTCCTTCTTCCAGCAGTCCGTAATGAAATGCGAACAAGTCCACAGGTCTTCTAACACACAATCATGTTTGACAGAACTGATTGATCATTCATTTACATCCTCTGCCACCCGTCAAATGCCGTTACGCTTGAGCAGTCTTTGATTTATTTCTCCTACACTTCAAAACAAGATATTCCAGAAGTTCCTGCCAAGAAACAAAGCAAGAACAAGCAAAGGAAACTTTTCTTCAATCATCCTTTCATACAGGTTAATCTGTTCCTATATTAGATCCATCTGGATCTGAGGGCTTGCGTGAGGAAATGACAAACCGTAGCTGGACGGATCACTTGGGAATGATAACAGACAATGAGGGAAGTGATGTTGTTCCCATGTTTACGATTCCCGTCAAACGTCATTAAATGAAATGGGATGGGATGTTTTCTCTGAGGGCAGACTATCAACGCTCCGGAAATCCCAGCATGACTCACAGTGGTCCTGCTGACTGCACCAGCAAACTTCAAACCGCACATTATCTGTCACGCTGCCACATTTCTGCTGGAAAGGGTTCAGGTTCAACATGAACCAAGTTCCCATTATACGCTCTCGCCTGACAGAGAGGTGCGAGCCTTTAAGAGCCAATCTTAATGAACTGCATTGTGGTTCTTTCACACATCATAAACTACACAGTATTACTAGAAAAGGCCAGATTCACTAAACATTCTTAAAGGGACAGTTTACAAAAACAAATCAAACTCATGATTTACATACTCTGCTGTTGACTTTCTTTCTTGTATGGAACATAAAAGAAGATATTTTAAAGGGTTAGTACACAGAAAAATGAAAATTAGTCCATGTTTTACTTCCAATGTGCATCCTAACCTTTGAGGGTGAGTAAAACATGGGTTAATTTACATTTTTGGGTGAACTAACCCTTTATGAATTGATTGTCAAATTGTTTGGAATGACATGAGGGTGAGTAAATGATGATAATTTACATAAAATGAAAATTCTTTCATCATTTACTCACTCTCATGTCATTTTAAACCTGCGAGTTTCTTTCTTCTGTTGAACACAAAAGATATTATGTAGAATGTTGATGGTAGCCAATGACTTACAACTTTCTATTGTTATTTTTTTTTCTTATTTTCTAACTCAACAAAACAGTTTGAATAATTTGAATTCCCTCAGATGCTTAAGAATCATCTTTTTTTTCTTAAGTTTATAATGATATTTATTCATAAGAACAAAAACATTAAGGATTAAAATGTATAACTTCTAAAAAAACAAAACAAAAAAAAAAACACTTTTTAAAGATAAGATTTTTAAAATGAGTTCATTTTAAATGTATTTTTTAGTTGTTTCAAATATTAAGCATTATGATATAACATTATCTAAATATAATACATTGATTACACCACTATGAATTTTTATTGTACTTTCCTTATCATTTCAAGAACATTTGATTTCCCATTTCACGAATCCTTTAAGACAGCTGTGCTCTTGGTTATAACCAGTATGATCCACATTACTGTCGCAGATTAAGGTAGTGGTTTCCCTCTCAAATTCCAATAAGTTTTTATTCAAAGTTTTGAACGTTTTTGTCAGCGCGAGTCCTCAGAATCTGTGACAGTAAGCTCTTTTTCTTCCATTCAAACCCGTCACCAATAAATGTCACATTCTTCTCTTTTCCTCTGAATTATGCAGTTCCAGTGGCAGTCCTGATAAAAGAAAAAAAAACTGAAAGAGGCCTTTGAAAGCATGAAGAAAGGGAAATCTCTCTCAATGCATGGCTCTTTCGTCCTTCTTCAAGATAAAGTCCCAAATAAATCCTTCTTTTTTGCCTAATAGGGCCATCTGCTGCTTTCGGGACCCTCCACTAAGAGACACGCTCCCTGAAGGGAAGGAAATTCTCCTCATTTCTGCTTCCTCCAGCTATGATGAAGATATATTGCTGGTCACTCGCTCTAAATCAGTGTATGAGTGACTTAAACAAACCCCACAAACAACCATACACAAACAAACACTGATCTTTCATTTAATTTCATTTAACTTAACATAAAACAAACGCTATCTGTATTAAATTGTGCTGCACATCCTACACTGGGACGTTTGCTAGGAGATTTACCTTTGTTTGCACAGGTGTTCAGCCACAATATGCATCCACAATTGTGATCAACTAGATGGTGCCCTTACTGAAGAAAAATATATGGGAATATACTGTAAAATATAATGCAATATATTAAAGTGCCCCTATTACGCCATTTTTACGGTGTATCTTTTATATATTATATCCTGATGGTTTATTTCTTGGTTTAATGTAGATTTATACATTATCTGAAAGTTGAATAAATAAGCTTTCCATTGCTGTATGGTTTGTTAGGATGGGAGGACAATATTTGGCCGAGATACAATTATTTGAATATCTGGAATCTGAGGGTGCAAAAAAATCTAAATATTGAGAAAAATTGCCTTTAAAGTTGTTCAAAGGAAGTCCTTAGCAATGCATATTACTAATCAAAAAATTAAGTTTTAATATATTTATGGTAGGAAATTTACTAAATATTTTCATGAAACATGATATGTCCTAATGATTTTTGGCATAAAAGAAAAATCAATCATTTTGACCCATACAATGTATTTTTGGCTATTGCTACAAATATACCTGTGCTACTTATGACTGGTTCTGTGGTCCAGCGTCACATATATTATGCAAACAAAAACTTTTATTTTGGATGTGATTAATCGTTTGAAAGCACTAGTATTTGTTCATCTCTCTGCAAACAATGAAACTGTGCGTTTAGTTACATTATGAGGTGAAATTTGACTTCTTAAAGGGATTTACAGGGGCAATTTTTACCTCTGTAATGGCATTTTTCTAATTTTATTACAAGTATGTCAACTTTTAGGTCAAATTCAAATATCTATATGCTTTTGGTAAATGTGTTTAAAAAAATCTAATCAGAATATTGACTAATTATTCATGCACTGTGAGTCACAGGATCTTTTGGAGGACTCAACTATGACTTGTATTCAAGTACTGTACTTTATGGTGCTTTTGTTTCCTTTTGAAGCATTGTAGATGTAGTTACTACAAAGCAGAAAAGATGTGGAATCCCTCCTTTTGTTTTCATACGGTTTTGGAGTGACATAAACTTGAGTAAATAATGACAGTTTTAGATGACTACTCCCCGACTCCCAAAGCCATTACCCACAACAGATACTGTATTACGTAAAAGATTTGATCACAAGTTCAAGGGTTGTGCTCAAATCTTTGGCAGTGATCAGACCTCGAACTTCTGCTCTAATCATTTGCTGTTCTCTTTCCAGGAGATGGAAGAGGAAAGCAATTACCAGGCCTCAGTGAAACTCCCTCACAACTGATCACAACAGAAATGAATTGGACTAGACTGCAAGAGAGGCTTCAAAAGCGGTTACAGCCGTGCTCTTGATGGAGGGTGTGGTGTTGTGCTTGTGGTGGAAAAGTGTGAACCTCTCACCCTTAATCTACCACTAGACCACAAAACAAGCCAGTGATGGATGGGTCAGGCACCTGGAGATGCTTTCTGCTGGACCAGGACCAGCTACAGGCAAAAAGCAGCTCACACCAAGGTACCAGGGCACCAGGTATAACTACTGGGCATATTTTCACATCCTCCCTCCTAAAAACAAACCAAATACATAAGTGTGAAATGGGCATATTTTCCCTGTTTGCCGCCTTGGATGCCACCCAATATTAATGGATCACTTTCTCTGGATATTTTAGGCATATCCTCTTTTTTAAATACAATTTAAATTCCCATTTCTCTGATGTTGTAAACTTAGTTTTATTGCTGTTTAAATATCATATTCATTCATGCAAATGATAAAAAATAAGCCCTCCTTTAATAGGCTATATTTCTATGTGAGTTTGTGAAAATATTTTAGATCTAATATAGTTATCTTTACAGTTACAGTTATTGGTGTGAACAGGCCTTTAAGCACACCAAAATAAAACAATTTGAAAACAAAAAATAAAACACAAAACAATTTGAACAATACATTTTATTTGTTTAATTACTAACCGCCATAATTTCAATAACAATGTTTTGTTAAATTATTGAAATATTCACCGCCATAATTTCAATAATTAATATAATCACAGGGTGTACTTCAAAAACATATTTCAGGTCAAAGAAGTACAGCAGACAATAATAATAATAAAAAAAGCCATTGGGAATCACTGCAATACAGAGAATTTGAGGGTAATATTAATCTCACATAAATGGCTGTAACCGCATGAAAATAAGACCCCATGAGAAAGAAAGTAAGAATGAGAGAAAGAAAGAAATCAGTCAATCAATGACCATAAAAATAGTCCAAAATATGCAATTTATATATTTAAATGTAGTTTTTATTTATTTATTTATTTATTTTTTTTGATGAGATTAGTCTTGTTGTTTCTTCCTCTCTCATTACTGTGTGTATAGGTTTGGTGGCCTGCTGTCCTGTGTTTAATCTCTCTGTCTCTTGGGTCAGAGCTCAGATTAAAGGTTTGCCTCTAATGGGTTTGTGACTGAATCTCCTGAACCAGCCACCGCACTTTAAATAAGAACTAATTAGATCTGGAGCACACAAACTCACATGATGCACACAACTTGTTGCTTCCCTGCCTCCTACTGTTGAAGCTTTGCACATTCATGAATGTAGAAACAAAACACATTTTTATAATTTGAATACTCATAATTAGAGCCAGAAGGAATTTCATCACGTAACAATGGAAGTCAAATGTGCCTGTGTAACTTAATCAGCATTCAGCAAATGTCAAGTAGTCTTCTTCCATCCTGATTCAGAATTACACACACATTACACACACTCGTCATGCATATGTAGAGCTGAAGTTCATGTGTTAGTTACTCTGCACAGGGTCAAAGGTCAGGGTTAAGAGTTTTATCAGTTCCACAAAGGAGAGGGAGTCTGTCATGATAACATGCTTCTGAAGCAAGCACAGAACAGACAGGTCCATTATATTAGGTTATAGTTCACAAATGTCCATGTGCTAGTGTTGAAAACAAAATCAGAATTTTGCAGCTTTTTGTCCATAAATAAGTAATTTTAACAGAAAAAGATTGGTTTAAAATGCATCAGTAAAAACATGCAAATAAAGTAAGCTGTAAGTTAATATATGGTTTAAAAAAACTAGTAAATTTAAAATTATACATGGTGTGTGTAAATAAAAAATAAATATATAATAAAAACAATGATAAATCAAATGTATGCAAAAACAAATAAATATATAATAATACAACCAAATGAATAATAAATGAAAAAAATAATAATTAATTAAATAATATATATATATAGTGTGTGTGTGTGTTTTTAATTATTTTTATTGATTTATTATTCATAAAAACAATAAATAAATATATACAAATAAATAACAAAAAACAAGCAAAACATATAATATTACATTTATTACAATAAAGATAAATATCCATATTAAATACATGTTCATAATAAATATATAATTTATAGAGAGAGAGAAAGAGAGAGTTCATGTGGTCTTCTATTTTACCACCTGTGCTAATTTGATAAATCATATCAGTATAATTTATATTACAAGAAACATTTAAGTAGTTCAGTTAATGATGAACTGTCAATAATGTAAAGCAATTACATGAAGGTTTTTTGTTTCACAACTTACTACATTCTACGTTGTCAAAATAAAAATTGGCTAGAAAAAGACATGTTCATCCAATAAAAAGCTCTTTAGAATTAAAATATTACATTGTCAAATTGCAATAGTTATCACTAAAACACTGTTATAAAATAAACTTAACTGTTTGTTGTTGTTGTTGTTTAAAAAGCACATCCACCTTAAATATTTAAACAGAAAACAATTCAAAATAGGAAAATTAAGTTAAATAATTTCTTAAGGCCTTTAAACTCCACACAGCTGTGAACACTCTTGAGTGAATATATTCTGCAAACAAAGCCAAGACAAAAAGCACTCCATTACAGCTAATGCACGGCATATAAGCTGTGTTCAGTAAGTCACAGAGCTATAAACTATCATCCCAACTACACGTCAAAAATGAGTTCTCCACCCAGAGCCATCGTTGACAATATCAACACATAAATGTTGCAGGTCTAGAAACAGGTGTGAGAGAATTCGGCATACATCATCTAATTCCTTAAGACAGGACCCCTTTAATGTGTCTTCCATCAGGGCCTTAGGTTTAGGGCTCTCTTACGTTATCTTCTTGGTTCGCAGGAACCCCGATAATGAGGAGCGCTCTGACATTCGGCACAGAGGCGGAGAGCCACAGCCTTAAAAACATCAAACGCAACAACACAGCCTTATTCCCACAATGGATTAGCGCAGAAGAAACATGCATCTGAAAAGCATTGACTGCAAAATCCTTCTGCTCAGAGAAGCCAAGCGTGAGCAGCTGAGCCTGGCAGGTACCAAATGTGTGGTTAATTAACATTTTCATTTTGGGACCATGAAGGAGCGGGGAACTCCTAATGAAAGGCGTTCTCATGTGTCTGAGACTTTCAGAGATGGCTTGAAAAAGAAGATATGAGACAGAGGCCTCAAACAAACGATACTCAGTTTCATGTGTTGTTCCATTCGGAAATATGTCAGACCATGCACGATTGCTTCCTGGTTTTAGATAAGCCAGCTCAGTCATTTCCAGTCAGCTGTACTGTGCTGTAAGGGAAGCACACTTTGCTTGGTTTCTCTACAAAATCCATTCACAATTTGGAGAAAATTTTTGTTTGTCTAAGAGGACCAAACCTCCATGTATATAGTTTCAGGAATGACAAACGTGGGTGTTAAATATATATACAAATTTTGGATGATCAAGAATACCATTATGATGTTGTTTAAGAGATAGCATCACATCGCTTACATTAGCCTGAACAGTTATGATAGTGTAAATCAGTGATCCCCTCTCCTCAACGACCCACACAGTATGATTTATAATGGCTCCGTCTGTGCAAAATCAACTATTGAACCAAAACAAAACTGCACAAAACAAGAACAGTGCACAAATAGACCTACATCCTTGCCAAGATTCTCCTAGGTAGTCAACCTTGTCAAACAAATCACTGAATGATCAAAATAATGTACCATATAAGTGCCAAGTTAGCAATCATAATTCTTCAGATATCATACTCTAAACAAGGCCTCAGATGCTATCTTAAGGAAATCAACCTACCAATGAGTTCTCAGGCTTTAAACTGGAACACGAGAAAGCATTTAAGTATAAAAAAACTGATTTGCATCAGCTCTACAGTTCATACTACCTCACATGTGTAAATCAAAATGTTGCTTATTTCCATTAGAATCATCATGCTTTCCTGTATCTCTTTATTCTGTCACCGTTGCATCTTTCCCTGAGGATGCTGGAGCCACAGGACAGCCCTGAGCCATTTATATTTACCTCAGTCCAAAAATGTTATTAGAAAATCACTATACACTGCATCACAACAGCATGTAATTATTATTTACCTCAGAGATCCAGTGAAATGAAATGTGTTCTGTGCTTATGAAAGCATCTTGTGTTCGTTTTCAAGTGTACAGATGTCACGTTCTGACACTGCGGTTAAATAATTTAGTTGTGAATGTGCTATATTGCTGGAGTGGGGAGAGGAATACATGAATCTCTTCATTCTAATGGATTTTGCTCTCCAAAGGCTCAGACAAAGAACATGATTTATACTTTTATAGGCCTCTCAGCCACTTAACATGACAAATGTGTCATGCTACTCAAAAAAAAAAAAAAAAAAAAAAAAAAAAAAAACGTGGGAAAAAAATGTAATACCCATAACCGGCCAATCAAACAACAGTTTTATTCCAGGGCCTTTGAGATGCATTAAAACAAATTAACTGTGTACATTAGATTATTACATGAATAAAGTGTTGTCTAATGTTGTCTTATCCAGAGTAACCTGCATATTAGCACTTTGTGCCCTTTAGCAAAGCATTTAACTACAGCACAACAAACAAAATTGGGATCCAGTAATTCTCAGACCTTGAACCATGAACCTTTACATGAATAGCCAATGCTATCTACAGCAACTCCACTGACCATTCTAGATAGTCATCACAATGCATTCTGGGATTATTCAAATTCATAATAATAATCAAATAATAATCAAGTTATAATATTACTAATTTTAACATATTTTTTATCAAAATAAATGCCTTGGTGAGCAGAAGAGACTTCATTAAAACATTTAAAAGTTAAACTGCATTTAGACATATTGCAAATAAACACATAAATAAATAAAACTCCTTTCACAATAAATAAATAGGCCTAAATAAAAATAAAACAGCTCATTTACTTTGTCCTCTGGAGATGGACAAACAACATAACATTTTATGAAAGTCAGCCACTCCACCAGCAAAAAAAAAAAAAAAAAAAAAAAAAAAAAATCACCCAGCATACACTACAACATAGATTTTAATTTCAAAAATAACTAGGAAGAACTGTCAGATTTACATTCAGCCCAGCCTAGCATAATAAGATCACACAGACATGTGTTTATCAGTCATTTGTCTCTGTGCAAAACATCTTGTTGACTTCCCAGAAATGCATTTTTCAGGAAGCTAATTATCAGGAAGGAATGTCATTAGAAAACTGTATTAGGAAGTGTATGTTGTTTCCTGTAAAGCAGTAATTAGAGACATCTTCTCTAGGAGCATTCTCTACGGAAACGAACACCGGGTCCCAAAAACACTGATATTCTGTTTAGTACGCTGAAAAACTGACACACACATCACATACAAACACACAAAAAACTAAACAAATACAAACATAAAAAAATCAAGACGTACAAATTTTTTTCTCATTATAATGACATCAAAGTGAACAAACAGGCCGTGCGAGTTTGTCTGTGTTTCCTCACAAACCGGCGTGATTAGTGTGATCACTGTTTGAGTGGAGACACATCCAAATAGCAGAATGAGCCATTATTTGTAATTTTAATTTTCCGTCTCTGTACATGAATGATGCAGTAATTGCATATGATATCCTCCTCGTGCATGCTTCCCATAAACAAAAAAGCACTATTAAATGTAATACAGCCTTGTGCTTGTCTGACTTTGACATTGATTAATTAATGGCAGTAAGATGGTAGAAAAGTCTCAAACAAAGTCATTTTGCTTCTCACAGTGAAAACAATTAGCTATTTTGCAGCGGCTGTTGTATGTTTTTAAAGGTCAGCAATAAAGCATAATGCAGGATGCCCAGGTCATGGGTTCAATTTGATTTTTGAGGAAGTCAAATCAGTACTTTTGATCGATTCAGTAAGTGAGTCCTTATGCCAATTTTGACTCATTACAGATTCATGACTGTTTTTAACAGATGCAAGACTCATTCACAAAATTCATTGGTTGCACTGTAGGTTTGTTGTAGCATAAATGCAAGGACAACATAATCAGACAATGTTATGTACAGTAATTGTTTTATTTTAAGGCGTGGAGTCTTTCCCTGACATCACATTTAATTACATTCAAAACATGAATTCATTAGCCTTAAATTAATTTTTTTACACAAAATGTATTTGATTCAAATTAAGTCTGTATCACTGGGTCAACAAGATTTAGTTGATTGTCAGATTATAGTAGTACGTTTAAATTACTTTTATTAGGTTCGTCAAACAAAATTTTAAGGTGGAACAACTTAATTTAATGAATTTACTAAGGTTTATTTATATAATTTTATTTTGTTGATGCTACTTTAATCGATTCATTAAAATATTTCTGAATTTATTATTTAATTAACTGTCTTAGCTTGGCTAAGCTTAACTTAGCTTAACTGATTAAAAATGTCTTTCAATTAAGAACTAGTACTGCAAAGTACCCACAATCAAGCTAAAAGAAAATGGAATGAAAACTATTTAAATAATAAAACTATTAACTTATTTTGACTAAAAACTACATAAGAATGAAAAATCTTATGTTTACAATACTTTAAAAATAAATTAAAAAAGCAACAAAAACATGGAACAAGTTGTACATTTCTAACCCTAATGAGAACATTTATGGCTTACTATTACTATTATAACACTAATAACTATTTTTCTGACTAAAAACTACATGGGAATGAAAATTATATACAACACTTAAACTAAATAAATAAATAAACCAAACAAACAAACAAACATTTTGTTTTATTGTTTCATTAAACAATATTTTTATTAATTTAATGACTAAGGTTTATTAAATTAATTTTATTTTGTTGGGACTGAATATTTCTCAATTTATTATTTAATTAACTGTCTTAGGTTGCTCCAACATTGTATTGTTTTATTAATTTACTAATGATAAATTAACTAATTAATGTATTTAAATAAAAAAAAACTACTACTGCAAAGTACCTAGCTAAAAGAATTATTGAATGAAAACTATTACTAATAAAACTATTAACTTATTTTGACTAAAAACTATATGAGAATGAAAAAGCATATGGTTTAAATACTTAAAAAGTAAATAAAATAAAACAAAAGCAACAAAAACATGGAACCAGTTCTACATTTCTAACTCTAATGACAACATTTATGGTTTACTATTAAACTAATAAAACTATTAAATATTTTGCTGACTAAAAACTACATTGAAACGGAAACTACATACAACACTTTAAAAAAATAAATAAAACTAAGCTGAGTCTGAATCTGTGTCCTCCGTCAAGTTGTTTCAATTTGCAGAATGGTTACAATACTTTAAAAAAGAACATAAAGCAAATAAATACAACAACAACCAGTTCAAGTTTTCTAACCCTAATGACAACATTTGTGGTATCACACAAAATTAATTGATTACAACCTGGCAAACATTGAACTAATTTGCAGCTATGATTGCATTTCATTTTGAAGATAAAATTATCATGGTTACATAACGCTGTGAGATTTGTTTTCCAAGTTTGTGTATTTGAAGTCTACCTCATGCTGGGAAGACATAAGTCGCCAAACGCCTGTGAATCATGCACATAATCCACTTATCGAGCGAGATCTTGGAAATCTTCTGCTCACGGTTAATAGCCCTACACGGCAGAAAAGAGCAACTGAAAAATATCTACAGCCTGATTCAATTTGAGGTCAAGATGCAATACATTACGTTCATTTCATCAAATAAGGGCAGCAAGATTTTGGTTGATTGTTGTGATTTTCAATTTCTGACAATGCCAGTGTATTTCTTCCTAAAAGAAGGTCAACGTGAAGGTGAATAATCTCACTCCATTTCCTAAACATAATCAAAAGCACAATGCAAAGCCAGTAAACAGGCTCCCGGACTCAGAATAAAGGAAAAGCGGGTCTCTGTGTTTTAGTGTCTGCCCACCCCGTCTCTCTGACCTCTCCCTCTAGACTTCCAGATACTGTGACTTCTATTTCCATTCTAATGAGAGCGGCCAGTGGAGACCAGCCGCGGATCCAGAGAGAGGCCTGTGGATGCAATTTAATTCCACCCAGTTGGTTATTAGTCTAAAGGCACAGCAGATGTGAACGTCCCAACAACACAGAACTACATCTGCATTTCTGTAGAGCAGCGGGCGGACAAACAACCTCAGCAGATACGAAGATGTCAGAAAATTAGCATCCTTACTCACCAGTGATGCTTAGCAGTTGCATTAGTTTTCTGCCTTTTAATTGGGGGGAAAAATGGACCAGTCACATTTATAGTCACATGCCTTACGAAAAAAAATCCAATATTTGCCCTCAAACCAGTGTTGTTAATGTTAACACTATTAACAATGAAATAAAGTTAAAATAAAATAAAAAATAAAATAAAAATTATAAAATAAATACATTTTATAAAATAAAAACGTACAAAATTAGAAATGTTGCCTTTCCAACTAACTAAAAAAAGCATATTCACAAAAAATTTATAAAAATTAAATTAAAATACAAATATTTAAAAAGCACATACTGAAACTTAAAATTAAAACTGAAACTATAAAAATAAAATTAAATAAAAAATAAAATAAATGAAAAATATAAAACAAAATTATGAACTAACTAAAATTTTCTAAAAAGCATTAAAATGAGTAAAACTGAAATTAAAATAAGAGCTAAAACTTAGATGAAATTTTTTTTTTAATTTTATAAAAATTTCACAAAACATTAATAAATACTATAATAGTATACAAATAATGCTAAAATAACAATAAATAAGCCAAGTTCAAGAAGTATTATATAGGATAATACAGGTTTCAATACATCTACAACAACTTAAATCACACAAAAATTGCAATTAAATTCCTCTTGTGCATCTGCCTATACAGCTTATTTGCAAATAAATAAATAAAATCAATATATAAAAAAAAAAAAAAAAATATATATATATATATATATATATATATAAAATGAAATACATTACAGTTGTGTCCAAGGAAGGCAGACGAAGGCAAAATGTGCTATTTCAGTAAACTTGATTTAATAACTACAAGTCAGAAAACCGCAAGAAAACACAAATAAACTTAAAGTAGAACGGACCAAGGCTAAGGGGAGAACTGAGAGTATTTGACGGGGAGCAAACAATAGAACTAATGAGTTAATTAAATCAAACACATGTGAACGAAATGACAATTAGGAGTTAATATAAAACTAGGTCACAGGTGAACTGAAAACAATGAAAATCAAAACAAAAACTAAACATAACCCTAACATTACTCCTCCCTCCAGGAAGGCGTACCCCACACCGTAACAATACCATCGAGGAGGGAGGGCAGGCACTCTGGAGGCTGGTGCAGGATTGGAACAGAGTGGAGACAAGGAGAGCCTCCAGGGCGGATCTGGGAGCTCCGGGAGCCATGGTGGATCAGTAGACCATGGCAGATCCTATGTATATGCCCCCCTCCCCCCAAAAATTGGGGGAATCTAGGATTCCTTGGGGTCACTCAGGAGGAGTGGGTTCTGGTGGAGCAGGCACTTAAGGGCACTCTGGACGAGCAGAGCTGGCTAACAAAGGGTGCTCAGGAGACGATGGAGGGTGGGACAGGACCAGCGGAGACGAAGGAGGCTCTGGAGTGAGGATAGGCATGGAGAAAGCCGAGGGTAAAGCCATATCCATGAGCTCTGAGTTGCGGGCTCTGGGGCTGGAGCCGACACTGGAGCGAGCTCTGGGGCTGGAGCTGACACCGGAGCAAGTTCTTGGGCTGGAGCCGACACCGGAGCAAAGCTCTGGGGCTGGAGCCGACACCTGAGCGAGATCTGGGGCTGGAGCTGACACCGGAGCAAGTTCTCGGGCTGGAGCCGACACCTGAGCAAGATCTGGGGCTGGAGCCAACACCGGAGCAAACTCTGGGGCTGGAGCCAACACCGGAGCAAGTTCTCGGGCTGGAGCCGACACCTGAGCAAGATCTGGGGCTGGAGCTGACACCGGAGCAAGTTCTCGGGCTGGAGCCGACACCTGAGCAAGATCTGGGGCTGGAGCCGACACCAGAGCAAACTCTGGGGCTGGAGCCGACACAAGAGCAAACTCTGGGGCTGGAGCCGACACAGGAGTGAGCTCTGGGATTAGAAGGCCATCCTGGACTTAACTGGGGAACAGATACATGAATGTCCGGCTCCTGGGCTGAGTGGTGCTCTGGAGAGCAGGCACAGCAAAGCGCTTACGAGGAGCTGTCACTGGAGCGAGTGTCACATGAATGTCCGGCTCCTGGGCTGAGTACTCCAGTGGAGTTTTGGAGGACAGCTGGGAATTTGGGGCTAGGCAGGCAGTAGGAGCCGTTGGAGAGGTATGTGGAGGTTCTCGGCGTAGGGTGAGCTGGGGAGATGCAGCGCATTCAGGAGTTGGTTGGATAACGAGGCTTGGGAAGTCTTTTTACTTCCTCAACCTCCAAATCAGAACCATTTAAGAACAGTACGAGATTAATCAGCTCGATCAAAGGAAAATCACCAGTCAGAAGTTCACGGCGGATTATCTCATCATCCAACCCCAGCAGGGAGCATGCACCTAGAGGGGCATCATGCCAGCTCACCCGGTTAGAGAGCTTGAGGAACCCCTCCACATATCACTCCAACCTCAGACCGCCCTGCTGTAAACCCCACAAATTCAAAATATCAGAGAGGGTTTTTTCACCTGGCCCCTCCTCCTCAGACTTGACGCACACATAGGTTGCCAGATTGATGACACAAACAGGAACAAATCGCATTTGACAATCAAATACACTGTGTTTTCCACCAACTGGCAACCCGGGTTGCCGAAATACAATTGGGGAAACTGGCAGTGGCCAGGTTTCACAGACCAAAACAAACTGAGAGTATTTGAAGGGGAGCAAACAAAAGAACTAATGAGTTAATTAATCAAACACAGGTGAACGAAATGACAATTAGGAGTTAAAGTAAAACTATGTCACAGGTGAACTGAAAACACAATGAAAATCAGGACAAAAACTAAACATAACCCTAACAAAATAAGTGTAAATACTTGAATGCATGTAAAACAATGAATATTTATAAATAAATGAATCATGTCTGGATAATAAATAAAATCTAGACATGCCATGCTGTATTTAATTATTTTGATAGCTAAAATAAGTTCTAAAATCTAGTCTAGTCTAGTAAAATCTAGTCAAGTCTTTGAACAAACAGCTACAAGATCAATTAATGAAACAAGTCAGCATCACCGCAGCAAGCATGACATCTCCAGACCTGAATTCTCATGTGCTTAACATATGCAGAAGGCATGAATAGTAAACACCATCCAGCCTGAAACTGTGTGGATGGCAGCTTGAATAATATCTTAAATTGCTCGATATCCAGTGAAGCACCAGACAGGAAAGAGCTGCAGCGGATTGACAGCAGCACAAACATTCAGAGATCTTATTTCAGATACGTGCTGCAGCCAACACTACTGAAGCAGACTGACTCACGGCTCTTTGCTGCACTACCAGACACATGTGAATGTTATATGATTGACTACACAGGGGAAGCAGAAGAAGAAAAGGTGGAGGAACATACAGATGAGATGGAGATACCTGGGCAAAATCATTGTCTCAAAAAGCAATAACTTTTGCCTAATAAAGCAGTGGACTTCTACTGCTTGTTAATGGCTGAACTACTACAATGAATATGCTCATGCAAAATTAAGATGTATTTTCGTTATTCTAAAATTCTCTTCCAGTTATGAACATGATAAAGGTATAGTTGCTCCAAGATGCCACCTCCTTAAATGACCTTCCCAACATTTCACGAGAGGCCATGAACTAAACCAAGCCAAACAAGGTGTGCATTTGTAGTTAAAAAGTACAAATTATACATTTCATACAGTTGCTTGGTGATGATGCAGGGCAACAAATCACTGCATGATAAAGCCTAGTGAATGCAGTTATATGCCCTTAAAATTCAACATATTGGGACAAAAATGTCTGTTGTATCAGTTGTCTCATTTATATATCTTATCATATAGTTAAGCAACCATTTCAATCACACAAGCAACACGTTCAGTATCACAAGAGTGCTGATATTGTGTTATATTTTAAATACTCTATTGTCTGTTTTTGCTCAATTTCTGCAACACAAATTTTACCTATTAAAGCCAGAGCAGAAGTGTCGTGTATGTCGTTTCTGAATGAATCTGCGTTTTAAACGAATCAGGTGAACCAATGATTCAACGACTCGTTCAGACGGAGAGTCATTTAATTCCTGAATAAATCAGCCGTTTGAATGAACAGAACATGTTCCTTTCTTGTGTAGAAGATATTTTGATGAATGTTGGAAACCAAACTGTTTTGGTTGCCATTGATTTTCATTGTATGAAAAAATTAATACTGAGACATTTCTCAAAAGATATTTTCATGTTCAACAATAGAAAGAAAGTCATACAGGTTTTAAATTACATGAGGGTGAATAAATGATGATAGAATTTTCATTTTTGGGTGAACTATCTCTTTAATACCAGTTGAAACCCATTATTCTCATGCCGTTATTTATGAAATTGTAAATGCAATGTAAATGCATTCATGCCACCTCTGAGCTGCAATAAACAGTCTGTAAATAAATCTAAATACCAATTCAGATGCTACTTCTGGAAAAAAAAATCATAGCTGTTATAACCTAAAAGTTTATGTTTAATAAGTTCTAAGTTTAAATATTTCTAAAATATTTCTTAGAGCTACCAAAGCTATTGTTTTATGAAAATGACTGATCATTTTGCTAGAGAAGGAAGGATTTTGGACATCTAAAGTGGTCTACGCTGAGCTCCATTCATTTGCTTTAGATGGAGAAAAGTTCCTCAAAAACTTTTATTTTCTCTTTGGCTGAAGAAAGAAAGTCATATACATCTCGGATGGTTTGGGGGTGAGGAAATATTCAGGTAGTTTTTATTTTTGGGTGAACTATTGCATGGCCTTTTGCAGGTAAGACAGCAAATCAAAAGGCTTTTTTACAGGTCGATATTTCCCACATCTACAACAAAAGCTGCATCTGATACCAGTTTTTGGTGTTTGCTTTGACAGACCAGTGAAACCTCGACACAAACTTCAAAGCTGCTCTTTGAAACCGCAGTGATGACGTCAAACTGACTCAGCGACTTAAAACATGTCTGCCCTGTCAGAGACCAGAGTACTATTATCTTCAGAATAGAGACATGTCTGTGGCCTATTTTTCTTGACACCCACAATGGATGGTGAAACAGTTTTAAATATTGCATAATAAAACACAGCGAACATGTGCCCTGTCAAATCTGCTCAGATGTTTGCCTGGAAAAGCAAGTCCACAGCCCTCTCTTAAATAAAGTCATTTTCTGTGGACTTACAGTTTCATGGACTTAATCTGCACGTTTGTGAAGTTCACAAGGCTATTTGGTGTCCAACTTGTTGTTATTTTACATATTACACTGAAAAAATGTGAAATTTGATCTGACCATTCAGACAAAACAAACACTTCCAGTTGAACATTTCATTTCATTACATCGCCAAATTATTAATAAAGGTAAGACTGCCAGGTCTTAAGGCACCATTGGGTGCCACTGGTTTATTTCAGGACTTCTTACACAGGGCGTTTTTCCAGAGCTCCTCCAGCTGGTGTGGAAGATTAATATACATCCATAAACGTACAACCTTTTTGTACAGACAGAGAGAAATCCCTAACACATTCTATAATAGAGCACGATCCCTTTCATTTCTTCACTCGGCTGTCGATGAGACCTTGAGATATGGCACAACAATCTTTAATAAAAAGCGAGACCTCGCCGGCTGACAGCTTGCAGACAGATCCCCCTCCCTGGGCTGATGAGCCGCTGATGGCATGTGAAGGAGACTCTTCCTTTGACAACCTCCCAATTAATGCCCTCCCAGCGTCTTCCTCTGTCATTCTCACAGCATCCTGGCTATGACAGGACCAGTGAAACACAATACATGTGTACTGCAGGAAGGTGGCTTCAAACAAAAGCAGGAAATGACATTTTAATGCATTCTTTGCTCATCTGAAAAGATCAACGGAGGCTGAACATTGATTGGGTGGTGCATGAGAGTTATACTGATGGATCGTAAACAACACCTCATTTGCATAATATGCAGAAAATGTTTATGCAAGAGATTTCTTTACTTAATTAGATTTCCTTTGTGTTGCTTTACTTCATCTGACACAATGGAAAATTGTTTATTTATTATCTATTATCTTTAAGGTGGCATATATTGTTGTCACAACCTATATTAGTGTTGTTTAGGTGTTTAATAACTGATGCACATAACCAATTTTTAGTTGTGATTTTCAGACTGCTCTTTTAATAAACTGATTCAGTACTTAAAGTGTTCACAGAGGTACAGACTGTAAAGAACATTTAATATTTTTTTTTTTAGATATTGTACTTCAAAATTTCATTTTTAATTCAACGTATTACTTGTCATTTTTTTGTAATTGTTGTTAGTGATATTTTCAAAAACTTTCATAGTGAAATTGCTTTTTCTACATCAGTTTTTTTCAGTACAGTTCATGCTACACAATTTAGAAAAAAAGAATAGAAATTGCTAATAAATTTTAAACAATACGTAGACAGCAAGCATATTGAATCAAACATCATTTTGAAAAAGAAAAAAACGCATAGATAGTATTTTCTTGTAAAATGTACTCTAATAATCTTTTTAACAATCCGTTTTATTTACAACTTCAAAAATGTTGTGTAATGATGTGTAAAATGTTTTAGTAAAAAGGTAAATATTGCTGTATGTTAGCATGTTTTGTTACATAACTGAAATAATAGAAGATTTATAAATATGATTTATTCATTAACAAAATTATTAAAAAGAACAATTTGATTTCTTGCATTAAACATTTGGAATCTATTTGGCAACAGTGGTTCGCATGCAATTACTAAAAAAAAAAAAAAAAAAAAAAAAAAAAAAGGTTACTGTGGTGTTATTTTGTTTGTTTTGTCGTTTTGGTGGTACAACAAAGAGCAGGTTTGTAAATCAATCACACTGTGACATGTCTGTCTGAAGGTTTTTCCCTCTCTAACCTGTCAGTTTCATGGAAGTGCTCATGCTTCATTGGACAGTTGAAGAAGACAGAACAACATATATCCCATTCTCACTTAACAAGTGCTCCTGACATGTGAAGATTCACATCAAACTTTACACTTCTGCAGATAAGAGATTTTCTCTTATAGAGATGGCTACTGAACTCCCCCTGCAGCTATTACAGATGCTTGCATCATCCCATCTCAAGCGCTCATGTGTTTCTAATTGTTTAAAGCAAATAATTTATGACTGGCGGCATTATTGGCTTTTCAGGTCTCAGCACAGAAATCAATACCAAAAGCCTTTACCATCAATACAACAAACAACATGCACTCACAGCACACAAGACCTCAGGGTTATACTGCCAGTGGAAACAAGGCGGTATAAGACATTATAGACTATAACATCAAACGGCACAAAAATATCAATATACACAGTTCCAAAAACTGCTTTTCTATTCATTTAACTGGTTCAGAAACAATTTTCACTCATAAATTGCTAGCAAATTCATAAATAATTATGAAAAATTGTAAATTTTTTCTGGAGAAACAAATATTTTAAATAACTACAAAAAATTGCAAGTAACACATTGAATTAAACATTAAATATTTTGTAGTAAGTTATTCCTTGTCAACTCAACCAGAGGTCCCAGCTAGCCAAAATATTAAATTAAATTTTTTCTGGAGAAACAAATGCATAAACAAAGAAAAGCCAAAATATTAAATTAATATTTACTGACTAATCCACTATTTTATAGAGGGGGGTTAAAAATGACTACTTTCACCTGAGATTTGGAGCCAGATTACAAGTGTGTAAAAGTGACTTTCAGCATTGTTATTAACAGAGAGATTGGTAAATCTATTAGCATAATCTGTTAACTTGACTTTTTTATCTGTTTACTTAAGACACCTTTAAGACTTCTTGAGATACATCCATGCAAACTTTGGGGGAAAACTTGAAGAGTGCTTTATTTTTGAACTGTCACCATTGGCATATGTTTTGTTTGTTTGTTTATGATTTAACACCATGCGAGCTACCTCGGCTATATTTATGGCGAGAACGAGGTAAGTTAAGTTGAATTAAGTTTTAAAATTTGATCTTAGATAAAAATTCTAAATCTGGCCTTACTTCATTAAAATTTTTTCCATAAAAGTCAACAGAAAAATAAAGAGTTCCGACAGACTTTAAACTATTACAATCCATTAAAATATGCTCCAAAGATGATGGATTCTTGCCCATTGCTATGCAACAAAGATAGCTAAAGTCAACTAATTTTACTTACAGTCATTTTACCCCCCGTAATTTGTCTCCAAATCTCAGGTAAAAATGTTACATTTTACAAAATTGGATTACTCAATAAATATTCATCCATGACATTTAATATTCTGGCTTTCATCACTATTTATGTTTGTCTTTATTTAGAAAAACATGATCAAAATCGAAATGTTAAGCTGGGGAAGTTTCTGAAATTTGACACTTTTTTTTTTTTTGTGTAATAAAATTTACATAACCCCCAGTAATAAAATGTTTAATTTACAAAAATTCAACCCATCCATATTTAATAATAATAATAATAATAATAATAATAATAATAATAATAATAATAATAATATATTTTTTACATTGTATATAGACCTTTTTCTTTTCATTGCATTTTCAAACAAAACCATCCATATTTTGATATACACCATTACTCATATATAAGATTTTGGTCATTCCGCCCAACTATACCATTCTCAACCATTAAAAATCTACTGCAGGCCAATGCAATACAGCATGTCAAAACACAGGCCATATATCTCTGAATATAAGACTGTAAAAACGTCTGTACCAGAATAAAGCTGGCGTGTAAAATCCTCTTCTGAGATAGCATCTTACTGCATGAAATTACACCCCCAAAGAAATTCCAGCAGAAAAAAAAAAAAAGCGATCTCACTACAGTACAAGTGTCCTGATGTGATTCTACCCAGTGTAACGCTGACGCTAACGTTGTAATTTCGACGAGGTAACATCTTGTTTCACACTTAAGTAGATAATGGATACAGAAGGTAATGTTGTCTCCTGAAATTGGAACCAGCTTGAAATCATTTCTGACAGCCTGGCTTTTGTTGTGGCAAACGTTACCCAAATTACCCTTCACTTTTACAGAATCAGCGTCCAGCAGGGCCCCGATTCGTGGATGCCGCTGAAAGAGCCGTTTATGCACACAGGCTGAGAGAAATAAGCCGCAGTTTCTTCACTCAGCCGTGCAGATGTGCTGTTTTAAAGGGCATCTGAGGAACTCGCAGCTGCTCATTAAGAAAAAAGCCTCCATTGATCCACGGCGCACACCTGAAAGATGCAAACTGAATGAAAGGCCATGTAAATGCTGTGTGACACGACTCTTTGAGCAGACAGAAACACACAAACAAACACACACCCTCCAAACAAACCAGAAAACAGTTGATGCTCAGCTGAATGTTCGTTTGTGAACTGCAGATCTGATGCATGTAATGATGCTTTTGAATACTTAAAGGTATAAAAAGGATCTATGAAGACTGTCAAGCATTGTTATTCATGTTTGATCAAACTAAACATCATTATAACGATTGATCATAACTAGCGGTTGAATTAGCAACTGTGCACACAATAAGACATTGGATATATTACTGTAAGCCTGTAGGTTTTGTATTAAACTAAGTGAGAAGAGATGCCTTTGAATGCTTATTCAAATGGATAAAAAAAAAAGATTTGTAAAAATCGTCAAGCAACTGCCATCAAATTAAGAACTCGGATCTTTGAATATTGATGATTGAGACGAGATGAACTCAAAATCTGATGAATCATATTTTATTAACATGTAAATTATATATGTATGGACCAGTAAAGGTATAGCAATCCAGTAAATGTCTGTCTTACAGAAATATTAATAACAGGATAAAATTTAGTTTACTTTATAATATAAAGTATATTATATATTAAAGATTTCAGAGCAAAATGACACATGAACCACAACCTATTTTTACAATTATAATTTTTTTTTTTTTTTTTTTTTTTACTTGTATGAACTATCAATCAGATGACAGAAGGCACTTAATAGAAAGTTTTTGATCATGTTGATCATTTAGAGAGCTTAGAAATTCAAGCATAATATAGGATACAGTAGGCTTTACAGAGTTAAAAAGGACTTACTTATATCTCTTCCTAAAGCAAAATATGATGTCTCAGTGGGGTGGTTGTTAGCAATCTGAAAACCCACACTGGCAATCAAAGGGGATGGTTTTGCTTAATGACATACTTAATGATGTGAGCTATATGCACTCCACTTCTCCACATCTCTCACACTGGCACCTTCACGTCTCTGAGCTCTGAGCCGTTCTACAGCAGTGTCCCCCGGAGAGACATATGTGGAACGGCATCACTTAACGGCCTGCTGGAGCTCTCCTGTAAGAAAATCCTATAAAACAAGTTCAGCGTGGGACAGAGAGAGTCACGCTATCTGTTATCATAATTAGAAGCAACCAGACTGGTTTCAATTCACACTGCAGGCCAAGCTCATTCATTCCACATCTATTTGCATAAGGAATAGAGAACAGGGAGAAATCAGTTCACATGTGCTGAGTCAAATCCTCATGCTGTCATACCTCTCAGGAATCTTTTCTTGTTTCAGTAACCATTAATGCTTTACTCCTTTACTGTCAGAAATAAATGTATATAAACATGAATCAAAAAGCCAGGGGTGAGATGGGGGTCACATACCTGTATCTCAAGGGAAGCTGTCCATCTAGGCCTTTAGGTGCTGTTAATATCAGCTTTCAAATACAGATGCTTTGTTGTGTGTTGACCGAGAAACTCCTTTGAGATCATCCTACCTTTGAACTCTTCTAGGGTTAAAGAATGCATGGCTCATTAATATTAATGCTGTAATGTGATTGGACACACAAGAATGGTAGGGGAACAACATCGGCATAATTAATATTCATGATCTTATGATTTATTCGCATCCTGTGTCTCCCCCTCCTCCCACACACACAAAAACACAAGAACATAACAAACAACATGAACTACTATTATTCTCTACTTCTGTCATTTTCATCGCTCACCATTTAAATCACAAAAATCCTAAAAAAACTAAAAAAATCAAAGCTTTAAATGGCATAATAAAAAATGCCACCATAAAAATTACTGCCATAAATATAAACAATTATATAATAAACTAGCTAAAAATAAAATACTATCAAAAATGTCAGCCTGCCCTAACCAAACCAGGAAAAGTGATAGGGTGGCAGGAAAAATGCATATAACCTCAACACAAAAGCATTAACATATAATTTTTTTAAGGCACACCCGGAAAAATGCATATACCTCACACAAAAAGCATTAACACCCACTATCTCGTTCAGATGGGGCCGCTCAACATGGGTTGGTTATCCACATCATATGAGCAAGGAATATTGTAAACAATCCAATGTACTCACATCTTCGTGATACTGGTCCTCTCCCGCTCTCTTTCTCATCCAGATATACACAACAATCTAAGCAATCCAATGTACTCACAGTCTTCGTAATACTCGCCACTCCTTTCACTCAAAACGCCCAGAAATAAATGATCATGTGCCGAGTGATACGACTTCTCTCCATCAACTTCACTTTGCAGCCATTGGCATCCTCCAATTGGAATGAAGTTTCTAAACACCGATACTACCACTAACTTACACCAACAAAATCCTTCCTCAATTGAAATAAATTTCTATTTACTATTTCACAATCATACTTCACCTAAATTAAATATATAAAAACCGATACTTCCCCTAGTTTGCACCTACAAACACACAAAAAATCATTAATAATACTTCCCCTAGTTTGCACCTACAAACATCTGAACAGTCAGTTCTGAGACATACAGTATGAGATAGCTTGGTATTATTTAGTACTATTTACTATTATTTATTATTCACAGCACATCTTGAATACTATATGTGAAAGCGCATAACACTGTGCTGGGAGGAACGAGGAACAGACACAAAAATGCAGGTGAAAAGACCACATTATATAGAAGGAAATATTATTGGGTTTAACTCGGGTCATTTAAATGCATTGGTGAATGTGAGATAAGTCTTAGGAGTGCTGGAGGGTGACTGTGTCCTCTGGGACTAAAGATCCCTCCTGGAGTCAAAGGAAGTTACGAGTTTGGTGTCCGAGGGGATGTAGTGACCCGAGGCAGAAGCCAAGGAAAGCGTTTCCTTGGAAACAACAGTTTTCCAGGGTTCAGGAAGAACACAGTTTCCAACCTGAGTATCACCACAACTTCTCTTTTAAGGAATATATATATATATATATATATATACGTAGTGTTGTCGACCACTGTAATTATAGATATATATATGTAATTACGACATTAAATATATATATATATATATATATACGTAGTGTTGTCGACCACTGTAATTACGACAGTGATATATTAGCGACAATGATTTCCACTCACTTAGGCTAACTGTAGGGGGCTCCAACGCAATACACAAAACTACATACAGGTGGTGTAAGTTAACATTTTACTTTATTTAGTTAAACTCGCTCAATCTAAAGGGATTTTTTAAAGTAGGCCTATGCAATTCAAATACATAAATTCTGAATTTAGGTTTTTTGAGTGCAGAGGCGAGATGAGAATGTGCTTGCACAAATTAGTGGACACACTTGCTAGGGACGATGCTGATTTTCAGCTCCTCGCCACAACATCCTGAAAACCGATGAATTGCTGTCCATGGGATACTAGCCTTCTTAAGGGAAGGAGAGCACACTGATAAGTGCGTGCCGAAAAATACAGCGACCAGATAAAGGAAAAGACAGATTTCTTGTGTAATAATGAAATCATTAAAAGCAATCTGTTGGCCTCGCTTCTGTAAGAAGGGCCCCTGACAGTTTGGTCTGTGAAATCTGTGATTTTTATCTCTGGGGGAGGCAGTGAAAGGGTTTGATTGTGCCATCACACTGTGCTGAAGGAATACAGAGCTCTGTGTGGGTGAGACGGGCCCTGATCATACACACTTTTCCCCGGCGATTTTTTCAATCGTAGGAAGAACGCGAGAGCAAAAGGTTTTTCAAGCTGTCTGTTCCATTTGTCACTCTGTTCCCATCTCTCATACCCCACAATCCACCCACCTTTCCCATCTTCTTCTGTCGCTCACCAGTGACAGATCAGCCGTGACCTCCATGTATGAATACCGAGCACCTGACAAGCTCAAATTCACATGTACCTGGTAATTGTTTTCCATCCAACTCGCCGGTTCCTTTTTGTCACACATGGAAAGTGTAACCAAATTTGCTTTTCCATTTGTTGAGACATTATAAATGAATGGCTTTAATTAATTTATTTCTGGATCAGTTAAGCACGCTGAGCCCCGGCTACAGGTTCGCGGAAGTGAGAGAATCCAGTGAAAGCATCATTATCGGGCCATGTCAGCTCTTAGCTTTAGCATACATTAGAATAAGTGTGACTGCCTGTTGCACGAGAGATAATGAAGTTGATGCTAGGAGACAGAGCACTTGTAGAGCTTGAGGAAGACTCACTTTTCTGGCACGCTACGCCATGTTCCGCTCGCTTATCGAGCGTGTTATCCGAATGTCTGCAATCTCAGTCGGCAATGAAAGAGACAAATCTCTGACACATAGTTCTTTGAGTTGCTCCCGCTAGGTAACCATTTCCATGTCTGGATGGTGCCTATCAGCTGGGAAGTTTAAATTTCTGCTCGAGTTCCTCTCTAACTCGGCTATTTGAATGCATTCTTGGGTGGTTGTTTCTTGTAGATGTGTTTCCTACGGCGTATGGCTTGACTGCCTGTTTCCTGATTTTGATTAAAGGAATAGGCCTAGTTCTCTCCAAAATGTAAGATTGTCATTTTCTACTCACCCTCATTTTGTTCCAAACCTGAATGCTATTATTTTTGTGAAACACAAAAGAACAGATATTCTTCTCTGTAAAAACATACATAGTGATCACATAAAAAGTACATAAAAAGCAAACTAAAGGCATACTTTCCTATTTTTAATTTAAAAGAAGTATACTAATAGCACACTTGAATAAACTTCTTTTTCATTAGGGCTGGAGTGGTGTGGATTATTGAGATGTTTTTATCAGCTGTTTGGACTCTCATTCTGACGGCACCCATTCACTGCAGAGCATCCATTGGTGAGCAAGTGATGTAATGCTACATTTCTCCAAATCTGTTCCCATGAAGAAACAAATTCATCAACATTTTGGATACCCTGGGGGGTGAATACACTTTCAGAAAATATTCATTATTGGACGAAATAGCAACCACACTGCATCCTTATAGTACTCAAAATAATCAGTGACAATTAACGTCTAGATTATTCAATAATTAAAACTGAATCTGAAATCTCATTTGTGGTTGTCTTGAATTTCACAAAATGGCACATGATGCAGCAGATTTGATATTATTGTTGCCTAAATGCAGCAAAGAGCAATGCAATTCTGTTCCAAATGAACAAAAGACTTCAAAATTATGCAATGCATTTGGTTAGCATCAAATGTTAGAGAACAGAAAAATATAATTTTTTTTATTGCTATGTACATAACAGCTTTCTTCCAAGATTACGGTATGTCAGAGAACAAGGGCTGGCTTGATGAATAATTGACTAAACGAAGCCTTAGTACATGTGACAAAGTGGAAAATGCATGCACAGGACTTAAAGAGAGCTGGCTAAACAGGATGTTAAACATGATAGCCAGCCCACAATCCTCAGAGCTGACACAGGTCTAACATTTGACGCATGCAGGTGCAATGCGCTTATTGCTTTGTATTGTACTTGATTAAAGAAATCGTCAACTCAAATATTATAATTCTGTCATTATTTACCATTTTTTGCAGAACACAGTTGTAGAAATTGTGATGAATTTTCAATGCCTTACTCAGAAAAGAGAATTAGGATAAAAAAATAAAAAATAAAAAATAAAAAAACTATGAAGGATTTTTGGTCTCTATTGACCTCTCACATCTTTGTATGAAAGACTGCAACCGTGTGACCTTTGGCCTAATCATGTCCTTTGTGAACCGTTTTTCATCTGCATCTGATCAAAATTTGCACAAAACTGCGAGGCCCTCGTGGTCTGCATATGCAGCGCATTATTGCTCCTGATACATTCGCTTCATTTGCATTTAAAGCAGTTCTTTTCAGCACGCTTCTCTTGAACGAGCCCAAAATATTTAAAGTACATCCTAATATCAGAAATATGAGAACATGCATTGTTAACTAAAAGCTCACTGAGTAGGACACAAGCCCAAAGCTCTTAACCGTCTTCAATATCCAATGAAGAAATAGGTCTATTACTTTCTTTCCAGTAGTGACATTTACTATGTATCAAATGCGGGCCCTCATTCACTGCCTCCCCTACAGAGCAAATCCATTTCCTCCTATGATTAATTTCATTGTTGCCGGAGATATTATTATTCTCCTATTCTGCTCAGTCTGGGTCCAGGGCTCGGGCTTGATTTGTAATTCTGCTTGGGTTTTGCTGTTGTTAGGAAGCACATGCTCACCAGGGCTACACGCTAATAAGATTCCGGGCACACTTTTCTTCTGTCAGAACCCAAAACATCATTCCAAAGCCAGGTTATTATGGAAACACAATGGCCTGCCGGATAGCAGGTCACAGTGGATTATTGCACAATTACGACGGTGCAAAATTAGAACGTATAAAAACTTGGGATATTACAGTCCAGAGCACACAGGTAATCATCGTTTGCACTGATTAAGAATGAGCCATTTCTTCAAAATAATGGTCATTGACTTTGAGTCACATATGGGTGAACACCCATGGATTTACATGATAATCTCATCATGTCTTAATTATTGTTATATTTTGATCTCAGTGAATGAACAGCTTGTAAAATAATTAGGTTGGTTTCATGCACTCTTATTGTGCAAACGTGAATTTGGTGTTTTTAAAAATTTGCAACCCACACTTTTAAAAAATCACTCAGAAATTACTTACTATAATTAATTTACCACTTCAGTCATTTTGCTTTAAAATTTCACACTTAATTCAATGTGTTACTTGCTGTTTCTTTTTACTTTTGTGAAATTTAGCATAATTCTGTTTCAAAGTAAATTCTACACCAATTTTGTCAGGTCAGTAATTATAATAATGGTGATGATGCAATTACCTTATTTTATATAGTGGCTTTCTCAGAGTACTGAATTGAAAAACAACTACAGCCAATAATAAATAAATAAAAATAAAATCAAAAAACTAAATAAAATAAAAAAACACACACAAAAGCAAAATGTAAAGCCATCCTAAAATAAAAAGGAATTTACATGATTTAAGAGTCAAGGAATACCTTAGCCACCAGCTAGAACACACTATTAACTACTAATGTAATAAGCAACCATCAAGAAACACCCTAGCAACTAATTGGCAAAGCCCTAGCAACCACAACCAAACAGATGATGGTAGTTATTGATTTACCCAGTAGGCAAAAAATACTATGGAAGTCAATGGCTACCAGCAACTGTTTGGTTAGTGACATTCTTCAAAACATCATCTTTTGTGTTCAACCGAAAAACTCATACAGGTTTGGAACAACATGAGGGTGAGTAAATGATTTTTATTTTTGGGGTGAACTATCCCTTTAACAAACATACTCTTTAAAAAAAAAAAATAATTAATACCCATTAATGAAAGACATTTAATCAAAGTACAGAATATAAAGAGCTGAAGACTTCTGCTTTACATTCATCTTCGTCGTTCTCCTGCAGACGTGTGGTAAACATCTGTCCAAGCTGAAGTATTGGCTGATGGAAAGTGCTTCCTGAAGAGATGGACTGATAAGTGCAGCGGCGTCTGGCTGTCATAGCTAAAGCAGGCTTGTTAGGCCTCAGACCTGAGAAATCTAAACGGTCCCACTTTCAATTTCCTGCTCCAGTGACCCCTGCTTTCTCAAGGCGTTCCGGCTTTCTTCTCTAGGGGTTATGTGCATCAAACCATCCACCATCTGCTTACTGCTACATATATCTAAAATATTAAATAAACACAGCAAACAAGAGTGATATTGCCATATATGTTACCTACAGTATAAGGCCATATATAATATATATATTCACATATGTAGATGAAGATATAACTTTAATAATGTTTAATAATATCTATATATATAGATATGAATATATAATATATATATATATATATATTCACATATGTAGATGAAGATAAAACCTAAATTATAATAATATCTATATTAATATATTTTTCCACAAAATAAAAAATTTTATTACATTATATAAAATACACTGTATGTAATCTGTATGTTTTTGTAATTTGTATAAATGCATCTATATTTACTTCTATAATATCAACATGTATTGATGGGTTTGAACATATGTCCAAAAAAATGTATTACACATACATAAACATATATCTGTATGGGCTAAATATATGTTAATATATGAAACCATTCCAGTTAAGTTTTTTATATATGTAAATTAATTTATATGTACCAAATAAGGTTTGTTCTTGTAATATATTATTTTGGGGGGTTTTGACATGTTGTAATCAATTTGTAGTCATTTACATTTATATATTTGTTATTGTAATTTACTGTAGCTCTTTCTTTAATTTCATAAGTTGTTTAGTACAACATACTGCAGAAATAGTGAGATCTGTATGTTAGTATGCTAGACAGCAAACAACTCACAATCATAATCACGCATATTCTAAACAATTTGTAGCCATAATGACATGTAATGCTCTTAGAGTGGATTCTAATGAACTCCCTTTAGAAAAAGGCTGATAGGAAGTACTTAACTCACTTCTAATGGACGTTTGACGTGGTTGCATTTATGAGAGATTGTCTTATTGAAGATAGAGAGATGCGACTACTGTTGACTTTTATTCTGAGTCATTGCTGCTTATGTATAATGTGTTGTTCTTCTCAGAATGTCCTGTGGTTTTTATCTCCCATGAGCGTTGCGGAGCCTAGGTGGTACATTAACCTTACCTGACCTCCATGCAGGCGTTGTATTGAATATTTACCATTAACATGGAATGATACACAAGGCACTCACACAAGATTACATCACCTTCTGTCCCAATGAGTGTGAAAAACAACTACAAAAAAAAAAAAAAATACAGTAGGTGTAAAACAATAACTCATAAATATTTGAGTTTCTACAAAGTCTACACTGTGTAGCTGAATAGGAAACTGAACAAAGTTTGAGTTCTGAGATAATCTTTTAGATGATTATACCTATATATATATATATATATATATATATATATATATATATATATATATATATATATATATATATATATATATATATATATATATGTCCATATAAACAAGTATAACTGCAGTAATATAAATGATGCTGCTGGCTATAGAAGTTCTTAAGAGCTGCCAAATTGCATTCATGTTTTCTCAAGTTAATGTAAAACTATGTTGGATAAAGTAAACCTCTCAGTTTGAAGAGTGTTTCTGCATGTGTCTTTCCTGAAAATGTGACCATATTAAAAAATAATGTTGTGTGGCTTTAAAAAAAAGCATATTATTGGTATCATTAAGACCAATATAAGTATTTTTAATAGCATGAAAGTGAAGGAAAATTATATGTTAACATTTGGGAACGCTGAACCACAGAAGGTTAAAAGACAGCAGATCGTGTCACACATGATGCGGGTGGAGTTGGTTCTGTATACAGTATATATGCATGTACTTCTGTGAGATACAGTGATTTAAAACTGGATGGATGGGTTTCCATTATTAAATTCTGTCAATACATCATGCATAAAGCATATACGCCAGCCAAGCAATAAGCATTTGCACTTGCAGCGCTTCCTTCATTGCTCATTGTTATCATATTCAAACATATGGGAACATTGGTCTCAGCACCACCGTTTCTCCTGTATCTCTCATTCAAATGATTCTGTGAACACATTTTTATCTCTGTCAGCCTTGAAATTCAAAGGTAATGACTTTTAAAAACATTAAAGCAGTGTAGCTGAAGCTACTGTAGAAGTTACAGTCAGAAAAAAGAAACAAAGACTTTTCTAAATGTCAAATTGTAGTAAGCAAAACCTAAAACCTGGCCAAATTCATATTAAGAATATCCAACAGATGGCATTTTTGGGGGGAAATTGTTCGAAGTTAAAATAAGGTCTAAATCTCAGTAACAATTAGTCATTAATATGTTGGTTTCAAACATCTAGGTGAAAACTTAAATTAAAATAATTTGGAATTTTGTTCTTCAAACTAAAAGTTATTTTGAGTAACTAACACAATTAAACAACACTGAAATAGCCTACATCAACTGTATAATGAAGACAGATTTGAACTAAACTGAAAGGTTGAACTGTATTGCCAGGACAAGAACATTTCCCCCCTCTAATTTTAACTAAAAATCTATTTTGGCCAAAACATTTGTATTTCATTTTTACCAGTGCCTCTTGGTTGTTTAATAGCAGTTTCCCATTGTGACAACATTCCCCAATTATAAGTGTAAGAGCTAGCACCACAACATAGAGTTCGATTTTTTTTTTTTTTTTTTTTTTATCTGGGCAATAACAGTGAATAAATATTCAAGACTTTAATGTTGGTGTCTCTATGTAGAAAATAATTACATAAGAGTCAGATAATATATTTTAATGGCAGTACTAATTAAGAATGTTGCAAGTGATCACTTACAGTACATTACTGCATCAGTGCGCACTGCGCAGGCGCATAGAGTCACGTGTTCAGTCAGCTGATCGCTGAGGATGTAAACACTGAGCACGTGTTTAGACAGCGGCCGATCAATAAGCGCTGGACTTTGATCATTCCGTTAGTTATTAGTTTTGTTGTATGTCTCTCATTCAGCTGCACATGTTTGTCCTGCTGCTGACGCTTCAATGGCGCCGTTAAAGTTTTGTGCCAATATTTCATGGCTCTTCACGGAGTTACCGGAGGTCACGCAGCGGATGCGCGACGCGGCGCGTGCGGGGTTCCGCGCGGTCGAGGCGGCGTGGATCTACAGCTCTGACCTGAAAGAGTTAAAAACCGTGAAGGATGAAACGGGACTCGAGTTTGCGCTCATAAACACCCCCCCGGGTAAGACTGCAAGTGAGCGACAGACAGATGGAAACAGACAGACAGACAGATAGATAGATAGATAGATAGATAGATAGATAGATAGATAGATAGATAGATAGATAGATAGATAGATAGGAAAACGGCAGATGCAGTGGAATAATGAGTCATGTTCTGTAACCTGTCGGCTCGCAGTTAAAGGTCTCTTAAGGGTGTTTGTCATAGACAGGAATAAAATAACTCTGGGTTCATTGGTCACAGATATAATGGTGCTTCATATGCAGATAGAGCTGCTTAATGGAATAGATCCAACCTTTCTCAACTCACGGGGGAAGCATGAACCCATGTGATGCAGTGCTCTGATGTAAGACTTGTTGCACCACACTAAATCAACATTTAACACATTTCAGCGTTTGCAAGGCAGAAATGCCTCTTTTTCTTCTTCACAGTGTTCTGCAATTAGTTCGGCGTGAAGCACTTCATATGCAGACCTCATTCAAACCGTTTTGTGGATCATTTCAGTCTTTGGTTGGGCTCTCTTGTCTTCAGGGTTTTCATTTCCTGAACATCTACATCCTCCAGCCTTTTGACAATCAAACTTTTAAATTAATTTATAAATACTGTTAGAAAATAAAGTTAGAAAACCACAAATGTTTTGTAAAACGATTGCCCTGTTTATGTTCATTTGTAAAAAGCTTGGCATTCAAACTTTCGCTGCACTGATAATGTCACAATGGCCTGAGATGTCACGATATCTTTAGGAATGTGTGATTTTGTCCTGCAGGAGATTTAAGCGCAGGAGATCTGGGACTGGGTGCCGTTCCTGGACGAGAGCAGGAGTTCAGACAGGGTCTGGATCTGGCGGTGCAGTACGCTAAAGCACTGGACTGCAGGAGGTACTAGTGTGCATCTTACACTGTGTTTAGGGTGATCACACAAACTCTTTTTTCAGGACATTTCTAAATTGGTTAATATGTCCTTAAGCAAGTATGAAAACAAAGCTAAAACCGGGACATTTTAGGCAGTTTAGAAATCCTGGGATGGATACGTCCAGGAAGAAGAGAATGTACTGTATTGTCATCCTAACTGTGTTGATTTTAATAAGCATGAGGACTTTAGTAGGATTTTAGTCCAGTAAATTGCTGCAGAGATTACATATTTCTGTAGGCCAAATCTGGAAACAAGTTGCATCTTGCTCAAGTCATTGTTTTTTTTTTAACAGGTTTTTGGTTAAATGTCTGAATCTAGGTCTGTGGTGTTCACAAGCTCAAGATGTTTTTGAGTTTTATTCTACAACATAAAAGCCATCATTAGTACACCCTTGCGATTTTTTTCAAGTTTTTAATTGTCTTAAAAGAGTGTCTAAATGGGACTACAGAGGCTTTCAGGGACATTAAACTTCATGACGCCAAACAGTTAAACTCATTTACTCACTAGTGGCTTTATAGCCTTGTTGTGTTTGTAATCATGCTCTTGTGAACTATTCTAACTTGCAACTTTCAAGGAAAATGTTTTTAATAAAGACAGAAAGAGCTGTCAGAAGTTTAGTGATGGTGGCACTGAACTCATGTGACTAGTGTAGTTTGTAACTTTAGCTTTTCTCTGATTGTATTTTTGTTGGTCTCAGAGTTTATTTTCTGCAATAATCCAAAAGCCGATGGAAAAATCCTGTTGGGTTTTCAAGGTGATGCAGCACTCTATAATGCAGTTCAGTTTCAGCAGGCATATCTGGAAAATAAATCTAAACCAAACCATTCACAAAATTTGGTGTTGGATTTACATGCAAGTATGGAATCCCTAAAATAAAAATGATTTTTTTTTATCTCACAATTTAAACTTTTGAGACCAAAAGTTGCTTTTTTTTTTTTTTTTTACACAATAGTAGAATTGCGAGATGAAAAAAATCAGACTTGAGTTTATATCTCATAATTCTGACTCTTTTCTTAAACTCAGACTTGTGAAATAAAAAGCTGCAATTACCTTTACAAAAATTTTTTTATTTAATGTAAATTTTAATTGTAATGTAATTTAATATTAAATGTAAACTTGGAATTGCGAGAAAAAGTCCAAGTTTACATTTCACATTTGTTTTTGTTTTTTAAATTTTTGTTTAAAAAAGGTTATTGTGACTTTTTACTTCACAATTCAGACTTTCTTCTTGCAATTATTTAGTTTCTTAAAAACTGTGATTTAAACTCAAAATTGTTATACACTTTCAATTCTGAGAGGAAAAGTCAGAAGTGTAAGATAAAAAGTCACAATTACCTATTTTAAAAAAAAAAAAAAAAAAAAGATTTTTGAGATGTAAATGCACGATTCAGAGAAAAACGTCCTTATTGGTAGATGTAAACTTGGAATTGCAAAAAAAAAACCCCAACCCTCAGCATTTCTATTTTTTAAAGTTTATATTTTGCAATTCTGTGTTTATATCTTGTAAATCTGGCTTTTATTCTCCGTAGAAGAATTACCTTTTTTCTGTGGTGGAAATGGCCAAGATCACTTTTATTGCTTGTTGCTTTGTTTTTGGACACAAATGCGTAACACAAGTATAACAGGGATGAAGTGTTTGATGAACCTGATTTATATTCACAGTTCTATGCTTAATTCTTATTATGTAAAGCATAAAACCGCCTCCCGCTCAGCGCTCACTAAAGCTGACGGGAAACATCGCACAGACAAAACTTAAGCGTCTAGACATGATAGTTCATGCTGTTACTCCCTAAAACAGTCAGAAATGTGCTGAAATGGCTCCCCTGATGTCTGAACTAACACACGTCCTCCACAGGAAGCTCGTTTTCTCCATCAGCTGCCATATCCAGATGTTTTACCTCTGCTGAGAGTAACTCATGCTAATGTCTCTCTCCAGGATCCACTTGATGGCGGGGAGGGTGCCGGCGGGGGCGGACCACTGCGCTGTTGCCATGGAGATGGAGGACACCTTTGTGCAGAACCTCAAACATGCTGCAGGTGTCCTCTCAAAGGTGACCTCTGCCCCGTTACTGCATTAAACGCGGCCAGAACGCGTGCTTATATTCCACTGTAGAAGCTCTGGAGGTCTCTCGGTGGCAGACCCTCCATCCTGCTTAAAGTGTTCTGATACAACAGGCTGATTCACTGTAAATATTTCAATATTCTTGGCAGTCACAGAATCTTGTAATAGTAATAAATAAACCCTAATAAATAGTCCCTCAAAGACTGCTGCTAATCACTAATAATTCAGTTATCATTGAATTCATTTATGTGCATTCATGAAACATTCTTCTAGTTTTTATTTATTTCTGTTTACATTCCGTTCTATAGACACAGTATTTTTCTTTTAATTATTCTTATTCTTTTTTTTTTAGTTATGATTTTTCATGTAGGAATACTGTTATATTAAAAAACTAAACTACATATGCATAGGTATAATTAAATATACACATATTTATAAAAAGTGACAGTAATAAAGACAATGTTACAAGAGATTTCGATTTCAAATAAATGCTGTTTTTTTTACTTTCTATATTACTTTCTATTTCTTTCATCTGTGAGTCTTGAGAAATAAAATGCATCACAGTTTCCACAAAGATACTGTATTCAGCAGCACAACTGATTTCAACATTGCTAATAATCAGAAATGTTTCTTGAGCAGCAAATCAGCATATTAGAATGATTTCTGAAGATCATGTGACACTGAAGACTCGAAGAAGAATTCAGCTTTGATCACAGCAATAAATTACATTTACAAATATATTAGAATATATATGTATGCTAAAATTTAATAGAAAACATTTTTTTAAACAATAATATTTTACTGTTCTCGCTGTATTTTTGATCAAACAAATGCAGCCTCGGTGAGCAGAAGAGACTTTGTTCAAAAACATTTGAAACATCTTTCTGGCCCCAATCCTTTGAACAGTAGTCTATGTTTATGCTGACTCAGTGTTGGTTGTGTGTATTTTGTTTCTCATCAGCTGTGACTCTCTCTTTCCTGTACAGGAAGGCATTCTGGGATTGATTGAGCCAATCAACACCAGGATCACAGATCCACGATATTTCCTCGACTCCCCACACCAAGGTAAGAAGGTTTTTCCTATGCATGATTGTGTGTGTTTTGATTCCTGATGATTTGAGCGTGTGTTTTTGTCTCCATCACTTTCTGCAGCTGCAGTGATTCTGCAGAGAGTCGCTCATCCCAGCATCAGGATGCAGATGGTGAGCGAGCTTTAGTCATTGTTAGCATTATTATTCATGAAGTTTTTACCTTAAATTAACTGAGAGACATGAAATATTAGGATTAGTTTTCATACTACAAAATCTGTCTATCTATCTATCTATCTATCTATCTATCTATCCCTGCAATCAATTTCTGTGCCCAAAGTCCTACTGAAATATTATATCTTTGTTTTATTTCTGCACTGAATTTCTGTGCCCAAAGTCCTACTGAAAGCTTATTTTTTGAGATATCGTCTTCAAATTTGGAAACATATATATATTTAATGTAAAATTTAAATAGTTTAATAGTACTAATAATTTAATAATAATTTAACTTTGTGCATTTTTCATGACTTTTTTTAGTTCCACTTAATTCATTTGCCAAATGTCTTCATTAAAAAGAGACCAAACTTAAATCTGTGATCCAAAGCATTCAAGATTTATTAGCGTTTTAGTTGAAAATCTCATTTTCAGCGCCATGCATAACTATTCCATAAATATAATTTAGCACAATGAAATACCCTAAAAACACAAAATGTTACATAAAAAACGTTACTAAACTGAAATTTAGTACATTAATTTTGCTTGAAAAAATTTTTTTTTTTTTTATTTTTGCCTGCCACATGAGCAGCACCAGAAGGATAGAAACCACATTACAGTGCACCAAAAACAGCTCAGCCACCACATAGTCAAAGCACTCAGGTTTTCTGTGAGAATCTAGTTATCTGCTCTTTCAGCCTGTTGTGTTCTGCATTTGGCCTTAATTTCTGTTGTGTTTGCAGCAGCCGTGAGAAATGAGCATCTATCTCATTACAGAGCGGCTGCACTGCACATGCTGTCCGTTCCAGGATAATGAAATCACTCTCAGCACTCTTTGATTCCTGCGCTGAATAAATGATGTGAGGGGAGTTTGTGCATTAGGCAGCTGCTGTGTTTCAGTGCGTTTGTGAACAGCTCTCTGTCTGCAGCTCAGCGCCGTCTGAAGAACAGAAAACCCACTGCAAAGATGATCAACATCACTAATCGGTCTCTCTGCTTTTACAGGACATCTATCACTGGCAGATCATGGATGGCAACCTAACGCAGAATATACGCAAATACTTGCCAATGACAGGTAAATGTGGAAGTCTTGCAGGAGACTTGATGCATATATATATTTTCATTAATGTTTGTTTGGTTCATTTCAAGTTATATATATTAATGTTTTAGTTCACAATAATAGCCCTGCTCTGGACTGGGTCAGAAACATCCATACATTGCAAAGGAAAATCTGTCCATTGACTCACAGCTTTACCGCTGTTTCAGGTCACATCCAGATCGCTCAAGTTCCTGACCGCCACGAGCCGGACAGCGACGGAGAGCTCAGTTACACGTATCTCTTCAAGCTGCTGGAAGAGCTGGGCTATCAGGACTACATCGGCTGCGAATACAAACCCCAGCGTGAGTCAGAGTCACTGGACACTTGGCTTTATGCGGTTTTTAACCATCACTTTTACAGCATGAAACTCATCCATCAGGATATACTGAATGTTGACAAGTCCATGGATGAAAGTAGAAATAATGTTGCACAAAAACATCTTAACATCTCATTTACTTTTTGATATGCTTCATTTCCAGACTGCAGCCTCTGTGACAGTTCAACAACTCTTAGATTGCAATGAGTATAGAGTGACATTTCATTCTTGATGGTTCTTATCTGTAAATGTGATTGTCCAGGTTCCACAGAAGCGGGTCTGGACTGGTTCAGAAGATACTGCAGCAGCCACAACTGATGACCAGCTTCACTTCTTCAGCTCCTGCTTCTTCTAAAAGGCAACCGTGTATTAAAATGACAAGACTGTAATTTTCTAAAGCTTAAAATTGACCCATAGACTCCCATTTTCAGTTGTTTTATTAATATTTCACTTGTCAGTAGCTATGAAATATAATTTTTTCTGTTTCCTAAGGCATTGGATCTAAAGAACAGTTCAGATGTTTTAATTTAAGATTTATTGTTAAGCATTTTTCTTACAAATCTGCCTCTATATACAATGTACAAATGACTTTTTTTTTTTCACACATTTGCATTGTTAATTCAGCTTCTAACATTTTAATAAATCTTTCTTCCAAAAATTTCCAATGTGCTTAAAAAAAAAAAAAAAAAAAAAAAAAAACAACAACAGTAAAACACATTTTCATTCTTCAGTTTCTGTCACTGCAGGACGTACTGTAAGACATTTGCTTTCCTTCATGTGAAAGGAGTGTTCGAGTCCAGTGTCGTCTCAGCGCTGTGCTAGTTAGTAAGACTAATCCATACCTGGTATGTGAAGAACATGTGACTAATTTAAAGGGACAGTTCACCCAAAAATGAAATCCTTTCATCATTTACTCACCATTGTGCGGTTCCAAACCCATATGAATTTCTCTTAGCTGCTGAACACAAAAGATGATATTTTAAAGAATGTCCGTAACCAAACAGCTGATGGTAGTCATTGACTTCTATAGTATTTTTCCCCCACACTATGGAAGTCAATGGCTACCGTCAACAGTTTGTTTTCCAACAATCTTTAAAACATCTTTTGTGTTCAGCAGAAGAAACAAACTCATACAGGTTTGAAATGACATGAGGGTGAGTGGTTAACTACAGCATTAAAATTTTAACTGAACCTTCAATATAAGAGATTCGTCTTGAAAGGTAAACACAATACACTAGCCCCTATCAAGTATATATGAAAATAAAATAAAGGCAACTTCCGGAATAAAAAAACTCAAAAAAAAACAAACAATTTTCCCAAAAATAAAAAATAATGGGCAAAAAAAAAAAAAAAATAATAAAATAATGCACCTAGGCTACAGAAACGACATCAGCAACTGAGAGGAGATGGAGAAAACAGCACAAATGAACACTAGACTACAGAAGGACATCATGGCTTTGGCAAACCAGAGTCTCACACACAATACATACACCCTCCTGGATAATCACCCTTCAATCAACAGGGCGGTGCATTTAGCCGGTTTCCTGAGCAAATGTTGGCAATTCAATTGCTTAAATGGATGCATGCTGGCCGACGCAGCACACATTACACACTCGAGACGCGTTCAGTCTCAGTCTGCGAGTGACGCACAACATCTTTGCACAAACCGACTTCAGACACTTGATTCTGTCTGATGCACCGCTGGCAGAAACACAGGTTCACAGCAGGCTTGTCCAGAGGTTGTAGCAGGTGGTGCTGATGACCGACTCCAGATGGTGGTACATGGAGACCAGCTGCGGTGGAGGCTGCATCTGCGCAGGTAACGGCTCCCTGAAAACAACCTTCAGACTCTGGAAGCAGCAGAAGACGAAGTCAAACAGCGAGATTTACACTGGGATCATGTTTGATGTGCAAGAAATGAATGAATCTCATCTGGCAAGAACAGATCCAGGTTGCATTTCACCTCACAATCATAAGTGTATTTAATAATAAAATAAAAATAAATTAAAAGTATACTGTATTTTGCAGCTCAATAAAAGCATATTCACATCACAGTTCCCATGGCAATGCAAAAAACATTACTGTAACAAGACAAAGCTAAATAATAAAAAGAAACAAATAAAATCAATGTTATTTAGCATAATTTATGCATCACGATAGTATTTGTTGTACTGCTTTTAAAGTATTTATACAAATGTAATATTTAAATAACTGGGCTGTAATATAGTGAGAATTAAGTGTCAATAATGATTAATAATAATAATAATTATAAAAGATGCATTATGACAATGAGAACTTTATTATACATAAAAATATTATGTATAATAATATAATTTTAGATTTATTTTAATAGTAACAATAATATTATATATGCATATTATTACTATTAAACCAGAAATTAATCATGTGAAATGAGTAAATAAAACAAAAATAAGAAATGAAATTAAAATACAAAGTTAACTCACAGTTTTTCCTGCCTGTGTGTCCAGGAAAAAGAGCACAAAACAGTCTGTAAACTTCTGGTTCAGGACGGCCTGGAAAAAAACACACCATTTAAACATTAAACATCTCGTCTCCAGATGTTTCTTTTCATTTTTAAATTGAACCCTGATCTTCACAATCCATTAAACGTTGTGAACTTGTGCTCAGCATCAGGAAACACAGCGTCAAGCTCAGGAAACAAAGGCAGGTGTTGTTTGTGTGAATATATGGAGGGTGAAATGATCAGCAGCTCAGGAAATCTGCATAAACCCACAACATCTCTAATTACAGAAAGAAGCATGAAGTGGCCTTCAAACACACTCAAGGATCTGATGATTATCATCACATGAACTAGTACACAGGCACGGAGCTCTCATAATGTGCCACGCTTTACCAAGTGCTTCCCTGGCCTCAAGTAACCCAGTTCAAGGTCTTTCCAGGAGAATAATGATTCAAGAGTGCTCTGCCATCAGCACTTCCTGTCTCGTAATGTACTATGATGCGGCCAACGGGACTAACATCTCACACGACCCACGACACGACTGTACAGCCTGAGGATCTGCTTCATGTGCAAAGCTGAAAATTAACACTAAAGAACTAGACTGTGAATATGAGCTTATAAAAGAAAAGGCATAAGTGTCATTGGTCTCTGCAAATCTTGCTTTTCTTTTTATCCAAGAAACCTTAAAAAAAAAAAAGCTCATGTGACACTGAAGACTGGAGGAATGATGCTGAAAATTCAGCTGTGCATCACAGGAACAAATTACATTTTAATATACAGTATATTCATATAGAAAACAGTTATTTTATATTGTAATAATATTTCACAATTTATCAGTATTTTTAATCAAATAAGTGCAGCTTTGGTGAGCAGAAGAGATCTCTTACCAGATACTGTATGCCACCGCCATCACCTTTAAAGTGCCTGCAGTTCTGTGGGAAGCGGGACAACAGAACTTTGATGAGACTCTGGTACCAGGCGGGACTCATTTTCAGGAAACAGTCCTAAAAACAACATAAATGATGACAGAATTTTGATTTTGCACTTTTATTAAGATTTTTTTTTTAATTAGTCAGATTTTATTTTCTTTATTTTTCTGTATTTGTTTTACCAAATAAATGAAGCCTTGGTGAGCAGAAGAGACTTTTTTCAAAAACATAAAAAAAATCAGGGACAGAATTTTCATTTTGCACTACATGAGATTATTCAGGATTTTTTTTTCTCTTTACATTTATTGATCATTTTACACAATTTCACCATCAAAGGCTACATTCATTGCAAACTCAAGAATAATAAGATTTAGTCTTATTATACTTCAATGAATTGTATCCAGTAATTTAATCATACTATTTTACAAAAAGATAAAATAAAAAATATGAATCAGAAAATTAAATGTAACAACTATTTACAATCTTTCCAATTGATATTTGATTAAAAAAAAATATAAAAAAAAATATTTATATATATATATATATATAATATTATATCATATTTTTTTTTTTTTTTTTCTTTTTTTTTCTCCAGGACAAACTTTAACTGTCCATTAAAGTACTTTCTGAATAAAAATGTTTTGTAGTATCATTTAAAGCAGGACACTCAAACAAACAAACAAATATTTGTGCATGTAATATATGAGTGTGCAAAAAAACCTGAATGTTGTCAAAAGTGCAAAATAAAATAAAAATTACACATATATTACATGCATAAATATGCATGTAACTGTAATATGCATATACAGTATCTCACAAAAGTGAGTACACCCCTCACATTTTTGAAAATATTTTATTATATCTTTTCATGTGACAACACTGAAGAAATGACACTTTGCTACAATGTAAAGTAGTGCAATGTGATAGTTTGATTTACAGCTTGTATAACAGTGTAAATTTACTGTCCCCTCAAAATACACACAGTCATTAATGTCTAAACTGCTGGCCACAAAAGTGAGTACATCCCTAAGTGAAAATGTCCAAATTGGGCCCAAAGTGTCAATATTTTGTGTGGCTACAACTTTTTCCAGCACTGCCTTAACTCTCAGTCTTCTTTCACTCCTCCATGATGACATCACAGAGCTGGTGGATGTTAGAGACCTTGTGCTCCTCCACCTTCCGTTTGAAGATGCCCCACAGATGCTCAATAGGGCAAGTCCATCATCTTTACCCTCAGCTTCTTTAGCAAGGCAGTGGTCATCTTTGGAGGTGTGTTTGGGGTCGTTATCATGTTGGAATTCTGCCCTGCGGCCAAGTCTCCGAAGGGAGGGGATCATGCTCTGCTTCAGTATGTCACAGTACATGTTGGCATTCATGGTCCCTCAATGAACTGTAGCTCCCCAGTGCTGGCAGCACTCATGCAGCCCCAAACCATGACTCTCCCACCACCATGCTTTACTGAAGGCAAGACACACTTGTCTTTGTACTCCTCACCTGCTTGCCACCACACACACTTGACACCATCTAAACCAAATAAGTTTATCTTGGTCTCATCAGAGCACAGGACATGGTTCCAGTAATCCTTGTCCTTAGTTTTCTTGTCTTCAGCAAACTGTTTGCAGGCTTTCTTGTGCATCATCTTCAAAAGAGGCTTCCTTCTGGGACGACAGCTATGCAGAACAATTTGAAGCAGTGTACAGCGTAAGGTCTGAGCACTGACAGGCTGACCCCCCACCCCTTCAACCTCTGCAGCAATGCTGGCAGCACTCATTCGTCTATTTCCCAAACACAACCTCTGGATCTGACGCTGAGCATGTAACTTCTCTGGCCAACCATGGCGAGGCCTGTTCTGAGTGAAACCTGTCCTGTTAAACCACTGCATGGTCTTGGCCAGCATGCTGCAGCTCAGTTTCAGGGTCTTGGCGATCTTCTTATAGCCTACGCCATCTTTATATAGAGCAACAATTCTTTTTTTCAGCTCCTCAGAGAGTTCTTTGCCATGAGGTGCTGTGTTGAAATAAAATATAAAAAAAAAATAAAAATAAAACAATAACAAAAAATCTAACACACCACCCACCCATGTGAACCTGAGACCTTGTAACACTAACGAGTCACATGACACCGGGGAGAGAAAATGGCTAATTGGGCCCAATTTGGACATTTTCACTTAGCGGTGTACTCACTTTTGTGGCCAGCGGTTTAGACATTAATGACTGTGTGTTGAGTTATTTTGAGGGGACAGCAAATTTACACTGTTATACAAGCTGTACACTCACTACTTTACATTGTAGCAAAGTGTCATTTCTTCAGTGTTGTCACATGAAAAGATATAATAAAATATTTACAAAAATGTGAGGGGTGTGCTCACTTCTGTGAGATACTGTATGCATAAGAAAGCTTCTCTGTATATTTTAAACTTGAGTAAAAGCTGAAAAAGATTATTCTGTGTTTAAAAAGCCTTTGAGGTACTGTAAGACCTGACCAGAATATTTCTCTTTAAATTAGCCGGCCTGTGCACGCAAAGCATTGTTATGTTTGAGATCAGATTTCATACAGGATCTGGTGGCAGGCGAGAGCTGCGGATGCTTCAAGTCAGCCAAGCCACAGGAAGACAGTTTTCACACTAAATTTTTAAAAAGATGTAATTTGCTGTGAGTTTCTCCTGGTCTGATATCACAGCAGGAGTACATCTCCACTGCCTTTGTGAGTGTGTGCGGCTCTGACAGCGGTATACATCATCCCAGAGCTCAGATTAGCATTAGCAGTCGTGGCACAGGAGCGGCCCGCTCGCTAACATTGACCAAGCCATTCTGCTCGCGTGAAGGGAATACAGAAGCGCAGATGAGGAATCAAAAGCCATTGACATGCGGGCTTGGAGAATCTGAGGCTACGGCATCATTGTGCATCACTGGTGGAGGAAACGTCACATCTCATTCTCCCAGAGTTCAGCTGGATGTCAGGAGGCCAATGAAACAAACTCAGGATCAGGAGGAGGTGAAGACTTCAGGTGGAAGAAGAAGATAGTCATATAAGCGCTTGCGCTCACAGCACACACACACATATGGCTGGGAGGTCCTATTCAGAACCTAAAAAATACTAAAACCGAATGATTTTTAGTGTTTTTTTTTTTTAATGTTTCAGCTCTGCAAAACTGTAATAGAATCATGCACAATGGCCCAGCCAATAGGGGCAACTGACCACCACCTAATTATCATATCTTAAATATCAGTTGGAAATACAGAAACACCATAAACACTGTAACACATTAGTAAATAAATAAATAAATATATGCCTAATATATTGAATATAAAATTTAAAAACAATTTCTCCAATGCATCATCAATTTATGTATGTTTAATTTACTCTGTGCCATATATATATATATATATATATATATATATATATATATATATATATATATATATATATATATATATATATATATATATATATATTTGTTTATTTACACTACGTCTAAAAAGTTGGGTGGGGGGGATGACTTTTGTTTGTTGTTGAATGAAATTAATGCTTCTATCAATTTAGCATGCATTTAATTGATCAAAAGTGACATTAAAGACATTTATAATGTTATATTTCAATTAAATGCTTTTCTTTTGAATTTTCTATTCACACAGATAATCTTAAAAAAATAAAAATACCATGGTTTTCATAAAAATGTGATGTTTTTATCATTGATAATAATCAGAAGTGTTTCTGAACCAGCAAATCAGCATATTAGAATGATTTCTGAAGATCATGTGACACTGAAGACTGGAGTAATGATGCTGAAAATTTAGCTTTGATCACAGGAATAAATATTGTACAGTATATTCACACAGAAAACAGTTATTTTAAATTATAATAATATTTGACCTTTTTTTTACCATATTTTTGATCAAATAAATGCAGCCTTGGTGAGCAGAAGAGACATCTTTCAAAAACTTCAAAAAAAATTTACTGACCCCAAACTTTTGAACAGTAATGTATCATTCTGATTTACTCATTTATTAATTAACTTATTTATTATATTTCACAGTTTTGGTCCTTATTATAAGAAGTCCTCCATTTCTGAAGCTACATGGATCTGTGCTGTATCAAACACATTTACAGAAACTGCTGCTGTGTAATCACTGTTGAAGAAGGATGCAGCGTGTGAATCTGTGCATGTGTTGGTCCAGGAGGGATAATTTATGGTGTAAATAAGGAACGGAGTGTAATATTAAAGGGCTGATTTCCTGAGCTAATTAGCTGATGTTTATTGCGGAGTGCTGATGAGTAGTCTTCCCTACGGAGCGCTGCATTAGCATGTTTGTTGTCAGCCACCCATCAAACAAACTGCACCGAGCCAGCCGCTGATCAAACCCTCCTGAATAAACTGCACAACGAAGGAAAAAACATGCAATTTTCCCACGGTTTCTAAAAGACTGCTGTCAGTGTGTACAGGAAAAGAGAGGGCTGCACTTTCCATGAACAGGATCACAAGTTTTGTTTTATTTTATTTATTTAAAGAACTATTTTGTTTGGATTGAGCATAAAAAATTAACATGCAAGGAACTTTTAAAACACATCATATTGTTTAAATAATATTCTACAATAGTAGTAAACAATTATTGTAGTTTTTACAGCATTTGTCAACAAAACAAATACTTTAATTCATGCAAAATGAAAAATCAAGATTTGGGTTCAAACTAGCTACCTAGTTTAGGGTAAAATTGCAACCTAAATCTATCAAAAATGTATTTAATATTTATTGCAAGATTCTGATTTTTTTTTTTTTTTTATAATTAATTCAAATTAAATAAAAAAATATATATATTATTTTTTATTTAATGAAATTTAATAATCACACAGACAGGGATCAGGGTTTAATATAATTGAACTTAAATAATAATAATAATAATAATAATAATAATAATAATAATAATAATAATAATTATTAGTAGTAGTAGTAGTAGTAGTAATGTTATATGTATAGTATTATTAATTACATTTTATTTTAGTTTAATTTAATTTAAATGTGACCATGGACCACAAAACCAGTCATAAGGGTCAATTTTTTTTCGAAATTGAGATCTATACATCATCTGAAAGCGGAATAAATAATATTTCCCTTGATGTATGGTTTGTTATGATAGGACAATATTTGGCCGAGACACAACTATTTGAAAATCTGGAATCTGAGGGTGCAAAAAAATGTCTTTAAAGTTGTCCCAATGAAGTTCTTCGCAATGCATATTACTAATCAAAAATTATGTTTTAATATATTTATGGTAGGAAATTTACAAAATATCTTCATGGAACATGATCTTTACTTATTGTCCTAACAATTTTTGGCATAAAAGGAAAATTGATCATTTTGACTCATACAATGTATTTTTGGCTATTGCTACAAATATACCTGTGCTACTTAACACTGCTTTTGTGCTCCAGGGTCACACATATCACAAAAATAATTGTATGCCTTCCTGGTGATCAAAAAATTATCAATGAGTATTTATTGAAAAGGTAAAAAATTACCCTATTTTGTACCTATTCATTGAAAGTGGCTGTGAGGGAATGAAGAGAAAGGAACATGAAATGTTAGATGGATGTGTGTGAAAGGTGTTCTCAGAGGTGAAGGGCAGTGGATGTGTTTTCATACCAGCTGCGGGTCAATCTCAGAGACCGATCTGCTCTACACAGCATCCAGCAGCTCGTCCAGTTCACCGAAGGCCAGCTTGCTGAGTTTGAGTTTATCCAGAGCCAAGTGCTCCCCGTGGAAGAGCCTCCTCCAGAGGTTATCCCTGCGGCAGTGGCCCATGGCCTGCTCCACGCTGCTCTGAATCTGCCGCCGAGCAGACAGCACCTCTGAACTGAGCAGAGGGAAGAGAGGACACAGGTAGAAGGGCCCCTGGGATTCGTCTGCGTCTGCGTGCAGGAGGCTCTCCATAGGGTCAGACTCAGGGCTGGCTGCAGGGGTGACGGGGACAGTTCAGATTCCCTGCCGGCCTCCATCCACTCCACAGGGATGCGGCCGCTGAGGTCACCGGGGTCACGTTGGATCTGGGGAAGCTTCTTAAAGCGCCGCATGTCTGCAGTCAGACGCGGGAAAAGCTCCCTCTGACTGGTCATGATCACGTAGAAATGCAGCCTGAAACCATGTAACAAAAAAAGTTAGTTTAACAGAAAACAGGAAATCAGAATAATTTTTTCAATGAACATCAATTTTTTCCCCCATTGGTGCACATTATTCCAAAGTTTGCTTTTATAATCTATAATGAAAATGTAAACACTTTCTCCCCCTCTGAAATGACTTTTCTTTCTGTTTACATAACCAAGCAGCGGTGGAAAAAATATGAACTTTATTTATTAATACTTAATATTTTTTAGAATAAATAATTTAATATGATCTATAATATTATGCATTTATTAATGTTATTAAATACAACACATAATAATAATTTATTAGCATTTATAGTAATGATGTAGATAATATTTATATTATATATAAAAAGTATTTTATTATATAATATTTAATATTTTTTATGAATAAATTAATAGATTTATATATATATATATATATATATATAATATTATATAAATGTATTAAATAATTATTGTACTTGTAAACATTAAACATATTTATCATATATATATTATCTATAGTATTATTTATTTGTATTATTAATTGATGAATATAATTTATAATTATTATTAAAATAATTATTGTACTTGTAAACATTTAAGATATTTATTAAATTTGATACATTTTGTGCTGTGATCATCCCCGTCGATATGGAGAAACTCCCTACGACACATGAAAGCACAGCACACACGATTGACAAAAACAAGAAACCACCAAAAAATAAATATGCCTTGTCTGAATCTGCTGAAAAACATGTCCAGTCACATTTCAACCCAAAATCAAAAGAAAATATATACAAAAAAAATTTGCATAAAAAAAAAAACTTTAGGACCACTGAGATTTGAGATATAATCAGATTTTACACTGAATCCAAGTCACTATTATTACTAATTAGATACTCATTACTGTATTTTGATGATTGTTTTTTAATCAGTATTAAGTACCATGATGTATAAATACTTTACAATTTAAATATCAATCTTTTTGTTTTGCATTATAAAAAAAAAATCAAAAAAACACCACTAAAAAAAATACAAAAAAAAAAAAAAAATGTCACAAAAAAAAAATAAAAAAAAAAATAAAAATATAAAAAATAAATTCACTAAAAAAACAATAAGTACATCCCACCATAAAATAAACAAACAACTAAAACAAAAGAAATAAATAAATAAATAAATAACTAAATAAAAAATAAATATAATAATGATAATAATAATACTATAATATCTATTAATAATAATATATATATATGATATATATATATATATATATATATATATTAATAGATTATATATATATACTATAATATATACAAGTGCCCTCCACAATGTATTGGCACCCATGTTTAAGATTGTGGTCGTGGACTTCTAAAAAAGATCTCTTTATTTTAAACAAACAATAGAACCAAATAAAAAAAGGAGGAAAAATGTCGACCTTCATAGTCAAAATGGCTACAAGAAAATAGTAACTCGCTTAACTTGCCCGTATATAAGTCAGGACGAATCATAAGAAGTTTAAAACAACGGAACAGTGACAAACAAAGGCTGGAAGAGGGGTCCAAGTATCTTGCCAACAATAACAGTAATAAGTAGATAGTATAAAAAAAACGGTCCTATACTGTCACACGATTGCATCAAAAGAGTTGGCCATCCTTGGGGTCACAAACGTCTCCAAAATAAACATGCCAACAAGCTGTTTGGGACGGCATGAAAAACTTGGGGGAAAAAGCCTTTTCTCACTAACATCACAAACGTAAACGTCTGGAGTACTGGGATTCAAATTGGAGGTGTGGTGATTTGGTCAGATGAGACTAAGATTTTAAACACTATAAGTTGGGTCTGGCGTGTTAAAACAAAAGATGAAGTTGTGAAAGAGCACCTAGTGGCACACGTGAATTGAGCATGGTGGAGGATTGTGATGCTGTGGGCCTGTTTCTCTTCCAAAGGCCCTGGGAACTTGTTAGGGTGCCATGACTTATGACACGCTTTGAACTACCGGGACATTTTAAGAAAATGATGGCCTCGGCCAGAGAAGCTGAAGATGGGTCGTCCCATTGGGTCTTCAGCAGGATAATGATCCAGAAACGTGGGAAAATCACACAAAAAATGGTTCAGCATGTAAACTCGGTCCTGTATTGGCCATCTCAGTCCCCAGACCTCAACCCAATCGAAAATAACAGGGCGATGCTAAAGAGGAGAGTGCATAAGAGAGGACCCTGGATGATCTAGAAAGATTGTGCAAAAGAAGAATGGGTCAAAGTATCCATCTCTCCACCTCTTGTGAAATGTTATAGGCGAGATTAAGGGCTGTCTTGTTGGCAAAAGGGGGTTGTACAAAGTATTAACCAGTGATTTGCTGGTATCCCTGCCAATAATTGTGGGACACATGATTTCAAGTTTTTGTTTTTCTAAATGTCGTGACAACACCCAAAGTAATGTACTTAAATTAAAAGGTTGGATTTTTCTCTTTAATTTGCATTTGGGTTCTATGTTGTTTAAAAAAAAAGGAGAATTTTTAGAAGTCCATGCCCACATCTTGACAGGGGTGCCAATAATTGTCAGGGCACTGTATTAGCTTCGGTCTATAAATATATATTAATATATAATATATATACACTTTTATCTATCAAAACTTTTAAAAGAATACAATGTGTGGTGATATGGCATTGCAATCATGCGCTCACCCTGGAAGACATGGTTGTGTCCAACCTTGGGTATGGCGATGAAGTCCAAGTTTCTGACATGCGCTCACCCTGGAAGACATGGTTGCGTCCAACCTTGGGTATGGCGATGAAGTCCTTAACCTAAATGAAGTCCTAAAAAGGCCGTGCCGCTGGTTATCCCTGCCGCAGGGTGTGGACAACCCACGATCTGGTAACGATTGCACACCGCATAAAGCTTTTGTACCAAATAAATACATTTTTAAAAAGTATAAATAATGCAATATAAGCATTCCAAAAAAATCCCAATATTAAACAAATAAAATGATTTAAAAAAGTATAAAAAATATTATGCCACTATTAAAATAAGTTCTCGCTCTTTAAATACCAATATTCCAAAAAACAATAAATATTATGCCCTCTCGAAACTCTCTCTCTCTCTCTCTCTCTCTCTCTAGTCTCTCTCTCCTCTCTCTCTCTAGATATATAATATATATCTCTCTCATACATATATATATATATATATATATATAGGTGTGTGTTGTGTTGTGTGTGTGTGTGTGTGTGTGAGAGAGAGAGATCTAAGAAATTACTTGTCAGTGGAAACTGTGTAAATGTCATGGGAATGAAGTTCTTAATGGTGCTTGATTTGGGGGTGAAATCTGAACCAGACATATTCTTGATGGGTTTCGTGAAAATCACCCAAGCGCACCTCAAACCTGACATCACATCTAAAACTCCACGTGGCTGACTTGTGCACAGCAAACCAGCGACCCGCCAAACCTTTACAAGAGTCTTTTTAAAAGCATCTGTGATATCAGTCAACATAATAATTGTATCCTATTTAATTAAATCTCACTTCAAAGCCGTGCTTACAAAAGCATCAGTGGCGAATGCAAAAGATTGCAGAGGGAGAGAGCAGGAGTAATTACAGTACAATGGGAGCAGGAGGTGGGGAGGGCGCTGGATTTGACGGCTAAACACTATTACCGCTGCCGCTTCAAATCAAACTAACCAATAATTAAAAAAACCCTGTTCATTTGACGCTGCCGTGGTCGTTCCACGCTGGCTCCTCACGTCAGCCATTTCTCACGTCAACGATTTCCATTGGCAGAAAGCGTTCACGTCAACGATTATAAACAATACTTATAATTAACAATAATTTCTCACGTCAACGATTTGAAACATGACTGATAGTTCTGAGGAACGATAATACCGTCGGTCCATTTTCCTCTCAGTCATATGCGGCTTCGTAAAACAGCTTTTGGAAACATGGAGCATGAAAATGGCTGGTTAGTCTGTTGTGTTTGCATTCGTGACACTCTTAAAGCATAATTACACCATAGACCTTAGTCGTGTGTTAACCAAATGCCAACATTCAGAGAATTAAGGCCTTATTGAATGCTACAGAGTTTTCCCAGATGCCAAGAGGCGCACAGGTCAAGCTCTGTAACGTGTCACCAGAGACTTTATAAATGGAGGAGATGGTCCACTTGAACACATAAATGAGAGCAATCATAGTCCTGCCCTACAGGCAAAACAGCCATTATCCTTTTTGATAGAGCCATCGCTGCACTCAGTAAATCTGCTGAATGCATTATAGTTCAAAAAGCAGACAGCTTGATTGTTTACTCTTCACGATGTATGTGCATTAGCAGGGTTTTGAGCAATCTGAGCTTAAGAAGCACTGATTTTAAGCTAGATCATTGCTGTCACATTTCACTGATCTGAAATAAATCACTTAGAATTTTGACAGATTTTAGTGTTTCTGTATTAAATCCAATGAAGTTGTACTTGCATGGCTGGAAACAGCTGCCCAAGGCATTATGAAAATGACCGTTGAGTGAATTTGTCTTAGAGGGACTTTGGGTTACTTGGAGTGTTCTAGGTGTTCTCCTTTCTTACTTTTACAGGTATTTTTTTTTTTTTTTACTGTATACTTTTACTACTTTCGGGTGCCTGGTAACCTCACAAAATCACCTTTCCATGACACTAGATGCTAAAGTCCTAAAAATGGCCTCAAAGTCAACATAAACCTTTATACTTTTTTAATGAACATACCTTTTTTATACGTTTTATTTGTGCACATTATTCCAAATATGAAATATTAATTCATCCATCAAATTGGAATAACTGGCAACACTTTATTTGAAGGTGATTAGAGGTTAGAGGTTACATGTACTTACTGTGTTAATAGTAAATTATGAATAATTACTTTACAATAACTAATCCTAAAACTTTGATATGTCCTTGTTACATGTAATAACTAAAGTAATAACAGCAAATTATGCATAATTACAAGTAACATCCTAAACCAAACCTGGTAACATCTTATTATAATATCCTTGTTACATGTACTTGCTGTAGTAATAACAATAAATCATGCATAATTACAAGTAATTAACCCTAAACCAAACCTACAACATCTTATTATGGCAACCTTGCTATGTTACATGTAATTACTGTAGTAATAACATTAAATAATGCATAGTTACACATAATTAACCCTAAACCAAACCTGGTTTTAGCATCCCTCTTACGTTACACACACTTGCTGTAGTAATAACAGTAAATTATGCATAATTACAAGTAATTAACTCTACACCAAATACGGTGGCACTTTCTTTTAGCATCTTTATATGTACTTACTATAGAAATAATAGTAACTTATGCATAATTACATGCAATAACCCTAAGTCAAACCCTATTTATAACCCTATAGTAAGTACAAGTAGTTAATTAATATTACTCAGTACTTGATTGTATAATTACACTGTAACAAGGACACTGATAATTACAGTGTAAACCCAAACCCTTACCCTATAGTAAGTATATGTAGTTAATTAATATTACTCAGTATGTGTACAGTATTTGTGTAATTACACTGCTACAATGTCACCTTAAAATAAAATGCAATCCAAAAATGAACTGCATATTTATTTTTAGTCGATATCTTGAAGCCATCTCAAATTTCAAACCCACGGACTCATGAATATCTTATACACCAGATTTTTGAAGTAAACTAGGCTGAGCAAAGCATTTATGCTGACTTTAATTTTTTTGTTTCCTATCTTGTTTCAAGCAGAAGCAATCGAGACAAAGTGGACACGCTCCACTTGAAGATGGCATTTGTGATTTCCTCATTTTGAAACAGCTTAGTTGTGAAAAGCAAATTATGAATGTTCCAAATTAGCCAAAAAATTACAAAGTGAAAGAAAGAAAATTAGCATTATCAGATTTGTTTCTTCTGCTTATCTATAAAGAAAAATGATTTTATATTGAACTGCCTCAGAATTATAGTTTGTGATTCCCTTAAAAGGAAACAAGCAGATCCAAATCAAGATACAACAAGAGCGGAAGAAAAATAGGGATAATCACTGAGCAATGAAAAGAGATCATTGGCCTATCAGAGCTGCAAGAAGAGTGACCCCGTGACCTCCCAGAAGATGCCACATTCACCAGCACCTCGAGGACTTCCCAAGATGCAACGCTGACAAACACAGACAAACACATGGAAAGGAATCATCTGATTTTCAATGAACCGCACAGAAAGGTGCGAGTGGGGCCGCAATAGGAAAGGGAGGAGCCAGGCACTATGAGGGGGAGGAGTCTGAGGGAAAGACTGAAGCCTGATTGGTGGCAGACGAAACGAGCCCCGCCCCGCCCCGAGGACGCAGAGACATACCGCAGAGTCAGAGGCCGTGGGCACCTCGGGGAACGGCTGGCTAGGAGGTTTGTTGAGAAGAGACTCCTGATGGAAAGAAAGGGTGAGATGGGACTAGACACATACACACACACACACACACACACACACACCATATGCAGGACAGTGAGACACACAAACAGACACAGATGAGAAACATGCCACACAGAGAGGTTAGAAGTCAATTTACACTGATGAACAAAACACACATGCACAAGCTGACTGTGGAGGGAGTGTGAGAGGAAGTGACATGACATAATGATATGACATGACAGTCTGAATAGATGAGAAGCAGGCGTGACCTTTCACTCTATAACTCTGCAAAAGCTCCTGTTACATCGTGATCTATTCCCACTCTTCTCAATTCCTGCAGCAAACTCTTGATAAATGTCAGATAAATAGAAAGTATTCTCATGGCGTCCAGTGGCACTTCAAAATCAACTTCATCTGCTGCTACAGTGACTCGAGGAGTATTAGTTGTATAAAGTAAAAAAATCAAAATAAATAAAAAAAAGTATAGCTTAAAATAAATATTATGTATTAATAATGAAATGTTTAATGTAACATGTCAGGAAGAAGATGATTTAAATGATAATAACTGAAATATTTAGCATCAAAATCTTTGGTTTGATGCTGACATACAGCAGGATACTGAATTTGTCATATTGATACACTTTACAATCAGATTTAAGTGTATAAAAAATTAAATTATAATAATCTTTCAATTATTCAATCAAAAGCTTGGTATATGTATAAAGATATAAAATGCTTATATATATATATATATATATATATTATATATATATATATATATATATTTATATATATATATATATATATATATATATATATATATATATGTATATATACACACACATTTTGTTTTAATTGAAATTAAAATATATCATGCATATGGTTTAAAAAAAATAGTTCATGTAAATAAATTAATGCAATTTTTATTTTTTACATTAATATTAATCTAAATTAAAAACCCATCTTTTAGTCTGGTTGTCTTGCGATGTCAAATTTTATGATTTTAGTACTTTAATTCTGATTTTAGTACTTGTTTTTTGATCATTTTCCATCTTCAATTTTTGTTTTATAGTATTAGTGTTTTTATACTTAAAAAAAAAAAATATTGTTACCTACTTTTTGGTCTCATTTAATTTGTCATTTCTTAACTTTTGTGTCTCACTCATTTTCAACTGTTAATTTTATACCTTCATGTAAATCGCATTTTCATTAGGAATGAACAATCAATTTATTGGTAACTATTCTGCAGTGTTAATGTCTTTAAGCTGTGTTTTTGTTCCTGGAGAACCAAATACATTCACTTACTGTAGAAGGATAAAGTGGACATTCTCAACGCTATAATGATAAATACTGTTGCAACTGTAATCATGAGAAAACAACAACCATAAATCATATTTGTTGACCACTGGGGAAAAAGCATTGTCATTAGATTCACTACTATACAATACTTTGAGCTTGAGATATAAAAATATGATTTCATGTAAGTTCAACAGTAACCTTTTCAAATGTAATTTTTTTTATTAAAAGAAGAATTTTCTGGTACAAATGGCAGAGTTTGCTGACTATGACCTTTAAATGCAGGGATAACACGTCTGACTTTAAGATGATTTGCTGATTTTCCTGCTGAATTTGATCACTATGGAGTCTTGATGAAAATGTCACTTCTACAGTAAGTGGGTAGAAGTAGTATTAACAGCAGAATAATTAACAATTACTCCTTGAAAAAATAACTAAATGAAAAATAACACCAAACTGGCAGCTGGCAATGTTTGTAAATGCAACCGAATACTATAGACTCTAACAGAACAGATTTAAGTCGATGAATTTTCATTAGTGATTCCTTGTGACTTTTCTGCCTGTTTGCCCTCAAGCTCAGTTTGAAGAATCTGCACTTATAAACAAGCAAACAAACACGCTGATGACTTAATTGCTGGATATGAGCAGCTGTGACTGGAGACACCTTATGGGCTTCTGGAAGAAATCAGAGCCCTCCTGCTGAGAAACATCTGGAGATTTACAAATATTTACACTTAATTACTCCTCATTTAGAGCCAACCCGGACCCGCTGCACATTAAACACACCATCAGAGAGAAAGAGACTGACATCTGACCAGAGGATCCTGCTAACAAAGGAGGCGATTGCTGCTTGTTGCTCATATCAAACATCCACAGAGATTACACAAGCAGGCACTTACAACAGATGCACAGCTCTTAAACACCTCGTTTACTCTCACTTTCTCTTCTTGTCTGTTGTTTTTAATGCGCAGATGCGGTTACCTGAGAATTAACCGTCTGACCCAGGGGAATCCTGGAGCACTCTAATGCAAACTGCTTCACGCTGAAATAGCAGCCCTGCAACGGTCACAATAAGATTATGTGTTAGCAGAGGAACACTTATGCATCAGATGCAGATGAATTCATCACTGCTTAGCTCACCACATACAGGAGGAGCTTCCTAAGGCAAAATAAATAAAAATTGGCTTCACTTGCTTTCTTAATTCAGCCTGGTCATGATTCATTTGTGCACACTATGTTACTATAATAATAATAATAATGATTATTATTAAAATGAATAGCAAACTGAACCAAATAAAGAAGTATTTGCAATCACTTTAACCCATTTAACTCTCCTTTAAAATCACCCGTGAAATAGAAACACTTCTCACCATAAAAAAATAATATTCAAACCCATTTATTAAAATAATTCCATTATTTTGGAACCTGACCTACTTTAGGTTTAAGTGTTAATTCAAATCCTTAACCGTAAGTCTGAACTTTATAATTATTAATTTTCTTTATTATTGGTAGTAGTAGTAGTAGTTAGTTGCATATGTTAACATGTTCACTTTGACAGCCTTGATGTAAAAATCATGCCATGCAATTAAATGAATTTGAAACTGAATTGAGGGGGATATTAGATATGAGCATGGGCTGGAGATCAGATGATGACGCAGTGTTTCTCTGCAGTTGATTCTGTGTGTTCAAATATTAATAAGCATAAATAGCCGGAGAGAGGCAGGATCCATTAAGCATCTCTCTCCTCGACATCCACTGAGACTTTCACAGCGTTCGTGTGAAAAGCCAAGCGTTTGCTCTCGGTTGATGTGCTAAGAGGCCAATTCTACATGAGACACACAGACAGATGAAGGTCTCACTTGAAAAGCCAGCTCCATCAGCATGATTCCTCCCGGCAGCGCTCTCTGCAGGTGATACGACGCAGACATCCATTAACTGCTCTGCTGAGGCAGTGGTGCTAGCGCAAGTCATTTTATTGCACACGTATTACTGTTCAAATTTGAGGGTCAGTAAAAAATCAATATTTTTATTCAGTGCACATGTATGGTGCTAGCGCAAGTCATTTTATTGCACACGTATTACTGTTCAAATTTGAGGGTCAGTAAAAAATCAATATTTTTATTCAGTTTGTTCTGTTGAACTGCCTGTTCATCAAAGAACTGTGAAAAAATGCATCTGTTTCCACAAAAATATGAAGCAGCACAACTGTTTTCAACATTGATAATAATAATAAATGACTACTGAAAATTTAGATTTATATCTTAAAATATATTCAAATAGAAAACAGTTTACAGTTTTAAATTGTAAAAATATTTCACAATATTCCTGTTTTTACTGTATTTTTTACAGCCTTGATGAGCATAAGAGACATCTTTCAAAAACATTAATCAAAAATCTTACAGACTCCAAACTTTTGAAACATAGTGTTTACATTTTTAAAGTCAACAGAAATGTATGTGTTGCACATTATAAAAACAATGATTTCACATATTATATTTAATATTAAAAAGGTGGTTTTCACGTTTTGTTATTTTCATTTTTAACCATTTATTCGTTCTGTTTTTTTTTTTTTTTTTTTTTTTTAAAGTAATTGTTAAAGAATTTAAACATCATGTTTGTGTGTCTTGTTACCAAACAATCATTTTAAATCTGATGAAAACTGATGAAAAGGAACATAAAAACATGATAAAAAGTTCCACATTAATTGAAAATACTCATTTAATTAAACATTTAACATCCATCATTATTTAAATATTATACATAAAGCAAATTTGGATGGGATCCAGAATTCAAATGACCCAAAAAAAACAAAACTGGAGTGTGACTGAAGGGTTTAATGAGCAGATAAAGTACCTTGGGGCTGTCTTCACTCTTCTGCTTATTATATGAGAAAGAGGAGAAGGAAGATCTGCCTTCAGTGGATAAAGAACTCAACATGGCGGCTCGTGCTCGAGCGATGCTGCGGAGAGAATGAGAGAGAGAGATAGAGATAGAGAGAGAGGGAGAGAGAGAGTGAGAGAGAGAGTGAGAGAGAGAGTGAGAGAGAGAGTGAGAGCGTGTGCGGCCCGCCGGGCGTCTGACCCCGTCAGTAATGCGGCCCTCATGCTTCCGGTCAGACTGAATCACACGCTCCTGCTGCTGAATGCAGTGCGTCCAACATTATCACACACACGCTACAGAGAACCGGCTTCTGCAAAAAGCACTTATTCTTGAACCTACTGTCACCGGATGACTCTGAAGTTTTTGCACCATGTTTGACGTTACAGTTTGGCGGCTATAAAAGCTATTTTCGCAAAAAACCTTGACGTAAATGCCATTCTGTGCAGGCTATGCTTTGTGACAGAAAGAGTGAGGTGAATAACAGTGTTTATGACTGAAATACACAGTTCAAAACCACTTGACACATTCAAGTCCTCCTGGGAAGCTTGTATTTGCGAGTTGAGAAGGCGTCACTTTGTTCAGAGGAAGATTACGATGCACCTTTTCTATATAAAGACTTTTAAACACCATATCTACAAAATGATAAAGTAAAGGAAGCGTATCAGGCATGTTTTTGCTCTATTTATGAAGATGCTGTAATTTTAATCATTATGTATTCTACAATAATACTATGGTATTTTGTACGTGCAACTAAGTTTAATTGTATATTTTTAAAAAAATCAGGTAATGCTTTCATTGTAGCCTAGAGAAAGAAAGCAAAGCACATTTACATTAACAAAAAACATATTAAGCACTCTCAAAAACTCTTTTATTATAATCACTGAATCTGTTTACACTGTGAAATGAATATCCTACTTCGTACGCACATCTGCACTTTCTGATGAGAGTTAAAATGCGCAGTACTGTAAAAACGCATCTAAATTTGACTTTAGCAGCCGATGCTGTGCCGTGTTGCACATTCTAATCACGCTCGTGTGATTGTATGAAACATAAAAAATATCATTCGGCTATTTTTTGTCTTTTGGAAGCTGCAGTCAAAATCCACTTGGCTCAAAAATGGGTATTACTCCTCTGTTCATGTGTGTTCAACTCCTAAATCTGATCTTTCCTCCATGACTTGAGCATTTAGTTGAGGTGCTCTTCTGTGGACACAGACCTGCGAGCAGGCGACTGCGCACAGACCTGCACAAGGATGAAGCCCATGCTCTGCAGATACTGCACATACTGCTGCAGAAACATGCTGGAGATCTCCTGCAGCCACGGCTCCTCCTTCAGACGACTCGGCAGCATGTCTGCAGAATCTGTGCTGGAGCTGCGATCGCGACCGGATGCTGTAGAGTCACTGGAGCGATGCCGCTTCTGTAAGCCAAGAACGAGAGACAGTCAGACAGTGAAGCAGAAAAGACACTGAATGAGTGAAATCTGAACTCAATTAACTACACGGATCAGCATAAAGTCTGGTCCATATTGAGCCTATTACCATGCACTTAGGCAGGAAAAGCAAGCAACCACTGTCTGTTTTTGTGTGTGACATTTAGTGTGGGTCAATCTAAAATTCAGATTCAGTGGTCAGAGAAAACGTGGAGTACAGAGGTGCACAGCGTGCTTGTGCTAACTTTATACAAATATAAATCCCACTTGCTTTGACATTTTGTTATCTAATGCATGACATTTTAAACGTGGTTCAAGTGTCCAAACACTTTTTGTACATCACTCTCCTCTATATCATCTTCATCATCAACAACAACAACAACAACAACTGACCAAAGACCACATAATCATGATTATTCTGCTGCTACACTCACACACACGTGCTCATTATCATACCTGACACGTCATTACATAGAAGGGATATTTACTGCTTATTTTTATCTGTTTTTGCATATAGACTAAGATAATAATAATTATAATAATATTTCAACTGTATAATAATAATAACAAACAATACATAAATCTTATGCACTCGTAATATAATTATATGGTTCACAGTTCTGATTAATCAAAATATATATATATTTTTTAACAATTATGACTATATATACAATAAATAAACCAATTCTATTATAATAAAATTATAATTAATAATATTATTTATAATACATGAATTAATATTACATTAAAATTAATTACATGAAAAATAAAACAACAACTGTAATAATGGTTCAATAATAACAAATAATAATAAAAATAATAACAACAAAAAAATAAATAAAACAAAAAAGAAATATCATGCACTAACAATGGAATTATATGCTTCATACTTATAGTTATTATTATTAATATTAATTTATCCTAATTAATTATCCTAACACTTTTTTGTGTGTGTGTGTGTGTGTGTGTGTGTGTGTGTGTGTGTGTGTGTGTGTGTGTGTGTGTAAATGGGTTTACTGCAGTGTGAACCAGCAGACAGACTCTGCAGGATGAGGAAGAGGAAGAGAGACAGACCTTCATCTGTGGCTGAGGCAGCTGTTCCTCTTGAATCTGTTTCCGGAAGACGGGGTCAAAGAGCAGCGGAGTGCTACAGTAATGGATCCCTGATTTTTTTTCAGGATTCTTTTGACAAAAGAATATACTTTATTTGAAATTGTAATCTTTTGTAACATTATAAATGTCTTTATTGTCACTTTTGATAAATTTAATGAGTTAAAGCTGATTAATTTCTTTCAACATCAAAAAAACCTTACTGACCCCAAACGTTTGCACAGTAGTGTACTTACAGTACTAGTGACCTGCACAATATGGATTGTAACCTGCAGTATAATAATAACACATTTGTCTTGATCTCAGTGTGAATGAGCCTCAGTGTGGATTCAGAGGAAGTGTGATCACAGCGGATGACAGAGACATCTCAAACACTGCAGCATCTCCTAATGTCCTCGCCACATCTCATTAAACCCAAGCGGGCCGTACACACACGGATCTACATGAGTGTGTGTGAAGCAGAGGATCCGCGTTCTGAGATGAATCTGGACCTGATGAGCCGCTCTGAGAGTGTGATGGAAGATAACAATCACACAGTATCACACGGACAGAGCCTGTGTGCAGCAGTGTGAGTGAACTCACAGAGATGGGCAAGCTGGACTGAGCCGAGCGCTGCTGCCACGTCACAAACAGATTCTCAGTCTTCATCCGTCTCTCCAGCTCTGCAGCACACAAGAAACATCTCTAAATAAATCACATGCTCTCTTTCAGAGGTTCACAATTACAATTAAGCCACAATTCTCTTCTCTTCTTCTTAATAATTGTCTTTTCACACTTTTTCATACTATTTTTTTGTGTGTGTGTGTGTTTTACTGTTTGTTATTTAATTTATACTGTTACTTTTGTTTAGGCATTTTCATACCAAAGTATGGAAAGAAAGAAAGAAAGAAAGAAAGAAAGAAAGAAAGAAAGAAAGAAAGAAAGAAAGAAAGAAAGAAAGAAAGAAAGAAAGAAAGAAAGAAAGATTAATCTCATATAAGCCTTCACAAACTCACTCACACACTCGGAGATGTGATGTCAAACTTCTCAGAAACGTGCAGTGCATGTTCATCAGTGTTAAACTCACTGACACGCAGAGATCCCGCCAGCATGAGGGCCTTTCCTCAAGACCAACGATTAACACACGGCTGAAATATAAAACCCCATCAGAGCATCAGAGTGAAGAACTAACAGAACTCCTTCTCAAGACTTTTCCCTCTTCTTGTGGGAACTTTTGGGTGAGTTAGTGTTTGGAAGACTAGTTAAAGTCCTCCAGGGTGAGTTGGAGGCTTTTCTAAAAGAAGCTGGAGCAGATGCCCATGAGCCCAGCGGGCCAATAAGCCGGACTTAAGCGCCTGAACTCCACACACTGGGACTATGACAGATGATTGACGGTTAGGGCAAATTTTCTGCTATGTTGGATCCGCCTTCTGTTAGCATTCATTAAGAGAACAGATTAAAAGTGTGGAGCCACTGACGAGGAAATAAAAGAGTTCTGTCCTTCACTTTCTATATGTAGATGTTCAGTTTATTTGTGCTTCAGTAACATGATAGAGCAAGTGTGTGTGTGTGTATGTGTGTGCGTGTGTGTGCGTGTGTGTGTGACTAAAACATATTTGTGACCTTGAGAAATGGCTTAAACACCAAATGTTAAATAATAAGAAATAAGTTAATTTTTACATTTTTACTCTAATTAAAAAGTTAAATTAAAGAATGTGGTACTCTTAACACCGCAGAACTGACCTTTGTGAAATTGCAATGCATTTTTAATCTACTGAAATTGTTAAATTATGCAGCAACGTGATTAAAAACTCATTCAACTGAGGAGAGAGAATAGTCTCATTTGAAAGTGTTCCTAATGTTCACTATGATAATGTTAACTCTATAGTTAAAATAACATTTTTATCAAAATACAAAACAATACTATTGTATCTTTACTAGGTTTGTGCCACTATTATAAATGACATGGGAACAATGGTTTACTATCTATCCATCCATCCATCCAATTCCTGATATTGCCTCGATCAGAAATGTCTGTGTCACTGTCATAAGTGGTTCTGTTAAAGGCCTTTAACACAAAAGCTCTCGATAATGACATCAGCAACTGTCTGCTTTCCCAAAATACATCCTGACATTTGCGGCGAAATCTTGACAAACAGCTGACAACTGAATCAATAACAGCTAACGGCACGACAGAAGGTTTCTGCTCTTTACTGACAGAACCAACAAACACGTTCTGCTGGATTAGCCGCAAACAACTAAAACACAGCGTGATTCAATTCGCTCTGATCAAACGAGCTCGACTCTGGGAAGGAATGATCTGTTTTGGCAGCGCAGTGATGGACCAGCGCTCTGGATGGTTTCCAGGTGTTTGGTGCTAGCAGGTGTGCTGGAGTGATTAGCGTCCTGCCCTGCGGCCGTGACAGCTGTCCGTCACTCAGAGTGATATGTCAGACTGCCCCGAGGAGCGCCGGACACTCATCAAACACACAAACAAACAAACACACACACACACACACATAATGTGCCAACATACACTGTCCTAAAAGCTCATCCGAAACGATGTCCAGCAATCCATGACAGCTTACAGAGTGTGCATGTTGAGAATAACATACTTCCTACTGTTTTTGACAGAAGATACAAAGCAGTGTGTACACTACCATTTGATATTTCAGGGTAAGTCAATTTTTTTTTTTTTTTTTTTTTATATAATAAATTAATACCTTTATTCAGCAAGGATGCATAAAATTGATCAATAGTGACATTTATAAAGCTACAACAAATTTCTATTGTGTTCTTTTAAACTTTCTATTTATCAGAGAATCCTGAAAATATATATAATGAAAAAATATGAAGCAGCTCAACTGTTTTCAACATTGATAATAATCAGAAATGTTTCTTGAGCAGCAAATCAGCATATTAGAATGATTTCTGATGAATCATGTGACACTGAAGACTGAAAATTCAGCTGCGCATCACAGGAATAAATTACACTGTACAATATATTCACAAAGAAATATGTTATTTGAAATGGTAATAATATTTCAGAAAAATACAGATTTTCATGTATATTTGATCCTAGGCAAGCAAAAAAATATTCTTTCAAAAACATCAACAACAACAACAAAAAAAACTTACCAACCCTAAACTTTTGAGCTAGCAGTGTATTACTGTAAGTATGACAGCCTTTAGAAAAAATAAAAATAGTATGCTAGTATGCTATTCTGAATTCAGTCTCTCAAATGCAATGCTCTCAGCTAAACTAAGCAATCATGATATTATTCAACTGTGAACATCACTTAAATATATAGTTTTAGTTTTTAAAACATGATGAAAAACACAAAATAATGGTTGTTTTGTGTTTAATATATATATATATATATATATATATATATATATATATATATATATATATATATATATATATAAACAATAGTTCATATAATTGGACATCATTGGCTGAAATAAACATGCAAAATGAGATTGTGTGACAACAGCATGCAAAATTGCTATTAGAAATGTGTATTGCTTCATACACTGTTTCTAATGAATCACTGCAGTATGCAGTATGCAGGTGTTGCATTGAGAACACAGCAGTGTGTTTGTGTACTGACCTGTTTCAGGTCCTCATGTGTAGGTGTAACAGAGAAGCAGTAAGGATGGAAAAGGACCATTTTCTGTCTGAGGAGGCAGTTGACCACATGTGCGCTGGCGTTCTGCCACTGCACCAGTCTGACCAGACCCTGATTCAGGACGCCCAGATCCACTGACCAGTTATACGTGTACAGAGTCACCTGGAAACATAGCAATATAACATAAAGCAGAAAGAACAAACCTCACAAAGGCTTTGTGGTATTTCAGACAAATAATATTTCACTGTGGGCAGCAAAACGTCCCATTGACTGTCGCAGCTGGTTAACTGGAAAACATTCTTGCAAAAGAGTTTTTAAAGTGTGTTGCTTATGCATGTCATGGCTGATTATATTCAACCCAACTGACCTTCTTATTGACAATCTGTATGTACAGGAAGTGCTGACGTGAAGCCACGCCCCTCAGCCAATCACTGTGCTCCAAAGCCTTAGACCGCTGCAGGTCCTTATGAGCTTTAAGACAAGACAGAACTCTTTGTTATTTGGGTAAAGAAACATGTATAGACAATAGACTAAGAAACAAAGTAAGAAAATGAGTAAGAAATACAGATCCACAACAACTAAAAAAGACAATTTATAATGTCACTTTTCACTCTCAGTTTACCTGAGAGTAACATCTGTAAGATTCAAATCATGAAATTCAGTTCATATAAAAGCATAAACAGGGCTCAGTACTTTTTAATGCAGGATATTTATATCATCTATGGAGTGTGTTTGAGGAGAGATGGAATGCAGAACTCACTCTGTAGCGTAATAGAGGGCAAACTGAGGGTTTTATGACATTCTCTCCTTGATTAAACTCTAATATCATTTAAATACCAACATCAGACCACATACTCATCTAGGAGTGAAGTAACGTAGAAGTTATAAAAAAAAATAAAAAATCATGCAGGGCTAAAATGATATCATGCATGCATAAATGAGTGAATCTTCAATTAGGGACAATTTTATCTACTTCAAAGCTTGAAAATATGTTATTTATTTCAAAACATGTATTACATCTGTTCAACAGTAAAGTGGATTTTGGCAATAAGTGTGATGGTAATAGAAGCAGTATGTAGGACAAAGATTTTTGTTGGCTAAAAATTAATGAATAAATACCAAAATAATAAAAAAAAAAATTTTTGTTGTTGTTGTTGAGGGTAAAAGTAAAAGGTACAATTTCTGTGGCCAAATTTCAGAAATTTAATATAGAGGGAAATCTGGAGGTTTTTTGAAATAAGTAAATAAATGAATACATACATAAATACATATGCATACACACACATAAAATAATTAAAAAATTTTGATTTTTATGGTCTATGTTAAAAGTAAAATGTACAATTTCTCAGACGCATTTTCATACATTTATTATAGTGGAAATTTAGATTTTTTTTTTAATTCTAAAATTAAATGTAATTTTTTTTAATAATGAAAAAATTTACAAATTAGTTATTTTTTATGTTCTTAGGTAAAAGTGAAAGGTACAATTTATCTAATACATTTTTTTCTGGCTATTTTTTTATGAACGAATGAATGAATGAATGAATGAACGAACAAATGAATGAACGAACAAACGAACGAACAAACAAGTTTTCATGGCCTTAGGTTTTACTTAGGTCTTAATTCCCCAATAAAAATTGGGGAAGTCGTGGCCTAATGGTTAGAGAGTCGGACTTGCAATCCAAGGGTTGTGAGTCCGGCAGGAATGCATGGCAGGAATTGTAGGTGGGGGGAGTTGTACTTGGTACTGCTCCCCGACTGAGGTGCCGCAGCAAAATGGCTGGGGACTGCTCCGGGTGTGTGTTCACGGTGTGTGTGTGAGTTCACTGCTGTGTGTGTGCGCACTTTGGATGGGTTAAAAAAGCAGAGCACGAATTCCGAGTATGGGTCACCATACTTGGCTGTATGTCACGTCACTTTCACTTTTTTTTCACTTAAAAGGTACCATTTCTCTGATCAGTTTTAATATATTAATATAGTGTGAATGTTTAAAAGAATAAGTTGGGACAAGCCCAAAAAAAGTATTTTGCCTTTTAAAGTTCTAAACATGAGGAAAAAAGAAAGAAAAGTCCTAACTGAAGAATCACTCAAAAAAAAAGGTCCCTGTTGGAGTGTGTCTGTGGTGTAATGGAGTGATCTGGAGGAAGGGACCCTGCTGCTGCTGCAACAGTGAGGGCCACTAGGGCAAGCTTACGTGTGCACCTATTTAGTACAGGACTGTTCTCTTCATCTGAACTGTTTTCTGTGGGCAAACAGAGATGAGCACACATAGCTTTGCAAAATGACACACACAACACACACACACACACACACACACAAAAAACATAAACAAAAAAAAACAAAAACAAAAGAACCAATCAATCAACACATAAAAGAAATACCAATACATACCAATAAATACGTAAATACTCATATGATAAAAGAGACGTGAAAAATCTTTGTTAGCAAGATCAGCAGAAGATAAAAACACAAAGCGCTGTGTGCGCAGACAGCAGAAGATTAAAAAACAAAGCAGCAGCGACGTATGAGAGACTTCCGAGTCTGATGGTTAAGATCTGTAAAGAACACTGAAGCTGATAAACGTCAGAAACTTCACTTGGTTGACTTTTCAATCGCTTTCACACAGGAACCAGAAAAGCCAGATGAACTGATCAGTTTTAAACTAGTTAAACTTAAATTAAAATTTAAAGTTCTAATAACTACCCCCACCACCCAAAAAATGTTGGGACAAATGCCCACAAAAACAAAAGTGTTTTTTTTTTAAAAGGTACCTTGTACAAAAGAAATTTTTCAGTAATGTTAATTAAATATGAGGAAACAAAGAAAGCAAAAGTCCTAAAAATCAATGAAGAATCATTTAGTGATAAAAAAAAAAAGTCCCTGTTTACTAGTGTGTTGTGGTTATAACGAAAATATTTCTCATTTAACACATAAAATATTCCTTATAAAATTAATTAATATATCACATGAAAATATAAAAAAATTTAAAATGTTAATATGAACAAAGAGAAATATGACCTGCTTATATGACCATTTTCATGACATCCAGCTGAATATATAATGCATTAAAATGTTATTTTTATGCATTATAATACATAGACAATGCCTTATATTTCAGCTTGTAATCATTCATATGTTCTCAAGAATAACCACAATTAAATTACATAATTTACATCTCTTATTAGAGAGTATAAGTAAGGGATAATCTACATCCAGCCGGCTGTTCTCTCAGAATAAACCCCGACAGGGTGATCAGGACACCGACGCGAAGCGGCTACTTGCCACATAAGTAAATAATTAGAGCGAGAGCGAGAGCGAGTCTGTGATACCAGGAAGACATAATTAAACAATTGTACACCATTTTGAATCGAGTTTAAATATTTTATTAGCTAAACAAACTTCCACTAAGCTTCCACCAAGAAATAAAATAGTTCAAGCAAGAGTACAGCGCCGACTGCTGTTACCCGGATGAGTCTGTGTTATTAGCTTTTACAGGTTGTTATCCAGGGATAACATCGCTCGTAATGTCGCGGCTGACCAATCAAAATCAAGTATTCCACAGAGCCATGTAATAATGCATAATATCACATGATCAATTGTGAATTATTGGTTGTACTGACATTCATTAATTGATGGGGTTGTAAAACTTAATGTACTTAATGTAAAACTTAACTGTGGTTATAATCAGCCTGTTTAGGAAAATGTAGATCAAATTACAATGTGCTCCTTGGAAAGCACTGATTTTTCTGATTCAAGTTGAACCCATTAAATCATTTAATAACTGTGTTTAATCAAAGAAGAAGTGATAATTAATGAGTGTACATAGGAGGTACCTTGTTCTGTACTGCCGTGCCATTGGCTGAAGTTGCGACCAATAAGAATGAAGCTCCTGGTGATGCCAGGTGGTTTGGCTGATGTGCTGGATGATTGACAGGGGGACATAGATGTCTCCCTGAGGACAGCTGGAGACACACACAGGAAACAGCTCATAGGTTTAAGCAGTGACAGACACGTCTGGAGAGCTCAGAAGATACTGGGAAACACCTGGTTCTTTCAAACACTTTGACTGCCGTGTCGCCGGCCAGTGAGACGACCAGATTGACAGTCTCTGTGAGGATGGAGGGCAGAAGAAAATGATGCGAGGCTTCAGCTGAACAGCGCTGGATGGACAGACAACCTAAGAGAGAAAATAATTTACTGCATATTTCATTCGAGGACTTTTCTATCCGTCTAATCATTTCAAACTTCATTATTGTGTCTCTTTAATTAAAGAGTGTTGAAAGGTGAAACAAGCCTTTTTAATTTTTTTTTTATAGTGCATTTAGAGTAAATGTTAAACGGAATGGAAATTCTACTTTGTACTTTTTCATAAGAAAATGAATTACAAATTGTGCACATACACATGCCAAATGACTTGGTATTTATACATTCATGAGTTATTCCCAATACTGCTATTAGTTTTTCCAAAAGAGTTTTTAATTGGTTATGTAAATGATACAATAATGATAATAATAATTTATAATAATATCATATATGAAAGTCAAAGTTTTCAAATTCTCACATATTGACCATTTTGGTAATGGCATCTAAAATGTAAAAAATGTTTTAGAAATAAAAATGTTTAATATATATATATATATCTATATATATATATATATATATATATATAATATTATATATATATATATATACATATATATATCATATATAAAATAACAAATAAATAAGTGAACACAACAATATTCTTATATTTATATATTTAAATGTCATATTTTTTATTCTAATTATTGCAATATAAAAGTATATTTAAAAACTACTGTTGGGTGGGATTAATCACAATAAAGAAATATATTTATATTAGTGCTGGTCAGCGATTATTTTTATTTTTTTTTTAATGGCGATTAATCACATGATTTTCTGCAATTAATCGCATTATGCTTCACAAAATTAAATGATGAATTCAAAAGTAGTGTATTGTGCACTTTTTTTCATTTAAAAGTACTGCTATATGAACAAAAGTGCAATACCAAACAATTAAAACAAATAAGGTGCTATTTTTACAGCAGTATTCCTTTTACATAGTAGCAGTAAAAATATTTCTTGTAAATCTCAACTTATAACATTAATGTAATCAAATTAAATATAAAACCAATGCTATTTGCCACTGCCAAAACATTAACGTTTTTTATAGAAAAGAGTTTATAGTTTGTTGTAGAAAAACAAGTTTTGCTCGGAGTCCAGAGCCTTGATCATAACATTGTAACAGGTACCTTCCGAGTAGGGACCTGCACAATCGTGGGCCCCAACACAGCAGAGTGTGACAACACTTGATGGGCGAGTGCATGTGCGGGTGGGTAGAGACTCATGTGTGTGGGGGAATAAGTATATATATAATTTTTAATTATATATAAATACAGTATATATATATATATATATATATATATATATATATATATATATATATATATATATATATATATATATATATATATATACCAATTAATTTGTTTAATGCCTTTTAATTTGGTATTTATTTGTACAATTTTTTATATATATATAAAAATCAGCATTAAGCTGCAGACGGTTGTGGTGACTCACCCAGTCTGTTCATGAAGGTGACCCAGGGCAGGCACGTGGTCTGGTAGAGGGGCTGAAGAGTGCCTGTATCACCTTCCTCCAGCTGGACTGCATGTCTCCTACAGCACACACATCCAGACACAGCTCCCACGAGTCAATACATGACAATAGGCCTGTTTAACACGAGTGGCTGAGGTCACTGCAGCATTCACGTCTGTAAACTTATTGTCATCTGAATCAGAAATGTTAGTGTTCTTTCACCGCCCACAACCGCATTATCTGCTGTATCCTGACAAACACAAAGGCTGGGTGGTAATTTAATTACATCCAAATCGACATCTCAGAGACTGCCAGGAAGAACTGGCCCAAAATCATTTGGAAATCTGATTATTGTGATACCATCTGATTTGCACAATAATGAGAAGTTGGGTATTTGGCACAATGGAAGAGTGTTTCAGTTTGAAAGCACAAAAGAAAGAAGACAAATAAAAATTCTGTTTTTGAATATGTATGTTTAAGACTCCGTTTTCTTGTAATATATATATATATATATATATATATATTTTAATGAACAGGTTTACATTATTACTCTATATATTTTTACATGCACCAGACATAAACTTTAATTTTAGTATTATTTATATGCTATTATTGTATTAAGCTTTTCTAAATTTCTATATTGTAAGTTTAGTTTATTTTCTTGCAATTTTATGTGCTTTTGGCATTTTTATTTATTTTATTTTATGTTTGTATTTTATTAAATAATTCTATTTAGCTTTAACTGATTTTTCAGTTAGTAAAACCTAAACATATTTAAATGTATTTCATTTAGTTGCCAAGGCAACATTCCTAATTTTATTTTTAAGTTGTCATCTAAAATGTATACCTTATTTAAGCTTTATTGATGAAATTAATGAAAATATTTTTAATTGTTTTAGTTTTCATGTCGTCTCCTTTTTTTGTCTTATCTGAACATGTTCATTTTATCATGGAAAGCTTGTGCGAATGTTATTTTACAGACAGAAGCGTAAGAAACAGCTGTGTGTGTGTGTGTGTGTGTGTGTGTGTGTGTGTGTGTGTGGGCCTGCTCATGCTCGACTGCCATGGCTTTCTCATTGTTCCACTGCTGTTTGACGCTCTCCATCTTGTGGACACGCTCCGGTACAATGTCATCCGTCGTCTTCGGACTGCCAAGCTCAGAAGTCTCTGGTTTACTCTACCAAACACACACACATCATAAGACCGATAACCGTCAGCAGACCGGCGAACATAAAGCCCAATCATTCTCCAGTGTTTACGCTTCACTGAGCCCAGATCAAACGCATCATGCTGACCATCAATGCAGTTTTGGCGGTGTTGACAGTCATAATTAATGAGAGTAATTTGCTGTTAATGGAGAGTGCACATGCTGAGTAAGCACACGCACCAGCATTTCCCAGAAGCTGTGGTGCGTGGTTTTGCCGGTGGCTGTGGTGGACTCGGGCGTGCTGGTTCCAGTGGTCAGGGTGGAGCTGGACACAGAACTCAGGCTGATGGGAGACGGACTGCTCTTGAGCCCATGAGCTCCACTGAGCCGCCGAACGCTCTCCTTCACCTCCTTACTGTCAGACTGCCGGAGACACGAGGGACCTACAGACACACAACACACAAGATCAAAAACAAACAGAAGACTCTTCTGTTCACCAGTGCTGCATTTATCTGATCAAAAATACAATAAAGAAACAGGAAAATTGTGAAATATTATTTCAATTAAAAAATAACTGTTTTCCATGTGTATATATTGTAGAATGTAATTTATTTCTGTGATGTGCAGCTGAATTTTCAGCATCATTACTTCAGTCTTCAGTGTCACATGATCTTCAGAAATCATTCTAATATGATGATTTGATGCTCAAGGAACATTTCTGATTATTTGATTATTCCATTTATATATAGAGAGAGAGAGATAGAGAGAGAGAGAGAGAGAAAATGTTTTACTGTCACTTTTGATCAATTTCACACATCCTTGCTGAAGAAAAGTATAAAAAATGGAATCTTACTGATAATAAAAATTAAAATAAATAAAAATTTTATTTTATAAAACTACATAAAAATTTGAGTTTACTAATTAAAAATGAGAAATTTTATTTAAAAAAACCCATATCTACTTAAAATACCTACAAAACTTATTTCTAAATATTTAAGTAGACTCCTTCATACAAGCAGATTTTTTTATCATGTGAAACAAATTTAGTGAGTTATATTTAATATCAGTTAGTTAGTTCTTGTTCCAGTATTATTTTAGTATTATTGAGATATTATTATATTTTTATTGAGCTATTACTGAGATATTGTTGATATTTTATTATTATAGTATTATTGAGGTTATAGTTTCTATAAACATTTTGAATCAGTTTTATTTATATAAATATTTTCTGCTTTCATTTTAATTTTAGTTTTAGAAATGTTGCTGTTTTTTTGTCATCAATTACACCAAGTTTATAACAAAAAAAATGAAATTGTCTTATTTTATTTCAAGTAAAGAAATTTGTTTTCCATTGGAAAAAAAAAAAAAAACAACCTCCAAAACTCCAAAATGCAACATAACAGCATACAATACACATCATGTGCAGCGGACCTGCTGCTGCAGGGAGGCAGAAGGTGTCCAGACACAATGGGTTGGGCAGCATGCGCATCTCCATGAGGACGTCACAGAGGCCGTGGCGTAGAGCTGCCCGGAGCCGGTCAGTCAGCTGCAGCGGGCTGATGTTACCCTGCACACACATTGAAGTGCACACGCACGGATGCACCTGCGCACAGGTGTCCCAGTGATCACACACACCTCACACACTGCTACTGTAAACACTGTGTGTTTGCTAAAGCATCCCAACCTGAGCTCTGGCTGATGACACGACAGTCGTCAAGACCTCGAACTGGTCCGGCTGGAGGGAGATGCTGGAGACGTCTCCTCTGAGAGCCGGACTGCTGCTGTCCTGAGCGGGAACCTGCAGTGTGCAGCCTTTAGCATCCACGAACGACAGCGTGATGCAGGCGATACCTGGAGAGAACAGCGCGCTAACAGAGTTAGAGGAGAGAGTGATGGAGAACAGAACTAAACAAGCTCGACAGACCTGAATGAATGATGCAAACAATGATGCAAAACTCACATGAAAGCAATAAATTCTGCTACAGTGTCTTCTACGCTCAAGGGGTTGATTTAAAACCAAAAGATTTTTTAATTAAATTTTTAAAGGTCACATTAGGTCACATTTTTCAAATGCCTTTTGTATACAAGTCTTATTACCCTCAACACAGCCTTTCAATTATATATTTTTGAAAATATAATAATTTTATTTAAAGCAACAGATTTTTTTCCTTTAATATAAAGGCAATATTAAATGTGTCTTTTATGCATTTAACATCTTTATAAATAATGTTTCTTCTTTTTTTTAAATGGATTTTATGTACAGATCCAATTATCCTTAAAACACAACCTTTCAATCGTAAAATATGAAAATAAATTATTAAAAAATAAACTTTTGAAATGATGATGATAAGCAGATGATGATTATAAATAATCCATTTCAATGTTTATTATTTAAAAATGTATTTAATTTTTACAAAAACATATTTTATTTTTACAAATACTATGCTGTCTTTTACAAAATTTTTCCCCCAATGTTTTTTTTTTTTTCAAGATGTTAACGTGTTAACAACTAAATTAAAAAAAGAAATCAAATTAAATATCTGTGAAGAACATATTTTTCTTGGGTGTCAAGTATAAAAAATGTCATTAAACTGTGTTTATTTAGGACACACAACTGCTAGCTATGAAAATACTGACTGATTCTATTCAAAACATGTCATTTCCACTACAGAATATTATAAAGCACAATACAACATTTGAGGTAAAAAAATAAATAAATAAATACATGGTCGTGGAAATGACCATGATTTGCAAAAACAAAGAGAAGACAAAAATGACTGAATCCCTCTGTAATTCATCTGTATACACTGTTGGACATCGTTAATATGCAAATAAAATAAATTAAGGCAGTTGGCACTGACAGAGATTTGCAGCAACAAACACCTATTTTCATTGAGAGCTGGGGATTTTGACAAATGACAGAAGCCACTAGCAACACAACAAAGCAGCATTGTTATCATTATTAACTTAAATATAAAAAAAAATGACTGAAATAAAATAATAAATAAAAAAAAAAAACAAAAAAAAGAAAAAATAAAAAAAAAAATAAAAAAAAAATAAATAAAAAATAAAAAAACAATTACCATGACAAAAAAAAAAAAAAAATACATTTAAGTTGAACCACTAAAATTACTAAACACTAAAACTGAAAAAAGCTAAATAGAAATATTAAAAAAGGACTAAAGGATTTAAAATTAAAACAAATTAAACTAATATTAAAATGAATTTTTATTCCACTGTCAATGCAAACATATAAAGTGTGTTTTATGAGGGTTTATTTTCTGAAAGTCCACAAGGCTGAACATTCCCATACTTGAAGAAACACCCATATGTTGCCTTAAATGATCTAAACACAACAATATTTCAGAAAACAATGCCTCTACTTGAGTACGAACTCTCATAAATCCTTTAAATGGGTTTTTATGCTGTTGTATTGACTCAGTTATGCTGTTTACAGCATGAAGCCAGGAGGCCTTGGGAAGCTGCGGCTCTGATAAGTGCAGAAAGAGAGAGATTTCCATCATTAGATTGTCAGAGATCGATGACGCCTTCGCTCTAGTGGCTGTGGCTATAAAAAAGCCTCGCAAACAGAGCGGCGGTCGCATTAAAAGGCATTAGCAGCAAACAATGGAGCGCGAGCGAGGATTTATCCAGCTGCTTGTATTAGCGCATGCCGTTAGCGGTTTGAGGCGTGATCGATGTAGAAACGTGTGTGTGTGTGTTTGTGCCAGATTTCAGAAAGTAATGCACCGCACAGAATCACCTGAGATAAATGTGCATCTGTGCTCTCAGTCTCACATGCTAAAGTGTGCATGCATTTTGCATTAATGTGGATGCATGCATGAAAGTGTGTTCAGTCTGAAACATAAGCTACATAAGTTCATGAGCATAAACGCTTCCATCCAAGCAAGCTCAATTTCATGCATCGTGGCATTTTTGAAATATGTCGGACTGCGATTCATAATGCAACCCAAGTACGTGTTGCTTTCAGAGCGGTGCCAATCAATCAGCATCGTGGTCTCTCATCTAAGAACTCCATTTGCAGTGATCTTTTAAGAGCACTTGATGAGGTGTGATGTGGCCCCTGTGCTCAAGAGAGACTGGATGAGGACAGAGAGAAGGGCCCTTCAGTCTCTGCTGGAGCTTTAGACAGACAGAGTGATCACGGAAGTCAATTTCTGATTTATAATGATGGCAGTCAGAGCAGAGAGTGTGAATGAGATGATTTTACACTCTGAAGTGCCTGAATACAGACAATCTGATCCCATATTATACACTGCAAAAAATTATCATTTTAACAAAGAAAAATGACTGTCCGTTGCAATGAGAAATTAAAAAAAAAAAGAGAGAGAGAATATACTTAAGAAAACGCATGCAATTTTACAGGAAAATACTATTTTTTGTGTCTGAATAACTTAATGTTAATTAATGTGGTTAACTAATGTTGCTTAAGTGTTATCATTTTTTTTAAGTTGCACACAATAATGTAAACGTTGTATGGTGTTACAGTATTACTATGCAAAGATACACTTTTCATACAATAAATATTTCCGTGGCTTGTGTACTGCAAACACATACGAGCTTCATCACTGTGTCTGTCACGTGACTCTGTTCCTCTTTTGGGCTTGAACTGATGGTAAAACTAAGGACATTATTAATTGTCTTTACATTTATTTTGAAAGATGAAGCTCATGATTATGGAAAGGGGCGTTATATTTCCGACGAGTGCTTGCGGTGTTCGGCCAATCACAATGCAGTGGGTCAGTCAGCCAATCAGAGCAGACTGCACTTGTCAGAAGGAGGGACTTTGTAGAAAATGATGCGTTTGAGAGAGGCGGGGCATAGAGGACCTACAATAAATGTACAGTATTTGAAAAAGTATTTGAACATTAAAGCATATCAGCGTATTCTGTTACACCAAATAAACAAAATAATGATCTTTTAAAAAAGCATCATATGACCCCTTTAATAATAATATGCCATTTTTACTAAACCTGGAACTTCCTTTCAAAACAAGTAAAGGATTTATTGATTGTCTCCAAATAAATATGTATAAATGAAACGCCCTTTAAATTCCCACTACAACACACAGGATTTCAATTAGCAAATATTGCAATGCATAACATTTCCAACATGTACAACAGATACTGATTAATATTCATTAAAATGAATCACCAAATATTTTCAAAATATATACTGTATGTGTGTGTATTTATATAAGCATAATAAATATACACAGTACACACACATATATTATGCAAACAAAAACGTTTATTTTGTATGTGATTTATCACTGTTAATCATTTGACAGCAATAAAAAAAAACCTAATCAAAAAAATAAAAGCACAAAACAAAATTACTAAAAAAAGTCAAATTAAAATGAAAACTAAAAAGCAAAAATTAAAAAATAAAAGCTCATTAAAAATATCAATAATGTTAATAACAGTAAATAACGCTAATTAATGTACTTGTGCAGCAGGGTATGTTTTGAGTCATACCAGAACATGTGAAGGCTTGTGGGAACCTCAGACCCATTTCATACCCACACTGCACTGGTTGGGCTGATAATATTGAACATCTTGAATTTAATTGAATATTGAACATCTCACTGAAATCCTGCCAACTGGCTGCCTTTCAAAACCCTGGAGTAGCTGCTGCGACCTCACAGGAACTGATATTACTGTCATCCTGCATCAATGAACCCACAAGGAGAGGATTCCAGGAGCCACAAAGCCCTTTATTTACATTCTGATGAAGTGCATGAGCAGTAATGGTGGATAGCATCCTGTAATGTTCCTTTTAATAGCAGGTGCATTAGGAGATCTTCAGGAGCAGCTCTGGCAGGTATTTGGGTGGACTGTCAGTTCATTAGTGGTTGGGAAAAGAAAGCAAGAAAAACCAACCCTGCTCCACCACACAACAGCTACTACTACCACTCACTCCACCCAACAAACAATTATCTCTCTGCAGTTTGGGATCAAGTCATATTAAGACCCTAAGAGGCTTGTTAAAGACCCTTCACATTAATGAGACAGACCTGAAGCTTCCCCTCCACAGCTCTTAAAATACTCACAAACTTCCCACATGTACTTTATATTTATAAACTCCACATGCACCCAAAGGAGTGTTAAAAAAATCGTTTTGAAAACCTGAAGGGGTCTGATGCAGATTTCAGAATTGATTTAAAATGAAATATCAGCTTTAAAGCCCAAATTCAAACTGTAACGCAATTTTGCACTTAAAGTTCTATGCCTATTTTTATTAACCCCCGACATCATGTAAATTAAAGAATTTTGGCAGAAGTCGATTGTTATTAGTCATGATAGAACATCTTTTTCGAAAATTTACAACAACAACTACATACAAAAGTATCTTAAATAAAATATTTTTCTAAAAAAAAAAAAACTTCTATAAAAAAAAAACCCTCATCACCAAAAAAAAAAAAACAACAACAAAAAATACCAAAAAAAACAAAAATTAAAAAAAACCAAATTCAGCAACAGCCGAATGTAACAATTTGACAAAACAAATGTGTCAGTCTATGAGTAACAGCCACAAAATAAACTTCATTGCATGAAATAAGTATAATGAACTACGCAAAAAGCATTTAAACGTCTCCAGCATGTTTTATAATTACCCAACTCTAATACAGTTCCCCAGTTATGCATGATATAACATCCGTCAAAAACTTAGAATGGCTGTCGGTTGAAATATTAACACTAAAAAGATCGACATTAACACACTCATGGGCATCAATCACTTCACTGACTTCTTGCCGGCTAAGAAATAAATATTTATTGCCTTACTATTCATCTGTTTTCAAATCAACATTCTCAAATCTAAATTTAAATATCACAACATTGATGTCTGTCAAAAAATAACATGCATAATACACAGCAGTATTTACGAGAAGCCAGCAGAGGACCAGGGAGTACATACAATTCCTGAACATCACACACTACTTGATGTTTTGACTACTGTATGTCATCTCTTTCTAAGAAGAAGCAGAAAATGCCGGCCTAAGCAGCTTCAACGTGCTGTCTGTCAAAGATGATAACGTACCTAATACAAGGGAGTATAAATTTGCACTTTGTTCGCTAAAATTGAATCTGAGTGATCGGGGAACTGAGTGAAATACTTCACACTGCATGCTAAAGAGAATAAATGACAAATCAATTGAAAAACGCCAGGTTTTTGTACATTACATTTTGACGGATATTGGTTTTTTATGCACAAACTTTGCAATTTGATTCTGACAATTCTGATTTGAATATTTTCAATGATTTGACTGATCTTTTTTTCATAATTTTGGCAAAAGATGAACTCTAAAATGAGTGATCTTGAGTCATTATTTGTCATGTGAAATCAGACAGAAATGTGATCTGCTTTTTAATCAGTGTAAAAGGCTGTTTCACGAACGTTGCTTTCACACCAAGCGCGAAACGATTAATCACCTTCTGCTAATTCAGGCCTGAATGCTAGGTGGCGCTGACCAGCAATGCATTTTCCCTCATGTAGCCTATGTATCTCGCATATGGCTTTTACATCGTCACTGTTCAATATACAGCATTAAATTAAGATAAATAACTTTTGGTTCTTCATCAGAAACAGAAATGTTTCTTCATCACAAGAAAACATCGAACCTGTAATTAATGTTTCTGGTTCATAATATATTACAAGAAAAAATATCAATCCTGATGAAGAGGCAAACGTTGTGTGATTAACAAATCAAATAAAGCTACATTACAAAATGTATGTAATTAATGTTTTTGCTCAAACCCCACTTTAAACCTACATTGAGTGCTTGTAATAACTTCTGATTGTGATCAGCAATGGATTTTGATTCTTTATAAGCAGACATGCACTCTTTGTATGTTATAATGGACTAAACAGTACCTGCTTGTCATTTGTCATAAACATCCTTTATTGTTATAAAAATACCATGAGCTGCATAAAAACATATACAGAAAATATATCATATGAATATAAATATATATCTCTATGTTCAGACACCAACGACAACAACATCTCAACATCCATATTGTTGGTATGTTGGTTGAAAGTCCTCTACTTCCGTGTTTTTACTCTCGTGCTCTTTATAGCCTTCTGAGCTTTTAGCGCCTCCGCGTCAACCTTTTTTGGTAAAAGCAGTTGCTCTGGCCACATGATGTGATGCAATGCTCAAATCTTATTGGACAGACTGTGTTTTCGCTTTGCAAAACTGAAAAGATTCGTCAGACTGATTCGAAAAAAAACAAACAAAAAAACAAAACGCATTATTGGTTCACAAATGTTTGCGGTCTATGTGGAAGCATCCATAGGAATCTGTTGTTTAATTCCAGAGCGTCATCGCATCTGATATTCATTTCGCTTTTCCGCACTCAGTGTGGAAAGGCCTTAAAACAATACGTCACTGACTAGTCAGCAAATCTAGCAAGATGGAAAGAAACGACCAACATACTGACTGAAGAAAGAAATAAAACTCACTATATAATTTCTGCAAAGTAAACAAGCAAAGTGTGTATAGTTCAGGAGCTCAGGAGTGAGATTTAGAAGCCTGTTAATAAGTCACAGTGAGATGCAAATTAAAACCTCAGAAAACAAGAGATGAGGATGAAGTTTTCCTGCTGAGTTTAGAGAATATAAGTCTCTTTACCTTTGCCTCCTGTGCCCTGGCCTCCAGGTTTATTATACAGATACATGTCATGATCGGACAGCTCACTGCTCAAATGGAAGTAATGCTAACAAGAGTGAGAAACAAAGAAAATGGGTTTATGGAGAACGATCAACGATCATCAGTATTTATCTTATATATTCATAATAACTTTAATTTCAAGTAGGAATGCACAATATATTGATTTTTCATGATTACTGGTCTGATTAAGATGACACTGGAAAAAAAAACTGTTAAACAGTTTCCAAAAGGATAAATACAGACAAATTGTGATTATAATCACCTGTTTGGCATTATTCAAGAAACCACCATGATTATTGTGAACTTTAAATTCTAATTACATACTGGCTTCCAAAAAAAAAAAAAAAAAAAGACATGCATCTACAAACATGCAATGAAGTGTGTGTTTTTGTCTTTCCTCCTCGTGCAGTAGTGCATTATGGGAGCTCTCTAAATGAACTCTCAGTGACCTGTTAAACCGAACCGCATCACAGAGCTTGTAAGTATAAACGCATTTGCAGAGCCCTGCTGCGGTCAGGCTTTATCTGTGGTGCTTTGCTTCACACTCACATGGAAATATAAATGGCGTATTGCAAACCAATTTGTTTAATTTTCTGAATATTTACATAATCACCAATATTTTGGGCAATGGATGTCATCAGACCATTTTAAAATGATTTGGGAAGGTGATTAAGACTATTTCATTTGAAAACTACTTTTATTATTTTCATTATAACTTACTGTACCTTGTTCAATATTTGTCTTAAGTCTTAAAAGAAATCATATTTAAATGTGTTGGTGTGAATTTGTAGTTACATTTTGCAACTCTATTTTTGTTTAAACTAAAATTTGTATAGATTTTTATTAAGAACCTACGACAGAGCTTCTCTGATTTAAACATGTGAACATCTCTATGAACCTAATGCACTGGGAATGTCTGCCACAACCTATAACAACATCACACAATAAAGTGGTGCTCTATGTTGCTGTCCGTGTATTTGGGGATGTGGAGGAAGATGAGGAGGTTCTGATGAAGGTAGTGAGCCACCACCTGGATCCACAGCACGCAATACAGTGGCAGACAGAACTCCATCACCTCCATCGCCGGAGAGCCGGGAGGCTGAATGAACTGAGACGAAGAGGGAAAAATGATGTGCAATAACCAAAAATCATCTCCACAGTCTATTATCCAACCATTAATTAATCTCAGACGACACTCCCGCTGACCGCCCACAGAAGAAAAATGAGAAAAACAGAGACCAAATCTTCAGATGCTTTGCTTCTGGATGCATTTCAGTGATATTTAAAAAAAATCTTTAATAAAAACTGAGATGAATCACAACATTACAAGCTTTGATTCAAAGTATTTAAAAATCAGAAAAAAGGCATGATTTCACACAGCTCCAGAAGACTTGAAATACAGCCCATGAGTTTTATGATACTATTATGTCTGTCTCTGCATAGGGTGGGCAAATAACAACCTGCAGCGAAAGAACAAGTCTGTCACAGACAAAAGATGGTCAAAGAGGAGAAAAAGAAATCACATCTGCAGGTGTCAGTTTCCAGTTTCTGACCAGCATGACTGTAATAATGGCCAGTGTGGCCTCATCCAGACGCTTCCTCAAAACCTTCACCAATTCATCAGAGATCTCTGGACCTGCCCATCACAGAGCATCATATCTCACTTCAAAATATGACACAATATGGAAGTACAATAGTTCATCAGACTTTAGCTTTATAAATGAAGTCTCCCGAGCAGGTGCTGAAATCCCTCAGAGCTGCCCGCTAAACCCAGAAATGTCCCAACCAATTATAAATATGCATTTAAAAACAAACTGATGAAACTGGAAAAGATTTCCCTGGCTACACTTTGGGATTGAAGTAACATTTGCAGGAAAAGAAATGACTCCTGGCCCTGATAAGAGCAGGATGAATGCAGAGCAACAGCGCCTCCTGTCAGCTGCTGATGATACTGCAGGTGATGCTGGAGAATCCTGAGAGTTTAACTCTACTAAAAATCAATGCCGTTGTTTATTGGTGGCTTAAAAAAAAAAAACATTTTTAGCGAAATAAATGCAATTCCATTGTTTATCTAAATATCTGCTGCATGCTCAGACAAAAATTTGTGCGCACAGCTGAATTTACTGTATATACAGAAAAATGACAAGATGTAATACATTACAATATTGCATTACTCCATTAAAAAAAAGTAACTAATTGCATTACTTAGTTACTTCTTATTTAAAGTAATGCATTACGTTACTTTTGTGATAGTTTTTGTCACCTGGGCTGGGCTTGCTTGTTTTTGTTTAATAACAAAAACCCAAATGTTATATTTTTTTTGGCAACTGTAAAGGCCCTTTCACACCACAAATTAAATTAATAAGCATCTTCCTCTGCACCTCACTCCCAGTTTCTCTAAACGCAGGGACAGGAGGGATGTCAGTCAATAAAAGGGAAAACAAAGAAACTTGCATTACTTACTTGAAAGAGTAACTCCGATATTTAATTGTAATTTCATAAGTTATGTGCTACTTTACCAGTTACTTGAAAAAAGTAATTATGATTATTTTACCTTGCATTTGGATTTTGGATTTTTTTCCTTCTTACACCCAGATATAATATGTGGACCTTTTATGCAATATTTGCCAATAAAATGTAACATGTAACTTGTTTTAGTCACTATGTTGCGTGTTAATATGTGTTATAATTTTCTGTTCTTCTTCTTTGGAAATTTTTATTCTTCTTTTGGCTTCTCCCAATTAAGGGTCACTACAGCAGATCACCCGTCTCCATTTTCCTCTGTCCTCTAATTTTCCTAATATTTTAAAATGTGCAAAATAGTCATAGCAAAAAATGAGTCGATATGGGCTGATTTATTCAACATTTGTTCCCCAAAATTAAAAGGAAGGCAGAATTGTCAGCCGTTTACACATGACTCATTCTTGCTTTCATTCTCTGCTATTTCATTTATTTATTTTTTTATTTTTTGGTCTATTTAAAAACACATTAGACGGATGTCCTTGGTCGTTGTGCTGCGTCTTGCTGTTTTTTCAACATATTACACTATGAAAGACATGTATTCAAGAAGCTGTGTAAAGTTTAAACTTCTAAAAACACATCTTAAAGGTGCTGTATATAATTTTTTGGACTGCAGTAATGCATAAAAATACTGTAATATATTTGCAGATATTTAAGAAACAAGCTTGATATTTAAGATCACATACTTGTTTCTCTGAAAAACTATGCTACTGCCAGTTATAACACTTTGAAATGTACATTGTGTCAGAATGTCTGTTGTTGTTTTAGTCTGTGTGATTTCGCCCACTGCCAATTTACCCAGTTTTCCACACCCTCAGGGTTGCCAGGTTGCAGAAAACCCAGCATACTGCAGCCATGGAATCCAACAAATGAACTGGATTAGAGATCTCAGATTCTTAAACATCCAGCCTTGACATCCATCAAAAAATCTTTATGAACAGAGAAATATTAAAATGCGGAAAAATCAACTCTTCAAGTGTTGTCAGTAGCACTTGTTCCTGTAGTGTGACTTAAATCTGGCAACCTGCATAAGCATTGAGTCTGCGGTCTCTCACCTGCGGTCCCTATGCCATGCACCTGCAGCAAAATGTGTTTGTTCACCAGTCCAACCCGCCTTGAGCCTTCCAGAGAAGAGTGTGATGCCTGTGAACATGATACACGTCATCACTCACCACACATATCACATCAGGCTCATGGGAGCACGTTCTATGCCTGCTTTTCAGGCTATAAACACATAATTGCTCACATCTCCCATTTCTATAACTCGTCCCGTCAGGATGAAGCTCATAAATGGTGTAAACACAAGGACAAGTCACTCTGGAAGGCGATCTGAGCCCTAATGGCTCCTGAGGGCTCTGGTTTCCTAAAGCGTAATGAGAAGTGACAGTACGTGAATGTTACCGTGAGGTCCTCAGAGCCCAGCGGCTCCTGGCTGCGGGCCAGACCCACAGAGCGCGACATGTGCACGTTTCCATCTGAATCACTGTACTTTCCTGCCTGAGACGTCTCAGAGAGTCTGTGGAGACGGACAGAAGGGACGAGGAGGTCAAGAACGTGAAATGAATTCAAGTGCATTCTAGCAAGACTGGAGGAGAGAAGCCACAGATGGAGAAATTAAAGAGATGTTACAGTGGCAGACAGATATGAACACATTTTCTACTTTCAATTATTTCTGAGTGGCCTATAAGTAAATATTGTGCAAAAAAAATAGTTGTTGCGTATGGTAATACTAAATAATTGTGAATGTGTATACATATAAATTATAATGTGCCTGTGTATAGGCATTATATCAGTCATCGAGATTTAGTGACGTTCCTTTGAAATAGCAGCTTAATGAACTTAACTAAGTGTCTGATTAAATTGAGGATTATTAAGAGAACAAGATCTTTTTAAAGGAGATGATGACACAATTTATTTGGCAATCAGACCTTAATTTATCTTGCACAAAACTATAAGGATCGGGTGATAAAACAATGAATTAGGTAATAAATCTACACATAAAACAACATTACAGATTAAAAATTTGAGTTAGTAAATTAATATTTTACATAAATTCATACTTTTATTCAGCATTAAACTGAGCAAACATTAACAGACCTATATTTAAATGCAATAATTCTATAAATGTATGTAACAAATATAAATCTAATTGTAATATAAATCTAATTCTGCATATATACATAGAATTATATTGATATTTACATAATTAGGTTAGTTCAGCATCTTTTATATAAACATTTCTCATGTTATTTTATATAGTAATTCATTTTTAAATATTTTTTAAATAATTATTAATATTTATTTTATTAAGAATTATTCTATGTGCAAAATAGTACAAAAAATACAGAATAAGTAGATATGATTTATTCAATATTCGATACCCAAAATCTTCTTGCTTTCTTGCTTTCCTTCTCTGCTATTTTTTAATTGTTGCTCTATTTAAAAGTGTGTTAGCTATTTAATATTTACACAGGCAAAAATGCATCCCGGCTTCCACAAGAATATTGCTAATAATCAGAAATGTTTCTTGAGCAGCGAATCAGCATATTAGAATGATTTCTGAAGATCATGTGACACTGAAGACTTGAGTAATGATGCTGAAAATTCAGCTTTTGAACGGTAGTGTAAATCGCTACTTTAACATTCAGACTTATATTATTGAATTTGGAAACAAAATGTATCCAAAGCGGTTCACTTTCTATTCAAGGTAAACACGTCATCAGTTCATGCACACCCTGGGAATTGAACCCCTGAGCTTTGTGTTGGAAGGAAGCAACATGCTCTCTTGTTTACTCTGCTCCTCAGATACTGAAAAGCTCATATGGGTCAATAATATGAAGAAACGCAGAGCTTGTGACTCACCGGAGGTATAAGACAGATTTGGTGGTGCGCTCCTTATAAACAAACATGTTTTTGGGGTTTACCACACAGAAAGCGTTGAGAACGGAGCGCAGGGCCTGGACAGCTGAAAGGACCAGAGAAAATACAAGCTTAACAGTTTTTCAAAGTAAAAACATGCTTCCATGAGGAGCCACCTGATTGGTCCGTTGTGGTGTCACTCACCTCTGCACAGATGAATGTTAATAACGGTGCTCCAGACCACGTCACAGGCGAAGTAACCCGGGATGAACTGCATGGTGAGATGAATGTTAATAACGGTGCGCCAGACCACGTCACAGGCGAAGTAACCCGGGATGAACTGCATGGCAAGGTAGTCCCGCGGCTGATAGCTCTCGCCGGCATTGTAGTCTGGGATGGAAAAAAAATATAATTATGGGGATAAGAGTTTAATTTTAGCAATTTCATAACAAAAGGGAGATTAGCAGGATTAGCTGAACTCAACAGGCCTGCAGAGCACCTCAAGTTGTACGATACAAATGAAGCATTTGAGCGTTCATCTCGGTGGTCGACCGGATCCAATTCATTTGCACAGTCTGAGGCAGAACGATGAGGACATTAGTGCGCTAATTCACGCTAAACAGCGGTTATAAAATTGTAGTCAATGAGGCGAGTGCTCAGACTCATACTGCTGTCTCATTATCACCACCCTTGAATTGACCTTCCCGGTGGGTTTTTGAGTGTTTGTTTGCATTAGTGTAGATCGTGCTGCATTTTACAGCAGCTTCATCAGGTTTTGTTAAATCTGTACTGCATATCAAGGGTGCAGCAATATCAGCAGGTGTCATTTAAACACAGCCGTCTGCACGCTGTGAGTGTGGCTGAGCACAGGGCTGAACAATTCATTCAAATAAAACTGAAATCGAGATATGGCTTTGTGCTGTTATCACACATGCTGCAATTTAATTAAAAAGCCTGCAAAAATGATTTTTATCTTGTTTTCCAGTACAAATATATAAATATTCTGAAATCAGCTAACATAAGATACTTTTCTGCATCAACATTAAGCAAGTTATATTGCCTAAAACAAGAAAAAAATAGCCAATGGGCCAATTGGGATCAACTGATTTAAGTTTTTTTTTTTCCTACACAATTGCCAGATAGTTTTTTTATATATATATAAGATTTTGATAAGAATGTTTATATATTTGTGCTGAAAAAATATATTTTTTGCAATGCAAAAGTTCAGGTCTTGTCTTGAGTCAATGTGTTTCGAGATATATAATCAGAAATGCTTTTAACTAGTTAAATAATTCTCATATTTTCAAACATTAAAACATCAAGCTTTTAAAGCAGCAATAAATACTGCAACATTCACTGGTGTACTGTCAAACAATTTTTTTTACAAATATTCAATAAAATATTTTAAAATCTCAATAAAAAATAATAATCATAATAATAAATATTCCTTTATATTTAAATACATCCCATTTTAATTCCAATTTTTTTTAATTGCATCTTAAAACTTGCAAATCACAATTTTATCAGAGGGATAAAAAAATATAACTAAAGTAATTAAATACATACAGTCTCAATTAGATAACTGACTCTGGCATGTGCATGAATCTGGAGCAATAAGAGTGAAAGAGATTAATATTTCATGCATTTGTTTTATTTAGTCATTAGAAATAGAAACTCACAACTATTTTTTTAACCTTCAGCACCAGTTTTTATTTAGTAATAATCAGTATGGGCTACTCTCCAATCTCATTTGGCATTAAAGACTCCAGATGTGTGATGAAATTAAGAGAAAATGGAAAAGCAAAGCAGACTGAGTTGGAACGTTGGGTTCCATAAGTAAGCAATCTATATATATACTTACAGACATAATTACTACTAGCTATTTTTAAAAATGAAAAAACATGTCTACAAGTTATTAAAAGAAAATCGCCACTTCCTGTCAAAGAGGTTGCGACCCCTGCTCTGACAGGCATATGGCAGGTGTATGTAGAAAGAGTGTGTGTCGGTCATTCGGTGTTGGCATTAATTACTGTACCGCTTGAGCTGGTCATCCTGGGCCTGTAGAGCGACTCATACTTCCAGATGTCCTCCTCGCTCTCGGCCACTAAGAGACAGTGGCACACGCGACTGTCATGCAAGTCCTGAAGTAGGAGGCGCTGTGGAGAAAGTCAAGGGAGGTTAAACAGTAGAAAAGTGGGTCTTTTCTGATCAGAATGAGCTGCAAAATGGACCAGACTTCATGCTGATAGTGAAAAAACTGTCCTTTACCTGGTTGACTATTCGTCACATTTCTCCAATCCTCCTCACCACCAGCTGATGAAGACGCAGGTACTCTGGGACCTCCTCCTCTTCCTCCTCTTTCTCTCTGTTAAAACTCTTGCCAACACAACGCTCAAGATTCACAACACTGTAAACTGTTTAACATTCTCAGCTGGAAAAATGCAAAATTCATTTTTGTTTGCATGTCTGGGGAAAAGCGTTTGCAGTTTCAGCACAACAAACAGACATGCTGCTCATTTGTATGCTTCATGTACTTAGAACACAACTGAACACAAAAACTCATTTATAGGCATAAAACACGAGGCATATTTCCATGAATAGCTAACTAAACTCTTTCCATAAATGACTGATTTTTTTTTTATATTGTCAGATTTTTTTTCTCATAATAATTTTGGTAACAGCTTTGAAGTCAACAATAAATATTTTAAAATATAATGTAAAACAAAATGTTTTATTTATATATTCATATTTTAAATAATATTATAATATTATATTAATATTATAATTCAGTCATAAAATGTAATTTAAATTAATTAATGAATAATTATCAAATAACATTTCATTATTTGTTTTGTGTACGTGTATATGTATGTGTGTATTATATATATTATATAATGTTAAAAAATAAATGTAAAAGTATTATTTAAATAAAATAATATATATATATATACTATATTACATAATTTCATTAATAAGTATATAATAATATCAAATAATCATACATTTATACATATATATATATAATAATATATATATATATATATATATAATATATATATATATACACACACACACACACACACCCCTTATATTTTTGGTGTACCCTCCTTACCAAAACAACAATCATCCATATCTACACAAAAACTATGAGACAGCGATGAAACCATCGTTCTTACATTGCCATTGCAAGCCTTTAAAGGTCTACTAGCCAATTCTTTCACTTGCTGATTTTTGCTTGCTTTTGGCACTTTCTGAATGTGAATCTTATAATCTGAGGGTGTCTCTGCAGCAGTTCCTGGTGTGAGAGAAAACCTCCACTCTGTCCTGATGAATTCTGATGATGAGCCAGAAATCAGGCATGAGCGGCGTCTGTCTCTCCTGCTCATTCATAGTGGGTCCGTCACACTCAGAATCACTGCCGCCTCCATCATAACCTGACACACACACACAGCACCATGAGGAATGATGCCTGTGATGTTTTATCATGCTGTGTGTTGAGTCCAGGCTGCCCTGACTGGAGACGACGCTCTGAACTCGACTGGGCCGCAGTTTCCCACTGCCTGAAAGCAACAGGAATCAAAGCCGCTTAGAATAAAAAAATATTAACTTTATTATTAGAGTCTAACAAACAAACAAAATCACTGCACCAGAAAACATCCAAAAAGTCGACATGTATAAACCACAATAATCCAAAAGAAATAATCACAAGATCCAAAATCATGTGACATATTCAACTGTTATTGATCTTTGTTTTAAAGGAATAGTTCACCCCAAAATAAAAATCTGCTGAAAATGTCCTCACATTTAGGTCATCTAAGATGTAGATGCGTTTGTTTCTTCATCAGATTTGGAGAAATGTAGCATTGCATCACTTGCTCAGCAATGGATGCTCTGCAGTGAATGGGTGCCGTGAGAAACAGCTGATAAAAACATCACAGTAATCCACAAGCAATCCACACCACTCCAGTCCATCAGCTAACATCTTGTGAAGCCAAAAGAAACAAATCCATCATTAAGACTTTTTAACTTCAGACTTCTGGCCAAAATCAAAAAGTTCAAACAATGTTCTCCCTCAAACCAAAAACCACACCCACATATTTCTCAAACAAAAAAATCCACCCCCGCTCATATTTATCTAAACATATTTTTTCCTTATAAAGATCAGACCACTTTTGGATTTGTTTCTTACAAACATGCAGCTTTTTGCTTCACGAGATCTTAACTGATGGACTGGATCTGATTATGTGGCCAACTGTCACTGGTTTTGTGTCTTGTTTATGTTTGTCTTTGTCGTCAGCACATGGCCTTGCTAATTGTGTTCTCGGCCATCCCCTTATTCATTCCTCATCATTCTATGTCACCCTCACTCTGTTCACCTCATGAACGATTTGCTTGTTTGTGGTCATTTTTTTGTCTTGTAGCGGTTAACATTCCCTGTTTTTGGTTTCTTGTGCCTGTTTTGTCTAGTCGGTTGTTTTTGATTGACTATGCTGTTGTTCTTTTGCTTTAGACTTGATTATTTTTGTTTTTTCTCAGTCCTGATTCTTGGTTTAGTTCAGACCAATTGGTAATTTGGACTTTACTTTATTAGTTCATTGGTTTATATTTTCCCTTGTCTTGGTGTTTAATGTTGTGTTTTCTGTGGCGCTTTGTCGTGTCCTAGTCTCTTGTTAGCGTTTGTCCTGTTTTGACGTTCCCGTGTGTTCCTGCCCTGTGTCTTGGTCGGCGGTCACCTATGTTTGAGGCTCATGCTCGCTATGAGGCCTTGTGTGGTCTTCTCTCATCAGCCTTGGTCTTGCCGCCCCCCTTCGTTGCCAATGTATTCTGCAAGTTTCCTGAAGCTGACTCAGTGGCCTTCTTAGATGTCCTGTTATTGTGTTCCTGTTGATGCAGCTTTTGGCTTCACAAGACATGAACTGATGGACTGGAGCTGATTATTGTGATGTTTTTATCAGCTGTTTGGACTTTGGCTTCACAAGACATGAACTGATGGACTGGAGCTGATTATTGTGATGTTTTTATCAGCTGTTTGGACTCTTATTCTGACGGCACCCATTCACTGCAGAGCATTCGCTGATGAACAAGTGATGAAATGCTACATATCTCCAAATCTGATGATGAAACAAACTCATCTACATCTTGGATGGCCTGAGGGTGAGAACATTTTCAGTTTTAAATTTTCTATTTTTGGTTAAAATATTCCTTTATGATGACTCTTGCACATGCCACTGTAATTGCCATTGAAATGCTTTGTTGTCTTTTTCATCCTCATAGTATGCAAGCCTTTTTTGCAACTTTTCACCTCATTAGAGTCCAGTGTTGGGAATGTTACTTTGGAAATGTAACAGGTTACAGATTATGAGTTGCCCTATTTAAAATGCAGTAAGTAGTGTAACTATTTAAATTGCTTTATTAAAGTAATGTAACTGCTTGCATTTGATTACTTTTTGATTAGGCTACTTTTCAAAATTCAAATTTCAAAATTTTTCTAAACTGGTAATCATTCTAAAACATGTAAAGCAGGCAGGGTTAACCTTACAGTACTACTCAACATTATACCTGTCTGATTTTCAAAATCCTTCATCACTTGAATTAAGATTATACTAATATAATTTCAAAGCACAGCCACCACAAACTTTAGACTTTAGCACCTCTTTTTACTTTGAGATTGTTCTGAGGTAAAATACAGATTTAAAATCATATCATATCATAGTTTATATCATAGTAATCATATATAGTTTAATAGTTTCATATGTTTTGGGTCAGTTTTTTAATGTTCTCTTTAAAGCTGCATTTATTTGATTAAAAATACAGTAAAAACAATAATATTGTGGAATATTATTACAATTTAAAATAACTGTTTTTTTATGTAAATGTATTGTAAAATCTAATTTATTCCTGTGATCAAAGCTGAATTTTCAGCATCATTACTCCAGTCTTCAGTGTCACATGATCCTTCAGAAATCATTCTAAGAAACATTTCTGATTATTATCAATGTTGAAAAGAGTTGTGCTGCCGAATATTTTTTGTGGAAACCATGATACTTTTTATTTTTCAGGATCCTTTTTAATAAAAAGAAAGTTCAAAACAGCAGCATTCATTTAAAATAAAAATCTTTTGTAACATTATAAACATATTTGATTTTTTTATGCATCCTTGCTGAATAAAACTAATTCTTAAAATTGAATACAAATAAATGTTAATTTCTTACATAGTGAAAATCATACAGAACTTGTGACAGTGTATGCTTTGTTGAAAAAGGCAATCCCAAAATGCACTGCAATGTGAAAAATCCTGTTTGAGACTGTGGTCAAAGTCAAACGCAGAGGAATCACTGAATTAAATATAAATTCATGTTAAAACATTTTAAAAAGTGTGCAAGGTGGCTAAATGATGCCTGGGTTAATTTTTTCATCAAGTACTGTACATTTTTTTTACTTTACATTTAAGTACAGTACAGTTTAGTTTTTTACTTTTTAATTACCATACAGTTTTTATTTAACTTTTAGGTACAGTACATTTTAATTTAATCATTTAAGTTTTTTATTTACCTGTATGTAAGCACAGTGCAGTGCTAATGTTCAAACTGTGTTTACAATGTTTAAAGTGGCTGACAATAATGAATAATAAATTAGGAATAAAACGGCCTCGATTTTGAGTTGAGTTTCATGTGAGGCGTGCCACTTATATGCAGGGCATTTCGTAACTTTTACTTTCCATTTCAGACAGTATGCTGATTTATAAGACAGCGGCCCATGTGGCAATAGACATCAAGTCAACTTTGTTAAATCTGAGTGTTACATTTACTTAAACCACACTTTATTTTAAAGTTAATGTGAAAACTTCATCATTAAACAAATGCAATGCATTTCTTCAGGTATGGTTTTAAAGATTGCTGATAATTACCTCAGTGTCGGGCTCTTTTCTCTTGGACTCTGTTTCTCTGTTTGCTGATGCTCTGGCTCCGTCCTCCACCTCAGGACACAGGCTGCTCTGCCGAGACGTTGAGTACTGAGCAGAGATGTTAGACAGCTGTCTCATGGCCTGAAGCCTGAGAAACTGCTGTTGACTCAGTGAGATGTAGTGGAAGTTGTGCTGCTCGGCGTTCAGCAGGTAACCAGGAAGCGATAACCTCTTGAACTCCTGCAGCGAGGAAGCAGGGACGTGTTATTAAACAGCAGGGAAGAACATGATCTCGTTCCTGACCTTTGCTGAGGAGTCTTATCACCAATAATAGAGGTCATCACATGAGTTCAAACCTCTTGAAACTTTACCAGCGACTGCTCGGGACCAAATACGAACTGCAGAGGAATGACCTCACAGTGGCACGGGCGGCCGCTGGAGCGACACACTTTCTGCAGCGTGGAGGAGCTGATAAAGACGAGTGCCGCAGAGCAGAGACTATCTCATCCTCCAACAGCCAACGGATCTGAGACAGATCACAGACAGGGTTATGATGTTAAATGTGACCATGGACCACAAAACCATAACTATTTGAAAATCTGGAATCTGAGGGTGCAAAAAAATAAAAAATATTGAGAAAATCACCTTTAAAGTTGTCCAAATGAAGTTCTTAGCAATGCATATTACTAATTAAAAATTAAGTTTTGATGTATTTATGGTAAGAAATTTATAAAATATCTTCATGGAACATGATCTTTACTTAATATCCTAATGATTTTTGGCATAAAAGAAAAATCTATAATTTTGACCCATACAGTGTATTTTTGGCTACTGCCACAGGTATACCCCAGCAACTTAAGACTGCTTTTGTGCTCCAGGGTCACATACAGTACTGTATATTTTATTATTTAATTATTATAAATGTATACATTATATAAACTTTATTACAAGCATTAATTAATCATTGCTAAATGCGACATTTACCAACGCATTGTTAAAATGAAAAGTTGAATCTGGAAATATTATTTAATGGAACTGAGCTAACATGAACTAACAATAAATAGTTGTATTTCTATTAACTAATTTTAACAAATATTAAAAAAATACTACAAATGTATTTCTCACTGTTAGTTAACTAGGGCAAAGCATTACTAATGGGACTTACTGTAAAGTCTTTCTAATAATTGTTTGGGAAGATGAAGATTATTATTATTTAACAATGTAATATTATTAAATAAATAAAAAAAAACACTTATTTTCATTTAATTTTCACTCTCACCTCATCCATGGTGGCTAAAACAGCCATTTTGTGCGGAACAGGAAGTTTGGACAGGGGATCTCCAGGCATACTGCAGAAGACGACAAAATAAAAAGTTATTACTCAAGATATTTGGGCTCTGAACGCTCACCTTTCCACACTGACCCCACGCGCAGGCCATCCAGATTAGCCATGAGCTCCTCATCGGAGGGACGAGGGCTGTCCAGGAGAGCTGATCTCAGACGTGTACCTACAGCACATGCACAGAGAACTATCAGGATCACTCCAGCTGTTTGATTCTTTCCCAAATCTCTTCACGAACACTGACCTGTTGTGGTGGAAGTCAGGAGTCATGACCTCGATCTCCAGAGGCAACGTGAGCACGAAGATATCAAGAGTGACAGACAACTCGTTCAGAACCACTGACCGAAGATTCTCAGCGTTCTTAAGACAGGTAATGACTTCACCTGTATTTTATTATTATTATTTTTTTATTTTATATTTTCTAACATTACTGAAAATACATGAACCAGGTTAAAACTAACCAGAGGGATAAAACTCAATATATTTATAGTTTCATCCCTTTAAACCAATGAATTTCCATGATTTTTCATGAGTTGTTAGTTATTTTAAATTATATAATTTATTCATATTTTAAATTAACATTTATTTTTATAATTTTTCGTGTCTCTTTTTTTGAGTTCAACATTTTCATCTTATTTTCATTTCAGCTTAATTTCGATTAATTAAATAAATTTTTAGTTTTAGATTTATTTTTAGAAAAACAATAACGTTTTATTTTTAATATTAGTTAGCAATAACAACACTGTTGATCGGGATTTTGCAATCACAAAACCAAACTTTTATGCAAAAAATAATTAGGACATTAAGTAAAGATCATGTTCATGAAGATATTTTGTATATTTCCTACTCTAAATATATAAAATTTTCATTAGTAATATGCATTGCTAAGAACTTCATTTGGACAACTTTAAAGGAAATTCTATCAACACAAAAATTATATTTTTCAGCACCCTCAGATTCCAGATTTTCAAATAGTTGTATCTCGGCCAAATATTGTCCTAGCATAACAAAAAGCTTATTTATTCAGCTTTCAGATGATGTATAAATCTCAATTTCGAAAAATTGACCCTTATGACTGGTTTTGCGCTCCAGGGTCACATATATTGAGCCAATCCTTGAAATAAATACATTTGAATGATTAAATGTCTTATTTTTAAATGATTACGTTACATTCACAACCAAAATCGTCATGACTTTTCCAGGTCACGACCATAAGCTAATCAGCATAAGACCACCTACATTTACATATGTATTTATGCATATATGTATTTAACAAATTATTATTTAGTAATATTAACGTGATTTTTAATGTGAAAAAGAGAGCCAGTCATAACAAAGCTCATTTACATATAAAACAAAGCTCACTGACAATCGTAATAATTTACATTTGCACATAGAAATCAGAAATAGCAAATATACAGTACAGTTAAGATACAAAATGATTAATTTTTTGGTCAATAAATCTTGACTGATGCTGTTAGTGGACTTCTAAATGCAACAAAAGTGTAGAATATGACTCTGTTAAGCACACAGAGTATAAACTCAGACAGATTGGCAGTATTTGCGTGAGCATGGGGCAGGTGAGGTGCACGAACAGAGGAGGCATCTCAGGCTGCGGACCCTCCACTTCCAGCAGAGAGTCTCCGTCCAGAATACTGAAGGAATCCTCGTCCTGGTTCACCGTGTTGGAGTCCGACGGAGACTCGCCTTCACCTGCTCCCTGTCCTCCAGACCCCGCTCCGCCATTCCCACAATCCTGATACTCCACCTCCAGATCCGTGTCACTCTCCATCACGATGCAGCAGCCCGACACGTTCTCTGTGCATACACAAAGGATAAATACAAATTCAAGTTAGCTAACAAATTCACATAAACTATACAAAAAAATGTTCATTCATCAGTGCTGTTGCACTATAGCTGTGCATGCAAGGAAAATATTATTAATCAATAATATGACAGCAAACTTTTCACAATCCATCTGAAGCATCGTTCATCTTCATCTTAACACTTATTTTCTTTATGTATGACGCGCATTTAGTGAGAGAAATATTACTGTTAGACACTTGTGCGCTTATGTTCCAAATTGCATTAAAACAAATGTGAACTTTATTAAAACAGCCTGAGGTGGACACACAGATACAGAAGATGTTAAAGGTAGCAAACTGAACATTCACACTGAACCATGTCTAAACGTCTTCTGTGGCAAGTTCAGCTTCAGACACCTCACAGTCCTCGCTGACTCTCCACTCTCCGTCTTTGTCTGAATCCTCCTGCAGACGGAAAACAGTGCCAGAAACCATTCATGTTTACAAAGTCCTGCTAAAAAGATGAGCGCTGATTTGACACTGATTTGACCAGGTACCCAGTGTTGTTGACTAAAATAAAATAAAACTTTTTTTTTTTTTTTTTTTATGTGTGCATCTTTAAAATGAAAATACAGTGTATTAAAACAAACACTTCTGTGAATGTATATCTTTTAGTTCATACTGTCAGTAAGATGTTCCAGTCAGTAAGATGTTAATTTAGTAACAGGCAAAATCAGATAAGGACAAAGAAGGAAAGAATCAGTTCAGTATCACTATACAACTATAAAAATAATAATATTTGAATTATAAAAATGAAACAAATCTTTAAATAAACAAATATTACTATTGCAAAAAGACTATTTACTATGAAATAAAAACAACGACAACAACAACAATAAAAACAACAAATAATAAATAATAATAATAACCTATAGAGCTTTTATTTTGATGGAAAAACACAGTGAGACCTTAAAGCTTCTCTTTGGACAATAGTTGGTAAAATAGTTGGTGCATTTTGCACTTTCAAATGCATGTACAAATGACCAAAATATATATAACACATCACTATATAATTTGAATTATTAAATATTAAAATGAATTGATATATTTAAATTATTTTATGTCTTAGTAAATATAATATTAGAATATTTTGTATCTTTTTACCTATTCACAGTCAGTTCAGACTGCAAACTCTTAACATAATGACCTGGGGCCTTTTTCATAAAACAAGTTCATTTTATGAACACATTTTCTGCCCCAATTCATGTTAATGAAATGCGTTATGTACATTCGCAAGTATTTATATATCAAACTAATGTTTGTTTGTTTTTACTGTAGATCCACAAGACTGAGATAGTAAATATTTTAAATCAAATTAATTAATTAAATACCTGTTATTTAGACAAACATGAAAAAATCAAGTATGGGGACAGGGTGATTCCCATTAATAATCTCAGTAATGAGACACTAATGAATAACCATTGAGAACAATGTGAATTACATAAAAAACTGAATGAAATAATAAAATAATAAAATAAAAAACAATCTGGACATTTAATCGAAAAAAGGCCAGATTCAAAGCAATAATGAGAATTAGCCTTTTTTTTTTTTTTTTTTTTTTTTTTTTTTTGCATTACTCTAATGAGAATTCGGGACATACATGTGCTTAAATGCTTTCTTATTTTTTTATTTTTTTATTTTTATTTTTTACTTATTTATTTATATTTTTATTTTAAATGAATAATAAAATAAATAATGGTTATTTAAAAATGTATGGACTCTACACTAAAGAGAATTCAGGACCTAAATGTGCTTAAGTGCTTAAAAAAATATTTTTTGTTATTTATTTATATTTTTATTTTAAAATAATAAAAGACACGTGGTAACATTTTACAATAAGGTTCCATTTGTTAACTACATAGGTTAATGAAAACTAACAATAAAAAAATACTTAAAAGCATTTATTAATCTTAGTTCATGTTGATTCCAGCCAAAAGTTGTATTAATGTTAATTAACAGACCTGTGCTAATATGGACTAACAATAAACAGCTGTATTTTTACATTAATAAAGATTAATAAATACTGTAACATGTATTGCTCTTTGTTAGTTAATGTTAGTTAAAGAATTAAATACAGTTAACAAATGTAACCTTATTGTAAAATGTTACCATAAATGTAATTACAAATGTCTTTTCTCAATACAGTAATGTGTTTTTTTTTTTCCCCCCTTTTACTAATGAGAAATCAGCAGATAAATGTGCTTAAATATTTTCATGCTTATTTATTTAACTTTGTATTTATTTAAGCTTTATGCATAGCTATGCATATGTTGGCGTGTGACCTTTGACATAGCTCTGGTAGTAGTGTTCCTGGAGCAGGCTGCAGTAGTTGGCCAGTTCTTTGTGTTTGTGAGTGTGCGTCACGATCCCCCCACAGGAAGATGCTCCTCCGCTCCCCAGAGACACACACCCGAGACACACACAAACACAAACACAGGTAACAGCAGGCCACAATCTGCCAGACATTTTCTACAACACTACACCAGCAGAAGCAAGCGCAGCTGAATTACAGCCCTTCAAATACATACAAAAAAAACAAATTATTAATAAAATAAAGAAGTACATTTATTTTACAACACTCAAAAAATAAAAAAAAAAAATAAATAATTAAATAGTGTTAAATTTATTTTCAATTTCTGAAAAAAAAGAGACACCTTTATGAAAATGCAATAGTGTTAGAAAACAGAGAGACAACATGCAACAACCACATCTGTCCAACATTTGTACAAGAAGCAAATGCATGCTTTCTGTTTTTCAGATTTTATTAATTTGGGTCTATATTTACTAACAGAAAAACGGTGATTATAGACTCCAGAAAGTGTAATAAATATGTTTAATTAATTATTTTAAAATATCAGTTCTTAATGGCTAGTTGCTGATGGTCTTGATATTAAATATCAGTGGCCAAAACATCAGAGTATAATACTTTATATTAAGCAGCACAATAGCACAGTGCAATAGGATTTCTTTTATCTGCAGTCCAGCGGATCATCAAATATAAATACTAGTCGTGTTTACTGCTGAAGAGCACAGGAATATATCAAACCAGCTTTAAAAGCATGCAAAACAGATTTACAGCCATGAAGCAACAACACCCGAGATTTATACGGCATACATACGTCAATAAAGCAGGAAAAATACATTTAAAGTGCAGCCTAAGACTTGGGTTGCTCAGATGAGCACTGAGTACTCAGACAAATAATAATAATCAATAATAAAAGATATCACAGTACACACACACATATACTTCCCTATGTAAACAATAAAAGAGGACTTTTATTTTCGATGCGATTAATCGTTTGACAGCACTAACATATACATATAAACATACATATAATTTGTTGCATTTATATAGCGCTTTCTAGACACTCAAAGTGCTTTACGATGTGTTTGGACTATTGAGCTCTAATTGGTGTGGCATTGACAGACGATGCACCTGTGAATGTAGCTGGCAGGAAAGTGAGCAGGATCTGCTGATGGCTGATGTATTTGGCATAACATTTCCAGTGAGGAGATAAGCTGCCCTGCTCCGCGCCAGCTGGCTCCCCATCTACAAGATCTGCATTACTGAAGCTCTGCCAGGAACCTGCTCCGCGCCAGCTGGCTCACCACACACACACACACACACAAACACACACACACACACACACACACACACACACACACACACACACACTGTAAAAACTCTGCCAACAACAGAAGGATAAGTACACTGCCGTTTGAAAGTTTGAGGTCAGTAAGATATTTAATTTTTTATGAAAGAAATTAATATTTTTAATGAGCAAATACACATAACACTGATCAAAAGTGACAGTAAAGACATTTATAATGTTACAAAAGATTTATATTTCAAATTAATGCTGCTCTTGAAAAAAAAGTATCATGGAAGCAGCACAACTTTTCAACATTGGAAAGAAAAAATCTCACTGACCACCAACTTTTGAACACCGGTTTGCATGTTTCACTTACATAACACAAGTAATAACTAACTCTGATGCTGAAGTGAGAAGAGTCAAACTGTTAAAGCTGTAAAAAAAAAAAGGCCTTGTGGGGTTTTTGCAGGTCAGTATTGTGAGTTATGAGCAGGGTCCAAAATGTGAGTGGAAAACAATCTGAGAAGAATATAATATACATTTATTTCATTTTATTTGATTTTTCATTAATTTATTTTGATATATTTTTATAAATATTTCTAACAAGCCATGATTTTTGTATTTAATTAAAATTTATTTGTACTGGAAATATAATTATTATTATTATTTTTTATTTTATTTTTTTTGTGTTTTCCCCTTGGATATAAGCGATGGACTAATGTGCAGCTGTAACTAGTAAGGACTGATGCTAGCAACGGCAAGGTCAGAGGTTCTATTCCCAGGCAGCATTAAATTGACGTAAAATTTTCCTCTGTGGTAAAAGATGTGCGAGTTGAACACTTTAGTTTCATCGCCGTAGGTCAGACATCATTCCTGTCATATGTATTATGCTCCTGATAAAGTAACCAGGCAACTTGAAAGTAACTCTGAAAGTAAAAGACTGTTTGACACACGTGTGTGGACTGGTTGTGAGTGTAGCTGAGCTGTAGTATGAGATGATGCACCTGTAGTGTGCTGGAGGAGCCCGTCACCTCTTTACTGCTTCCTACAGAGAAAGAACAGTGTCCTGCCTCTCCAGAGGCTTCAAACTCTCTTCTGAAAACACACAGAGATAAACACAGTGAGGGAAGATCAGGGGTCAGATTCTTCTTATGTCTCTAGTAATTGCTAATAAAACAATTAAAGGTCATTTGGGTTGTCTGGCATCCATTAGCGTGAAGTCTTTCAATTAGTGTGTTTTAATTCATCTACTTAGTCTAAACGTCTTGTTTAGCTTTGGGTCGAGGTGATACTTATGTTATTTAAAAAGCCTCTTCTGCTCACCAAGGCTGCATTTATTTGATCGGAAATTCTAAAATATTAGAAAATCTGAAAATAACTCTTTTCTGTCAGAATATATTATTATGTCTGTGCTCAAAGCTGAATTTTCAGCATCATTACTCCAGTCTTCAGTGTCACATGATCTTCAGAAATCATTCTAATATGCTGATTTACTGCTCAAGAAACATTTCTGAATATTATAAATGTTGAAAACAGTTGTGCTGCTGAATATTTTTGTGGAAACCATGATTCATTTTATTTTACAAGATTCTTTGATGAATAGAAAGTTAAAAAGAACAGCATTTATTTAAAACAGAAAAAAATCTTTTGTAACATTGCAAATGATTTTACTGTCACTTTTGATCAGTTTAATGCAGCCTTGATAAATAAAAGCATTAAGTGTGTGTTTTGGATGCATGAATGTTATAGACATTTTAGCATTAAAAACAAAAACAAAAAACAAATCACCTTTAATGAGAGAAAGTGAGAATGGAGCCACATGACTGTCTCTTCCCGCTCTGGGATGTGATGCATGAATGCCACATGATCACCATGGGTCAGTGGGATCTCTTGATCACTGAGCTCATTCTGCAGAGAGCCGTGGAAGAGGTTCAGGAGGAGATCGTTGGGCAGACAGGAGGCGCTACGGGAGGCGTCCGCTTGACCCTCTGTTAAAGGTCAAAGGTCAACCGGAAAACAGTTAAATAAGGCCCAGTGTTCACTGATTTGGATAAAGGAATATGAATGTAAGAAAGGATAGGACGAGGTCTGCATGGGCTTTAAACTGAAGCCCGAACCCGGCCCGTACCCGAGATCGTCTGACCCAAGCGGCACAGTGAAATTTAGAGCCCGAACCCAAAAATCTTTTGGATTTTTTTCACAACAAATATCCAATTTAATTTTTTTTGTAAAACTGACGGACTTCACGATCGCATGCAATGGTCAGTAAACAAATGCATGTAAAGAAACAGATTCATCAAGGCTCGGCCAGTTCACAAGGCAAAAGAAAAAACACTTGCCAGTTATGAAAGTTTATGAACATCAGGTGCACTGGTCACATAAACTCTGCGACAAGACGATAATTCTTCCACCGTGCAAATTATGGTCATTTTCGTCAGTTAAGGCTCATTAGCATTCGGCCTGCTTTTAATCAGACACAGAGATGCAGTGCAGTAAGATCGCATTTATTTGAATTAATTAATTACATAATTCGGGCTCGGGTCAGGTAGTAGACCTCTAGCTGAGGTGGATGGAGGATGGAGTCGTACCTCGGCTGAAGGTGTAGAAGAAGAGCTCGATCTGCTGGCACTTGGGCAAGAGTTTCATCAGGTGGAGCTGGAAAGGCACAGTGTGTATGCAGTCATCAGCAGCAGCACCTACAGGAGCAACACATCACACTAAGCATCAGAACTCATCCGACTGAGAGGAAGGAGACGGGTGATGGTGCACGTTTGTACCTGGAGCATCTCTGACGCTGCTGAGAGGACACACCTGCTCTTTATTCTGACACAGCTGGATGAGGTATTCAAACGTGATCATCGTCGTCATGCACGACAGATCACAGGGAAAAATCTGGAACGGAAAAACACACAATTTTTGCATTATTGACACACTGTTTTCCTAATTAATGTTGTTCAGTTGCTTTGACGCAATCTTTTTTGTTTAAAGCGCTATATAAATAAAGATGACTTGACTTGACTTGACAATTCATAAGCTTTGACTGTCAGATCTCAGTAAAAATCAAAACCGGCCCTATTTACGTTCTTACAAAATCTTCCTGGTGTTATTAGGAAGAATTCACCAATGCATTATTCTAAAGAAAAAAAAATATATATTATATATATAGAAAAAGTGTTTGTTTGTATTTTGAATTAAATTTTACTTTTATATTTTCTGTTTTATTTTTAATTTTAGATAAAGTTTTAGTAATTCTGTTGTGTTTTTGTAACTTTAATTTTTTTTTTTTTATATCTAATAAGTTTTTATTATGTTTTAGTGTTTAGTTTTTCTTTTTTTTATTTATTTAGTTTTTTTTTTTTTTTTTAGTACATAACAAAAATGAGAAATCCCTCTTTGGTAACTAGCTGAAATTAAGTAAGTTAAATTATAAATTTATTTATACAATAGGTTTTAACGTTTTCATTATTTTAAATAATATAAACATTAACTGAAATAATATATATATATTACATACTTCATTAAATAAATATATATATATATAAAAATAACACAACAAACAACATTACATACTTCATTCAGGCAACATTTCTCTTTTTTAACTTGTACTAAACTAACAAAAAGTCGAGTCAAGTCAAGTCACCTTTATTTATATAGCGCTTTAAACAAAAAAGATTGCATCAAAGCAACTGAACAACATTAATTAGGAAAACAGTGTGTCAATAATGCAAAAAACTAAACAAAACTAAAATTAAAGTGATAAATATAATTAAAAAAAATCTAAATATTAATAAAACCTGCAACAGTTTTTAATAAAATTAGAATTATAAAAAATCTAATATCATTACTAACCACAGTCAAGTCCCAGATTTAGTAAAACAGGTATAATTACTTGGTATCTATTGTATTTATCTATGATATTTAGATTTTTTTGTTTATTTTCTGTGACATGTCACATGTAAGTGTCAGTCACGATGATGTCACTAATAGCCTGAGGGATCTCCTGGTAGGTGAGCTTCTGAAAGTGTCTCTGCTGCTCCAGTGAGCTGCAGACAGCTCCGCTCTGAGGCTCCACCCAGCACTCCGTCACCAAATTCAGCTCTGTGTCCACATCTATGGCCTCCACCTCAGTGTCACTGTCATCATCTGTGGAGAAACTGGAGACACCACACCAAAAACAGACAGAGTCAAACCAAACGGCCATTATAACACAATGAGTGGCTTCCAGGCACCCCTAACTCAATTTAATCCAGGAGGGCGGTGGAGCCTCATATATATATATATATATATATATATATATATATATATATATCCCACTCCTATCGGGAAGCCCAATCGCAGCACCATGCAGAGAGCTTTAGAGATCAGACGCACCAGATAGAAGGAGACGGGCGGCAACTCAGAGGCACTGTGGGAATAATGCTTGTTAAAACACTGCTAAACTGCTCCGTAAATTTGCCAAATAAACTGTGGATGAAACTTTAATCATATTATATATACACAATTACCATTTTAATTAAAATTTTAATAAATTTTTTATTTTTATACATTCCAATTAATATATTTTTTATATTTATTCTGTGTTTTTGTCATTTTTAGTAGATTAAAAGAATAGGTTTTTTATTCACATAATTTTATCAAATTTTAATAAAAAATTTTTTATATTTATTCTGTGTTTTTGTCATTTTTAGTAGATTAAAAAAAATTATTTTAATACATAAAGGTAAACTAAATTAAAAATGAGAAATGTTGCCTTGGCAACTAGCTGAAATAAATAGGTTTTAATATTATATTTTGTTTCAGTTAACATTTTATTTCATTTTATTTTACATTTTTTACAATTTTTTACATTTTATTAAAATTACAAGAAATGTTTCTCTTTTTTATTTTAGTTTTAGTTTACTGTAATAACTCTGGGATTAAACTCTGTCACATACATCGAGAAAAAAAACTAAAATAAAATTTAACAATATTTGATGAAAAATGAATGAAATTAGAAATGTTGCCTTGGCAACTAACTGAAAATAATGTTCAAGTTGAAGTATAAAAATGACAATCTAAAGCCAAAATATAGAATTATATAGAAATACCTTAAAAATGACCAAAGCATATAACAGAAATAATAAAAAAAAATCATAATGAAATGTAAAAATAAGAGTTAATTCAAAATATCAATAAATAATATAATAGTTTTAAAAAATAATAAAATAAAATAACACAGGTCAACTAAAATGTCTGAATGTGGGAAATATATCTGAATCTATTGTGGGAATAATGTGAATATAAATATTAGATGAAAACTGAAAATTAGAAATGTTGTCTTGGCAACAAACTGAAATAAATACTTTAAAGTCAATGTATAAAAATCTCTAAAACTAAAGCTGAAATAAAAATCAATTAAAGCTATATAGAAATATTTCTATATAACAAAAAAGAAAAAGAGAAAATGTAAAACATTTTTTACAAATTTAAATAAAAGTTAATTCAAAATATAAATAAATAATATAACAGTTGAAGACTACTTAAATAACACTGGTGACCTAAAAATGTCTAAATGTGGGAGAAATGTCTAAATCTACTGTGAGAATAATGCTTGTTAAAACACTGCTGAATTGCTCTGTTATTTGGCAACCGAACTACACATGCACCTGTAAATAAGTCTGACGTATGAGTATCCCTCCACCAGGACCAAACTGCTCCAGTCCCTGAGCAGCGAGGTGAGCGCTGAGTGAGAGAAAAAAACCTAAAGAGCCAACAGACAAAATGTGTAAGTGACGTGTGCCAGTAAAAAACCTAAAGAGCCAACAGACTCAGGTGTGCATTATTTTTCTAATAATTCAACGGCCCGTCGTCATTCCTTACTTGAATCACAGCTTAAATAGTGTTTTTGACATCGACAAACCCAAGTGCATTTTACCTCAAAACTTGCGTCTAGTTAACTTTCTAAAGTAGCAATCGCTTCTCGGGTCGACATTAACACACTGACAAAATTATATTCAGAATTAAAAAATTTTTATACCACTTTTTAATGTGTGATTGTGTAATGGTTTTCACGAGATACCAACCTTTCGCGAACTTGCTTCCAACACTCGTTTCTCATGGAGACGCGGTGTGCACGGAGGGGAGGGCTGTGCGCGCGCGAGTAACGTTATGTGAGAGAGACGCGTGAGTGAGAGACGCAGGGAAATGAAATGCAGCTGAACGTTTGCTCTATGAAAGACATTGACAAAGACGAAAACTAAGGACATTAATCTATAATTTTATTTTATTTTAGTTAGTTTTGCCAAACACACATTACAGTTTTGGTTAGTTATCGTTTTTTTTGTAATGCCTCTTTTTTATTTTTATTTCAGTTAACACAATTTTTTTTTCCCAACTAGTTTTCGTTTTTTTTTCGTTCGTTTTCGTTAAAGATTATAACCTTACTATTACTTTTCCGACAACGTTAAGTCGTCTCACCCGACAACGCGACAATCTCCTTCTAGGGCCGCTCATGCAGGCTCAGCTCAGGTGCCGGTCGCGTGCAGCGCTGCAGCCACGTAAAGAGAGTTTGCCCTTCCCCTACCGACTTTCACTTTCGGACGGGTGCCCAAATATGGAAGTGAGTGAGGCTTTGCGATTTTTTTTTTATTTTTTTATTTTTTTATCTAGGCCTACGTGAAATTCTGCATCCATTGTACGATTTTTTTTATTTATTTTTTTTCCACCTCGGAAGGGCAACGTGAGTCGAGAAGGGCATATGGGCACATCCCCGTGCACGTGCTTCGGGACCGCTCATAACACATACAAGACACGGGATGGTACTGAAGCTACCGATACTGCCAGCGTTGTGCACGTGCTTCGGGACCGGTTTGAACAGAGAGAACCATGCAAACCAAAACAGTTTACAGCCATTGGGAATAAATGAAAACTGACATTTTCATACCAACTCAAATTGAAATTTTTTTAAGTAACTTTCCCAACACTAGTTGGACCACGCTATATTAACCACTGAACAATCCAGGCTGTGTCATGCTCCAGAATGACAGCGATGCAGCGATGCATGTGCAGCCAGCACTGCCAGAAGTTGGCATCCATGGACAGGACAGGCTTCCAGTAGGATGCAAACTGTGATTGGCTGGAGTCTTTAGAGCCACTGTGCTGGAGGGAGAAGACCTGATGGAGAACAGGATTGTGTTTAACGTTAATATCACTAAAACACAACAAAAATCTGAAGCTTAGTGTACTACATTGCCATTTATGTAATTTAAGAGATGCTTTTATCCCCACTGTTTGGATTCAGTATCATTTTTATATGTTTTTGAAAGATGTCTCTTCTGCTTATGAGGATTGCATTTATTTGATCAAAAATACAGTAAAATTGTGAAATATTATTATAATCTCAAGTTGCTGTTTTCTATGTTAATCTGTTGTGAAATCTAATTTATTCCTGTTGTCAAAGCTGAATTTTCAACATCATTACTCCAGTCTTCAGTGTCACATGATCTTCAGAAATCATTCTAATATGCTGATTTGTTACTCAAGAAACATTTCTGAATATTGTCAATGGTGAAAACAGTTGTGCTGCTTAATATATTTGTGGAAACTTATTTGTATTTTTCAGGATTCTTTAATGAATAGAATGTTTATTTAAAATTCATTTATTTGAAATATAATTCTTTTGTAACATTATAAATATCTTTGCTGTCACGTTTGATCAATTTAAAGCCCGATATACTTCAAACAAAATCAAAGAACGAACTGATATGACGTCATTTCTAATAAAATCAGACCAAAACGAAGTTCGTTTTGAGTTCGTTTCGGCAGTTCGAAACAGCTGACCAAAGCGAACTTTCTGGCACAGATATATCCGCACCTGTATGATCGCTTGCGGAGAGATTTTAAAGATTCAGAGAAAGCATTTAATTCCTAGAAAGAAAATGCAACAAGCTTGGTGTCGACGACCCGGAGTTATGCAAAAAGCGACGCAGAGAAACATCCGAGACAAGTTTTCCAAAGCCATGAAAAAAATGAAAGGAAAGAGTAAAGATATAAGGTAGCAAGTACCAAATAAATGTTTCAAATAAATGTTATACCATACTGCTGCTGCTGTTCTTTTAATAAGCAAATTTGAAGGGTATACAATAAATGAAATGCCAAACAAACATACAATAATAAACCTTTGTTTTTATCATATTTATATTTTATCAAATATAAAAAGGTGTAAAAATGTATCCAGTTCAATAAAATAAATGAACACTAATAAAATAAAGTAACAAACTGACTCCAATATTTTTTTTCTACATCATGCTAAATTTTTCAGACTATGAAACATTCACACTTCCCATAAAGGACTGATTATTGTTCTTTGTATTGCAAACATGATACTTGACTCTGAACTGCTGCTTCATTATTCTTTTGTTATATTCTGACCATTGGTGCCCGTCTGACACCTAGATTGCCTACACTTCATCATTTCAACGTTGTTGTGTTTAGGGGATGCGAGCAAGCGTTGAGAGTTATGTTTACATTAATCTACACCCTGCCTCCAGCAGTGCAGGGGTGTCAGAATGTTCGAAAACAGTATACTGTCGCTCAGCATTTTCAAACTTCTTTTTGCCCCCAGACGAAGAATGAAAACGAACTTCGTTTGAAGTATACCGGGGCCTTAATGCATCCTTGGTGAAAACAAATCATGCTGACCCCAAACACTCACCGGTGCGGTGGATCCAGGTGGGATGTAAAACAGAGGAACCCCATTTGTGCTTTCGGGGGTGGTGTAGTGCTCTGGGATGGAATTAAAGGACTGCAGGTGCACCAACATCTGGGGTCTCATTTATAAAACTCTCCGTAGATTTCATCCTAAAAGTGTACGTAGGCACAAAAGCTAGATTTTGCGCACGCACAAAAGTTTTCAGATTTATAAAACCATGCGTACGCCAGAACCTGAGCAAAAAAATTTCTTTATAAATCTCAGTCAGGGGAAGATGTGCGTATGTGCATCTCCACCCTGACTCCTCTCGAAATCACCATATATGGAGCTTACAACGCCTAGTTTTACTATGCATAACCTCATCTGCATATCATTTCCATGCATATTCCCATCCACGTGACACCATATTTAACACTGTTAAAGGTACAAGACATCAAGGAAATATGAGATACAGAGTATAAATGCCATTTGTGCCATACACAGTTTTTATTGCTAAAAATCATCCAGTATTCTTGTTACGTTTTAGCATAAATATATCAAAATCCATAAAAAACAAAAGTGTTTACAATAGTTCTCAGATAAATATTTTAGAATAGAGTTGATCTCATTCTTTCCACTGGCCCAAAAGTATTTCAATTGTTTTAAACAATTCAAATCAAATTTAATTTATGCAGTTTTGCTGATAAGGTGAACATCTTTTAACTATTTTTGCGTACATTTATTGCAGTGTGAATAGAATTGTCTGACTCAGCACGTCACTGACAAGGTAGCCTATTTTAAAAAGAGAACATGCAAATTGCCATTTTCTTCAAGTTGTATCCTTCAAATACAGTGGTATTTTTCATAATGTTGTATAGATGCCTTCACACAACATCAACACCTCTGTGCAGCTGTGCTTGTACAGTAAGATATTATCACTGGAACTATTCAAACCAAGACCGTTCCACCGAATCCAATTCATATAATTTTAACTTCTGCATGATGACTTTATGTAGTTTCAGTGATTATCTCCATTAATGAGAGTGGAATATTTAATGTAAATGTGTATATTGAAATGAAAACAGATTTTAAAATCGTTGTTTTCTCACTCCAGGTAAAAAGAGTGTGTACACATGGTCTAGAAAGTCCGTACAGTTTATTTTTATTAATCCTGATATGTGCGTGGAAAAATGCGTACGCATATTTCCATGCCCATTTTGTGCGTACGCAAGCTTTATAAATGAGGCCCCAGGTGTTCATTAAAGAGCCTGTGCTGGGAGACTACAAACACACAGATGAGCCATTATGCAAAACCTAATGATAATCAAAATAAATTCATATAAATATGTATACAGTTGCACTTTATTTTAAGTACCAATTCTCACAATAAAATAACCATTATTTATCACCTTTGCCTTAATAAACTAATTAATTATTAGTAAACTCGCTTAGGTTGTTAAGTTTAGATACATGTAGTAGGATTAAGGCATTAAGTATGCAAAATAAGGCATTAATATGTGCTTTATAAGTACTAATAAACGGCCAATATGCTAGTAATATAAAAACAGAGAGAACTTTTACTATATATGGTCATTTTGTACACCAACCAATAAAATCCTAGCTGTATCTAGATGTTTTCAAAGTGAAATTAAAATCATTTGTGGTTCCCTGAAGTCAGACGCTTCATTTCACAAATGATTTAGCAACTTCAAATGAGGATCATATGAGGTATAAACTAACTTTTGACCACACCTCATGAGCTTTTATGAAATTGCCTTTAATTCCATATGAACTAAGCCTGACTGTGAGGCAGAACTGAAAGTGAACAGACAGCGCTGAGAGCTCTGGGACTGATTTCTTTGAATGTGTGGTGAATTAACCGAGTGTTTTAAATGAACAGAGCGATCCTCTCTTTGACATTTTCAAGGACTCCAATGTCTCTGAATACTTCCCATCCTTCTCTGTGTTTCTCAGATCTCATAAAAAAATGCTGTTACTGTTAGAAATTAGAACTGTTACTAAATTAGAAATGTCGTCTTGGCAATTAACTGAAAGAAAAAGTGTTTAATTTGAATTACTAAAACTAAAAGATTTTTTTTTTAAGCTATACAGAAATAATAGTAAAACTAATAAATAATACTGAAATAAAATAGAAGCCAATTTAAAATATGAATAAGTACTACAATAGTAAAAACAAAACTAAAACACTGTTCACTTACTGTCTGAATGTAATTGTATTACTTAACAAAATATGAAATCAAGGGGCTATTATTTCAAAGATACTGCAGGCACATATTACTGTTGTGAAGCATCAGCAGAGGTGGGATCCATTTGCAGCTTTATTTGGATAGTCAGACAAGACAGGGTCAATCACCAGTAGATACAATGGAGAAGGCAAGGCTGAGACAGAACCAGGTACAGGCACAAGATCAGGGTAGATAGCAAACAATCACAGGAACAGGTCAATCCGAGTCAGGGCAGGCAGAGAAACAATCGATAAACGTTAAACAGTCCAGGTCAAAACAAGAAGGCAGAATAAATGTATACAAAACTCAGTAGTGACAGCCGGGGGCAAATCAAGACTTCGCGGTGAGTAGGAGTGAGTGAGCTGCTTATATGTGTGTGTGTATATTAGCTGCAGGTGTGTGTGTAATTAGTCCCTTTTCATGAGGCAGGATGGGAATTGGAGTTCAATGGGCTACAGTCAATATTCAGGTGAGAGTTCCCTCTGGTGGTGGGAAGGAGGCAGCACGGGAGCCTCCTTTGTAAACAAGCCCTCCCCCTGCGAGCGGCTCCTGACGCGAGGGAAGCAAACGACGCCGGGGTCTACCACGAGGTCGAGGGGCCGTTTTTCGGATGTGTCCAATGAAAACTCCTCGTTGAGTGTGGGGTCGAGGAATATCTCCAGCTCTGACCCAAGAACGCTCCTCCGGTCCGTACCCCTCCCAATCGGCCAGATACTGGAGAGTGCCACCCCGGTGCCTGGAGTCAAGCAACTTGTGCACTTGATACGCCTCCTCGCCGTCCACCAGAATAGGCGGGGGATTCTGCAGGATGGCTCCCTCCCTCCAGCTCTCCTCCCGGACCACCAGCGGGTTTTAGAAGTGATACATGGAATGTTGGAGAGATACGGTATCTAAACGGAACGAAAACTGGATAAGATTAAGGGACCGACATACCTGGGACTGCCAGTTTCTTGCATGGCAGTAGATCTTTAGTGGAGAGCCGACCCACTGCCCCTGGGATGTATGCGGGGCAGATGAGGCATCGGTGCTGTCGGTTAGCCTGCTGTTCCTGTCTTCTTAATGAAGTAAGTGGGTATGAGCTCGGTCCCAGACCAACTGCGTTGCAACCAATCTGTGACTGAGGGGAGGTCGGTGGGCTCGCCAGCCCAGGGGAACAAGGGTTGTTGGAAACCCAGCACGCATTTAACTCCCGTGGCTGGTTTCATTTCTGTGCATACTCCACCCAAAATAAGTACCTGCTCCAGTCCGCCTGGTCGTCGTTGGCAATAGGATCGTAGGAACCGAATAATTTCCTGATTCAGGCGTTCAGTCTGTTTTGGACTGAGGATGGTAGCCAGATGTGAGGCTGATGTTCACGTTCAGATGTTTGAAGAAGGCAGTCCATACTCTTGAGGTGAACTGAGGACCCCGGTCCGAGACAATGTCCTCAGGTAAACGTAGAAACGAAATACATAATTGCACATTATTCAGCTGTTTCAAAGGAGGTGGGAAGTTTCGAATTAGACGGGCAGGCTTTGGAAAATCGATCGATAATAGTGAGTATAGTAGTATTACCTTGTGTGAGTGGGAAGATATCAGTTAAGTCGACCATGGGCGTTGTGTGGTGTGGGCAGTGGTTGTAACAGTCTGCTGGTAGCTGTCTGGGGGTTTTAGACGTGCTGCAATGGTGCAGTTCTTTTGGTGGGTATCAATTAACAGAGTGGGCCACCAGAATTGGTTCTGGATAGTGATTCCGGGGTGTCCTGAACTGGGTGGAACATGTACCTGGGTTTAATAGGCGTTCTCGTAGGGATTCTGGAACATAGGTGAGATTTGCGGGACATTCAGGAGGGGTGGCATGTTCTGAATATTCAGGTTGTTTATTTCAGTCATGATGTCCCACTGCACAGGGGCAATGAGAAGTTTCGCGGGAAGAATACTGTCATTGACGATGGAGCAGACCATTTCTTCAGTTTGACGAGAGAGGGCATCGCCTTGGTATTTTTTGAACCAGGTCTATACGCAGTAAACTGAAATCTTGTGAAGAAAATGCCCACCTTGCTTGTCTGGGGTTTAGTCGTTTGGCCGAGCGGAGATATTCGAGATTAGCTTGTGGTCGGTGAGAACTACAAATGGGTGTGATGCTCCCCTCCAGCCAGTGGCGCCATTCCTCTAGTGCTAATTTCATGGCCAGAAGTTCACGATTGCCCACGTCATAGTTCCGTTCTGCTGCCATTAATTTGCGAGAAAAGAAGGCACAGGGATATAACTTCGCTACCCCCTCCTCGCTGATCACATACCCCAAGAAAGTGGTGCTTGTTTGATGAAACTCGCATTTCTCAGCCTTTGCGTAGAGTTGGTACTGAATTAGACCACTGCTCTGAATGTGTTCCTCGAGGGAATTTGAGTACACCAGAATGTCATCTAACACGATTACTCCTTTGTTGAGCATGTCCCGAAACATATCATTCATGAAGGATTGAAAGATCGATGGACTGTTAGCTAGGCCGAAGGGCATAACCAATATTCATTGCCCACTAGTGGGTCACTAGAATGCAGTTTTTCCATTCGTCCCCCTCTCGGATGCGAATCAGATTGTAAGAATTGAGCAGATCAATTTAGTGTAGTACTTAGCCTGGCGGAGCTGTTCTAGGGCTGCTGGGACCAACGGCAGGGGATAACGGAACTTAACAGTGATGTCATTAAGGCCGCGCATGCGCAGTCTCATCAGAGTAGCATGCAGTTGAGTTTGAGTTTGTTCACTGCTCTTTGAATTAAAAACTTTCTCAACTGATTGTATCATATCGTTATTATTATTATAAATATTATATCGTAGCTATATAAACGCGTTTATAGGAGAAGAAGAAGAAGGAAGAAATAGGAAGCGGAATGAATCAGTTTGAACATTTGAAGGAGGAAGACTGTGGTGAGCATGAGATGAAGAACAGTAACGAGAGTGACGGAGGATCAGTAAACAACAACAACAACAACATCAGACACAAGATGGTGAGTCCCGGTGCAGGTGAGCACCCGCTGCAGTATAACTACACGTTCTGGTACTCGCGCCGGACCCCCAGCAGACCAGCAAACACACAGAGCTACGAGCAGAACATCAGACAGATGGGGACCGTGGCGTCGGTGGAGCAGCTCTGGAAGTTCTACAGTCATCTTGTGCGACCCGGAGACCTGACGGGACACAGCGACTTCCACCTCTTCAAAGAGGGAATCAAACCCATGTGGGAGGACGAGGCCAATAAGAACGGCGGGAAGTGGATCATCCGGCTGAGGAAGGGTCTGGCGTCTCGTTTCTGGGAGAACATCATCCTGGCCATGCTGGGCGAGCAGTCAAGAACAGAAAATAACTGCGGGGTCGTGGTGTCCATCCGCTTCCAGGAGGATATTCTGTCCATCTGGAATAAAACAGCCAATGACCAGGTGACCACATCACGGATACGGAACACGAAGATCGCTCTGTGAAGACCTGGAAATAATCTTCATATGGACACTTTCCCCTTTACACCATCAGCAGCCGATACACCAAACGAACGTACTTTTTTTATATTATATTTGTGTGTGTGAGAGTGTGTGTGTGTGTGTGTGTGTGTGTGAGAGAGTGTGTGTGTGTGTGTGTGTGTGTGTGTGTGTGTGTGTGTGTGTGTGTGTGTGTGTGTGTGTGTGTGTGTGTGTGTGTGTGTGTGTGTGTGTGTGCAGGTGTGTGTGTAATTAGTCCCTGGGATGAGGCAGGATGGGAATTGGAGTTCAATGGGTACAGTCAATATTCAGGTGAGAGTTCCCTCTGGTGGTGGGAAGGAGGCAGCACGGGAGCCTCCTTTGTAACAATTACAAGGAAAACCATGAACGAACAGCATTTATTAGAAATAGAAATATTTTATATTTTACATAATTTAATAGAATATATGTTAATAGAAATATTTTATTACAACATCATAAATGTTTTTACTGTCCATTAAAAAAAATGATTGCTGAATAAAACGGATTTCTTTTTTTTTTTTTTTACAGCAGTATATGACAAGACAGAATAAAATTATTATGCAAAATATAATAATAACATATGAACATTAATTAAGCAACAACATATGACAGGTTGTGCTGAATTATTGCAGAATATCACAAAACATTGGTGACTTTTATCATATTGCTGTGGCTCCCATTTTATAAAAACGATAATCCTCTAGTGGCTGTGCATTACAGTGATTTTATCATGGTTGAGAAGCTAATTTTCTGAACCATGACAAAATGCTGTCATCATTTACTCACCATCAAGTTGTTGTTTTATTCTTCAAAACAGCCTCTTTTGTGTTCAACAGAAGAAACTCATACAGGTTTGGAACAAGAGGAGGGTGATTAAATGATGCCAGAATTTTCACAATTAGGTGAACCATCCCTTTAATTTTAGTACAATTGCTGTACTGCATTACAATATGGCTTCTTTCTGCATACTGATTTATTGTCAGTATTAAAACCACAAGCGAGCTGCTCTTGCCTGATTGTGCTGCTGCTGTAGGACGTCAGCGATGCTGCTCTCTACAACTCTCAGCTGCTGATAGATCTGATGCAAGAACTGCTCCAAATCCATACAGTCCAGCTGACAGCCCTGAACCAGCACCTGACGGGCAGAATCATGGGATATAACTGATCAGAAGAAAAGAAAAAAAAACGGCCAGCTAATACGCAGTCATAGATTCACAAAGACCGGAGATCCAGACCTGATAAGAACTAAGGCCAATGATGGAGTCAGAATAGTGATGAAGATCTTTGGCTTGAACATGTGATCAGTTCCTGGGACTTTAAAGGGTTTTGCCAAACCAATCAAACATCGAGACAGAGCGTGGAAGATTACATCAAAGATCATCTCTCCTGTGCTGCCATCCTGAAAACAGACAGCATATGACTTGGCACTCTTCAAACAAGAGCTACACTTTATTTTAAGGTGTCCTCGTTACAGTGTAATTATGCATTGTTAGTAATATTATGCACTACATGCACTTACTATATGGTTAGGATTAGGATTTGGCTTAGGGTTACTTGCATGTAATAATGCATAATTAATTGCTATTAGAATAGCAATTATGTGTAACAAGGACACCAAAACAAGACACTGAATGTGATGATGATGATGACGGTCTCGTAGCACAATCCCGGTGGACGGGCTCAGGGCCAGCTCGATGTTGAAGTGGTACCTGTGCACCAGGAAGGTGACGCGTGTTGTTCCAGTACAGGCCTTCAAGGTAAAGAAGGAAGGCCTGAGACATGCATTTAAGGATAATTAAACACAGAGAATGTATTAAAGGACGGTTAATTGACTGCCATTTGGCAATTTAAGGATTATTAGATTAGCTGGTAATCATTTCTGCTTGGACAATTAAAAGGAGTGGATTTTTTTTTTTTTAAACAGTGTGTAAAATAAGTGTTTCATTTCATGCAATCGCATTTTCTGTCATTAAAATAAATGTGCATTACCATTTAAAGCTCTGGAGTCAGCAAGACTTTTTTTAATAAAGAAACTATTAGTTTTATTCAGCAAGGATGCATTAAATTGATCAAAAGTGATGGAAAAGACACTTGTAGTAACTTTTGGACTTTCGAAATAAATGAATAAAAAATCACAGTTTCCACAAAATAAAAATAAATATATTTTTTTTAGCAGCAAACCTGCATATTAGAATGATTTCTAAAGGATCATGTGACACTGGAGACTTGAGTTTGATTGAATAAAAAATAAAGGATACAATATTAAAATACAAATGCTAATTCTATGTTTGCTTGCATTTTTCAGAATTAATAGTTACCCAGAATAGTAAAAAAGTACCTTACAAAATAATTTAAAATACAAATGCTAATTCTATGTTTGCTTGCATTTTTCAGAATTAATAGTGGCCCAGGATTCTTAGTTTTCCTTCCAGAAACAAGTAAAAAGCAGTACACGGCTAATCAAAAAACACCACACAAAGAAGGTCTTTATAGTTTGACTGTCTGATTGATTCCTGACAGGGTTAAAAATGTCCAGTGTTTATAACAATTTATATACACTGCTGGACAATTTCAAAAAGCTTCAGCTACACTTGAAGAAGAACAGATTTAACTACATGCAGTGTGTCCACGTTTAATGTGACTGAAGTAGATGAAGAGCATGTTGTAGTTGTGCAGTCTGAGCGAGGGGCTGCAGACTCATGACAGAACTGCATTAAATTGATTTACTCCCAATCTCCAGCTTTAAACCTCTCCCAAATATCTCTTATTTAGTTAAAGGTTTAGAAAAGGTCGTTCGGTGCAGGAATTATAGAATAAAAGTCTCACATTTTTCCTAAAATCAATGGTGCATTTTTTTTTTTTTTTTTATTAATGCTTAAAACAATACACAAGTAATAACAGATAACAACGGAATACAAAAAAAAAAAAGAAAAAAAACACAAAACAATGGGGGAAATAATATAAATTAAGTTAAACATTAACAAATTATGAGAATTACATGATACTGAAAAAAGGAAAAGAGTTACAAATAGATAATGTTTTTAAGGCTTTTTTGTTCTCAAATCAATGGTTCATCTGACTGCAGCTGCTTCACTTCCGGTTCCCGAATTCAAAATAAAAGCATTCACTCATATACGTTTATAAACGCAGAGAAAATTGTATATTCGCATTAATTATAATGTTATTATTATTAACGCAAATCTAACTTATTAAAAGTTACATTGAGTACATTTTTATAGAAAAGTTGAAATGCAAATGTATATATTTGTATTAAATATGTCGAATTCCTTATGAGTTTGTTTAGTTCAATGTGCTAAGAAGTATTTTGGATTTCATCTTTGGCCTAGAAGATCAACTGGAAATGTAAAAAGTTGAGATCTCAGTCTACATTTTCTTCTGATAATTAAATTCGAACAAACAGACTACAATACTTGTCTCAAAATGATGCGGCGATTCTATTTACAACTAACGTTAGGAACCATTCTCTCGGGCGCGTTTGGAAAGCCGGACTCCTTTTGCTACTGCAAGTGTTTCTTTACTTCCGCTTTACGGTGCCGTTTGGAAGTAGCTTTGAAATGCAGGTAAATTGTTAAATGTTTATTTTTTTAAGCTGTTGGCTTTGCCTGCGTATAGAATGCTGGCGTGCTCTAAACTGAAGAGTAAATGTAACATGCATTATTAGGTCATATAAGAGCCGAGGGTGGTGTGTTTGTGTTTTATTCGGACAGCAGCGGGAGGAGAAGCAGCTGGAGGCGTCTCTGGAGTCTCTGCACGCTCGCGTGGCTCATCTCAAGGGCTCCCTGCAGAGTTTTATTGTGAAGCTGGAGACCGAGCATGACAGACTCACGTGGTGAGTGAGAACTGCACATCTTTCCTTATGAGCTCGCAGCGGATCTGTCACTGTATTGACGCGAATGTTTTGAATCCAGGCCCTCGGTGCTGGATAATTTCGCCCTTCTGTCCGGGCAGCTGAACACCATCAACAAGGTGTTAAAAAACGAGAAGACCCCATCCTACAGGTCGCAGGTCATCATCCCCCTGCTGCTGTCTCCTGATCGAGACGAGGAGCTGCTGGTGAGTGTATTCACAGACTCACTCTGGTGATGACCGCGTAACTGGCTTTTAAAGATGCTGCTGCTTCTGTGACAGAAACTAACAGAGCAGCGGGTGCCTGTGTTCAGTCATGAGATCGTGCCGGATCATCTCCGGACCAAACCTGACCCCGAGGTGGAGGAGCAGGAGAAACACCTGAGCGCCGAAGCGGCCCGCATCGGACCTGAAGTAGCTCAGGTAAACCAACACACGAGGCTTCTTCACCTGACTTAACAAAACAACGCCTTAGCAGCCATCCAGCAAGACCTAAATCAAATCCTTGTCTTCAGAAGACATTCAGAGAAAAATGAGGCTTCTGTAACCTTCTGCTGTACCCTTGTCATTGTTGGTGTTTAGAACAGATCGAAGTACAAGAAGCGTAAACTTTTTTCTTAATGAAATTAATGTATTACATTTTCATTAAATAATATTTATTCTTTAAAATTTTGTCTTATAAGGGATTTCGTGGTACTAGACTATATTCACATCTATTAACCATTTATTTCTATAATATTTCTATATAGTAATTTTTGTATAGTTTATATAATGCATCATGTATTTATATATATATATATATATGTGAGAGAGGACTGTGTATTCCCTAGTTGTTCCTAGTTATTTGCATACATAACTGAATTTTATTTTATTTGCTACTTTCTTTTGGTTGATTTGTATATTATACTCCAAAAAATTTTTCACATTCGTTTTTAAAAATCAGTGTAAGTATTTCTCTTAAGACCATTTAGCCTTTTCTTATAATGTCCACAATTTATTTTTTATTTTATTTATTTATGGAGTAATGATGGTGAAAATTCAGCTTTGATCACAACAATAAATAGCTTTTTAAATATTACAATAGTAAACAGGTATTTTTTCACAATATTGCTGTTTTTGCTGTATTTTTTAAATAAATGCAGCTTTGGTGAGCAGAAGAGATTTCTTTAAAAAAAAAAAAAAAAAACATATTACTGGCCCCAAACTTTTCAATGGTAGTGCATTTTCATAAAGAATAATTTATTTTTAACATGCTTATTTAATTTAATTTTTAAATTAAAAATTATTGCAAATGTGTGTTCATATTGCAAATACCACCAAAGTCACCATTCCAATAAAATAAGTAAAAATAAATAAATACTTTTTTTATTTAAGGACCGAAGACCGCCTAAGGATTAACCTTTAAACTAAATTTGACACTGCTGTAAACACATTTTAAATGTGAAATGTACAAAGGTTGGTTATTGAATTCTGTTCTGTTATCTTTTTAGAAGCAGATCCAAACACTGAATAAACTTTGCTCGAGTCTTTTGGAAAAGCTAAATAATCCTCGTGACGACAGAGACTCTGAAACCTCAGGTAGGTTAACCGTTGATCTTAGTTTATATTTGCTGATTTGTCATGTGTGTAAAGTCATTGATGTTAAACCGATGCTTCTCTTCAGCTTTGAGACAAAACAAGCCATCCTTCAATCCTGCCGACACAAACGCTCTGGTGGCAGCGGTGGGGTTCGGAAAGGGACTCTCGAAATGTAGGCCACCCGGATCTGTCCCCTCTGGTCACCCTGGACAGCCGATGATGTCCACAGGTCCCACACTACAGCAGGTCACAATCGCTGGAACCACGGGTCATCAGGCCGGCATGGGAGGACAGGGCACCCAACAGCAGCCTGGACAACCTGGTACCACATTTAATGACGTTCACCAACACTTTTATACACAAAATCATCATGTATCATGCTCCTGCAATGATTTAATTCTACACGTTCTATTTGAACAGGTAAAATGCCCAGCAACATCAAGACTAACATCAAGTCTGCATCCATGCATCCTTACAACCGATGAGCTTCCTGCAGAAATGCTGCATTTTGTGATACAACGTTTGGTATATGAAGCAAAAATGCTCATTTGTTTTGTGCATTTTCAATAAAATAATTTGTTGAAACCGTGTGTTATCAAATCTATTTTTGTCACATCAGATTTCAAAGAAATCAACTCAAATGTAGTGCTGAGAAACAACAGAGACACTGCAGTTAAAGGAGCACTAGATGTACTAAACGTAGTGGTCTATTTCAGTCACTAGGTGGCAATGTTGGCTTTTTACTGAATGTGTGTCGGAAGGCTAAGTACACTGCCATTCAAGTTTGGTATTTAACTAATACTAAAGTATTGCTAATACTTGTATTCATCAAGGATGCAGTAAATTGATCAAAAGTCACAGTAAAGATATTTATAATGTTACAAAATGTTTTCTTTTTTTAAATAAATGCTGTTCTTTTTAACTTTCTATTTATCAAAGAATTATGAAAAATAAAATACATCAAGTTATCATCAGGAATGTTTCTTGAGCAGCAAATTAGCATATTAGAAAGATTTCTGAAGAATCATGTGACACTGAAGACTGGAGTAATGATGCTGAAAATACAGCTGCAGATCACAGGAATAAATTGCTTTTTAAATATTATTTTGCAGTATTTTGGAAATAAATGCAGCTTTGGTGAGCAGAAGAGACTTCTTTAAAAACAAAACATACTACTGGCCCCAAACTTTTGAGTAGTGGTAGTGTATTTTCATAAAGAATAATTACATTTTTTATATGCTTGTTTAATTATTTAAATTTCCCATTTTCATTACAAGTTTAAATGTTGATATGCAAGCTTACAGTATCTTTCACAGTTTCAATATTTAATGTTTCTCATTAAGGAGATAAATGTTAAGATTACTGACAGTTGTGCACTCTTGTATTTCATTCTAGATTTCTTGCTTTGTTTTTCAGTTCATATGAATGTCGTAGTGATCACAGATGAACATTAAACTACTGTTCAAAGCCTCAATAATAACAAATGACTAAAATATGCCGTTGTAGTACCATCGCTTTTTGGACATGTATCATGGTTTTCTTTTTATGGTGATAATCATCCACACACTGTACAATAGAAAACAGAAATCTATTTGCTCGATCATCATACACTTTAAGACCAGGGGAAAAAGCATTTTTCTTTGAACCCCGCTGCCTGTTAGCCGCTCCTCACCCGTGACACATTCAGTCATCACACCTCCAGTATCACCTCACACCACGCAGGTGTTTAATAGTAAATCTGCAAGTGAAAATGAAAGCGGTTTGGGACCCTTTTGAGCCAATTAGCACATCAGGAGCATCAGCGGGTGAAACATGAACCTTCTCAGAGGATTCTTAAATGTAATCACATTCCTAGATGTGCACATAAATTAGGTATAAAATTTCAGTTCCCTTTTGTGTTCTGTGGGTGTTAATGAATACATAAGAGGAAATAATTGCTGAGAATGAACAGATTCACCTGTCACATTTTTTTTTCTCACCAATTCAGACAGTAACTGCAAATATTTACCATTAAACATGGAAGAACTGTTATAGCAAATGTCAAAATATAGCAGTTTGCAATAACATGTATAGCAATTGCTAAATCTTTTATCTTGGTTCTTTGAAACGGACACTTTCATTATTAGGAGACTTGATAGATGATATGATGGATGTAGTTAAAGGCAGAGTTCACTCAGAAATGGACATTCTGTCATGCAGTTTCTGCTCCCCATGGCCTTCCATAGTAAGGAAAGTTCTGATTTAGAGTTTTTATTGATCAAGATGTATTGATCTTGAAATTGTGTTCTGTTTACAGGTCACTTTTTGATCAGATCGAGTGCTCAAATGAACTTCAGTGGATTCATGTAAGGTAAGCTGTTCAGTGCAACTGGGATCTGGATTTAAACCCCAGTTCATCCATATAAATGTTTGTGTTAATGAGCCAATCAAAATCATGCCGGTGGATGTATAGCAGGAGTTAGAAACAATTATCATGCATTTTATATAGTGATTTAACTGGGATGGAGAGCAGGTCCCAGATGAGCAATAGAGCCTAGAGCTGTGCACTCATTTGAATGCAGTAAACATGTACTTAGCAACCAATCATAACATCCTAGCAATGAGTTACAACCATGCAGAATGCCTCTGCATTTCAGTCCTTATGCACTTAAAACCAGTGGTAAATATAAGCAGACGATTCTTAGACATTTTGCTCTAAATTGCACACACCCATACTGAAAATACGACTTTTGAAGCAGTTATTCGTATTTAAAAAACATTTACATGTAATAAGTAACTACAAAGAATGTTTGGGGTGTGAGAATGTGCACAGTTTACATTGTAGAACTAAATGTCTAATAAAACTACACTGCAAAGGTGGCAGTGGCACAGAAGTGCTTCTGAAGTGGAATTTAGCCATCTTTAGACTAATTGATGCTGTTGGCATAAATGCATTTACATAGTAACTGCACCTTTATATAGGACTGATACTACGGGCTGAGGTGGATCAGAGCTGGCATCATTTGGTCTGGCTTTTATGTGCCATTGCTTCTCTATCTTTTTAAATTTGATTAATGTCATTCGCAATGCATCATGGGACTGTAGTTCTTTAAGTCCTCACTAAAGACAATAAATACATACTCTTATACCTTTGTCTTTTTGTTCAGATAAAAGTTGATACTGTTTTGATTCTCCTTGGAGCTGCTTGACTCGGTTTATGGCTTATAGTGCTTTAACAAAGACTTTTTAAAATCCATAAGGAAAAAATGAATAGAAGAAAAAGAAAATGCTTCCGGGGCCAGTTGCATGAACTGTGTCTTAAGAAATAGTTTGACCATCTATCAGTTGGCCAAGAGATAATCAGGCTCACTTTTCTGATTAAAATTGGGCCAGTCTACATTTTTTTGCAATCTACAGTTTTGCAATTGCGAATCCACAATTCTTACAGTTGCAAGTTTATCATGCAATTCTAAAAAAAAAATAAAAAGTCTGAATTGTGAGATAGAAGATGCCCTTTTTATTGTGTATTCGGAGGCAGAAACAAGCTTCTGTAGTTTAATGTCCTTGTTGTCTTTGAAAGATTCTATCATCTATGATTTAAAAATGAAGTTCACAGATTTTCGAGTGTGATTCTTGCTGTCATATTGCAGGGCATTTCCCAGCGTTCAGCCAGCAGGGTGATGTTTTACTCGACAGAGGAGCTGAATGTGACAGCGGCCTCCTGCCTTGAGTCTCAGACACCAGTTCTTCTGAAAACTCGACTGTTTACAGAGAGATATGGAGCTCACGAGATCTATACACTCCCACATGACTGAGCTGAGACAGAAATAACAACAAACACTGACCCCTGTGACCCTGAGAACACACACTTCAATAACTTATCAAACAAATCAACTTAACCTGACCCTACCAAGCAGCGGAATGTGTCAGAAAACTGCAAAAGTGCGAATCAAACAGCCTTTTTGTTCTGCCAAACGCACTTTTAATCCTTCAAAACAGTGATAATTGTTTGACAAGAAAGACAGAATAGACACAGGTCTGGATGAGCAGGACTCTGACAATCTGCCGTCGGCTCTGAAGGATACTGAGCTTGTATCCGCATCAGCCCTTCACTCGCGCGCTCTGTTTGGAATCTGTGTTTCAAAGAGATAAGTTTGCAGTTTGTCTCGAGGCGCTGTTTTCAAAGATGCGCAAACGCGCGTCTGATTCATTAACACGAGCCGCTTCAGGCGCTTCTCACAAAGCAGCGCTGTTTAACTTCCAACACCCACAATCGAGAAAGTTCATCTCGTCAGAGCTGGCAGCGTTTCCGCGATTGTCGACGCGTTCTGAGCTTTGATCCGCACGAAACGCGCAAGCGAATAGCGCCAGGCTCTTTTTGGGAAAGTTGGTGAGCAGACGCGCGTGACGGATGTAAACGGGACACGGTTACACTGTCTACGTCCTCCTGAATTACGCAGAAAATCAACACCAACATCTAACCTGATCTCTATTCTCTCTGTGACAACGCAACGCGAGCCATTGGGGAGGAACAGTTTACGCTCCTGCTTTAGTTTGATGGCGCTGAGATCCCCGCAGCCATGCGCAATACACGACCCTCATCCGGCGTGTCAATACGATAAAGCTTCGCGGCGCATCCTCCCTCTGGACACGCTCCGTAATCCCCGCGCGGCTTTAATTCCTGCCCTGCAGACCTCAGACAATCCTCATACTGAGTTCGCGAGGATGAGGATGATGCGTGTGCATTGTACTGGCATTGATACGCTACATCACACGTGCATTATGCAGAACGCGCGAACACGCACGCATGTTGTTTTTACAGGACAAGCGCATCACAAAAGCCTCATTCTGTTTATTTTGCATCATGCTCCATTTACAGCAGATGGATGTCATTTCAAAACTTTTAGAGGGAAAAAGCCTACAATGCATTTCTGGGATCTTTATGTTGTTTTAAATGAAAAAGTGCATTTGGGAGTCTCATTATGATTTTATGGTGTTGTATTTTTATTTTATTTTTCTTACAGCGTCTGTATACAGTATATGGGTCAGTCTCAGAATTTATCTTTGTTCCTGCCCTTTGTATGCAACCATTCTTTATGAAAAATGGTTTGATCTTTTTGACATCATGTTATTGTTTTTTTGTTTTTGTTTTTAAATCAGTGTTTCATTGTGAATGCACTTGTATAACTCCAATGTTAAACACTTTTATAATGAAAAAACAAACAAACAAAAAAACAAGAGTAATGATATGAGAGTTTGAAAGAAAAATACTTTTTTGTGTGTGTGTGTGTGTTTCTCTGGAAATTTGAGTGTGAAAATTCAGAAGAAACCCTTTCAGATAAAAAAAAATGATCCATGATGGTTATTATACTCATGGTTAAATCTTCAAAGAGTTTAATGTGTTGAATCACAAGATAACATTTGATATAACAGATGAAATAGGGTGCTGATCAGTGTTTATTTTAGTGTTACATGCAGGGCTTAAGGCCTAAAGACCAATGAAAGATATATAAAATAATTTTTAAAGCCACCTTTTTTCTGATTTATTAAATGTACTATTTTTGTGTAAGTGTTTTCTTCTGTGATTTGTGCTGGTGTTTTGAAGCTCAGTCTGATTCACTCAAAGGTTCCTGCTCTGAATCAATTTCAGAACAAGGACCCGCTCGTGGGGAGTGAAAAATGGACTACAGAGAGACTCTAAATGGTGGCCATCAATAAACGTGCGGCGCTCTGCTTTGCATTCATCTTCCCCCCTTAATTTGTTTTCCAGACATCAGTCCCTTGGCTGCTGACCTTTGAGAGAGACGCTCCTGAAGCAGCAGATAGAGCCGAGAGCGCGTGTGTTTATGAAGTGCAGCCCGGAAACAATAGACAGAAGCAGCGCATTTAACCACCGGAGCCCTGCATCTCACACAGACACGCTGCTGGAGTCACTTACAACCTCAGACAAACTCACACTAAAACCCACGAAAACCCCCCCCCAAAAATTCCATGAAAATTTCAGAGTTTTGTCATTTTATCATTTCATTTGAAAAGGTTATTCAGATTAGTGGTCAGCATATTTAGCTAAATGTGTGTTTACAGCCTAGAGCACAATGTGCATGAACAAATTAACAAAAAACAAATTGAAAGCATGTATTAAATACAAAAAGAAAAGCAAAATATATTCAATTAAAAAAAACAAAAGAACAATCAAAATGAAACGAATGGTGCTGTTATATAGCCAAGATCCATGACAATGAAGCGAACATGCAAATCTCATTGAAAAAAATAAAAAATGACAGAGTTCAATTTATTCATTAGGTTCATTATTCTGTTGCAGATAACACACGAATGGTGCTGTTTCTTCAGAACGAGTGTTTTACATTTTTCTGCAGGTTTTTAACACGATCCTCAGCTGCATCTCAAAGTCTTGCACACTGTGATTTCTTTCAGTCGACATCAACTTAAAATATATTGATCACATTTGCAACCTCTGAGTAAAAAAACATACATCAGCACAAAATCAACCAGTTTCATCTGAAAGAAGGAGATACATGACATTGCTCTTTTCTTTTTCACCGTTTGTTACAGAACACAATCATCAGTGACTAGATCAGTATTAGAAGATTTTATTGGAAATATTTCATATAGTATTTCCAATTCAAACAATAGAAGAGTTCAAAATGACCCAGTTATATATTAATGATATTTCACATTTAGAATTTTTCAGATACTAAAAAGGTACAAATACTAAAATAACTAAAACTGAAATAGAAGTTACTAAAAAGTATACAGCTATGGAAAAAAATCAAGATAGCACTTGATAATTCTGCGTCTCTCTAGGTATGGGTTTTAGTAAAATGATCATATTTGTTTTATTCTATAAACATCACATTTCCATCTTTTTCCATAAATTACAAAAACACAACCAAATCTTCTCCTAAATTAATTTTGAAAACTGAAAATATAACCCAAATTAATTCAAAACAATATCTCATTCAAACAAAAATAACAAACTAACTGAATATGAATACACGAATGAAACCAGACACCAGAGAGAAACATATTGCAACAAAAGAAACTATTTATTGGAATATGCATTACCAGTACAAATGAAGAGACCAGAAAACCTACACCTTGTTAGTTTTTCTTCACAAAAACGAGTTGGAATCAAAAAGACAATAGTTTGTTCCATTTTATTCCTTTTATACATACGCAGAGATCTTAAAATTTCAAACTCGACAAGAGAACATCTCGGCGCTTGATATAAAAAAGAAGAAACATTCAAAAACACTGCAGACATGCAACAAAGTAAACATTTGATGTTTTACAAACCGCTGTATATGCAAAAACTGAAAGCATCATTACATGAGGCTTTTCGGGAATACAGAGCTGCTGAGGTGGGATCTGCAAACCAAAGAAAGACTATGACCCACACTATCTAGAGCTCCAAAACCTCTACATGTCTCGTTCTCAGTCAGCTGGGCAGAAAGCCTGCGCTCATCACAGCGCTTCCGTAAAGACCAAATCATTTTAGACGTGGATGCCGTTGTTATGAAAAGAGCAAAAGAAGAGTAAAGGTGCACATCTACATATAGAAGCAAGCGCGCATTCACATTATGCTTGCGAGAAATAAAATATGTGGCCGTTTGTATATGAAATCAGAAATGATAATCGGCTATTCACAACAGGAGGGCATCAAAAATATATCCAAACCGATTTCTGCATTTGTGTGCCATCATGAGCTTTTCCTTTCTTCTCAAGAAACACGAGTGGATTTTTGGTTTCAGGTATATATTCACGTGAGAAACGCTTCCCAGATTTGACACCGTTTACAGCATGAAGGATGTGATGTGAACGGAAGAGCGGACACGCCTGTGGTTTTTGGTATCAAGGTCGCCCGGAGAGAAGGCTGACGTGGAACAAAACCGGAAAAGAAAGCGATTTCACATTTGGGATCGGTTCACTTCTGATTGCCTTTTATTGCATTCTGATGTGCGCTGATGATGATGATATATATAAAGGGATTTGTGTGTCTGTACATAAACATCAGACAAAAATTCATCAAGAATACATGAATAAACTGAAGCGTGACGCATGTGAATCTTATTTCAAATGCTAAATAATGATACTGTTGTGCTAATAACCTTCAGAAAGGAATATTTTGATATCTATGTCTAAACCGCACTAAAGCTAAAGCAGGGAAATTATGATTTTCCCTTATGTACACAAACCAAATATTTCGAGATCCAAAGCAAAGGTTATTAGATGAACAGAAATCTAGTTCAGCTCAGACGCAGTGCAAACTGCTTTTTCAAGCACAAGTCTATTATAATGTAAAACGAGTTCCTAAAGTGATGTATAAAAGTACTTTGGCACTATGGTAAAATTGCAAAAATGTTTCAAACATAACGTGATGATGAAGGCAGGGTCGACATACAGTATAGAGCTATGTGTCTAGTCTAAACGTCCTGTTGTCTCGGTCTGGATGTTTGAGAGGTAGCATGAAGACGTTTGATGGTGCGGGGATGGAGACAGTCTGTGTGTGTGAGGATCAGTTGGAGGTGTCGGAGTGAACGCTGCCGGGTCCTTCTGTGGGGGAGGTGACGGAGGACGGGGTGGTGGGGTCCTGCCAGCCACCGTTCGCCTGACGGAGAGACAACACACACACACATCATGAGTGAACAATCAGGCACATTTTGTGTCATATAAAAATTGCAATATCAGAGAAAAATGGCCTGTAAATCAATATTCCATAGTCAAACCCATTGATCTCAGTGTGCAGAATGTGTGATTTTTATAAAATGAATAAAAAATAAATTGTTCATTTTTTTACTGGAAACGGGAAAATAGGAGAGTGATGTGCTACATAAACTCTCATGGTCAAAATGTTTTTTTTATATATATATATATATATATATATATATATATATATATATATATATATATATATATATATATATATATATATATAATATTTTTAAATGAAAACCAAAAAAAAAAAAAAAAAAAAAAAAAATATATATATATATATTAAAAATGTATAGTTTTTTAAACAAAATATAAATGTGTTATGTTTATTCCTTGTTTGATAAATGTAACAAATATTTATTTATTTAAATACAATTTATTTTAATTTAATTTTTTATTTAAAAAAAATCGACATTATTCAGAAAGCACACATTTAGGTTTCTTCAATTTAGGTTCAATCAAATCAGCATATTAGAATGATTTCTGAAGGATCAGCGTGTAAGAGCTGTGTGTGTGATGCCTGTCATTTATACTGACACACACACACACTGAGACGCAACAAGAGAAAAGAATCAAGACTCCGAGAATAAAACCGGAATCAGTGAAGGACACAGAGAATGAAACGCAGAGACGCAGCAGAATCCATCACTAATCTCACAGACAGCAGTGAAAGCAGCGCTTCAGACATTAACACTGCATTTCACGGCATCACGTCAGTCTGTTCCTCAATCAAACCCATATAAGAACAGAGGAAATGTCTTAAATGCTGCTGGTGAATGCATGCTGTAAACCAACATCAACGTCATCTCTGTAATTTGTGGGACACTAATGCTTTCCGTTTCTCAATTTAACATACAGCGGTCCCCAAACTATCTGAACACTTCAGTCACAATTAAAAATGCATGAATGTCATTGCATTAGATAATAAAATATCAAAACAAGTGTCATTCATTTTAAAGAAAGACACTGCACAAGCACTGCGCCACTTTGGTTGTGTAATGCAAGTAGAAAACATTTGTGAGGTTAACTTATCTAATGCAGTGACATTCAGACATTAATAACTGTCACTTAAGTGTCCAAATTATTTTGGAGCAAATGTGCATGCATGATATTTCAGCTCTGAATGGATGAGCCACATTTAAATCTCAAATTAGCTGATATATGTGCTCCTGTGAACTGTCATTTTATACTGCTGCAATAATTTGCAACAACACTATAAATAACACTCAGGATCATCTGACTAATTAATATCAAAGGATCAGGATTCATGTAGATAAAATGCTATTAAATAATTTAATAGAGACAGCATTCACGCTTTGAATATATAATAGTTAAAATATATTTTTAATAATCTTACATTTTGAGATTTAATTCATTTCAATTACACTTTTTGTAACAATATTATATTATTAGTAATAACATAATATTAGATTTCCAGTGGCTCACTGGTAGAGCATTGTGTTAGCAGTGCAAAAGGTTGTGGGTTCAATTCCCAGGGGAACACATGTTAGGTAAAAAAAAAAAAAACAACAACAACAAAAAAATAAAGAAATAAAATTGACCCTCAATGCACTGTAAGTCGCTTTGGATAAAAGCGTCTGCTAAATGCATAAATGTAAATGTTATGTACAATACTATGCACTAGCATTCAAAATCTGGGGTCAGTAAGATTTTAAAAAATGTTTTTGAAAGTCACAAAGGTTGCATTAATTTGATCAAAATAAATAAATACATATACAGTAAAAACAGTAAAATTGCAAAACATTATTACAATTTAAAATAACTATTTTCATTGTGAATATTTAAAAAAATCTATTTTATTCCTGTGATGCGCATCTGAATTTTCAGCATCATTACTCCAGTCTTCAGTGTCACGATCCTTTAGGAATCATTCTAATATTCTGATTTGCTGCTAAGGAAAGCATTATGGTCTGATTATTATCATCAGTGATAAGAGGTTGCAGATTAATATTTTTGTGGAAACTGTAAAACATTTCTTTTTTCTGAATCCTTTAATGAATAGAAAGTTAAGAAAACAGACAGCGGATATAAAAAAAAAAAAAAAAAAAAAAAAAAAACTTTTGCAACATTATAAAATGTCTTTACTGTCACTTTTGATCAATTTAATGCATCCTCACTGAATTAAAACATTCATTAAAAAAATCGCCGCCCCTTATATTTTGAACATAAATATGATATATTTTATTATATATTTCTAAACTTGATCATGGGAACTGTGTATATTAAGCAAATTTATTGTGATTCAAAACAAATGTAATGATTTATTCAGTGTGAATGCTTTGTACTGTATTAAATGCGTTTTGAAAGCCGTTCTGTGTGTTTGTGCATCACAGTCAAGCCCACAATTCTCCACAAAAAAAAAGCAGGACGGGATTTGCATACATCCGTGCATCTTTTTTTTTTTTATCTCATTAACATACGGCAGAACGGAAGCGGGATGGAGACGCTGACCGGCCTCCCCCTCCCTCTCTCTCTCTCTCTCTCTCTCTCTCTCTCTCTCTCTCCCTCGTTCTCGTCTCGGCTCGCTGTCAAGGCCATTAGCTCTGCAGGAACCTGATCTGAGCAATGTGCTTGGATTGCTGTCCCAAGTCCACACTCCGCTCCCCGTGTGTCTGTCGTATTGATTTTTCCCTTTAACACACGGCTTGTCGCTGTGAATTTTCTCGGCACGCCAAGTTGCCAGCAGCGCCCCTCCCTTCCCGAACACACAGGATGTCCTCCTGTGAGTGTTTTACCATAGGCGCACGGCTGTATTTTTAGCGCCGAGTGTTTTTGTGCGCCGCCCTTGGGGGGATAATCAGGGTCGGGTGACTTTGGGGCACGGCGAGGGGCCATACATTTGCAGCCGGTGTCACCTGTTCCCATCAGCGGGGCGCGTGGCTGCAGGTGCCGGGCAGATCTGATTGGATGTGATGGGCTCAGACAGACGCGGGCCGCTCCCGTGTCCACGTCTCGCTGGGCAGCGCGCCGCCTGTGGCGCTCGCGACACACAGGCAATCAACTAAGTGACCACGATTCCCAGACAAGTCGCACTAAGTGGCATTCTGAGCCCTATGGCTTTGAAATAATTGGTAGAGGGCAAAACAAGAGGAAGGGGGAAAAAAATAAGTGTTTTTTCTCGCCTTACATTGATGCCCTGCGGACTGTACATCTGGTTTGCTGCGAGGCCGTCACTGTATCCTCCTGTCTGGCTGATAACATGGCGAAGGGTATCCACCTGAAACACCGCAAAAACAACACGGCAAGGTCAGAGCGCGCGAGACGCGAACAAAGCAAAGTCAGACGACACGACAAAGAAGAAAGCAAGGTCGAAGAAAGCAAACAACAATAAAAGACGACACAAAGACAGACGTAAAAACACATGATGACACGCGAACAATAAAACACATTACAAAGCCAGTCTCATCATGGCTCTGTTCTAAAGCCTAGTGAGCTGCCTACCTAGACAGCATTCTCCATATGCTGCCTTATAAGATTCCTTATTTGGGGCTGTAGCATTGTGGACATTAGAACGCATTAGAACAAAAATTATCCAAAACTGAAGACAAAACAAGAGAAATGTTGATTAAAAATATACATATCCTAGTGTTCAAGATTTGCTGCCAGGAAGATTTGGTCACCAACTTTTGTTCACCAAGGCTGCATTTATATGCTCAAAAATACAGTAAAAATCACACAATTGTGAAATATTATTACAATTTAAAAGAACTGTTTTATATGCTGATTTGCTGTTCAAGAAATATTTCTAAATATTATTAATGCTGAAAACAGTTGAGCTGCCTAAACAGATACATTAATTTTTTTCTGAATTCTTTGATGAACAGAAAATGTAAAGGTACTGCATTTATTTGAAACATAAATGTCACTTTTGTTCAATTTAATGCATCCTCACTGAATAAAAGTATTCTTTCCGATAAATGAATAAATTAATTAAATCTTATTGATCTTTTTGAACAGTAGTGTATATATCATGCAATACTGAAAAGCAAACTGAAAGATTTTACACAATTTATATGTGTATGTTTAGGCTTATGCCTGTGTCATTAGCAGCTCTACTGAAGTCATTATTTGAAATGCAGTCAGTTAATGGTTAACCGATATTGATTTTTTTTTTTTTTTTTTTTTTTTTTTTGGATTGCTGATGCCGATATTTTAGAGAGCAGGGTGGCCAATATAAAGTCAGTATGCATGATATCACACTATTTAATATAAAGATAGTAATAACATGCATAACAACTGCTGAAAAAAAAAAAATATATATATTACACATATTATATAAAAATATATACATAAAATAAAAAAAAAAGTAAAATAAAACAAAAAATTAAATTAGACAACAACTTCTTGATTCTGTGCTGTCATAATAAAAGTCCTGCTTCCAACACATCAGCCAATAATGAAAAAATCCAGAATATCGGCCGATATATTGATTGACCACTACTCTCTATGTACAGTGTTTCAAATCAGGTTCAAATTCAGTCAGCTTCCTATGTAGGCAGTAGACAGAGAGGCAGTTCACAAGCTTTAGAAACAGAGAAAATGAACAATATCTTAAAAAATAAAATCTTTTTTTAAGATTTTTTAACAAACACACACACACTAGAAATGTTCATCATGTTACTACACCCTCGCGACATGAGCTGCAGTGTGTGTGCTGGTGCTGTGAGGTTTCTGTAGTGATTTATAGACACTATACCTGTGACTGCACATTGGCTCCCACCTGAGAGCTCTGGTACGAGTCCCCGTTCAGAGACTGAACACTCATAAACAAATCGCCAGAGTTTGACATGTTAAAAGAGCCAGCAGAACCTGAGAGGTGCACAAACACGACAGAGAGAGACAGAACAAGCCAGAGAAATGAGTTTGAAGAATTCAAGAGAGCAGAAATGCAGAATTATAGTTAGATAAGCTCTTCAGAGCATAAGATCCAGCAGCCCATACAGAAGACGAAGATCAAGAACCGATGCTAAGCAGGAGAGATTCAGCTAAAAGCAAGAGAAAGCTGACGCCACAGATCAAAACTCAGATATGTGCATTTGGTTTGAGCTTATAATAATAACAGAAGTTCAATTTTCAGCTAAACGGAGATATGAATCCAAAAACAACAGACCCAGCGAGAGCAAATGCCATTTTTAATTTGATGCAAGCAGAAACATGTTTGTGAGAAAGACATGTACAATCTTTGATTGATCTTGAGTCAACATTCACATTTGCATATGATTTTATTAATATAGTTTGACGTTTTCACACATCTTTTTTAATGAGAAAAAAAATCTAACTTTTATAATCTGTTTTATAACTGTTTTTGTTGGCTTGTTAAAAATGTACACTACTTTTCAAAATTTTGGGGTTAGTAAAATTTCATTTTTATGAGGAATTGATATTTTTACTTAGCATATTAAATTGATCAAAAGTGACAGGAAACACATTTATAATATTACCAAATATGTCTATTTAAAAAAAAAAAAAAAAAAAAAAGCTCAGCTGTGATCACAGGAATAAATTACATTTAAAAATACATTATAATAGAGAACACATTTTAAACTGTAATAATATTTTGATCAAATAAATGTAGCCTTGGTGGGCAGAAGAGACTACTTTCAAAAAGTATTACAAATCTTACCAACCCCAAACTTTTGACTGTATTATGTGTAATATTTCATCAGCTGAAGGATTTCTGTCCATTGTCTCTCCCTCAAAGCCATGTTTTCATTTTCAAGTCTATGCTCATATGTTCTCATGGCTTCATCGGAGCACAAAGCCGTGTGTTATAACTAGACGAGTCCTCTGAGCTACACAAAGAAATCTAATGAGACAGGAACAGGACATGCTGTGACCCACAGAGCCCTTTTCCCGTTTTAAGTGAAAACACTTTCAATAGTTTTTCAGAGAGTCAGGTTTGCTACAGCTCCTCATACAGTCTTCTCATTTACAGCACTAACAAAAGACATTTCCCACAATGTGACCCTACAGCAAAGGCTCTACAGCTGCATGGCTATATGAAGTCCTGACCTCATGGGAATGAGTGTGGGGTTTATATGGTCTCACCTGCTGAGTTTGGAGTGGACGGGGAGTTGGCCTGGCTGCCATGTGCCGACACACTCGCCGCGTTCACAGCTGTTCTGGCCGCGTACATGTTGGCTTCTTCCTGGAATTTTCCGATGTTCTTCTTATATCGGATCCGTTTGTTTCCGAACCAGTTGGACACCTGCCCACAGAAACATTGTCAAGACATGTGTTTTCCAACACTCTGTCCTCTTGAGCCCAATGCACACAAATCATGAAGGACAATTCAAAATAAACAGGTTCTTATATGAACCACGACACACTAGTCACACATTACATCACACAACAATCATGCGCAGTTTGCAAATATGTGCAGTATAGCTTTCAAAAGTTTGGGGTTTGGTACGATTTTTTTTAAAGGTGTCTCTTGCACTCACCAGGGCTGCATTTATTTGATCAAAACAACAGGATTATTGTGAAATATTATTATCATTTAAAATAACTGTTTTTTGTGTGTGAATATGCATTAAAATATAATTCATTGCTGTGATCACAGCTGAATTTTCAGCATCATTTCTCCAGTCTTCAGTGTCACATGATTCTTCAGAAATCCCTAATATTTTTGTGGAAATTATTTCAGTGCTGCCTAATATTATTATCAATGTTTAAAAATGTTCTGCTGCAGAATATTTTTTTGGAAACCGTGATACATTTTATTTTTCAGGAATCTTTGATGAGTTGAAAGTTCAAAACAGCATTTTTTTTTCTTTTGCAACATTAGAAATGTCTTTACTGTCACTTTAGATCAATTCATTAGATCTATTTATTAATTTCTTTTAAAAACATCATGCTGACCCCAAACTTTGAACAGTAGTTTATATTTTTCACACAATGCATTGAATATCATAGTACTATTTTGAATTATTTAACCTTTTCTCCTTCTTGATTCATTATTTAATCTAAATGTTAAAAGTTATTTGTTTGACAAAAAAATGAAAACAAAAAGTTAAATAACCAAAAATTTTAATTACCCTGTGAGAATTTCCAGTAGAAGGACTGAAATAGTATCTCTGTGCTTCAAAAAATGTTTTTCATTAACAAAAAAATCAGCACACAATGGCCAGTGGGAAACTGGGATTCTTTAAAGCAACACTATCACTGTTAAAAATATTTTTTTTTTCTCAGTTGTAAATAAAGTCTTTCTACTTGAAAACATCACATTTAATTCAATGTGTTAATTGGTGTTTCTTTATAATTATTTGTGAAATTTACAAGCAATTTGTGAGTGAAACTTTGTTTTTCAGTGTTTAACAATAAAATGAACAGAAAAAGCACCAGTTACACATTTAATGTGCATCCTAAGTTAAAAAAAATATTTGAACTACTGCTAAAAGATTCCAAAAGTGTGAAAACTCAATACTTGCAATTAATTTGCTGCAAATTACACATGCCAAAAATGATTACACGCCAAGATTATAGCAAATGTTCTTTGTGCAATAATAAAATGCTCAGTGCATTCACAAACCACAATAATGTGGACTGAAAAAGTGTGCAAGAGTCCCGATTTTTGATTTTCAAATAGCATATTTTGACCACAGAGCATATGACCAGTTGAAACAAAATGCAACAGTGGCTGGTAGATGTCACAACAGTGAAGGATGCTATCAACAGGACTTGTGATGGTCACAAGGACAGAGGTCTAACCATGATGGATACACACACACACACACACACACACACACACACACACACACACACACACACACTAACATTAACACTGAAATAAATAATCACTTGCACGCTGGCAGCTATGATCACAGTATACACTGACAGCAATCACTCAACACACACTAACGCCCATTACGGCTAATACAGCAGCGGATGAGGCTCTGCGCTAATGATAAACACCATTACCATGAAAAGCTAATCAATCCTGCGGCTAAGCTTCCCGTTCCCGTGAGAGGCTAAAGGTGTTTCTATATTACAAACGGCGCGGCAGTCATCACTCATCCTGCGAGTCTGACTCAAAACCAGGCCTAAATGCATCATACAATCATTTCAGCTAAATTTATTAAATAGTTTAGAATGCATTATGCATTTAGCGCAGCAGATGAAAAATGCTAAGAGGCATGCGGTGCTATGCTGCAAACGATTTTGTTTTCGAGTTGCATGAGCTTGAACTCACGTGAGAATAACTGATATATTTTACATGCAAAACAGGTGGAAACAAACATTGGATGTGTCTCAATATCTAGCGAGTTGCCAACCTGGACGGCTCTTTCTGAAAACGTGCAATTGTAACTATGGTATTTTTGTAATTGCATGGCATATAAATATGGTAAACGTGAATATTAGAGAACCACGGTATTACTATCATTGAACTATGACAGAGCAATAGTGGGTGCTATATTTGGACAAGGAAATTTCAGAGCGAGAACGAATGGATGGTTTTCAGAGTCGTACCTGCGAGACGGTGATCGAACACTTCTTGGCCAGCTCTTCTTTGGCCTCCTCGCTGGGATACGGGTTACTGAGATGGGAGTAGAAATATTCATTCAGGATCTCTGTGGCCTGTTTGTTGAAGTTTCGTCTTTTCCTCCTGTGCAGACACAAACACATCAGATTTGGACATCTTGCCAGAACTTGTGCTGTTTGGTTTTGTTGCATATACTTCATGCATCATATCAAACATTTTGATAAATACAGAGAAAGTAACTGCCGCTACTGCCGTGTACACTTGTGTGACTCATTACTTTAAGAGAATTAGAGACACAAACCACACAAAAAAGCATGAAACGTAAGAAAAAGCATGAAAAGCAGGTCAAAGCAACCATGAAAAGTACCTAAACTATTCAACCCTGTTACCAAAGTTACTGCAAGAAAAATGAACAAATATTTGTTCTTTAATTTACGGGAAATAAACAAGAATTTGATCAATAATGATATATCTACACTAACCCTCTACTGAGTAACAGAATGATTTAAACTGAATATGCAACCCTGTTACCTATTTACTTTATTTAACTGCACTGAGAATTTTTCAACATTTGATAAACAAGTAAAATTGAAAAAGTTGGATAAATCATAAAACCTAGCTTCAAAAGTAGGTAAAAGCTACTATTAAAAGTATCTAAAAAGCCACTATTCAACCCTGTTACTAAAGTTACTGTAAGTAAAATGATCCAACAAATATATATTCTTTAATTTATTGAAAATAAACAATAATTTGATCAATAATGATAAATCAACTCTCTGCTGAGTGATAGTTGGATTTAAACTGAATATGTAACCCTGTTACCTCTATTTAAATGTATTCTATTTGATTTCATTTAATTTCAAATCTCATTTTGTTTTATTTTTCATTAAATTTTATTTACTTCTACTTTAATTTTACTTTATACTGACCAATAGTTTGAATATGCAACCCTGTTATCCATTTAATTATATGGATTTTTTTTTTTTCTTCAAATATTTTAATTTTACTTTATAGTGAGTGACAGACTGATTTAAACTGTAAATGCAACCCTGTTACCTGTTTATTTTAATTTATTTTATTTTAATTCATTTTATAATATTGTTTTATTTCAACCCCATTTTTTTATTTCATTCTATTTTGTTTTATTATTTTATTTTATTGCATTATATTATTGTATTTAATTAATTTACTTCATTCTTTATTTTGACGTTTTATGGAAAAAACAACTACATGTTAATCCCAATCTAAATTGGTAACATGAAACAGAATAAAGCAGCTCATGTAACATTTAGTTTGGCCTCCTTACACTATTTTCATAGATTAAGGCCATACTTTTCAGCCTACTTCATGTAAATGTGCAAAGACAAATTCAGCAGGCAGACGCTTCATGCTTGAAAAGAAGAATAAAGCAGACCCCACACACAGTCAGAGAGAAGAGCTTTAAAACGAGCGTAAATTGAGCTTTGGGTGCCAATGAATTCAAGCTCCTCTCAGCATCACTCATCTGTGGGTTAAGAGTGTGCGATTGGAGCTCATCTCAGGGGCTTTTACATATGCAGCACTGAAGGGCCGGAACAGAGGGTGAGCCGATTTCCTCCCCAAAACCTCTCTTCACTAAATGCAAATGAGCACAGCATGGTCTCAGCCGGAGAGAGGATTAATCAGAGGAACTGAGCATGCTCCAAAGAGTGCTGCAAGGAAACATGAAGCTCATTTAAATGTTATGCCTCCGACTCCAGGCTTCCGGCGTGATTTATCCGCACAGAAATGTATGCAAATCCCAGGCACGTTTCAAAGAGAACAAGCGATTACATTGAGAAAGGGACGGCTCGACACCACAAAGCGTGTGTGGGTTTGGATGCGGCCCTATAGCGCAAGAACGGGGCCTCCACTCCTTGGGGAGGGAAACGGGAAAACGCACATGTGCAAATAAAGTGCAGGAGCATTTGTTTACATGAACGTGAGAGTTACAGGCTTAGTGCAGAGCGTGAAGAATGAGAGCGCAGGGTTTGATTACGAGTGGAGTTTTGCTCAAATGCACGGACCTGGCGTCGAGGAAGCGGGAGCGCAGGATCATGACGGCCTCGCAGGTGCTCTGCTTGAGCTGCATCTGGATGGAGCTGAACTTGCGGTGGATGATGCCGACCATGCGCTCGATCTCTTTGGGTGAGATGGGTCGCGTGCGAGACTGCTCTCTCAGCAGGTTCATCACATGGGTCGTGAACTCGTTACACGCCTGAGAGAGGGAAACACAGACACTTGCATGTTACCATAAGATACGGCTCACAGAAACAGATTAAAGGGCTCATATCATGGAAAACTGATTCCTTTAGTAACCATGAAAGTTATGACATCACAACTGTGAGCTAATTAACATATAACCCCCCATATTTACATATCAACAATTCAGTATTAAGCAACTTTTTGACATACAGAAGCAACAACAGCCTAATTAATTCTAATGGTCAAAGCAGAACTAAGTTTAAAAAAACAGAATCTTAGACTAGCTTAAGTGTAATTATTAGATCAAACAAATGCAGCCTTGGTGAGCAAAAGTGACTTTTTTCAAAACCATAAAAAAATCATACCGACCCCAAACTAGTGTACACCAAATGTTTCCATGCTACTTAAAATTATACACTGGAGCTTTATTGTGAACACTACCAGCAATCCTAATATGAAATAATATCATCCATAATAAAAATAAGCAAAAAGTATTTATGAAACCATATCCGCACATGAATCCTAAGTGAGTGTATGACAGTGTGGATGCTGCCTATGTATTGTAATGCAGTGATATCTATAAAAACTCATCCATCTCTCGAGCCCTCATTCCTCCATAGAGTTCATTAATCACGCATAAAAATGAGGGTGACGGAGTCGTTACACTTTCAATATTGTGACTTAATTCTGAAATGGCCTCATTGGCGTGAGATTCTCATTACTCACAGAGTGACACAAACAGATGAGTAAGAGAGCAGAGCGTGTCAGGAGAACCAGGACTCATGGGAAGACCACAACAACAGTTACAGAGCGGATGATGAAGGGAGTTTTCGCTCTTGTGCTGGGTGGTCCGTGTGTGTGCGTGTGTGTGCGGTCCTCTATGACAGCTATGAATGTCCTTTTGTGAACAAACAAAAAGAGGACACCTGGCCCTGTCCCAGAATGCATTTCAGTACATCACCTCTTCTCTGTCCCCACCATTTATCATCAGGGATGGATCTACTGTCCGAGCACACAGAGAGCCATACAGCGGCCACTGATACTCACACTTAAACATGAATGATGCTCATCAGGATGCTGATAGCTTTAACCAGTCAAGTCCTGAGTATTTAAGAACTACAGCAGCCTGATCTCAGCAGCAGTCATTTACAAACATACCACACTCATACACTCCTTCTAATGTTCCTGAAGAATCTTTTTATATCATTTTTTATGCCATTGGTTTACTGTATTATCCAGAATGTCACATTTTTTAATCTGCTTTAAATGTGTGCATACATTTTTTTTAAGATTTATTTTTGGCATTTTTCTGTTGTTGTTTTTTTGATAGGACAGTTGGTAGACAGAAAGTGAAGCAGGAGAGAGAGTGGGGCGGGATCGGGAAAGGTCCACGAGCTGGGACTTTATTTTGGCGCACTGCAAACAAGGCTATTGGCGGTAAAAATGTGTGCATAATACTACTAAAGGAATTGGAGGAATCAGAAGCAGAATCTTTAAAATCCTTTCAATTCCCAACTCTATTTGTTAATCTACATCACTATTTGAATGTTGTCTGATAATTCCTGGTTTTCCGTGAGCGTGGGAATGCTGGACTGTCAGCAGTAACACCGGACCGGCCTCTGATGTGTCTCAAACACTAAAACAGGAGAGTGTCTGTGAAATCACATCTGAGGTTGAATGAGCTGCTTTCTGCCAGCAGAGCCCCACTGAAACACCCAGAGCATCTCAAACACACTCTTCACATCATCATCGGATCTGACAGACTTTGGGATGGAAAGGCTGCCTGCTGAGCCCCACACACACACACACACACACACACACACACACACTCAGACTACATTAAAGTATAACAACGGCAGTCAAACAGATGTTGCAGGAATCTAAATGATGAGATATTACAGTCAACAACAAATCTAAATTGAAGTGTTTACTTCAGCACACGTCAATGGTGATTCGTCAGTGCATGTTATTCAAAAAAAAAATACAAATAAATAAACTATTTAATTTGATTAATATAATTTCAACTGTAAATGGCAGGGTTGATATAATTAACTAAATATGAAACTAAAATTAAAACCATTCAAAATGTTGCTTACTTGAAATAAACGCTATAACTGAAATGAAAAAAAAAAATTATTTTCTCATTTATTTTCACTTGACTTAATATACTAAAATAACAAACTAAATAAAAATAAAAACTATATAGACAAATAAAAACTATTAAAAATGACAAAAACACAAGAAAATCTAAAACATACTAACTTTAACAAATTAAAATGGAAACAAATGAATACAAATACATTCAAAATATTAATAAAAACTCTGTTGATAGTATCTCAACAACACTAAAATAACAGTTTAAAGCCCTGGAAAGCAGAAGATAGTGTCATTATTCAGTTAAACATAGTTCAGTGTTGTTATTTTAATTCACTTCAATAATTCTATTAGTATTGTTGAATATTATTAAGTTCAAAATGATTATAAATAATTATATTTATATTAGCATCTTAAATAAACACAATTTACTATAACAGAACATATTAAATATAGAAATTCCAAATTATTAGTTTACACTACTATTATTGTTAGTTCTGTAAAATCATCACGTAACGAAGCTTTCAGAATATGTCTGTCATTATGTTTATATAGCATTTTTGATTATAGCACCTCTTCACCATGTTCTGTTTGGTAAACTGGCTGCCTGTTGCACATATTCTGCAGTTTTCTGACCTGTTCGTACTTCTCCAGCTCGGTGTGGTAGATCTGGCGGATCTGGGTGAGTTTGGCTCTGTAATCTGAGTGTTCGGCCGAGTTATCGGCTCCGACTCCAGCCGATGCCGCCGCCGCCGCCGCTGCCGCAGCTGACCCGCCCCCTTTCTCCGGCCCGGACACGCCCTCCGCCAGCAGCATGTTGTCCAATCGCATCAGCTGGGCATCGGGAGGCTCCTCCTCCTGGGCGCCACGGATACTCAACACTGGAACGAAACAAGCAGGAGAGGTTACTCCAACAGCTTTGAATATACTGAGTCTGACACGAGGGGTCCGGCCTCATCGATCCACAGAGAACCCGCTCTTTCTGATAAATTGTCTTTGAGGCTGAAACAAAAAAAACGGCCAAGGCTGCAGTTGACTTTGCCAAGTTTTATGATGATATAATAAAACTTCATCTAATTCATATCATGAGCTTCCCACTCAGCGCTGCTGCTCTGTGGCTGTAAATCTCAGCATCCCTGCGCTCTCCGGCTCTGACACTAGAGGGCCTGAGTGCTTAGATTTTACATCAGACTCACACACACACACACACACACACACACACACACACACACACACACACACACACACACACACACACACACACACACACACAGAGAGAGACACACAGACAAACACACACTCAAATCATTCTCTAGAGAAATAAAGTGTTCTTCCACCATTGCCAATGATATGAAAGTGAATTTATGAAATATGTTAAGTGAAATCATATATGATATTAGAAATGAACTATTTCATAAAGGAACTATATTTTTGTCATTTCATTTGAATATGTATATACATATTTGATACTTATTTATATCTTTATATAAAAAAACTATACAGTACTCTGTTATTGTAAAACTACATTATACTAGAATAATGTATTTGATTAGAATAATGACTTTGATTAGTAGTATTTTTATATAACGTTATATACAACTATACATATAAGTACATACATTATTATTGACATTTGATATTTACATGAATATCCTTATTCCACCTTTATTTTATTTTTTTTAATAACACTGTTATTATTATACTATATAACACAAAATACGAAACTGCTAGTTGTAGCAGTTTCATTAGAAATAATGGTATTTGTTGAAATATCTTTATATGAAAACTATATATTATAATATTATATTATTATAAGACTTATAAATAATGGTATGCATTTAAATACCTTTATATAAAAACTAATACTATATTATTATAATACTACATTATATAAATACTAGAACAGTATTATTTAATACTATATTATTATAATTCTACATTGTATAAAATACTAGAACAATATTATTATTAGTAGTAGTAGTATTATAGTTCTTAATAATCACATTTATATCTGAGACGTGTACATTATATAAAATACAAATATTTTGTTTTATTTCATTATTATTAGTATGCATAATTGTTTTAATTAAGTAATGAAATAAAAATATTACTGAAATAATAATAACAATAATAATAATAATAATAATTATTATTATTATGTAGAATTATTTAAATTCAATTATTATTGTCATATATTATTATATCTATATATATATATATATATATATATATATTATATATATATATATATATATATATATATATATATATATATATATATATATATATATATATATATATATATATATATATATATATATATATATATATATATATATATATATATAAATCCCATTTTATTTTTATTCTAATTCCAGGTGGAATTGTGTTTTCTCTCTCAGTATAAATTCAGGGACTGAACTGTGGAATATAAAAGGCTTTCTCTGGGTTCAGCTCTGAACGGCACACGATCCTGCTGCCAGGTTTGATCTCCCTTCCATTTTAATTATCAGTGACATTCTCGTCTCTCATCTAACGTCACATCCAGTTAGCGAGTCAGTGGTAGACGGAGTAATTTCCTCACAAGTTCTGACACATGGGCAAAAGAGCGACTCTGAGACTGTAAGGCTGTGGTGGGCCGGTCATCTAAGGGCCGCATTGTCTGGGAGTCAAAGGAAACACTTCATTAATCCAGAGACAAAGCCGTGCACCGGTGCATTAACCCCAGACCGCTGCGGCCCGGTTTCGGACGGTGAGAAAGAGGCCGGCTGGACGGTCATCGGGAGGCTTTGGGAGGGGGACGTGACTCTGACCTCCTCCTTAAGTCAAAAATGCAATTGCAAAGGCTGTTGGCGAGCAGGAGAGGTCAAGAGTTCACTGCTGGGGCCCAGCGGGAGCCCGACTGTGCAGCGCTGTGTTTGTGAGCTTCACGGTCAACAGTATCATCCTGCTTCATTAACAAACATATCTCATCCAACCTGAAACTGTGGTAAGGCTTCAGATGGAGAAAATCTCACAGGCTACGCAGATGACATGGATTAGCATCACGTGTTTGAGTGAACAAAGATAACACATACAGAAAAGACTTAAATCGTTTGCCAGATAACGTCAAATCACAAAAAAAAATAAAACAAATAAAATCCAATAAACATATATATTTTAATATATATTTAATAAATTGTCAGACTTAAAATTAATAATAACAACAAAATAATTTTTAAAAACTGTAGTCAAATCACAAAGAAAAATATGAGAATAACTCTTCTTAAAATACAATTACCATATTACTTCATGTCTTTGGAAGAAATTGTGTTAGACTCTCTAAAATAATTTGGCAAATGAGGTCAAATGGCATAGGAAAATATCAGAATAACTCTCCTCAACAAATAAAATAAGATAATATTTCTCAAAAATTCTCAAAAAATACTCAAGAAATTGTGTCAAACTCCAGGCTTCTATTAATAAAATAAAAAATTATAAAAAAATTATCAAATAATTTGACAAATGAAGTCAAATTGCACAGAAAAGTAAGGGTATCTCCCCTCAACAAATTAAATAAAATAATTACAATTATTATTATTATTATTATTATTATTATTATCTTATGTAGAAACTCTACAGGCTTCTATCAATAAAAAAATAAACAAAAAAATAAATAAATAAACAAAAATTATGAAATCATTTAACAAGTGAAGTCAGATCGCATAGAAAAATAACAGAACAACTCCTCTGAACGAGGTGTGTGATTTAAAGAGGGATTCACAAGTAAATAATGAAATAAAATATTACATAAAAAAAAAAAAAATCAATTAAAACAATGTGAAATAAAAAAACAAAATAACATAATAATAAGCCATACATGACACCTTTGGTAAGGAAAAGTTTTGAATGTGTGTGGGATTTGTTCATCTGTTTTATCATCCAGCAGGGCAGGTGAAAACTGTAAGTCTAATCAGTTAGTAAATTAAGAGCACACATGATTAGAGGAATCATTCATGTTTGGAGCAAAAACACTAAAAGAGCAATCCAATAAAACGCCACAAAGCAGGTGTTTCTTATTTGATATGGCTCCTGCAGTTTCACTCAATTACTGGAAAAACACAAAAAGCAGGAACATAACACGGTTTTCCTGCGGTTAATAAGTCATAAATGCCATATTTAGGATCCCATTTCATTAAAGCACTGAACTAAATCAAACCAGTTACAGTCAATGTTCACAATCTCAACTTTCTAAAGAACTGAGACACTCTGAGCTCTCAAGTTTTACAAACTGATTATCCAAAAACCAGTGAATGAGGACTCAAATGCACCAATCACAAAAGTTTAGCACGTTTTACAGCACTTTTAGAAGTAAAAGCCTAGATTGTGAGCACAAGAGAGTCTTGACAGAAACTCAAGGCCAACAGAATTCCTCCCAACGTTATAAAACGTCTAGACTGTCAAGCAAAAATGGAACATAAAAATTCCCCGTTCACGAAACGACGAGGCTCCTCTCTGCCAAGTCCCGGTTTCACATTCGCGGGTGTTTATTTGACTTGGCTGGATGAATCTCCACCATCAGTCTGTTAAAACCAAAAGCTGTTTGGCCAGTGACGGACACAGAGCGAAAACCCCCAGCCAAACGCAATACGATACACTCCTTTGAAAGAATACAAATGGCATGGGATCAAAAGTGGATGGAAAGTAAAGAAATAATCTGCACATATAAGCATAAAAAGCTTTATGGAGAGCCGTAGCGGATTCAATGAGGTCATATTGAGCAATGCTTCAAGCTCTATGAAATCAAAAGTCAGGTTTTACAAGTGTGCTGTACGTGAGCGGTCTGCGATGATCTGGCAACATGATGGCGCACAACCAGATCCTGTTTATAGTTTAGCACATGCTCGCCACAAACTAAGACACCCTGCCGCTGCTGACGCGGTTCACCCAGAAAACACACGGCTGTAGCATCTGTCAGGATTGCTGGGACGCCCGTCAGGATCCCGTCACCCCTCATTGACAGGTGATTGTTACACAGAGCAAAAGGCCAAACTACGAGAGCACAACTGCGTCTGCACAGACTGATACATATCCATCCCACCATTCAAACGCTGTCAATTTCAACAGGTTCAGGTGTGGATACACTGCGGTTTGGACATGCAAAATTATCCTGCAATGAAGTACAAGCACATGTAAGGCATAATGTCTCTTGGAATAGAATGGAATGGAATGGCATGGCATGGCATGGAACGGAACAGAACGGAACAGAATAGAATAGAATAGAATAGAATAGAATAGAATTGAATAGAGTTTGGACATGTGAAATTATCCTAAAAGGAATAAGAACAAGCATATAATAAGCACATGTAAGGCATAATGTCTCTTGGAATAGAATAGAATAGAATAGAATAGAATAGAATAGAATAGAATAGAATAGAATAGAATAGAATAGAATAGAATAGAATAGAGTTTGGACATGTGAAATTATCCTAAAAGGAATAAGAACAAGCATATAATAAGCACATGTAAGGCATAATGTCTCTTGGAATAGAATAGAATAAATAGAAGAAATAGCATAGAATAGAACAATAGAATATAGTAAGGGACATGCAAAATGATCTTGCAATGAATAAGAACAAGCAGGCAACAAGCACATGTAAGGCATAATGTCTCTTGGAATAGAATAGAATAGATTTGAATAGAATTGAATAGAGTTTGGACATGTGAAAGTATCCTACAATGAATTAGAACAAGCATATAATAAGCACATGTAAGGCATAATGTCTCTTGGAATGGAATAGAATAGAATAGAACAGAATTTTACATCTTTTGAAGAAAATGTGTCAAATTCTAGGCTTGTAATAAAATAAAATAAATTATACCCTAGAGTCTGACACATTTTCTGAAAAAGTTACATAGAAAAATAACAGAACAACTCTCCTGAACAAAGTGTGTGATTTGAAGAGTGATTCATAAATAAATAATATAATACAATTTTAATAAAATAAAAAAAATAACATTCAAAATGAACAAAATAAATAAATAAATAAATTAATTAATTAATAAATGTCAATAAGTGAAATAAAATAACTTAAAATAACACTAACATAAAAAAAACAATTACCCAAAAAAATCTCAGATATATAAAAATACCAACATCCCTCAAAACTACGTGATACAAACAGTCAAAGTAACAAACTTAAAACAACTGAAGTTTAATATTTGGGGTTTGGGTTTGTCCAAATACTGTTCTAAATGAGCTCAATTTTCTATAGATTTCCTAATTATTTCCTTTATTTCTTTTCCGCTGAAGGATTAAACTTAAAATAACATTCCTTTATGCACTTATTTTTATTTGACACTTGGATAAAGAGTCAAAACCGCATACGGGAATATCCTACAAGACCACGTCTCAGCGAGACAAATGATGATTTATTTATCTCTCTCGTGAGCACATAATTAAAACCACTGAATGGATTCTCTTAAATAAATACGATTAAGCAGAATGAGGTAAAGGGTCCTGCATGCTCAGAAGAGGCTTGGCTCTGGGTCATAATTACACGACTCACTGAAGGCCACTTTACTCCATAATGGCAGGCTAATTGATTCCTGCTAATATTTTCCAGTATCAGAGCTGCGTGATTCCTCCAGCAGAGCAGAGCGAGCAGATAGCTTAGCGCCTCCGAGAAAACACATCCTTGTTATCGTCGTTTTCTCTTTAGCAAGTCATCTTTTTCATCTCTTAAACAAGTCTGCAATCATTTCCCCATTCATTTTCACTCAGTTTACAACCAACCTTCTCTGACTTGGATACACTTACTTTGAAGAAAAAAAAAAAAAAAAAAAAGATAAAAAGGTATAAGATTGAATACTTTCTTTATGACATAACAAAAATGCCTCTAGGCCTGTAATAATAAATAAATAAATAAATACATATATATTTACATCTTTTGAAGAAAATGTGACTCTAGGGTTCTAATAAAATAGAATAAAACAAATATAAAATAAAACAAAATAAAATGGCATTATAAGCCTTCTGAAGAAAATGTGTACTTCTCTATGCTTCTATAAAAAAAATAAATAAATAAAAAATCCTCAAGAAGATCGGCTGCTTTTCACTTGAGCCACCAACCCAAGACATGAGCCGCTCGATTCAACAGATTGTTAGAAGAGCAACAAAACAAACGGGAGTTCATGACATTTGCTCAACCCCACAGCGTGTGGCCTTTTACAAATCAAATCAATATTTAATAAAAACCCAAGGCCACAGGCTGACCAGACAATGGATTTTCTCTCCGTTGGCTTGTTTATCGAAGACGATACGTTTAATTTCCGAGAAACCCAGTTGTGTTATTGGAGGAAAGGCGCTTGCAGGATTTATGCACCTTTTCTCAAGGTGGCTCTTCTCCGAAAGCCTTGTATTTTCCTTTTTTTCCCAGCGTGGCTGTGTACAGAAGGATGTTTAGCACTCAGAGTCCTCTGTTATTTCCATTAGCCAAACATCAGGCGGTTCTGCTTCATGCCACGACTCCCTCAGATACTGAAATATTAATTGAACTTCTATAAAAGGAGCAGCGTTCGCTCCGGCTGAACCCGTCTTAATTGAACAAGCACAAGACGTAGATGGGAGTTTGTGACTGGATGGTGTCCATCAGGACCAGAGGAGAACATCAGACACCTCCACAAATCTGTTCATAGCATTTATATTGTTACTCGAATATAGACATACTACATGTTTTCCTGACAAGTGTCTATCCTCGAAATGAAGCAGGCTGTTTTAATGAGCAGAAGTTGCACAAACAACAGCAGGATTGGCACTTACAGCTTACCCAAACAAACTAACAGTTGTCTAAACAATTAGTTGACTAACAATATCTAGATGAAAACAAAAGAAAAAGAACAAAATGCAGCAGGACTGTTTTAGAAAAGTGAGACTATTTTTAACTTATTATTGTGTCATTTATGGCAGGTCGCTTAAAAAGAAAAAGACAGTGCTTTTAATGTGCAAGCTGTCTAACTGCTTAAGTACAACATGCTAATAAAATGAATGTTTTATTTATACATTACATTAATTTCACTAATAAACTGATGTTATTATAAAAAGAGGAAGAGAAATTTCCTTATAAAAGGACTGTACTATATTATAGCATAAATCTCATAGCAACTAGATCTCAGTTTGTATGTTGTAAAAATTGGGTTATAATAATTTTAAAATGAGGACAAGATATGTCTGCAATGGCTGCTTTCGTTTCATTAGAGCAATAATATACATATTAACAATGTATATCCTGTACATGTGCGTATGGATTGGAGTAAGAAGTGCGTGAGATTACATGCATATCCATGTCAGCGGATCAGTTTCCTCCTGAAATAATTCAGCTCTGAACAGAACGGTCAAATCCTCTCGGCGGTTCACATTTCTGATGGTGTGTGATTAGGTGCGGGTAACACACGGCTGTCAATAGCCGGAAGAACACGTAATCCTCAGTGAATTAATGCAGTCGTGTCATTGGAGGCGGTTGGCATGGCTGGTTGTCATGGAGATTCTCAGATAGCAGTGAGATGCTGATGTTGAACGAATGATGTTTAGGTCTGTTGTCAGTCTCGGGTAACGCTGCATCTGCTTTGTTTCACATGGACAAAGACACACTGCTGCTCTGTTCTACATGCTGGAGAGGACAAAGACTATTATAATAGCCTTGCCTCCTCTCAACTACAAAACAGAACATATATATGGTTTTGTTCTCTGTTTTGTAGTTGAGAGGAGGCTAGGCATATATATATATATATATATATATATATATATATATATATATATATATATATATTATATATATACACACCATCAGTTTATTACTTAAGTCAATAATTAATCATTAAAGTAACTAAAGTAACAAGTGGACTAATTGCTTAATAAATTAAAAATAAATAGGTAAATAAACAAATATTATTTGCAAGCTACATGCCACTATTTTAAATGCATTTGTATATTTAATTCATTTGTAAGTTATATGTTTCGCCCCTCTAATTTACAAAACAGAGCACAAAAACACCATGCAAGAAATATATTTTACGATATATACGTATAGAATTTATGTCAGCAGCTACAAAAACAAACAAACAAAACAAATGTAAATGTTTCAACTCAAGCTAATAGTTAATAATCACAGTAACTTTGGATAGATAAATAGGTAAACAAATATATAAATAAAAAATTTGCATTTGATTGATTACCTAAACATGTTAAAAAAATAAAAATAAAAATTATTTGCTACTGTTTTTTTTTTTTTTTCGTAAACTGCATAGCCTGTTATTAGCTTTTCTGTTATTTTATTTTATTTTATAATGGATAGTTTACATGAAAAATGTAAGTAATATTTGAAAGCTGCATGTCATTGTTTTAAAGGAATTTTTTCATATTTATTTTCATGTTTCAAGCAATGTTTTTAAAATATTCTATTATATCAACATTAATAACGATAATACTACAGTTTCACTGGTACTGGTATTGACTTCCAAACAAATGAACAATCTCTGGCAGTGAGAATGAAAATTCTGCATTCATTTGCAGTCAGATTAACCCTTTCTGCCGTGGTTGTGCTGAAGCGCTGGGCTCAGATTGACGCTGACAGCTCTGGCTCTGTTTGTTGTTGTGATTCAGCGCGGCTGCAGCACTTGATAAATCAGGGCGGGACGACGGTGGTCCCGTCACAACGCAGCCACCAGAGTCGAGACGACAGCGACATGCTAATTCAATGGCGGCATTATTCATTATACAGTCACAAGTGTACTGGAATGGAAAGGAAAACTACATACACCGGGAAGAGTGCGACAGGACTCGATCTGTTAAACCAGGCCACCACTGTCACAACCCGAGACAGTCAGAATGCTGGGAAACGGGTTACAAGGCATCAAACGAGACAACAGAATCACTCAGAGTAGATAGAGCCTTAAAAACACACACACATCAGTGTTATATAATGTCAATTAGCAAGTGACCAAGAGGGGATTTTAAAGGTCTGATGCTAATACAGGATTAAAGGAATTACAAAATTATTACATTAAACTTAATAGACAGACAGCTAACATCATATATATGTAATCGTTTAAGAAGTTACTACAACAAAACCAAAAAATCAAATAATTAAATAAATTTGTTTTTTTTAGATTTTTAGATTTGTTATAGTTTCTTTCTTTTCATTAAGAGTTTCTTTATATGCAGACCGAGATAGAGTAGATAGATAGATAGATAGATAGATAGATAGATAGATAGATAGATAGATAGATAAGTTTCAACATATGCAGACCGATTATATGCAGACCGATTATATGCATACCATATATTTTGGTATATATTGTTATATTGTCTTATATATATATGATGTGTGTGTGTGTGTGTGTGTGTGTGTGTGTGTGTGTGTGTGTGTGTATCATACTCACTGGTACACACAGAATTTTAATCATAACCAATATTTGTTGTTTATTATTTTTTCTTTTATTTGTTTTTGTTTATATAGTTTCACTTATACACAGACCGATATATGGAAAATGCCATTTAAAGGCCCAATATTTGTTGTTTTATTATTGTTTATTTACATATATACATAATTAATATACATGTAGCATATGCTACGGTTTATCATATCATATATTTCATGAATTTAAAACAAAAAAACACACACAAACATATATTCTGCTTTCACAGAATGCAAATCAATATATAAAAAGGCCAAAATTTGTTGTTTTATTATTTATATATTCCAACACACAAACACACACACACACAAACATACATACATACATTTAAAGTATGTATGCATGTATGCGTGTGTGTATAATTATAATTTTAAAAAATCTTTTATAAAGATTTATACATTTATAAAAATAAGTATATTTAAATATAGTAAAATAAGCATAAAGATTAGTAATATTTTTCACACAGAACAGATCAAAGCAGAAAATATGCCATTAGGGTAATCAATCAAAAACAGAAGAAAATCACAAATTATGTGCAGGTGTGACACACCGCTTAAACGGAGCTGACAGGAGCTCTGTGTCTCTGTGTGTGTGTGTGTGTGTGTGTGTGTGTGTGTGTCCTGAAGAGAAGCATCCCCTCAGCCTGAGACCAGCAGCTCCCAGCCCAGTGGACCAGCACGAGCCCGGCTCTGCGTCTGGCCTGCACAGGCACCTCTAGAGTCGACTCTAATAACGCTAATTATAATCATTAGAGGCCGGCCAGGCCCCAGGCTAGCTGCTAATGACACAGCCTGAGCTGGAAACCAGAGATAGGGACAGATAGACGTGGAGATGGAGAGAGAGTGAAGTCATTCATTAGAAAAATAACGTTCCTCATTTCAAAGCATCCTGCGCCTCGGGCCAGACATATTCCTCTAGATCTATTAAATATATGTGATCTATGAGCTGCAGTTAATCAGGGCTGTGGTCGCTCTACATGCATGAGTTTACAGCACACTTTCAATGCACAACTACTCTTACAGGCTCCTTTATTAAAGTAAAGAAAGCCTTCAGCTCTCAACAGGGATAACATTATGCAGTAACATCAGGGCTGAGCGATAAAGATGGGGTCAGTGTGAGAGAGTTCAAGATTTATGATGATGAAACTTACAAAATGTAATTATAGATGTAAAATTTCCAGGCTGTTGCAAATGTTTGTTCTTGTAAAGAGTAACATTGTTAAAATATTGAGAAATCATATGCGTGTGTATTTATCTCACACACACACACACACACACACACACACACACACACACACACACACACACACACACATATATATTCTAAGTATTTTTTACAAATATTTGTACTTTTTTATATATATATTTTTGGGAAAAATATATTATTATTATTTTTTATTAAGCTACAATTTAAAAAACAACATATTCAGATTATTAACAATAAAATATTATAAAAATATATATTGGTAAATAAATACCTGTTGTTTTGTTTGTTATTTTTTATTTACATATATACATATTTTAAATACAAATAAAGTAAAGTATGTTACTGTTTATCTTACATATTTCATATGTACATATCTTATCACATCATATATGTAATATTTGTTATTGCTTATATAAATACTACATATATAGTAAATATTTTATATTATTACTTTTCTATTATTTAAAAATGTAAATATCAGACTGAGATCTGATTATCGGTTTATTTCATATGCATATTTTTTATTATATCATATATATTCTATTGCTTATATAGATCCACATAGGAAGATTGATATATCAAAATGGGGAACTATAAAAAGCAATATCCATTTGTTGTAGTTGTTGTATGTTCATTACTAGTTTCAATACATGATCATATATTTTAATATATGGTCAGCTCTGTGCATGTAGGACAAAATAAAACCCAAACTGTATGAAGAGCCCAGTCACCCCTCACACTGGATCAAGCGTCCATTTCTCAGCTCCCCCGAGGCACCGGACGGCCCGAGACAAGCGTGTCATTAAAACCTGCCCTGCAGCTCTTTATTAAAGTCACTCCTCCGGGACGCCGCAGAACACGTCAGTCTCCAAAAGAGCCACAGAGGCCAGGGTGACCAATGACACCCTCAGCGCTGATCACACATGAGTCTGAGGGGGACACACAGCTCAATAGCAGACCCAGATCACGTGACTGTCAGGCCCAGATCCGTCCGGAGCGGATTCATTAATGCTGCTGGTGGTTAAAGATCCCAGAATAACAACTCCTCTAAACTTGCTGATTTCACCAACACTGTGCTGACCTCAAGCAAAGCACTTAACCTCACGCTCCTCCAGGGAAACTGTCCTGACTATTTCTGCACGTCACTCCGGATAAACAGCTTCTGCTAAATAGCAAATCACCTTAAAGGTGAAGTGTGGAACTAGATTTTTTTTTGTTTTTTTTGTGATTGCCAGTGCCAAAGCCACTATTATGACATCTGAATGATTGCTAAGGTGTTGTGGATTGTAGGTGTTTTTTTCTGTACTAGGTTGTTTTAACTTTCTAACCAGTCACTTCTTCTCCTATTGGTCAATAAACAGAATTTGCGATTGACATGCATGCCATCAAAGAAGTGTTTACTTAAGGAAGACAAACTATCAATAGGTTACTTATAGTTGACTGTACACTAGAGCTACATGATTAATAAAAAATAAAAAATAAATAAAAAAAAATTTAAATCATGGTAAGGCTTAGTGTGATTATCAAAATGCAAAAGCTGTGAATTATTTAAATTAATAAAAGTGTATATTTTAAAGCAAAGCGTGGCACCAAAACAGAAGCCCAAAAAATTAATAAATAAAATAAATGAAAAACTGTCTACCAAAATAAAATAAATAACCAAAATAAAATGTTTGGAAATTAAGTACAACAGCCATAAATATTAGTATTTTAATCTTACAGTTGTAATGTACAATAAAATTATATTATTTTTCATAAATACTTAATTTTTCTACTTTACAGTAACATTTTACAATAGCAATATTTCTTATTTTGTTATATATTTTTAGTAACATAATAATGATATGATATATGATATATGATATGTGATATGACATGACATTTATAACATTTTTGGCCAAATTTTGCAGCCCTACACACAAGCACTGCAAGCCTAGAGCTTAATTTTTTCCCCCCACAATTTTATTGTACATTTATAGTTTTTATTAGATTTTTACCCTGAATAGTGCAGCCCAACAGATTAGACTGACATAAGTATTTTAATGTACTTAACCTTTAATAACCTAATACCTCTATTTATACAACAGGTGTAAAGTGTGAACAGCTGAAGTAAACAAGTGCATAAATAGGGTGAAAAAAGTTGACAAGTTTAAAGTCTGTAGCAAATATTAAGCTCATGAAGTTGACGACACAGAATGCATGAGAAATCCAGCTTCTCAGCCTCTTTGTCAAGCGTGTGCATGTGTGGCACACTTCATAAAGCATCATTCTCTCAGCCAACAAGTTTATGTAAAAGTGATTAACCGTAATTAAGCCATAATTACTCTGATTAGTCAAGTCGCAGTAAATTAGAGCAGCACATGGGATGAGAGGAGCTCCGGGAGGCGTGTTTGAGACGGGCCGCTGCATCAACTTGTTCATGAAGTCTGAGCGTCTTACCCACGATGCACTGCTCATCTCGTGCTCTGTGGTGTGGAAGCACGTGTGATGCTTCACACTTTTAATCCCTCCATTTAAGGGTAATTATGGCTGTCCAACTGAAGAGGAATCAACTGGACAAGACCACACTGTAATGAGTCTTTATGAGAGAAACTGGACAGACAAAACAAAAAGTGAATCTCATAGAATTTAGCCACAGTTGGAATTAATAAATAAAAAGTAGGGCTGTACACTTATTCAAATCATGTTATGGACACGTTTCTGTTAATATAATAGCACAAAAAGGCTGTTATTATTATATGAAGTCTGCTTGTTCTGTACACTGCTTCTTTGGGTAAATGAGCCTTCACTTCAACCCGCCAAAATAAAAGTTCAGTCTAACGTGAAGAAATTATGAAAGGAATATATTGCTATTGGACAGTAGAATCTACTTCTGAAAGTAATAATAACAATACTGTTTATTAGAACATTACTTTTATGGAATATCAAACAATATCACACACTTTTTCGACCATGTTTGAACTGAAAGATCAATTGAAAAGCTAAAGTTGAATGCCTTCTTTTGAGCACTACCGTTTTTATTAAATAGTTTAAATTAAAATAAGTTTGTATTAAACCATAATTGGGCAGGCAACACAAAATTAAAAATAAATAAATAAAACAACTAATTTCATAGGGGAACTATTAAAATATTATTGATATTATAATATTTATTACTTAAAATTGTTACTTTCATTTTATAATAATTTTTATAACATTATAAAATATTAATAATACATTCTAAATGTTTTTAAAGTTATTAATTAAAATTTTTAAATCAATTATTAAATAAAGTAAATTATTTATTAAGTTATTATTGTTAATATTTTATGACGACATCCTTTTTAAAGTTTAATTAAATCAACAGAATCCAGAAAAATTAAAACAGAAAACAAGGAATTTGAAATAAAATAAATCAGATTTCATGGAGCCCTACATACACGCAGCCGTCAAAATCGCCTGCTCAACTCAAGAACAAAAGACTCACCGGTCAAGAGACTGACCTTTCCAGTCCAGCACAGAGAATGCAGAATGGAGGCCTCTCTTCAATATTTATTGTACAAAGCACACACACACACACACAAACACACGCAGCATACCGGATGGGTCGTAATGCCAGCTGAAGACTCGGAGCATGCCAGCAGTGACGGAGGCCGAGCAAATCTATCTCATTTCATTTGAGTCTGGCTCCTCTTTTCTGGCACATAAATAATGCATCAGTCGGAGGCGTGTGGCGCTGCAGCCTCTCTCTCTCTGCGGGGAAGCGCTGCGGCTCCCTGAGCGGCCCCTGCTCTCCCCGTTACACCGCTCCCGATTAATTACACACTTTAATGAGCTGCATTATTAATGGGGCTCGTACTTGGCAGTTTAAGGAAACGCAGCGGAGCGCTCAGCGATACCAGCCTCTAATTCTCATTAAAACATCACACGAGGCTTGTGGGACGGACTCGGCCTCCTCCGACACAACATCTACAGGACTTAAACGCCTCACATGAGAAGAGGACGGAGAGGCTGGGAAATGAGTTCAGAGAGAGAGGAAAGATTCAAGAGGACGCTCATAAGCTCATCACATCATGTATCCATTACTTAGGTCTTTTAAAGTACTAAACATAAATTTTAAGTTTAACATTTAATAAAACAAATAGCCCCGTAATTAAGGATTATGGCCTAAAACCCTATTAACCATAGTGAAAATCACTGTAACGCTTCACATAAAATGACAGCATTATGATAAAAGCACAATTTTACAAAAAACAAAAACAAAAAAAAAAAAAAACACAAAAATATATATACACACACACACACACACACACATATATATATATATATATATATATATATACACACACATATAAATATATATATATATAGGGTCACTGAGTTGAAATTAAAGAATGTTTACTCAGAAAGGGTGCATTTTGATCATTTATTTTATAAAATATATTGTAACATTTATAATTCATAAAAATACAGTTTCCACAAAAATATGTAGCAGCACAATTGTTTTAATATTGATAATATTCCAAATTATTATTTTGAGCAGCAATTCAGCATATTAGAATGATTTACCAAGGATCATGTGACGCTGAAGTCTGGAGTAATGATGCTGTAATAATATTTCATGATATTAATGCTTTTAATGTATTTTTGATCAAATAAATGCAGCCTTGGTAAACATTTTAAAAATTGACCATCAACATTTTGATTTAAGATCAAAATACTGTTTTAACGAAAACAGTTCCTAGAAAGGCATCAAGAAAGCAGATTTGTTCCACGTGGCTCACATGAAAGTCTCACACAAGCCTTTTAATTACTGGCTTTTCTGAGAAAGTGTATTTTAAGCTTGGGCCTTAAGTACTCAACGAAGCAACTATAAAAATAAATGCATCTGCCATGTCAGGAGTGGAACGGAAAACTCTGAAACAGATTACTGCACACTGAACACTTGGATTGAGGCATTGTTGTTCATATTTGGAGGCACATAAATATCTTTTTCTTTGTGTTTGCCAGTGAAGCTCTGTCTGCGTCTGTCTGATACGCCTCTGAGATGAGATTCACAGCTGCAGAGAGAAAGAGAAAGAGAGGGAACGAGCAGCAAGAGTCCCGCGGGTCCTCCATTTGGGTTACTTTGTGCTGGAGATGCAGGCAGAGCGACTTTCCTCCTGCCATTCAGAGACATATAACACAACACATCAAAACACGTCACCTTCCATTAATGCACAACCCTCCGCATAAACAGGAGAGACTTCAAAATGACCAGAAATACCCTGAGAACAACATCTCAACACATCCTAAACACAGCCAAGCAGGAAATACTTGTGAATGGATACAGATAAAACCAGATTTTCAGTGCTTTCCTGTGCAAAACTCACCAATGCAATGCTGCAGAGTGTTGCTACGCAGTTGCTAGGGTGCTCTTGGTGATTGCTAGGTGATTATTGACTGTCCCGACAGTCAAAACATCTCAAGGCGCTGCAATATTCTGGTCTCTATATGGCTTTTCGATGCAAATGTATGAATTTTGTTTTTTGACAGATATTAAAAATATTATTTTTTTGTTAAGAAGTATCCAAAAATAAAACAAAAAACTAACATAAGTGTATTTAGGCATAACAACATTATAAATGTACAATATTAAAAAGATATATATTTTTAGGATTTGACACAGATGAAAATTAACATTGTTATTAAATTATGGTTGTTTTAAATGAATTTTAAGTTAGCATTAGATAATGGAAAAGGTCATCTAAATGTAAAAAAAAAAAAAAAAAAAAAAAAAAAAAAAAAAAAAACTGTGCACATTTAAATATATTAAGTATTGACTGATACCGATAAATGAAAAAATCTCTAATACTGGCCAATAATCAAAATGGAAACAATTGTTTTATTTTGTGTAAATAAGTAAAAAAAAAAGCACTAAAACCTAACACAAATCATTTTAAATATGAATTTTTGCATCACAACATTAAAAATGTACACTATGAGAAATGGATGAAATAAGATGAAATTTAACAGTGTTATTACATTATGTTTCCAAAATAAATGATAGGAAAGGTTATTTAAATGTAAAAAGTAATATCGGCTCATACCGATAAATAAAAAATCTTTAATTTCAGCCGACAATCAATATGGAAAACAGTAAGTTGGTTAACTAAAAATTAGGGCTGTCAAATGATTAATCACGATAAATACAATTATTAAACTATTATCATTTTCATTAATCAAAATAAAACAAAAAAAATATATAAATATTAGACAAAATTTTGACTTAAGCTGAAATGAAAATGAGTAATATTAACTTGACAATTAACAGAAAAAGCAGATGTACTAAATTTACTAAAACTGAAATAAAAATATATTAAATCTAAGCAATATTAAAAAGATAAAAATACTAAAAATGACAAAAACACAAACTCACTTAAACTTGCACTAAAATGAAAATGAAATATTAAAAAGCTAATTCAAATATGAATAAACTGTAATATTGTATACATAATATTCAAATAACAATAATAATTTATAAATAATATTTTTTCTGGTAAAGTCACACCCTGGGACAGGAGCAGGTGAAGAAGTGAATAGATCTGCTCCATCAAGCAGAGGCCTGCCACCATCCTGTCATCTCAGACCCATGAATAGTAATGCGTGACGCCGTGACCCCCACCAAAGTGTCCGCAATCCGGGCGGATGATAGTATTTCTCTCCAGACCTCAGACAGCAAAGGCCCTGGGGACAACTCCATCAGCGGCGGGACGTCTTCAGCACACGGACACAAGACCAAGACGAGGAGGAGCCGGACACTCATTACATGAGCACTATCTGGGTCATGGAGCAGATGCAAATGTAGGTCACGGGAAACTCCTGTTGTCAATCAAGATGAGAGTGAAAGATCACAGACCATCGGAGATGAGAAGAGATGAATATTAGAAGAGCTACAGCGGGTGAGCAGGGGTCAAAGGTCTATGAGACACAGAGGACACCTCCAGCAAATTAAAACCTCGGAGTCAAAGCCATTAACGGCTTTAATTTGATCCAGCCCAGGAGTGGAGTGATGTTTGCTCATGTCATTAGATCTTTACATTTATACTACCTTTCAAAGGTTTGAGTTCAGTAAGGGGTTGTGTTTCTTTTTTATAGAAATTAAAACTTTTATTCAGCAAAGATGCACTGTATTGACCAAAAGTGACATAAATGCTGTTCTTTTGAACTATGTATCAAAGAATACTGAAAAAAAATACATATCATGGTTTGCACATAAATATGGAGTAAAATATGTTTTCAACATTGATAATAATCAGAAACGTTTCTTGAGCAGCAAATCAACATATTAGAATGATTTCCCAATCTTTGTTTTTACTGTATTTCTGATTAAATAAATGAGCATTTTCATTTAAACAAACAAAACAAGCTACCCCAAGCTACTGAAGAGTACAGTTAAATTAAATTAAATTAAATTAAATTAAATTAAATTAAATTAAATTATAATTTTCAAAACAGGCTTCAAGTGAGCATTAAATGATGGAAGTAAATCTAAATGTAAAAACAAAATTAGAAATGAATGTGGACATTTAGATATCCAATATCGGCAAAACCGATAAATGTAAAAATCTTTACTATCGGCCGATTATCAAAATGTACAATTATTGTATATGTATAATGCTGCCATACATGTTATTGCAAATCTCTGCCTGATTTATTTTATTGTAAAATGTAACTATATTATCTCCCAGCTCTTTATATAAAGCAAATAGCAAATCATAACAGCTTGATTGCTTGTATCGTTGCAAAATGTAAACTTTATTATTGCCCAGCACTAATCTGCTAAATGTGACTATAAGTCATTAACATATTATGAACTTAAGCATCATGATTTTCTGTAAAGCTGCTTTGAAACAATGTGTGTTGTGAAATGTTCCATACAAATAAATTTGACTTGACTACTGTATACATGAAAGTTCTAAATCTGTTTTAATTCAATAATCAGGCATATTTGCAAGTGAAACAGAAATAAGAAGTAGGAGTGAATAAGTTTCAGAGGTTGTTACATTCTGATAGAACATTTAAAGACGAACATTCTATTTAGAATAACGTGCACTGATGAATAGTTCAAAAATAAGATTCTGTAGACTTTAATGTTTCCACAGTTTGTTCAGATCACTAACACTCTCTACGAACCTCGTTTTAGCAAAGCCTGCTAATTAAAAGTGTCTGTCTGTGATTGATTCCAGAGGCTAATAACATCCTGGGATGCTTTTGTCTTATTCTGAGAAACTTGAACACGTTCTCAAGAAACCGACTCCAGCTGTCTCTGAAGGATTCCTCCAGCGTTCTGCAGCTACCCGCTGAATGATAAAATCACTCTGACCTAGATGCTGCGGCCCTCATGAGACTCTCTCTCACAAGCCTCCCTGCCGCTGCACTCTATGAATACGTAATTCTAATTTATGAAGCAGTCACTAGCAGTGTGTGTACGATATACATATATACAAAAATACACACGCACGCACATACTCTGATGCCTCTATGCATGCATGCATGCCGTTGTCCAAGTCAATCATCACGCTCCATCGTGTTGTTCTCCTTCAACAGAACCTTGTGATGTTGGTAGAAAAGTATAGCGGTGCCTGCGCTGACGGAGGAAAGTTCCAGGAAAAACTGACAGTCCTTGTTCAACTAGGAATGATAAAGAAAAGGCATGATGGAGGAAAGACAAAGAATTCAGAAAGAGTGTTTCAGATGCACTCATTGTGTTCATGCAAAAAAAAAAAAAAAAAAAAAAAAAAAAACACACACACACATAGGAATAAGAAGCGCTGGCAGATGTGTTGGGAAAGGACGCGCACACACAAACACACACACTTCCTCTGACAGTCTCTGGAATGATCTTATGTTAATGCTGACGTCCTGTGTTTACCCTTAAGTGCACCCGAGTCCTCAGATGATCGCAATTTTTCCCAAGCACTGAGAGAAAGAGGATTGTGAGTGTAAAACAGGGAGAGATGGAGTGTCATTGAGCTGTGGTAATTTGTAACACGGATGAAAATTTTGCAGTTTCCTGAGAAGACGCTACTTTATAATTGTGCCGAAGCGGCATCATGGAAGATGAGGACTTGTTTACCTCACGAGAAAGAACCTGACAGTGAAGAACACTCACTAGCAATAAGCAACATGTGCCATTTTATCAGACAGAATCACAAAAACAAGTTCAAAACGACACAGTTGTCTGAAGCCCCATTCACATTAACAGTAAATTGGTTGCATGCTGGCGTTCCTACACGACTAGGTGTGAAATCGCTGTCTGTACTCCCATTGGTCATCACATACTGCTCATTTGCATAAAGTGAACTCTACTTTATCCCATCACCAAATGCTGTCTCTTAAAGAGTTGTATTTCCTATAAAGTTCCAGAAGCAAACATGCAGTGTTACAGAGATACTAATTTAAAGGGATAGTTCACCCATTAATCAAACATGCCCTGCTAGAATGTCCTCTCTCAAAACTAGCGTCTAGTTATTGAAAGGAATTTCACCCAAAAATCTAAATTTTCTGAAAATGTACTCACACTCAGGCCATCCAAGATGTAGATGAGTGTGTCTCATCATCAGATTTGGATAAAATGTAGCATTTCATCACTCGTTCACCAACGGATCCTCTGCAGTGAATGGGTGCCGTCAGAATGAGAGTTCAAACAGCTGATAAAAACATCACAATAATCCAGAAGTAATCCACACCACTCCAGTCCATCAGTTAACATCTTGAGAAGTGAAAAGGTGTGTGCTTGTAAGAAACAAATCCATCATTAAGATATTTTAACATTAAATCAATGCTTCTGGCTAGTCCTCTGTCAATAATATTGTTTTTTTTCTTACAAAGAAAAAGTTGTCTCATCTGAGTCAGGAGAGAAATTTACATAGCTTAAGCACTGTTTACAAGCCAAAAACAGCTCCAAAAAAATATGTAGGTGGATTTCGATGTGTGAGGAGTATGAGGACAAAAGGAGATGGACTCTATCACTGGAGGAAGCATTATTATGTAATATCGACTCATATTTTTCCCAGAAGCAACAGTAAAAACCTCTTTATGATGGATTTGTTTCTTACAAACACACAGCTTTCATTTCAAAAGATGTTAACTGATGGACTGGAATGGTGTGGATTACTTGTGGATTCTTGTGATGTTTTAATCAGCTGCTTGGACTCTCATTCTGACGGCACCCATTCACTGCAGAGCATCCATTGATAAGCAAGTGATGGAATGCTACATTTCTCCAAATCTGTTCTGATGAAGATACAAACTCATCTACATCTTGAATGGTCTGAGGTGATTAAGATGGCCAAAAGTCAAGTAATAATACTATGGTACTTCCATATAACCATGATTCTACATGAATTCCATATTTATATACAATGGCATTTACACTGTAATCCAAGGTACTTCAAAGAATACAACAGTATTGCACTTCTACCACTTCCACAAAACATGCTAATACTTTGTTACTCTTCTGTATTTTTTGTTAAGGAAATACGCCTCTGTTTTTTTTTTACCACACATTATGGTTCAAACGTGTAGTTGGACTGCTGCTTAACTACATGTAGCTTAGCAAACTACAGCTTCAAAGCAGCTTCCCAAGCATCCCTGCTCTGTACCGCCCTTGGCAATGATATAAACATCAAATCGGAGTGAAAATATCCATAAAATAAAACAGATTGTCACAACTCCATCTCCGCTTCATAACATTCACACCAGATGATGTGAGACATTCAAATTATAAATGGGCAAAAATGACAGCCGCTTTAAAAAAAAAAAGAGGCTAATTTGCCTTTAAAGGTGACTGGATTTCCATAAAAACAAAAGAGCTGGAGAATAAACCCTTTAATGACACCACCAGGGCCTTTCGGTTTGTCGCATTGTCCCCATGAAGCCTGGAAAGGCAGATGTAGAAATTGATTGCTCTTTCCAGGGGACCAGAGGGGGGTAGAGCGCGCTTTCTAAAAATAAGGCATCCGAACGCTTTGTATTGTGTGTGTTTGTGTGTGTGTGTGTGTGTGTGTGTGCGCTCTCTATCTGCCGGTGTGATAAAGTCACTAGCAGCCCTTTATCGGGCGGTGAGGGGAAATATGCCGCCACAAGATTACAGCCCAACACTCTGCCAAGGTTATAAACAGCCTGTTATCTGCCGCACAAACACACAAATCCACACAATATCAGCACCCAAACATATGGGCCACACACACCAGACCTCAGCGTCCAACGCATGCATAATCACACGTGTGCACGCGATGCGCATTATATTGACCTAAAGTGAATCACTATTGAGCGCTGAAATAAAGGACGCAGTGTTTGTTTTGCACTCTCACTTCTGGCGCGCGTCTTTACCTCAGAGAAAGGTGCTGGCAGCACTAAAAGGCCCCGGCGTCTATTCTGCCGCTCTCAATAGGCTCTTTCTTCCCCGTCCCGTCTCATTCTGTGGCTTTTGTTGCTTGTTTGTGTTGATCTGCATGGCAAATTAGATGAATCCGCTAGAAAACACATTTAAAGGAGGCAAAGAGCTGTCATCTGGGAACCGAGTGAACGACGGCTGACAAACACACGCCGGCTAATCAATAACAAGCAAAACATCCGCAGACGCCGCGTTCGGTTTGAAATGAAAACAACTTTGGCATCTGCAGATGGAGAAACACAGACAAATACAGTTCAGAGAGTTAAACAAACGCCACAGTCTGGTAGAGATCGGGTGATATCGTGGTGCACCAGCATCAAGGTGTCTGTTTTGACTCCAGGGAGCTCTGATGAAACGTCTTTGAGCCGCGGTGAGGTGACCTTGGCCATGCTGTGCTAGATTTCTGCAGCGGCCTGTTCTCTTGAGCTTCAGCGGGGATGTTAAAAATGGCTTCTCCCTCCAGATTAATGACTCAGGAGGGAACAGACCATCAGCGAGAGTCAGGATGCAAGAAACACACCAGAAACTGAAGGTGCAACAGAAGCGACTCAAGAATGATGCTTGCAAAAATAAGCTCTTGTTGTAGACATCAGGGGTTTTCAAACTTTATAAAACATAAACATAAAAGCATGTTAAAAAATTACGCAGTGTTGTAATCTAATACATAAATCATAAACTAAAAAAAAAAATCTAAAAACAAGAATATTACAGCAAAATGTTAAAATATTTTATCAGCAAATATGTTATATATTGTGTGTGTGTATAAATAGGATGTGATTAATCGTTTGACACCAAAAATTTATATACAATATATGTGTGTGTTTATATGTATGTATGTATGCATTTTATATGTTCCGAAAAAAACATTATATATAAAATCACTATACTACAGTAAAATCTAAAAATATTTTCTATAAACAAATTATATACAATATAGTTGTGGTTTTGTTTATATATGATAGGATATGTACATATGAAATATGTAAGATAAACAGTAACACTTTATTTGTATTTAAAATATGTATATATGTAAAAATAAAAAAATAACAAAACAACGGGAATTTTACAATATATATTATTATAATATTTTATTGTTAAAAATCTGAATATGTTGTTTTTTAAATTGTAGCTTAATAAAAAAAAATAATAATAATATATATTTTTTTCCCCATATATATATATATATATATATATATATATATATATATATATATATATATATATATATATAAATATATGTTTCTCTCAAATTTTCAGGAATCTCCTAATGCATCTCCCATATAAATATATGTTTCTCTCAAATTTTCAGGAATCTCCTAATGCATCTCCCCCATGCAACCCTAGTTTGAAAATCCATCCTAAGGTCCAGGCTCCAGACTGCGACCAAATAGTTGCTCATTTTTTCTGTGACTAAAATTTGTTTGCACTGGTTGTGACAGCAAAATCTGCCACATTTTTTGATTAAGCGCCACCATTTTCATCTGTAGAAGGAACTGCACAGCACAGACCAATTATCTGCAAAAGACAGCATGGCGCGACTGACCGTTCTGACCACACAGCGCTGCATGAAACACAGTGAAGACACCCATTTGAATATATTAATTTGGAGCAAAAACTGAATATTTCATACAGTGTGTTTGTGCTCTCCTGTAATGATGAGGCATGGAGAGAGAGAGATAGATGAGTGGAGAACTACAGCTCACCATTAATGAGTGGAGGGTTAAGAAGAAACATTTCAGTCCTCTCTGGTGTCTCCTGCACTCACAGTCGCTCTGTGATCTGAATATCTCTGCCTTCATAAAAGATTCAAGCACTATTGACTTCCTGGTTTGGTTTCCCCTGCATAGTATCACCACGCAAACGACTACTTCACATTCATCCGAACCTCCACAGGAACAACAACACACGAGTAACGAGGATGAGGATGAGGCGGAGGAAGAGCTTTGACTACAGCATCCTGTTTTCAGACAGAAACGTGTTACAAAAACAGCCCTGGTAAATACTAGGATGTTGGGATTGTGCTTTATATATGGATGCGCAAATCTACATTTTACTAGTAAGTGTCAAGAAGTAGCTGAATAGCCGGTTTTAAAGGGATAGTTTACCCAAAAATAAAAATGTCATCATTTACTCATTCTTAAGTTGCTTCTCGAGTTTCTTTCTTCTGCTGAACACAAAAGATGTTTTGAAGAATGCTTGTAAACAAACAGTTGCTGGTAGCCATTGACTTCAATAGTATGGAGAAGAATACTATGGAAGTCAATGGCTGCCGTCAGCTACTTGGTCAGCATTCTTCAAAATATAATTTCGCTCACGTGTGATGTGCTCTATGATGGACTGTAATGTAGGACATATTGCTAGTCCTGAGCTGTTTTTCACACAGAATGCAGTTTTGCATTGAGAAACTTGGAACGTGAGGAGTAGAAAGGGAAAAGATGTGAAGAGATGCGAGTTGAACAACTTTTTTTTTTTTTTTTTTTATTTACTTGAGTGCTGCATTTTTAGAATTTTCTGAATGTCTACTTCTTGGCTAAGAAACATTTTTCTAATTTCAAATTATTTCTGAACATGTGGTTTTCTCTGTTTAGCACTTTGGTCAGCTTTGCTGTGTTTGAATGTGCAATATAAATAAAACTGACTTACTTTACAACATATTGAGCACTGGAATAGACCTTTCTTTAATCATATAACTTTTTTTTTTTTTTTTTTTTTATTTTTTTTTTTTTTTATGAAGAGAATGCTACCTGAATCATGTAAGTCATGTTTTTAAGTTGGCTAGTAATAAAATAATAATAATAATAATAATCAAAATAATTATTTTGAATTGGCCAAACATTCTAAAAAACAAAGCAGCAATAACAATATAGCGATAGCATAGACATAGCAATTTGGACTAAAGTTCAGGTAAATTGTGACAATATTCACTTTTGTTTTTGTTAAACTACTACTTCAATCATGTTCATGAATTAATTAAACAAACCCAAATGTGATGTAATACATTGTGTGACAACTAAGATCACCAGAAAACACAGAAAACTGAGGTCTGAACACGCAACAATTGGCTGTCCAGCACATTATGAGAGAATTTAACGGGAATTTGAGAATTTATGTGCATTTATGCTCTTGCTGCTGATTTGAGAGTCTCGTTCTATAAAGTTTAAGATGTCACCACAGGGTCATAAAACGGACCAGCACAATACACCATCCCTTTAAACGTACCAATAAAGTCTTTTATTCTAGAACCTGCGATTAAACGTACTTTGAAACGGTCATCCTGGGGGTAATTGATGGCTTTATTGTCATTATGTTCCTTCTCAGGGGACCTTTACTGCTTTTACCATTCAGACCAGAGACCGTGACCCTCACATAACTGACAAAACAGAGACACCACTGGAAATGCTCTTCTATTCCAGAATCACTGTCCATTCAGAAGATGATTTTCATTCAACACCACACGCCCTTCTCATAATCACTTCTAATATGCCGCAAAAATTCTAAGAAATTTCCAGGTCATAATTTACATATAATTTTGTAATATATATATATTTTTTTAGTAATTTTTAAAATATTTTTCACATTCAACCATTTAGATTTAGATTCCAAAATATATATATATGATTTATTTATAGCAATTTTGTAAGAAAAAAATGGTTGGAGGTCACAAAATTTTAGAAAAAGGACACATATCATACCAGAAATCATACTATAAATACTTTTGTATTGTATTTGATTTAAAACCCTACAGATGCACAGTAAATAAGTAAATAAGTTAGTAAATATGTAAAAAAAAAAAAAAAAAAGGAAATTTAAATTTAAATTTAAATAAATTTAAAAAAAACTATAAAATAAATAAGTATAGAAAGAAAGATTTTTTTTTTCTAATACATTTTTTTATTTCCTGTTTTGTAAACTTCATAAACATTCTTGGCAGATGTATTCTTAATACTAGCACATAAAGACATCTTTGCTTACAGAAATATAAATATAAACAACTTCTGCAAAAAACCCATCTGAAGCAAATGTTTCTCAAGAAAATCTTGTCTTAATTTGCTTGTTTTTTTTATAGGAAAACAAGACAAAACTACTGAGTAAGAAATGATTTTTCACAGTGATAGCGACAAGACTCTGAAGTCAAAGCGTCTGATGGAAAATCTGATGTTTTTTATGGATCTTTGCGAGCTGTATTTGTTTTCCTGAACTTTTGCTGCTGATTCCAAGACTGTCGAGAGCTTCCTGAAGTCAAAAACCTGAGACAGCTCGACAGCCCCGGTGTGGAAAATCATCACAGATTTCTGGACGAGGCACAGATGAACAGAGCGATGAGAAATGGTCATATTTCTCTCTGACGACAAGAATTTGATGAAGTCAGCACACATTGATTAACAGCAGCTGTAGATTTGTTAGTCTCCAGTGTCTCTCTGTCAATTATCTGATTGCAGACGTGAGTACAGACATCAGACACGGAGCTGACAGAGGATCTTCACAAACCGCCCGCATATTGACAGCATGTCGAGTAATGCAGCAACATCTATTTTAATTCAGCCTTTGAATATTAAAGTCTGTCAGAATGAGTCATGGGGACACACTGCAAACTATAGGAGCAACAAAGAAGCCATTTTTCAATCTAATAGCCGTTTCTTGTCTTCTACTTTTGGTGTGAACTCTGCAACTTTAATTAAACTCCTCAGTACGGAACTGTGGTTGGCAAAATCATTAATATTTCATTCAAACTTAACAATTAATGACAATCTCGGCAAAGAAATGCTTACAGAATAGTCTTAAGTTTCACAGAGTGACATCAAACTTCCTCAGGTTTTAGAAAAATTATGTTATCGCTGGTAAATAATATGCACATAAAAATGTACATTGTGAAAACATAACTACAAAGCTTGTTATGATTATTAATCAATGATCCTGGTTTAATGCTTTCATATGTGAAAAGTGCATAATTTTATGGAAGCTTGTTGCAATGGAATGAAAAAGAAAAAGGTAACTGACTACAAGATATAAACTCAGAATTTAAACTTCAGACTTTTTTCTCCCAATTTTCAATTGACATCTAGCAAATTTGTTTATATCTTGCGATTCTCAGTTTATATCTCACAATTCAGTTTATATCTTGCCATTCTCAGTTGATAATAGGGATGTAATGATTAACCGTGAGCCGGTTGAAAATCAGTTAAAATATGTGACGATCAAATCGGTTGAGACGCTAAACAAATGCCGACTCATTTAGGGGTAGGAGTTTATATGAATGTATGTCTGAGGGGAACTTACTGTCTTTAGAAGAGTTTAGATGGTATTTTTTTCTTTCTGTATAATACATATTAAAGTTCATAAGTGCAGCGCTGCTTTGTTTACAGCAGAAACCAAGAAAACGCTTTAAGCTCCACCTGCTGGCAGAGAGTGAATCTGCATCTCGTTCAGCTCGTCTGCTGTTTCTGTTTCATGCAGATATTTTTTATGTATAGCTTCACAAAACTGAAGTGAAATCAATCTGTTTTTGCTTCAAATTTCTAAATTATACAATCTAACTAAGATTAAAAACTGCTCATGTTGCATGTATGCAGCATCTTTGTTTGGATCATGATTAAAATGCAGTGGTTGCCTCTAATTTTAAATGGAAAGAGCACAAACAAAGCCTTATTTTATACATTATATTTAAATTTTGTCATTTAGCAGACGCTTTTATCCAAAGCGACTTACAAATGAGGACAATAGAAGCAATCAAAACCAACAAAAGAGCAATGATATACAAGTGCTATACTAGTATATTATTATAGTGTTATATTTCAATTTCACAAAGAAACATGCAGCATTTTGTCCAAGCAATAGTAAAAGGACACATTTAATTTATAATTTGTCTTAAATCTCATTTTGTAAAAAAACATAGTGAATCGAATTGCATGGTGAATCAAATCAAATCGTGAGTTAATCGTTACATCCCTAGTTGATATCTTGCATTTCAGAGTTTCTCTCGCAATTCTCAGTTTACAAACTTGCAAATCTGAGTTTACATCTCACAATTCTCAGTTTATTTTGTAATTGTGAGAATCAAAATTTAGAGAAAAAAGTCAGAATTGTGAGATATAAACTCACAACTCACAGAAACTTTTTATTTTTTTTTATTCTGTGACCGAAACTGGCTTCCATATTATTTTCTAGATTTTGAATCTTCAAGAGACTTTAATGAAAGACATCCCGACAACCCTTTCCAAACGTACAGAGATGGAAACCATGCAGAATGCATCAGTTTCTGTCTTGCAAACACTGTCCTTCAAAACCCAAGACTGGAAATGTGCAAAAGCCAAGGCTCAACAGTGGATCTGATGAGAGTCTGTTAGTAATGCAGCGGGTCAATAACAAATGTTTCAATCTCAGGCATTTGGCTTTAATTAGTGGAGCATCTCAAGACCGCACACATTAATCAAAGGGCACATCAGACACAAATGTGTCTCTCGTATGACAGTCACACAATCACATTTCCCATGTACTGCAGCACACACACACACACACACACACACACACACACAGACAGAGTGATGGAAAACTGTAGCTCAACCCACAATACATCATATTGTTTGAAGAGAGAAAGACTGGGATATTAAATCCATATGGACTACGCTTGAAGCTCATCCATATTTCCAACAGATACAGAGCTGGATTCACTAAAATCATTAATGCAAAACCTTAGAGAGAGAGATAGAGAGGAAACCAGTGCGATTATCTTGCGCATGGGTCAGTAGTTTCACTCACAGATGACCGGTCTGACCATATGCATCACCGCATGAGTCAGGTTTTATAGAACAAATGCTGCACAGTACTTTTTATTTAGAATTTAGCAAAAGGTCAGCTCATGCATAATAATATGCCTAAGAAAATGAACTAATATATAACTATTTAATCAGTTCATACGGTATGTTTGCATTACTCCATGTGTATTCATTCTCATATATATATATAAATATAAAATCATGCTTAATAGTAGTATACGCTGCTTCAATATATATATATATATATATATATATATATATTATATAAATATAAAATCATGCTTAATAGTAGTATACGCTGCTTCAAAAGTTTAGAGTCAATTACAATTTTTATATCATGCTTAATAGTAGTATACGCTGCTTCAAAAGTTTAGAGTCAATTACAATTTTTATTTTTTGAAAAAAAAAAAAAAAAAGAATACTTGTATTCAGCAAGGGCACATTAAACTGATCATTTATAATGTTACAAAAGATTCTTGTTTCTAATAAATACTGTTCTTTTGAACTTTCTATTCATCAAAGAATCATGAAAGATCAAATGCATCACAGTTTCCACAAAAATATGTGAAAACTGTTTTCAACATTGATAATAATCAGAAATGTTTCTTGAAAAACATTCAAATAGAAAAGGAGTAATAATGCTGAAAATAAACAAATTATAAAATATAAACAAATATGAAATTTTGTATTTTGATTTTTGATCAAATAAATGCAGCTTTGGTAAGCAAAAGTGACTTTTGAATGGTAGCGTAAGCAAAACGTCTGGAGTTATACACACCGTAGCATCACAGCACCCAGCCGTACTCTAAGCTGTTCTGTTTTCATCCTGCAGCTGTTAGTCTTTGGTCTGCCCTTGATTTGGGAGAGCAGTCAGTGAAGCTGAAGGGAGTTTGGGTTTTGGTACTGAACTACAGAGCACATTAGGTCCCTCTCCTGCATAGAAAGAGGCTGAGACGGAGGGAACGCAGGAAACAGACTTTAATAATTGAGCGGAAGGCTACAGGCAAAGCCTGTCTGAAGGGTAGTACCTTTAAAAGATGTATGTCTCTGGAGGGGCTGGTCCAGATCACAAGGGCATCGCTTCAGACTTCAAGATGAACTTGAAAACCTTTAAAGTCAACATGAAACACCATTCGCTACACATTTGACTTTCAGAATGTGGCATATTTCTAAGTGGAACAGGATATTCAACGAGAGAGGAATTTGATTTTATCCATTGGGATCTAATTGGATGATGAAAATTACTTTTGGATGGACAGAAATTCTGAGCACAAAGTCTACAGCGATTTGTTCAAAATCCATACAAATATTCCCAGAGACATCTGAAAACCCAACACGCACAAGCCATCTTCCTGCACTCGTAATGAGAAGCGCTTATAAACCTTCTGCTGGCAACAAAAGAGAAGCTTTGAGGACTCCTGTGGATTTCCGTCAAAGTAAAATTTGATTGATTAACACTAGAAAATGAAGTCATTAGGACAGCCATAAATATTAGCATGGTAATTTTACAGTTACATTATCATTATTATTATTAAATAAATGATTTTTACTGAGATATTACAATAGTAATATTTCTTAATTTGTTTTTAAGTATTTTTTTTATTTAGTAATAATTAAAAGTAGTAGTAGACATAATTGTTAAAATTAAACTATTTTTAAATTATACTTCATAATAATTAAACCATAATAACAACTTATGATTATCATTAAATTATTATTAAAATCAACACATGTATTATTATTTTTAGTATTAGTATTATTTATTAAATGCATGATTTTTTTACAGAGAAATATTACAATAGTATTTTTATTCAGTAATAATTCAATGAGATAAAAGTACTGATTAAATGTATTAATAGTATAGCAGTAGTAATTGTTAATACTAAAACAAAAATAATAATTAAAAAATAATAAAAATAATATATAATAAATAAATTTATTAATATATTTTTTTGTCATTATTTATTTAAATAATTTTTAATTACATTTTAAACTGCAACTGCCATTTTTAATCAGAAAAATTTGACTACCCCGCCCCCCAATCACCAAAAAAAATATTTTTTTGCATTTATCATTATGCATATATGACCTAATTCATATTAACCCGCTACTAAATGGCGTCTAACAGCAATGCATTGTTTTTTGGTCATTTGATATTGATCAGACAGTCTCTTATTGACCAGAATAAGCTACAAAATGAACCAGCTGATAAAGTACAAAATAAGCTAAAATATATTCCTTTAAATAAAACCATAAAGCTGAGCTAAAAGCCAGCTGATATTCCTGACGCAGACACTGTTCCTGGTTTCATCTGGAAGCATCACCTCTGATGTGTTGTGTTGGACTGGCCCTGTCATTACCGCTCAGACCTCAATTATTGATCGTGAGCGTTCATCAGCATCACAGTCACGTCCCCGAGCTCCTGATCCGTCCCCAATACAGCCACTGAAATAATTAGGAGGGTTTCTCATTAAGGGAGAATGAAAAAAGAAGGCAGAGAGAGACAGAGGGGGCTCTGGGTGTTAAAGAGCACCCCCATAAAATCCAAACCATTCGGATCATAGTCTATCTGCTGGACGTGTGAGGAGATGACAGGCCCTTCACCGCAAAACACACACACTAACTGGAATAAACTATCAATACACACACACACAGAGAGAGAGAGAGAGAGAGAGAGAGAGAGAGAGAGAGAGAGAGAGAGAGAGAGAGAGAGAGAGAGAGGAAGCTATATGAATGAAGATATTATGCAACTCTGCCAAATGAATAAGGAAAGGCACAGTTTATCAGCACGAGGCTTTGCAGTTTACACAAGGACTCCAGTTGCTCATGGACAAAAGGAAATATTATAAAACTTCAAAGCAGTTTAATAAAAATAATGCAATGGGGACAGTAAGACACATCTGTATAATGTCACAAAAATATTTATATAAAAAAAAAACAGTTCCATATATTCAACACAGAATTATTAGTAAAGTAAATTTAAAATCAAATAATGTTTTAAAATGAATGATAATTCTATTGAATTAAAAGTACAATTAATTAAAATTATATTGAATTATAAATGTTTGGGTGGCATGATAAATGGAAAATAAAGTAGCCTAAATGAATGTTAAACAGATAAAATAAATTTATCAAAAAAAATATTTATCATAAATTACCAAAAATATTTCCTAAAATGAAAACTGAAAATATAAATATGAAAGCCAATGCAACATATTAATAAATAAAGTTAAAATCAAACATTTAAAATAAATTTGTTCTTTTGCATTTTCTGTCATATTTTATTATAATTCATTATTTAAATTTAAATTACAGAGAGAGCGAGACAATGAAATACATACATTTTGTAAAAATTATATTTAGTTATAAACCATTATATAATTATATAGTGTTTAAAATATATGAATATATGCTTAACATATACTACATTTTTGTCACATGATCTCATTATGTTGCACATGATTTGCATCCAATTATTATCCTTAATTCAGTTTGTTTAAAAATATAACAACTTTTTGCAATACGATCAAATAATGAGTGAAACCACAGGGCCTAATTCATTCATCGTCATACTGGAAATGTAAGGTGCAGTGCATTGTGGGATACATTCTTCAGTGCAGCATGCTGTTATATACTGCACAATTTAACAAATGCAGGGTCTTCCATGCATACAGAAAATATACTGAGCACAGCATAGCCTACATACTGCAGAAATAATAAGACTAGTATGTTAGCATGGTATTCTGAACAGCCGGTTCAGGCCACACCCCTCGTTACTAGGAGGGTTCATTATGCAAATTATGTTGCTGGAGCAGTATCAAGGAGAAGCACACGCTCTGTTATGGTTTGCACCGCCGGGGCCTCCCTCTCCCAGATCACTCATACGGAATCATGGCCTAATAGCATCCCATTACCATAATTGCCAACACAACTAGTGTTCCGTGTCTCAGTGCTTCTGAGCCGCTCCGGCACACGAGAGAGAGAGAGAGAGAGCGAGTGAGAGGGTGTTTCAATAGCCAAATGAAGGCCACTCCTGATGCACTTTTTGGCGTTTGCATGCATGAAGAAGGGCCGTTTGTTTTGTGAAGACCCCACGAGGACCTTCGCTCTTCACAGCACTTCATATTCCACTGATGAGTGAACGGCAGCCTCCGCCACAGAATTCAGAATCACTCTCCCATTACTTTTCAATTAATCCTTAATTAAAATATATCATGCTTCCGAACCAGCAAATCTCTCTTAATATGCAAATGCAGAGCATTCGAGGATATTAACATATCATTAAATGATGCTGCACATTTATGTCTTTGGACAAACAAGGCCAGGATGCAGTGAGGTGGTTGATCGAATTGTTTTGTGCATTGCATGCTCATTACTGTACTGTATGTATGGAATACCTGTGACAAAACATGCACAGCATGCGTCACACAATACTGGCCCACAATGCAAGCGGCTAAACTCACCTTACATTAGCACTGTGACAAATTAACCCAATTACAATATCAGTCATATCAGCCATGCTTTTATCAGTTTGTTGACTCCAGGGCTGCAACTACTGATTATTTTGATAATCGATTAATCAGACAATTATTTATTTTGAGTAATTGATCATAAAAAAAAATAAAAAAATAAAAAAAAAATCACATTTTAATCTAATAGACTAATAAACATTATTGCATAGTGTTGTCTCCAAAACAATGTGCAATTTATGCATGTATATATTAGGGGGTTTCCTTTTTTTATTTATTTTTTTAATCTTGGGGGAAGGGTGGGAGATAATATCTATGATTAATCAAATTAGTAAAAATGCATCATTTTAATAATAAAAAAAAGTAATATAAATTGAATTATGTAATAAATTCCAAAAGAATTCCTATAATTAAAGTTGAAAATGTAAATATAGAAGCTAATTCAACATATTATTAAATATTGTTAACATTTAAAGGGGTCATATGATGCGATTTCAAGCTGTTCATGAATAGATAAGATCTGTACAGTTGTAACGCCGCTCAAATGTTCACAAAGAAAGAAGGAGTAACCTTTGATTCTCGCTGTTGCCGCCGGCACCCTGTTGTGGAGACGCTGTTTCGTTGTGAAAACGAAAATACTTTGTTTGGCCTTCCAAAAGTGGACATGACTAGAAATCAGTGGTTAAGTTGTATTTACAACACTGTTCCAGAACAGTTAAACACAGATATTTAGATGTGTGCAACGCATTTTATGGAGGACTGTTTCCTGATCCTGGGAGAGAAGACTACAATGCCGGCTGTACTGACTCACAGTCTGTAAGTAGGTTTACACATGTAAAGGATTTGCCACTGATGATTCAAACGGGAGTTTTGAGCAGTGTAGAGTAGAGCTTGTTGTTTGTTGTTTCTCCGATCACAAATGCAGACATGGTTTTATGTTGACGCAGCGCGATGCAACACAACGCGTAAAAACACAGTATAAGTCATTATAACTAGGGATGCACCGATCATGATTTTTCATGGCTGATTCCGATACCGATTTTTTACAAGCAAACTGGCAAATTCCGATACTGATTTCCAATTTTTTTTTTCTTTAAGCAACAAACAAGAAAGAAGGAAAGTATGCATTAACAAGATGTTTATTTTGTATTTAATAGGCCAAACTGGCTTTTGGCTATTGAAAACAATAACCGTAACCATCTGAAATTAACGGCAGTGACTGCACAGTAAGCCTACATTCAATACAAACATAGATGGTACAGACATCAGCATTTAGCTTCTGTTTTTGAATTGGGTAGAAACTACATAGAACTGGCCTTAAATGAAAAGATTAACTGTAATCATGTGAAATTAAAGGCAACAACTGCATAGTTCTAAAATCCGAACAACACAATCATCACACATTCAAGAAGATGTTTCTTAATCAGCATTCAGTATTTGTTTTAGTTTTTAAATTTGGTTTTAAATAAAAAAGGTCTTTACCAGTGAGACTAAATAAAAAGTATGCTATATAAATAAATTATTCCAAAATGTTAAAATCAAATAATGTTGGTGCGAATAAAAACAAAGAGGCAAAGTGTTTCATTCGTTTTTTTTTTTACTTGAGCCATACTTTTTTTTAACTTGAGCTAATGAGAAAAATAAATAATTCATTGTCTTCTCAAGTTAAAAAATATAGATGTGAATCATTACCCTAAATTGTTTAATAATTGGATGAATTAAACTTTTTTTCAGTATGCTACAGCAGGTGTTTTTTAAATCAAATTAAGTCGATGTAATTTTAAGGTAAAATAAAAATAATCATCCTATACAGAACTTACTTCTGGCTTTTCAAACGTGTATGCAAGTTCTACTTTACAAAAATAAAAAATAAAAAAAATAATTGGGTTTGTCACAGTTTAGTCCGTTTCGTTTCTCATCCAACACGCGAGAAGTTGAGCTGAGCATCCCTTCACTATCTCCGCTTGTGCAGGGCGCGGACAGGTACAGTACGCTCGCGCAGCTTCAGCGAGCACAGGAAAGGGGCTCTTATTTGTGCGCCAGTACACCAGCGGCTGTTCGCTTCCTGCTATCTGTGCCTCAGACATGTAACTCTGCACTTCCAGCACTGAACGGCTGCCCGTGTTCTGCGCACAGATTTCGAAATACTTTATACACAAATTACATGATAGCGAATGATTACAATAAAAAAATGTGCACGCGGGCGCACTTCCGGAAAAAACGGCGAAAAAAAAGACCAAAAAACCGGCCGATTGCCAACAAATGGCTTTAAGCAAAAAATGGCCAGTCAACCACTAAAACCAGTAATAAAAACTGTAAATATATCTATAACCGTCAATAAAAAAAATGACTTGTATGTAACAAATTTAAAAATTAATTTTAAAAATTTCTGAAAGTAAGTTGAAGTTGAATCACTGAATTAAAAATGAATGTTAAATATTTTAAATGTGCTCTGCTTCACATATACTTTTGAAAATAACTCCGTATACAGTATTCTGCTCTGTATTCAACATGTAGTAAGGATTCTGTGCAGAATATAACCTGAGCTTCATTAGCAGACAGGAATCTCTCTAGACCTCTAAGCTCCGCCCACAACGTCCCTGAACACACACACACACACACACACACACACTCCCAAAGGATACACACAGCTCTGATGAATTGATTGACACCATTTTCCATCTGCCAGTGCTGTCAGAGAAAGACAGAAAGAGATACAGGGGCCATTTCTGCTTGATTTCTACAGGGACACACACACACACACACACACACCCATCCACCTGCATCAAAACACTGAAATCATCATAACAATATCAATGCAAGGTCTTATATTAAGCTCTAGCACAGAATGTCCTGTGATTGTGAGGAAATCTGAATGGAAAAGCACTGGTTGTTCTTCTGGACATCTTGAACTAGTCTAAGATGGTTTGCAGGTCTGGCTTGATGGTTTTATAGTGGTTTTGTCAGCAAAGGTTTGACCATCTAAACCAGCAAACCACCTTAAGCCGTTTATTTCAGATGGAAAAGAAGCCTTCACCACCAAACAACTCAATAACACGTCCACATCCGTCACGCTTCCTTCATGACAACTACATCATCACAATTAGCAGGCCACGCTAAACGCTAACTATTCCATCAGAAACAGACAAATGACCTAAATCACAATCTCTCGTTTTATGATGAACACTGAACATCTTTAAATCCAGAATGTGATCTTTAAATACATTGCTTTTGACATTTATGATATTATGATTAATTCGAGAAGCTAATTTTATCATGAATGTCTCTCAATCTGCTCTTTGGCTCAAAAGTACGCACACTAGATTTCTAGTGCCCAAATTCATGTTTACGATGTTTCAACAACAAACAATAAGCAATTCCATAAAATCAAGCAAACATTTATAAACAATTATGTATTTCCAACACAAACAATTTTTTGTTTGTATTTTTATTCACTGTATTTCCCTTGAAAATAAGTCATGAATTGTATTGTTGATGGAAAAAAAAAACTCCCAGATAAGTCATTTTATTATTACACTCAGAAGTCAGAACTAATGTAAAATGCCAATAAATGAAACAAAAATACACTATGTAAATATGTATTTTTGATTTCCTTGCTCCATAACAAATCTTTTAAATTTAATGGTATTCAGAATTAAAAACATAACTATAAAAAATACATTTGAGTGTCATTCATTATAAATAACATTTATCATAAAATCAAATTCTAAATTAAATGGCTAAAATACACTCCAATAATCTTTGTTTCTTTTGGCTATTTACACGACAGACTGACAGATGAAGACGCAGAAATGATGTGTGACGTACAAGTCGAGAAAGAAGCAGCTGTTAGGGGCGGAGCAAAAAAATGGTTATTTGAATGTGGCTTGTCCAATCAGAACACACATTATGGTGATTTTACCACAGTGCAATGCAAAACAATGCAGTTTTATATAATAAAACACCAGGGTTATTATCGTTAACTAAAACTGAAACCTTTTTTACCTGAAACTAAATAAACATTAACTGATTTTATTTTAGCTAGCTGACAAAGCAACATTTTCATTTGGTTTAACTGGAATTTACATAAAGTATTAAAATAACTAAAACTAAATAGACTAAAACTAATAAAACTAGACTTATTTAAAAAATGGTAACTCTTAACAGTGAGGTCTCATTTGTTAATGCATTAACAAGTATAAACTAACAATGTTATTTTTATACTGCTTTTATTAACCTTTGTTAATGTTAATTAATAAAATGTTTACGTTCATGTTAGTTCACAGTGCATTAACTAACATTAAGAGATACAGCTTTTGATTTTAATAATGTATATGTTGATCTTAGCATTAACTAAGATTAATAAATGCTGTATAAGCATTGTTGACTAATGTTAACAAATGAAACCTTATTGTAAAATGCTACCAAAAAGACGAATAAAACTAACAAAAACACACAACAAAATTACTAAAACTAAAATTAAAGTGAAAACTGTAAAAAAAATATAAAAATATAAAAAATATAAAAATAAAATAAATATTATAACTCATATTAAATAAAACATTAACTATAATAGTATATCAGTGATACTAAAGTAACATTATAAAAGGCACAAATATTCAATAGTTAATATTAATCACCGAAAAAGTACATATTTTGCCAAGCAATAATATACAATATTATATACACAAACATTTTTATATATAGCAAAATATGTACTTTCCTAGTGATTATATGGGCTATTAATGTTTAAAATTTAATTGATTATTCATTCATTATTTTCTTTAAAAAAAAATACTATTTTGTGATATATACCATGACTGCGAGATAAAATCCAATCATAGCATGGTGTAAGATTATGGTAATACAGCTCAACCCTGAGTGACAACACATTCAAGACAAGAAAAATCCATCACTGGCAGCAACAACATCTACATTCACATCTGCAATTAAATAATTAACGTGAAAGCAGCACTCGCACCCCGCTGGAATATATTAAACACACAGACATCTTTGTCAGCTTCACTACAGATCAATTGAAATGCCAAGGACAGAACATGCATGCAGGAAATGGAAATGTGTGTGTTGGCTGCGCTGCGATCTCCACGCGGCTCTGCATTAGTCATTTGGCCCCCGCCGGCTCATGTCACCTCTGAGTGGAAGCGTGTCAGATTCTGCCAGTCTGAACAGCGGGAGAGTCAAGACCCAAAATGCCCATAAAGTGACAAGTTAAACTTCTGTTAGACGTTTCTCTTCTGTTTGCATGCACGAAGAAATGACTTCAAAAAAGTTGTATTTCTGATGAGTGGATCCATATTTGAATACAAATCTTGAGATTTTCTGTGGAATCATGCTAAAGTGTGTTTCACCTGAAAAAAAAAAAAAAAAAAAAAAAAAAAAAAAAACAGGAGCATCTGTGATTTTGTCCATTCAAAGATCGCTGCTCATGTTAAAACTGGCATTACATGAAAATTCTATGTTGTAAATGCATGTCATAGATCTTATTGTGAAAGACTCGTCTGTGCATGCTGCACTTTTTAACCTCATAATGTTTAAATCAAAATAACAACAGTAGATCTTCAAAAAAAAACACATACATCTCACATGAAATCTGAACCTCTATAATCATTTAATCATTTATTTTTTTTTTTTTTTTTTAAAGACATTTTTAAGTGCAACATCCGAAAACGAATCATACATTTTTAAAAAAATAAAATAAAAAAAAATCAGTCACAACTCCCATTTCATCGAAACTTTAACATGCAAATAGTAGCATTTCAAAAAGAGCATAATCTAGTAACTTTATTTTTTCCATTAAGTTTATCCCAGATATTTGTGATATTAAAAAAAAACATATTATTTAATTATTTTATTATGTAAAAAAACTGTACAGTATACAAATTAAGCAAAATCTTTATTTTTTTCACTTTATTTATTGCAGAAAATTGTGATTTTCAAAACATATACATACTGTATTACTGTGCAGTATAAAAATTTCACATTGGATCGTAAACAAAGTGCGTTTTTTTCCAAAGTAAAAATATTTTCTAAATGAATGTGCAATAACATTGTATGTTTATTTTTTCCATTTAACTTATTTCAGACATTTGTGATATTAAAAACATACATATACACTTTATTAATACTAAAGGAACTACACTGTATGCAAATTTAGTTTTTTTTTTTTTTGGAACAAAAATAAAGCTTGATTTTTTTCTCACCAAAAACATTTTGAAAATGAACATGCAATACTGTATTGTATATTTTCCAAGAATGCATACTATTTTTTTCCATTTAACATATTTCAAACATTTGTGATATTAAAAACATATTTAAGCTTTTTGATACTGAAGGAACTACATGGTATGCAAATTTAGCTCTTAAAGTTTTTTTTTATTTTTATTTTTTATCAGAAACATTTGGTAAATGAACATGCAGTAGTATATTTTCCAAGAATCGGATACTATTTTTTCCATTTAACTTATCCCAGAGATTTGTGATATTAAAAATATATATTTCCCATCAAAAATACTTCATAAATGAACAAGTAATAATGTAGGCTATAGAGTCTGCGGAAATTAGCTTTTTGTACAGTTTGTGTGGGCCTGTACTGGATTTTCTCCTCTGCTTTTCCTCTGTCGAGATGTTGGATGAGATCAGATCGTCTCTGCTGCGTCCGCAGTCGACTGTCAACAGGACATCATCCCTCAAACCCTCGATCTGACTGCAGTGACGCGACAGAGCACTAAACCGCCTGACACACCTTGTGAGGGTCGGCAGAGGAGATGACCGCTCCTTCCCAACCTCTCATGCTCAGGAACCGTCTTGACAGTCATCTGTACTAAAACGTGAGTTGGCTAGGGACTTGATGGATGTGTACAGTAGACACCTGTCTTTCTTCGCCGAGATGACGTGGTCCGTTTGCATGCTGACAGATTTAACAGAGAGTCAGAGAGCGTCTACACCAGATCAAACAAATCCCCAACAGCACCGGCGCTGACATTTAGAAGAATATCTCCAACCGTCTCTTTCACATTCCTAATAAATCAAGCATCGGCTCTTGATTTATTAGGCAAAAAGTCATATTGGCAAAAAGTCACCTCTAGGTGTAGGTCAGGCAATAGAGCGCGTGTTTGGCTTGGCTGCTTCGATGACTCGACGTGTTTTAAAAGGAATTTCACATTCGCAGAGCCCTTCCAGTGCGGCAATTAAGACGTCGTGAAAAATCTCCCACCCGTACATCGAAGGAGTAACGTATGGAAGAGTGAAGAGACAGCAGCACGAGTCTCTTTATCCGACCACACCACAGAAAGTGACAAATTGGCCTAGTTTTGGATTTAATTAATCACAGCGTCCTGACAGCTACCTGAGCTGGGCTGCATCATTAGCGCGCCGCTACCAGTGTGTTTGGGGAGTTCGTGATAGAACGAAGACGATTCTGTTCATTAACTCGACCGGTTCAGCAGATCAGAATAAACACACTCCAATATGACATCTTAAGGATATCTTGCATTCAAGAAGATCAAGTGCAAGATATAAACTGGAATTTTATTAATTATTAAAACCAAAGTGGGGCTTTTACGCTGGAAAATTACTGGTAAATTCCTGTTTACAGATCATGTGCAAACAGACTTTTTGACGAATACCAGAAAATATTTTGTGAGTCCCACTGAATCATTTATTCTGTGTAAACATGCGCTAGATGGACATTTTTGACTGGTATCTCTTTGCTTTTTCCGCATCTCATGCATGAGTATTGCACTTTTAAAATGCATCTAAAATAACTTTTTTCTATTAATCAGTGCTGCTATTGGATAATATTGTGTGACGTAAAAGCATAACCATGTTCTGTGCAGTTTTTAGTATCAGTGATTTTTTTTACTGTATTTTTATTAATATTTAATTTAATTTTTATTTTTCTGTTGTTCTATTTTAAAGTTATTTTTATTCGTTTTTTTGGTTTTAAAATATTTGTAAATAGTTTTTAGCAATATTTATTTCCATTTTAGGTTATTTAATTTTTTTTTTTTTTTTTTTTTTTTTTTTTTTTTTTTTTTTATGTCAAGCAACATTTTTTTTATGGTTTTAGTTCTACCCTGATCCCTCAGAAGTAGGAAAACTGTTGTGTAATTGGACAGATCATCCAGAAAACTTTTAATGGTAAAACTTGTAAAGCCGTTGCTTGTGTGAACAGCAGATATGATGGATTTACTGGAAAAGTCGATCCAGCAATTTTACAGTAATTTAACAAATGTATTGCATAAAAGCAGCTAATGATTTGAATTGATCAAATGACACAGTCCAAAGTGTTACAATCATTATGCGATACATACTGCAAAGCATTTATGTACGCCAATCACACAAGCTGGCCCATCCTTTTTAGCAAATCAGAAATTACATTTCGTATTAGGGGGGCATCAATTAAAAGATGAGACTAATATTAATCAGACTAAGTTGTAAATGTACAAATACCTTTTTACACACACAAATGCACAACAAAACTACATTTCCCATTTTATCTGTGGCAGCGAAAAAAAATGACAGGCTAAATAAAGCATCAATTACTCACCTAATGCATGTACTTTGCTCTTCATTTTGTTGCACAAGCACTAAAAATAGTTCTAGTCTATACTGAGAAATAAGAAGACTGAAATCACTTAAATGTACAGCATGTTGCAATTACAAATTCCAAACAATTTCTATGCAATGCGGCAAAATTTGCATCAAAAATCTGTGAATATAAATCAGTTTTTCCTCTATAAACATGTTTTAAATAATCAACTGGTCCAGCTGTGGTACAAGTCTTGCCATCAAAATATTTTAACCTTTAGTCTCACACAAAACAACATCATTGTGATGTCTAAAGAACTACAGAATCAATTAACCTTCTTATAAAGTTGATCAAAGTCTTAAAATTCCAAATTTCCATGCACGAATGTAAAAAACAATATACTGTACAATTGTATTCCTCACCTATGCTATTATACTTGCTATCCAGCACACAACGAATGTGCAGGTTTAGCTCCAATTACCCTGTCTTCTCTTCATGTTTCTGACTAGAGATCACAGACATTCAGAGACTTTTTCTACTTGATGCTCTTTCGGTTGCAAATCCGGCAGCGGAGGTCCAATCAAAACAATGAGACACGTCAGTGGACAAGAATAACAATGAAACTTGTCAGAGCTGATTAATAAAACTACCGTCAGCACCTACTTAAGGATGGCTGTAATTCACGTCCTATCAAAGGGAATGTGACTTCTTAAGAACATCATTGAGATTCTGTCGCCGGTGGATGGTGGGACGCTGAGGGACGCTGAGGGACTGAAGTACAGCTGGACCGGCTCCAACACACCACAGCAGCGCAGGATGATTGACATCTCGTTTTTATTGGTGGCATCCCATGAAAAGGCAGGTTCAGGGTTCATCCCCGCCCACCTGGACAGACGTACTCAGAGAGGCGTCATGAAGCATGTAGATAAAGAGACGCTGAATCCATCATCTGACGACCAGAAGATAAATCAGACCAGACTGACGTGTTAAACAGGTTGTAATTTAGATGCAATGTATGTGCTAGTTCACCCAAAAATGTGAATTCGCTGTCATTGTTAATTCAACCTTACGTTGTTCCTAATATGTATGACTTTCTTCCACACAGAAGTGGACCGTAAATATCAGATTTTAAATAAATATGATTAATATTTAATACCAGTCAAAAGATTGGAATTTTTAAAACTTATTTTTAAAAGTATTTTGCTCACCAAGGCTGCATTCATTTGATTAAATATATATATATATATATATATATATATATATATATATATATATATATATATAATATAAATATATGAAATATATTTTTTACCATTTAAAATAACTGTTTTCGATATTAATGTGTTTTAAAATGTCATTTATTCCTGTGATCAAACCCAAACATTTTCAGCATCATTATGCCAGTCTTCAGTGTCACAAGATCCTTCATCAGAAATCATTCTAATATGCTGATGACTGGCACTGTATATGAATACATATTTTGGAATATTTATAAATGTAAAATCAAAATGTTATTATTTTCAATGCAAATATGATGAACAAGAACTGGAGCTTTCAAGCGCCAAAAAGGACGCAAAACCAAAAATATTCCAAGTCAAACAACAGCTTTATGTGAAAAACAGACTCAACTCTAAGTGCCCTTGGCACAAGAACTAACATGTCCAATTTGTGAACGAATCATTCTTTTAAGTCAAATCTTTTCAATGTAAAAGTTGATCCAGTTCACAAATTCAGTCTGAATGATTCATTCACTTATCGGTTTCATGAGTAACTCGATGTGGTCACAACAGCTCACCAGAAAGAAGATTATCAGAGCAAAATGATAATTACACAAAGTTAATGACTTTAGAAGACCTGGAATAGAGTATATAGCCATAGAGATTCATTTGAATGAGATTTCATGCTCATTCTGAGCATGCATTGTACTTGCATGGAAAAAGGCTAATTTCACAACCTTTTGTGAAGAAAAAAGTAATAAAAGTTTGGAACGACTTGGTTTGGCCTGCATTCATAACTGCATGATCATCCCACAACAGCTGTAGTGATTGAGACACGTATATACACCACATTATACAATCACTATGGGAGTTTCGTAGGGACACTGCAAAAGACCAGTGTGCACAGCCTGTTCACAGATCTTCTCATGCATATTGTGTGCAAAATTAGACATTTTTCATTGAGACAAAGCTCCAATCTGATTGGTTGGCTTTGGCTAATTGCTATGAACCAAGGTACACAGCTTTATCTACCCACCAGCAAAGTCATGTTTACAAGTTCCCAAACTACTACAATTATGGCCTATGAGGAAAAAATTGTTGCCTGGCCAATCCATTCCAAGCATCCCCCACCATCCATCACTAATAATCTTCTTTTTCACATTTTACTGTGGCAGTAACAAACCTCAAAAGAGGCAATAAACTGCAAAGTGGCTATTGACAATTGGCATAAAGTCTGGCTAAACAAGACATTTAGTCCAAAAGTGTTGAAATCGCTGACAAAAAATGTGAATTAATGGAGGTCTTTAAAATGCTCTACCTTTGACTCTTGAGAAGACATAAAAAAAGATGGCGTGGGAAAATGGCTCCAAATAAGCAGCATTAAAATAGATGCAAGCGCACAAATAGCTGCACCACAGCTTGTGCTGACAGACCTGAAAATGAAAAAGAATGTTGCCATGTAAAATTTCCTACATGCTGTTAATATTTTATGAGTGCTCGTTTTGACACCAGGCTGTATATTTCTAATTTGTGTTGCTGGCTGCCAACACAAATGGGTTGTGAATAGAAAAGAAAAAGGGGGAAAAAACGAGAAGAGGTGGCTTTGGAGCAGAGGAGAGATGGGTAACGAGAGGAAAGGAGATAAGAGGCGACTGAAAATGGACTGCACAGGCGCGAGAGGGGAGATTTCGTAGTCGGTGTGCTACACAAAACATCTGAAATGGCCCATTTAACTGCTCCGTATTGCGTCGCTCTCGACAGCTTCATTTTCATACTCCATGATGGTGGAAGATGGAATGAGAGCATGAGATGAGCATTTTATCAAGGTTACGTTAACCTCCAGCCTTTATCTTGCAGGAGATGAAGTTGGAGGTGATCTACACCACAAGAAGTAAACAGGAGAAAACCCATCAGCAGTCTGATGAATTCAGTCGAGCATGAGCAGATAATGACGATGCTGACTGGCATTTTCATTAAGAGCACTGTATGGCACTCTTACAAATGCAGCTGCTCTACTGAGAATCCTGCAGACGAGCAACAGCATGTGTTGTAGGTTACTGCAACTTTCATTTCTAGAGCTGCTCTCATAGTTGGTTTGTTAGATTGGTTTGATTGTCTCAGTCTCAGACAGCATAACCTGTATATTGACCACCAAACTCAATTAAAATTCAAAACCAAATTCAATTAAATTGATCAAAAATGGAGATTAAACCATATGCATTATACATCATCAATAGCATTTCATCTCTGCAAGTTAGTCTGGATTGCTTTCACACCAACTGTGGACCATATAAAAAGTTCACAACAACCAAGCAAACCAAATTCTGACATCAAACTGGAATCCTGGGGCCTAATTTGTAAAATTCTCATGTGATTAGATCCTAAATTGCATGGATTTCATCCTAAATAAAAATTGAGGAACAAATTGAGATTTATAAATGCAGAAATCATCATGAAAATTTGGCAACAGCAGAAGAGCATACATACAAACTTTTTGTGCTCTTATACCAGTTAATAAAACAATCCAACATCATTAAAAAAAAAAAAAAAAAAAAACTTAAATAGGCAATCACAACATGCATTTATATCATTACCTAACCCTAACCCTATCAAAAAACATTTAAAGTGCTTTGTGTATAACAAAACTAAATGAATTGATTAATTCATTAATTAAATTAATGATTTTCTGAAAAGAAACCATGAATGAACTATTAATATAAACTGTGATTTATGAAGATGGATGTATTTAGGAATTTTTTTTTTTTTTTTTTTTTTTTTTTTGCTTTCTAGAGATATTATTATTAATGAAATCGAAAACAAAAAAAATTGTTACTTGAAGCAAAATACTGAAATATTTTTTTTAGCCAGTTACCAAAGCAGCATTTATAATTTCATTTAGATTAACGTGAATAAAATAAAACTAAATTACCTAAAACTTATAAACAAACATTTATAAAAACTATACAGAGACATATCAAAAAACTAATAAAAAATTACAAAATACAAAAAAAAAAAATATAGTATAACTAACTAAAATGAAAGTGTAAACTAAATATAAAAATATAATTCATCATATCTAATTCAAAATATTAAATAAAAACTATAATAGTGATACTAAATAACACTGGAGCATTTGGATGTTTTATGAAGCTTTCACAGGAGCAATCTGGAAACTGACATATGTTTATATTTAGGATCATTCTAGAAATAACACCATAAGGGTCTATAAGCTGCGGTTCACTGATGCACATTCAGAAAAATCATTCACACCGACTAATCGAACTAAACTCTGACAACTACTGAGTCTTCAGAGTGGGAGCTTCTAAATGGAAAGTTTTTGATGATGCCCAAAAATCTGGCTTGAATTTACATCAGGCAAGTGAAATCAGTCATAAAGCGGGATTGTGTTTGAGCTGAATTTGGCAGTGTTGGATGCGGGAAATGAAGCATGACGGAGCAGAGAAGAGCAGCATGTCTGCTAGCGCTCATCTCAATCCGCATGACTCACGACTGGGTTCTGGGCCACCAGTCAGAAAACGCCAAAGAAAGAAAGAGAGAGAAAATACTCGGCACACAACACAACTAAACCGACTTGGATTACTCTTAAAGAAAACTCTAGCACATCCCTTAAAAAGCAGGAGTTTTTAGAAAGGAAAAAGAGACATATTGCAGAACTGCTGATCAAATGTCCAAAGCACTTGACAGCAGATCTGGTCATGAAGTACGTACAGTAAGCAAGGTGAGACGGGTTATGGACCACAGAATGTCGACTTCAAGCATGCAGTTATGCTGGAAACGCTGCGGCTGGTTCTTGCGTGTGCAGGAGGAACTTCAGTCTTCCGGAGCCCGCGATGGCACTTGTGTCTGTGCTGGGAAAGCGGCCAAAACCGCTCTCTGCTTCTCCTAAACATTTGTTTCCTTTCAGGGGGCACAAGGCTCCACATGCTTCCTTAAAAAAACATTTCCGTGCCACAAGCACTGCATCGAGGGGACTATTTTAAGATGCTAAAAGAGACACATGAGAGTAGTGCGCTAATTGGTGTAAGTGTCCTTAGATTTAATATATGTGCAAACCATGGTATTACTCCATAGTATCAAATTTCACTGTCTAAAAATCTAAAACAATAGTGAAATTTGCACTTAACGAGGCAATTATTGATGGTTTTTATGAGACACGTCTACATGAATGACAGAGAACTGTGGGAAGCAGTATTTTAAAGACATTTTTCGCTGGACACAATAGGAAAACTGGCAGACATAACGACAGACAGCGGCTTATTACTGCCATATATTAGCATGTCTAATTATGAGCGATTTGCATAACCAGGCTATTCATACAGGAGGAGAGAGAGCGAGATGTGGCGTTTCTCCAGTCTCTGAGGGGAAGCACACAGGAACAATCATTCTGTATCGATTTATAACATCACCACTGAATCATACGCATCAGTTCAAACCTGGCAACAAAATATGGGTCACGATGGTTTGCTAGACTTCCAACAAACCAATGAGTCAATTAGAGACGTCAACTACATTATATACACCACTTTTCAAAGGTTTTGGGTCAGTAAGATTTTCTTACAGTTTTTGAAAGAAATCTCTTTTGCTCACCATTTAATCAGAAACACAGTAAAAACTAAAAATGTGAAATAATATTACAATTTAAAATAACTGTTTCCTATTTTAATATATTGTAAAATGTCATTTATTCCTGTGATGCAAAGCTGTATTTTCAGCATCATTACTCCAGTCTTCAGTGTCACATGATCTTCAGAAATCATTCTAATATGCTGATTTGCTGCTCAAGAAACATTTCGGATTATTATCAATGTTGAAAACAATGAATATTGTTTGGAAACTGTAAAACATTTGATTTTTCAGGATTCTTTGATGAATAGAAAGTTCAAAAGAATCTACATTAATTTTATATTATACATTATAAATGAGCAATTTAATGCATTCATCCTTAATAAAAATATTAATTTCTTTAAAAAAAACATTACTGACCACAAGCTTTTGAACAGAAGTGTTTCATACATTTGTTTGTTATATTCGGCAGTTTCCACTGTAAATCTCTCTTGACATGACATTCAAATTATTGTACACCAATCAAAAGAGGCCTCGTTGTAAAACTTGTGATTGGCAAAGTCATTTTAAAAGCTTAAAAACATACTTTTAACATGCCAATATCAAATTTCATGAATTTTTTGGAGATTATATGTAAACATATACATTATATGATAAAGATTTAACTTGATAAAATGCTTCAAACATCCTTCATGAAAAATGCTACATTTCTCACACTTGAGTTCTTACAGACCCCAAAAATAAAACATGATTGCAGTGAAATTTCTCATGCTAACATTCTCTGATTAATGGCTATCATGGTTTTCACAAAACTCTTTTCAACATTGATAATAATCAGAAATGTTTCTTGAGCAGCAAATCAGCATATTAGAATGATTTCTGAAGATCCTGTGACACTGAAGACTGGAGTAATGATGCTGAAAATTCAGCTTTGCATCGCAGGAATAAATGACATTTTACAATATATTCACATAGAAATAAGCTAATTTAAAGTGTAAAAACATTTCAGAATTTTATTGTATGTTTGATCAAATAAATGCAGCCTTGGTGAGCAGAAGTGACCCCAAACGTTTGTTTTCCAAGCATATATGACCTCACAAAAGCACATGCACACACACTTTCAAGAGACTGGTGTGTTAGATGCAGCGTTTTACCTTGTTAACTATCAGGTGCAAATAAAAACATAAATCTATGCTGGAGAGAGGTGCGGATGATGTATGAACGCGCTGGACGAGAGGTGAAAAGCATGGCATGTTCGGATCCCTGCATCCTGAGAGCCCAGGGCAAAAGTGGGATAAATGTTGATTAGTGTTGATTTTGTCCAAGGAACACCCGACAACTGACAGTGGGACTAAACTGCAGCGAAAGGCAGCCATTAATCTTGCTCTAGTTTAAGTAGTGTATATTAATTTGTGTCATTTCCAGTACGTGGAGAGAGGCCTCTAGTCGAGCCGGTGACGGCGAGGGGGGAGGAAACCAGATTCCCAACCGCGCATTAAAGACAGACGACTCCTCCGGGGTTGGTATGGCAACGGCGCTCACGAGAAGCACTTCATGTTCACTTTAATGCGCATTACAAATTTTCAGATTTGATTAAAGTCGTAACATATGAAGAAAGCTGGCAGTAACGGAGGGCCGAGCGTGTCTCCACCTACCAGCTTTACGACGAGCGACAAAGCAAACGGCCAGATAAAATCACCACAGCGTCTCTGTCTAATGCACTGAGCGCCATCTCGTTCATTCATATCTCTGTGAGCAGAGCCTGTTTGAGCACAAGATACGATCTATTGACAAAAGAACAGATTCTGAGGCAGTTTATGAGGTTTTATTGCCCTAGTGAATCTGCCATTTTATAATGGTTTTGTCTCTAAAAGGCACAAAATCACTAGGGCTGGCCAATATATCAAATATTAGGAATCAGGCCTGCAACAGCTAATCAATAAAACTGACAGTGATAGACTATGAATTTGCTATTTAGAGGGTCTTTAAGATTAGTTTAAAATAAAATGAAAGAAGTCTCTTCTACTCACCAAGGATGCATTTATTTGATCAAAAATACTATACATTTTACAATAACTGTTTACTATGTGAATATATTTTAAAATGTAATTTATTCCAGTGATTTTCACCATCATTACTCCAGTCTTCAGTGTCACATGATCTTCAGAAATCATTCTAATATGCTGATTTGCTGCTCAAGAAATATATCTGATTATTATCAATATTGAAAACAGTTGTGCTGCTGAATGTTGTTTTTTGTGTGTGTGTGATACATTTAATTTTTTATGATTCTTTAATGAATAGAAAGTTCAACAAGACCACATTTATTTGAAACTGAATTTTTTTTGTTTTGTTAAATTATAAATCTTTTAATCAATTTAAATAAAAAAAATTTGAACTTTCATCAGTTGTTTTTTTATAAAAAAGTGGATTTTTTAATGTTATTTTTAATGTTATTAGGAATGAATATAGAAAGGAATTTAATGTTTTAATGATTTGTTTCCTTTATAGTTCTTCAAACAATGATTTCAGCTATTTTAAAGACGCAGATATCAAGGATTTTGCATGTGATGCAATTATGCAAACACTTGCAAGGCAATTTTTAACTTATTTTTCATTCATTTATTTCCTAAAGACATCATCATTACACAAATTTAGCAACGTATACCTACTGTATGAGAATGTTAAAAGATGTTAAAATGAGACACTATTAAAACATCAGTAGTGAAAACAGCATCAAAGTTGGTAAGTCTGAATCATTTCCATGAATCAGTTGTCACCATTTCAATTAATTACATATTGGATATTGTCAAGGCTAAAAAAAAGTCAAGCTATAATTTCTCTAACGCCAGACAGACAGACGTATAAACACTCCAACATCATCTTCCACAAGCAGCTCAATCAACAGCACCCCAAACTCGCCGTCGTGCTTAATTACCAAATAGCATCACAGTTAAATTCCAGCTATTAAGCTTCTTAATATGATTAACACATCTCAATTAGGCCACTGACAATTTGCATAATTCATAAGGTAATGTGATTGTGCTCCAGTGTATACTCAGAGAAAACGATGACAGATCTCTCCGTAACTGCTGTTGCGTGATCTCCTAATCTCATTTCTGCAAAAGCCTGCCGAAGCCGTTCCAAAAAACGCCACGCCGGCCGTGTGCTGCCAGTCAGCATTGTGCGCCTCTATTATGAGCTGGATTAGGCTTTAGCATTTCCGCTTGAAGGATGATGAGCCGGTCCAACAGATGTGATTCTCATATCCTGCTCGTTGGCACTCCGTGGAGATGCTGCATCAGCAAGTTTAAAAAAAAAAACACACAGAGAATGAAAGACAAAGCAGCGTGTATTAGCACTGAGACCAGACGGGCCGTGTGTCAGTGACGGCCCTGCGCAGAGAGCATCGACAGCACGCCAAGCAAATGATTTCGGGCAGCTGTGCTGGAGAATATGAACTGCTTTGTTTGTTTTCACCTGAGGGAAGCACCTACACACTTGTGTGTTATTCAGCAGGAGTGAACGTGGAGTCGAGGCCTACGGGTCAGATCTGGAAAAGCAATACTAAATGGCAATAATAAATTTCATCTTAACATTGTGCATGCAAAAGTAAACTTGTAATAGGAAGCAGAAAACAACTGCATCTTTTCTTGATGATTGCAAAACATGTGCATGCAATCAAACTCAAAAAAATGTAAAAGTTAAATGCAACATTTTATCTTGGTCTTTTTTTCCCTCGCAATCGCAAGTTTATATCTTACAATTCAGAGTTTATACCTTGTAATTTTATATTATGAGATATAAACTTGAAAATGTGAGGAAAAATCCGAATTGTGAGATAAAAAGTTGCAATTACATTTAGTATTTTTAATTTTATGGAAGAAACAAAATAAAAAAATAACTGCAAGAACAAGAATGTACAAGTAATAGACTCAAATCAGCAAAAAATAGTGTGAAATACAAAGCTGCATTTTTATTTTTTTATTTGGTGATGGAAATGGGTTTCCACACACACACACACACACACACACACACACACACACATATATATATACACACACACACACACACACACACACTCTTACACACACACACACACACACACACGATCTGCATTCTTCTAACTCAAACTCATGTGAATGGTGTCTAGTCATCATATTGGAAATAAAACGGGATTATTTAGCATTTTTAATTAATTCAATTTAAACTTTTGGCAGTCTGATTCAATTACGAATAACAAAAATATTATAATCATGGATGACAATGTTAAAAGGATTTTTTAAAAAGCAGTGCATTTTTGGATACAGTGTTGCACGTTGCAATTTGGCGACTGTAGCATGTAATATTCAATATTCAGTGTATTGCATGCAATAGTGCAAATAATACGGTAGTATGCTATACTGAGTATAGCCAAGTATTTACATATTTTAAGATACTTGAAAACAATTCTGTTTACGAAGCAGCTTAATGCACAGAATTCAACCAAAATTGGCTGTTTTTATATCACCGTAACAGACACCCTCTTGAATCCATTTAGTGACATCAAGCATGTCATTGTTAATGCCACACACTCTTAAATCGTCTGTCTGCTGGTTTGAAACCGAGCTGCCGTAGATGATTTATTCCGTCTGTAATGAGCTATAGAAGTGTATATTGTGTGCACTGGTGTGTTCAGCCTGAGAAGCCGTAAGGAGTCGAGCTTCCCACAGGACCCAGAGAACTGAACGTGCTCGCAGTAATCATATCTCTGGCTCCTTTCAACACTGTCAAATATTCCCGCCCTGCCCTCTGCTCACCTCATTCTCACCCATCAAAAAATAACATTACATCACCCGAACCCCCAGGCGCTAAACTTTACACCGTTTAAACACATGCCACAAGAAAACTAGCCTTTTGTTGAGGTTTGCACAGAGAGAAAACACTGCAAGTCAGGATTTGTGAGGTTTGACAGACGTTTAGAAGATTTAGATTTATAATCATCATCATATGCTTACAGATGGTTGCAATAAAAAAAAAAACAGCACAGTGTTAAAACCAATAACCAAATGAGCTTTTCATTTTTATAATTCAGTTTTTACAAAGCCAGCAAAAAGCTTTGCAAAGACAAAATAAAAAAAGAGCTTGTTTATTATAGAAATTTTAAAACTACAACATTGCAGGAAAAAAAAACAGTGTCAAAACTAATAACTAAATGAGCTTCTCATTTACCACTTCAGAAAAAGAAATGTTCATTTATTATAGAAATTGTACAACTAAAAATAATGTAGAAAAAAATCATACAGTGTTAAAACCAATAAATAAATGAGCTCTTCAATATCTTTTTTATTTGTTTTTAAAAAGCATTTTTACAGATTATAATTTTAAAAGATGTAGAAAAAATAATGTAGAAAATATTGTCTAAAAACATTATCTAATAATACAATATTAAATCTAATCTAATATAATTTAGCTATTAGCTCTTAAGAAATGAATGCATTGCATTATAAACATGAATAAAAAAATAAAAAAAGAATAAAATTATAAATTATATATATTATTATACATTCTAAAATAAAATTCAAATAAAAGTACCTAACCAGGGTGTCTAAAGTTAATGACTATTTGTACTGTACGCAATATAAAATATCAGTTTGAGACACTTAAAAGCACTCAAAATCTAAATTACCAATTTTGGTTTGACTTGTTTAGGCTAAAGAAAACTATCTTCTACAGTCAACGTGAAAAGCACTGCACTCATAAAAACAAAGCTGAAACAATGTGTTTGCAGAGAAAAGAAAAATCCATTCAGAATGCAATAAAAAAAAACAACAAACAAGCCACTGAGTGCATAAACCGCTTCCATTAGGGCTTCATTTGGAGCTTTCTGAAGTAAACGAATATTTGAATGCGACGTAAAATCTCTGACAGGCGCTCAAACCCTCGTACTCCTCAACAGCAGAGCGCCGCTACTGTGTCTTTGTCAACGCAGGAGGTTCAAGGTGGTGTCACAGAACAAACTCTGACATTCAGCAATTAGATGCTTTGACATCAATCTGAAGTTCCAAGAGATCCAAGAATTCCACTTCCATAGAGACGAGTCTCCATGTGTCAGAAACACTGAGACGAAACCAAAGAGAGAGAAAAAAAAAAGAGACGTATTCGCACGGCTCCTTTCAAGTGCTGGCTGGGTTATTTCGCCGTGAAGAATAATGAAACGAGAGTTTGCGAGGTATCGGGTCCGTGTGAGCCAAATGATCTGGCTGGAATTGTTTGAGAGTGTATTTTTGGAAAGCCATTTGGTGCCAGATCCCTTCCAACACGATTCTGAGCTGCACGCTTCAAAGCTCACAGACGCTGAGACAAGACACTGCCATTGTTTCAGGTAAACAAGTGCATTGCTCTATTTCTGTTTAGAACATGATTTGAAACTCATCACTAATTACATATAAAAATGCATTTTGAAAAGTGCATGCATGTGGTGCATCTAAAAAAGCAAATGCTAAAAATGCAACTTAAGCCATTAGAAGCCACTGTACGCAAGAAGCAAAAATGGCACAACTATATTTTTGTACTCTTTTGCTGTTTGATGGAAAAAAAGATTTGCTTCAACAATAGCGCAGCCATAAGAAGCCATGCATTACAGCGATTTAACCATGGTAGAGTAAAGATAATGCACAGCCATACTTTTATAAAGATTATAAAACACACCAATGTTTAATATTAGTAATCCTCATAAAAAAGTGCTTCTGCATTAATATAAAACGTACAGTTTGTGTTCATCATTTAACAGTGATTCTGAACAATGTGTGTGAAGTACAATACATACCATACAAAGATGACAGTGTGAACATGCACAAAGACTATAAAAGCAAGCACACACACTCACAGAGTCTTCACACAGACCTCAGACAAGAGAGAAAATATGAGTGGAATGAAAGCAAGCAGAGAAGAGTGCCATGAAAATATGGCGGTGTCTCAGACGTTTGGACTCAAAGTGTTTCTTTCCTCCTTCAGCACGCAAGGCTGTTTAGAGTTCCCTCTGCGTCTGCCATTCTCTTACATCCCAGTAAAAACCCAGCGGGGTCAAAAGGTCAGGTCGTGACCCAGGGCTGATTCCTCCTCTGCAGGTGGGAGGAACTGTAAAAACACACTATGGACTCACTGACAGGTCTGGATGTGATCTTGAGCTTTAAGAAAATGGCATTTTCACTGTGAAACTATATGAGATACTTTCTACTTTACCAAATCCAATCAGATCTTTTGTCACTTTCAATGTTATATTGTTGCGTTAACGGTGTTAAACAAACTTTGGAATTTTTTAAATACAAACAAATGGATAAATAATTTATTGTGCTTAAAAAGTTACATATTTTCACTTTTAAGATTCACAAGCGTGACATGGAGAAACTAAGCACTTCTTTAAATCACATGACAACATATTTATAATCTTAACTTTTTCATAAGTTTGATAAAAAAAACTATTTATAAATTATAAACAACTAATTCAGCAAATCTCATTTGAACTCGTGTTTTAAAATTGTCTGACGCACAGTGCCTTGAAATTAAAAGTTTTTGTCTTTAACAGAAATAATGACAAAATGGAAAAGAAAAGAAATGAGATTCATTTGGTGAGTAACATTATCAGCTCCATTTATTAGAATTACTATCATAGAATATGATAGAATAAACAGTACATAATTGCTAAAAAGTTTTAAAAGAACTTAATCTAGAAAATTAAATGCTTTCATTTAACAAAGCATTTGCAAACATGCACAAAAGTACAAATTTAAGGCAATTATATTTCATTACAATTTTAGTAAAAGTTGTTTTCAGCAATAACTCTCAGCAGCTTTACAGTCCTCCACTGTGCTAAACACACACTGATCCAAAGAACCAACATCTCCACAGATGTCAAACAGAATAAACACATTTTTCATGAGCTATTTTGATTCCTGCATGATTTCAAAACAAATAAAGTTAAAACTCAGAATGCCTGCGGATTTGGCTCTTAAAACACCGAATGACTGAAGAACACAGTAAAACATTCATACATTCGAAATCCAAATCGTTTTTAGACACGACCAACGCACAAGTGTTTGAATCCATCTAGAATTCCAAAAAAAAAAAAGTTTCCTGAACATGACAAACATCCATGGATGTGTTGCAAACAAACTCAAACAATCTTAAACCTCATGCCGTGTCATTTCGACCTGTCTCTCAGAGCTCACGGTCCCCTCATATTTTTGCAGAAAAGAGGCAAAGAGCAGCGGAGCAGTCTGGGATACGTCCACGTCGCTCTGCGCTCGAACTCTGCGTGAACTCGCAAGAGAAAAAGAAACTGCGGGGAGTAAAACTCTCCCCTCTCGGACGCAGAGCAGGCCGCAGAAACCCCCCGCTCTGCTCGCGCCTCCAACTCAATGAAAACATCATCGCCAACCATCACGGCGGCGGAGACAGACACAGAATAAACAGAGATGAGAACCACCCACGGCCTCACAGCTGGAACAGAGCAGTCTGAGAGATAATGCTTTATCCTTCATCTAGTCCTTTTTATTTCATGCACTAATGACTGTGAAACACGCTGGAACCGTTTCCACATCAGACCGCAGAGCGACGGAGTCTCAGTATCTCACAAGCGCAGATCCACCATAGTTCCCACTCTCTCTGCTCGAGAGAACGACGCACGAGTGGCTTTGAGCAGCTCTGCTCTCGACACACCAGACCACAGACGTCACATTCGACCCTCTTCCCGGCATCTACGACGTTTTTAATCATTGCAATGGCTCCACCAAATGAAACGAGGGTTCTCTCCAAAAATGCACAAATACAATCTATATTCATCGCTTTAGCCAAACACAACTAAATAAACATTTCAATTTAGCAACTTGGGAGAGTCTGTAATTTAATCCTGCTCTTTCCTAACCAGAACGTAGGTGCGTTTTTGCACAAAAAAACAAACAAACAAAAAAAACAAGTCCGGTACAGTGCATGAGCAGTAAAGATGATTTACTAGTCAGAGGTCAAAGAAGCTGAACTTCTACAGACGTTTCTCTTCATTTCCTCACTACGGTCGCCACAAACCCACATTAACCCACTGAAATCCATGCTCTAAAACATCCAATGCACAATGCAGAAAAGCAGCATGCCACTACAGCACAACACTGTGTTTCCAATTAGAAGATTTTTATGAGAGGATTTACTTGACTAAATATGTCACGACATGTGCAAACCATTAAAAGACAACTATTTGCGCTCACAGCTTCGACAAGACACTGAAAAACAAATGCACTTGATGTCCAACAAATATCCAGTGGTTTTAAAAAATATTATCTCACGGGTGTATTTTTTTTTTTTTTTTTTTTTTTTTTTTTTTAAGAGTATAGCATGACTTGCCTGTCTTTTCTTTGATTTCACACAGGACGTTGAAGAGCGCTGGCTTCATTCTGTGGCAGTTGAGAGCATGTTTTCTGAAACACAACACAAGGCCGCGGTGAGCGTCGGTGCAGATGAAGATTTTACTCCGCTAGCAAACACTTCTTCATCTGCCTGCTGCCTGAACGTACACTGATCGTGGTGACCTGAGCAAACTCATGCTAGTCTCTGTTTATCATATTTTTGCATGCATACTGTTTGTATAACATTAACAAAATTCCAATTTACAAAATATGTTTGTATCTTTGCTTGTTTAAAATTAATCATTTAAAAAAAGCATGTTTTTATTGAACATCCATATGCAAAAAAAAAAAAAAAAAAAAAAAAAATGAATGCATTCAAACACTTAGCAATAGTAATGATTGTGTGCTGAGTGATTACATTATATAAAAAAAATCCTAACACTGCAGATAGTTCTAAAATACAGGGGGGGAAACAACATAAAATATAGTCGAGCTCATTGACTTAAAAACCTCCATTCTGAGTAAAATTTATCCTAAAGGGACACGGTCAGATGTGTGATATGAGTCTCAGTGCTGTCTGTCAAATGCTATCGTGGCATCTGTTCATTTCTATTGACAAAAAATGAGCACTGCATGTCAAAAAAATACACTGATGTCTGTCACTACACACTACATGTGTTTGGACACACTGACAACAGCGATTGTGTTATCAGTCCATGTCTGGATGCCTACTTAGTCAATAACTCCTGATCTACAAGTAAATATTTGCTAATTGCCACTTATTATCAAGATGTCAAACATCTAAACTACATTGTCTTAACTATATTTTTTTCTGCCAAAATCCCTCAGTTACTTACTGCAGTTATTGTTACTACAATTTGCTTCTTATTTAAAAAGCCACTTGATAAGTGTAAAGTGAATTAGATACCAACTGACATAAAAAAAACTAAATAACAGTAGATACTAAAAGCTTTTGAAACAGAACTCATATTAATTTATTGAGAGTTTACAGTTTTAACAATAGCTGTGGTGTATGTTATTTATCCCAATCTATACATTTTAAATGCTGCTGATAATTAAATGAGGTCAATTGAACCTTTTTGGAAGTCCATCTTTAATTAGAGTATATATTATAGCATTGTTCAAGTAAACAAAAATAGTAAATTCTTAAAAATATGTGTAAATACTACACATATAGTACATATTATACACTAATATATTTAAATGTACAAACGTTTCATTGTTATACATTATTTTACTATATTCTATATTTAAGCTATTAATATTTATATATATATAAATTATGTATCATAAAAATGTAGTGCACGGTATAAAATGTGCAAATGCGGTATTATTATATTTTTATATATTTTCTGTGACGAGTTTATTTTAAATTATTTAATTTAATGAATTTTGTTTGATAAAAGTGTATCTTATTTGATACCCTAATCAATCAAGTGTCAATGGCGTCTTGAAGATGAAAGCCAGCATGAATATTCCAGATCTTCGGATGAGATGAGTGACAGCTCACCTGGCTTGCGCCTCGTCCAGACTCTGGTCAGTGATGGTCATGATCTGTTGTAAAATGTCTCCAATGTCCTGCTTCCTTCCGTCTCCGTCGGTGGCCCCGGTGTTGTCCGGTATGTGCTGAGACAGGCCCGGGTGTCCGCTCATCCCCACGGCCGCATGAGCGTGCATCAGGCGCGGCTGCTCGTCCATGTCGGCCCGCTCCGGTCCTCCGGTCCTCTGTCCAGCTGCGGCGGAGATTCCTCTGGCAGTCTCTCTGTAAGCACAGTCCTCCTGAGCTCACTCACTTACAGCTCGAGCCACTATCAGCCCTTTAACCACTAAACTCACCGGGGTGTGTGTGTGTGGCGTGTGTTATTAATCAGGTCCCGCGTGAACGCAGCGCTTCATACACTCGCGCGTTATTTCACTGTTTCATCCCGCTGCTTTTGTTACATTGTAGCGCTCTCAAAGCTCAGAGAATCTGCGATGCTTTGGCCCCGCCCCACTCGTCCTGATTGGACGCCGCGACCGTGTAGCTCCGCCTCTGCATGGCTCTCAGTGCACGTCAATCATTGCGCAGGGGAGATTCTTTGCTCTTCATGTTTGTCCGCTGCACATGTGTTTTTTGTTAATACCTCTGATAGCTCACATGTATTTAGAGAGAATGTCACGGGATTCTGTGATAACAAATGTTTGGGGGTGTGATATCCTAATATTAAATGAATGTAATAATATAATTTAATAATCAAATATAATATCCAATTAACATATTCATTTGTATCATAATATAGTAACGTCACAATTATTTGTGTTATAACCTAAATGAAAATTAACATACTTTCTATAAAAAATTAAAAAAACATACAACAATACTAAATGAAAATTAATGTATTTTCTATAAACAATTCATAATGTTTGTTATAATTCAAAACTATATCAATACAATAATGTAAAATATTATAATAATAAATATATGAACTATATATAAAAAACAAAAGTCAGTCTTTTCATTAATATTGTAATTTATTCATTCATTTGTGGTGGGAACTCATTAGACACTTTAATATGAGGGACACTGAAGGCACTGGGATGTATTGATGTTTCGAACACGAGCTAAATCATTGAGTCTGAGGTTCAGGGTCTGTCTCACTTTCCCCTTTGACCAGTGATAGACCTCCATTTTCTCTTCACGACTCCATCTCATTTTCCAGCCTGCTGCCAAGGAATAGATATATGTCACCGAGGTGTAAAACTCCCAATCAAAACAATCGACCTTGTCCTTCATCCATTTCAGTTATTACCCGGTTAATGTGCTTAATTCAGGATTAACGATCAAAGGATTCTATCCTTCGCTTCAATCCCAATGACTAATGCTGAATCTTTACATTTTTCATCCTGATTTCGTCTTTTAATTAAACAGTAGCAAAGTGTTCCTGAAATGCATGGCTAAAACGATTTTATGCATTTTATTTAAACGTCTTGTTTGAGCATGGTGCATCGATCTGTTTTAATGCTGAGTGCAGTGCTGGGTTTTGTCAGGTATGTTCAAGCAGCACACTTCACTGTGTTCGCTTGGGTTTTTCTGATGTAAGCCGGTGACCCATGGTGCGCAGTCAAGCAGCAGGGCCTCAGTGTGTGTGACCAGGCTGAAAAGTGCCTTCCAGGTCTGAAGCATCTACTCTAGTGCTCCTGCCACTGGGAAAGAGGGGGAGGTTACACACACACACACACACACACACACACACACACACACTCGATCCAGTGTGTATGATTGAGAGATGCCTGCTTAACTCAACCGAGAACATCCAGCAAATCCCTGAGCGAAAATAAGTGGAAGACACTTCAGGCTAGTTTCCCTGTTCCAAATTGAGCAGTGAGCCTCTGGCTACGAGGCGGATTTCCTGGAATGTATTCGGAATGACTTTGCAGACAGTCCCCTGGTTGTTCTCTGTTTATCCTTAGTTTGAGTTTGTAAAAGGACAGTTCTGTACCTGTGTGCGCTGTGATGGCGTCTCTGCACTCTCAGAAAAAAAGGTACAAAGCTGTCACTGGCTTTTCAAAAGGCACACCTTTGTACCTAAAGAGTCCATATTGGTTCCTTAAAGGTACATATTAGTACCTAAAAGGTACAAAAGTGTACCTTTTGAAAAGGTACCACCCCATTGACAGCTTTTGTACCCTTTTTTCGGAGAATGTGTAGTGTGCATCTCGCCATCTGCCAAGCGTAACAGGAATCCCTAAGAGATCTTTGAGAGACGGTCACACTGTCCAAACATCTGTCCTGACCAGCACACGCCAACACATTCGCTCATCAGATCAACCTAACAAGCATTTAGACACCCCACACTTTCATGGAACGTTACGAATGGAAATAAAGTGCTTGCAGATTTGGGCCTAGTTTGAAGTTGTTTCGTTTTGACTTTGAAAATGATTTAGTGTTCAGAATCGTCACAAAATAATGAATTTGAATTGCAAGTTACTGTATAGGCATTGAGCCTTATAGGCATGAGAGATTCTCTGAACTGGAGGGTTGGAGATAATAAAATGTGTGACTATATATATGTAATCATGCATAGTATAGATACACTCTAAAATATAAAGGTTCTTCATTGGTGTTGATGGTTTCATGAAGAACCTTTAAAATCCATGGAAACTTTTCATTCCACACAAGGTTCTTTAAAGTGGAAAAAGGTTCTTCTAATGAAGAAAAAAGGTGTTCCTTTTAAGAACTGTTTACTGAAAGTTTCTTTGGTGAGCCTAAAATGGTTCTTTTATAGTGTTGCTGCGAAAACCCCATTTTGAAAGAGTGTAGCAAAAATAAAAAATAAAAAATAAAAATTAAAGAAGGAAAAAATAGTTCAATTTTAATGCAAACCAAACCAATGTGACCACCTTGTGCTGAAAATCCCTGAACTAATTTAAGTCAAAAGTTACCGACCTTATACAGTATATATCACCAAATCTTGGAATCCTCAAATCTTGGAATCAATATTTTTGTCATCTTGTTTTCTTTCCATTAGCACAGGTTTTGTATTTCTTTTGGAGCTGATCATATAGGCCTCATTGATCTGAGCTCATGCACCTCAGTTTTTGAGTGGAAAAAAATTTTTTTATTTTTGGATAATTTTGGCAATGTTCAGCAAAATAGAGATGCATGAGCTCAGAAGTCTACAATCAATCGCCTCCAAATAGAAAACAAGCTGACAAAAATAATGAATCCAAGATTTGGTAATAATATAGCATAACAAGAAACTTATAAGCAATTTTTGGTTAAAACAAACAAATAAATAAATAAATAAAAAAATAAATAAATAAATCCCTCTCATAAATACAAAAGTTTTTATACACATATATATGAGAGAAAAGACAGTAAATTTTAATTTGATGTGAACATTAAATAGCATTTTCAGGTAAACAAAAATTGTCTTGGGGTCAAAATGACCAGAACTCAGCCATTTTTGTAATCAAGGATATGTGAAGATTTGTTTGTGGCAGTCACATTCATAGTTGTGTATGATAAGACACAATATTGGCACCCTAATGTGATTTTCTGTCATACATTCAAAGCTATTAACAGTAACAGAGTCCATTTCAGACCACGATGTCAAATACAACACCACAGTGGGAGAAGACGCTTTCCTCATATGGAAAACCACTGGATCATCTGTCTATCAGAGTCAACACGTCCATTCTTTCCTTAAAATCATGTTTTCCTGGATGCAAAATCTCAAGAGTTTACTTTGTGTAGGAGGAATTCTGCTGGATGGATTAAAAAACAGTAAAAGTGTTCAGAGGAGATAAGAGTATCGTCAAATGTTAATTTATAATAAACAAACATGCACAGGAAGATTTGTGAATGATATGAAAATCTGTGGAGCTTTTCTACCAAATTCTGTGGGCGCAGACTTATACATTATGCCATAAATAAAATACCCTAATTTACAGTTTTAATACCGTAAAAAGAACAACCAGGAATGGCTATTGACATATGACTTAAGACAGCATCAAGGCTTTGCAGCTGCATATCAATAAAAACATGAATTAATGCCAAATCATATATCACATTTCTCATCAATGAAAGAGCTTTACAGTAATCACTTAAAACCTCACTCTACACACAACGCAATCACACGATCTGTGCCGTTTCACACAAACACACGTTACGCCTGCATGTGTGTGTTCTGTGAGTGGATTGAAGCTGACAGCAATGCAGTCGTGCAGTGGATCGCTGGATCTCTCTCTGTGTGCCGCTGGTCATTCCTCTCCACCAGATTCCTCTCACACCGCTGCAGTTTCTGGACTGATCCTGGAGTAAGTGTGAAGTGTGACAGTGGTGGGGGTTTTCTCAAATCAGTTGCTTTCTGTAAACTTTCACTTATGATCTAAATGAGGCATTAGGTCCCACATCTTTGAAATGCTTATAAACTGTAAACTTAATAGACAACTAACTTACTGACTGGATTAAGTGTGCAGAATTACAATAAGTATTTGCTTGACACTTGTTTATTGTATTGCTGTATATGTATTGGAATGTTTTCAATCTTTTCAATGAAAGGAAACCAAAACTATAAAACGGTTTTACAAACAAAAAGCAGAACTTGTGAATTTCATAACACCTTGACTCTATCACTACAAATAATTTACTAATTTGAAATAATTTAATACACTTAATACAGCTAGTACGGCTGAACTGATTAGTAAATGTTAAGTACACTCTAAAAAATGCTGGGTCAAATACAAGGTGAAATATGGACAAACCCAGGAATTGGGTTGTTTTGACCCAGCAGTTGGAGTTAAATGTTTAACCTAACCTTCTGGGTAGTGAAATTTTGATGTAAAATGTTCATTATTATGAAGGCCATATGAATGAGCAGCTTTCTGTGAATTCATGTGAAAATCTGCATTGGGGAATCTTTTGCCCTCAAGTGAAATTCCCGATCAAGTGAATTTATTTCTATTGAAATTACATGAGTTTGCGCACAAAATTGTCTGAACAACAGTAAATGTGGCTGTTCATTTATTAAATGTTTTGGCTTGCATCAATATGTTTTTGCTATAAGAAAGTAGCACTCTTTACTCTTTGTTAACACATTCTAGAAATACTTCACATTTATGCATTTAGCATTCCTTATTTTGTATTCAAAAATCCAAAGTCTTTTAATCCATTTTTCCCAAAACCCTATTAATCACTATAAGATACAAAATCAGATTTGTTGAAGGTGAAGTGTTTTGGTCATCCAAACAGATTGTCTGGTGGAGTCAGCATCGCTATAAGTATCAACCATCTTAAAAACAAGAAATGCTTTTAGTCCTAATAAGAGTGACATCTCTACATGGGAATGAACGCCGTAGGTATAAGAGACAAACAGACATCTGAGAGACGGTCAGCGCTTGTGGTATGAGTGTTTAGCTTCCAGGGCACCAAGGAACCTCAGAAATGCTTTCAGCAACATGCCAGTGGAGCCTCCACAGACAAGCCTGCAAGAATCAATAGAGCCCAGAACAAAGAGGAGCTGTGTAACAGCAGACATACTAATCACTCGCCCAGAGCCACATCAATGCCGCCACACACAGAGACTCCAGCATCTCCAGCTCTTCAGGAGCTTCTGCTGCCATCACAGTCCAGTCTCCATCAGCTGCACGTCTCCTCCATCACATCAATCAACTGCTTGTTTATTTGCAAGCCTCATTATGTTAGTGTGCCCTCTGCACTCCTCTCCTCTCCTCCACTTCTCCTCCTGTATCCTCCCCTCTGTTATGTCTGGCTAGCATACAGGTGAAATTCACATTGTCGTATACATACAGTACAGTAAGGTATACACAAAAACGCATACTACCATTAGGCAGGTAAGATTTTTTAAAATGTTTTTTTTTTTAATTTATTATTTTTTAATGAAAGAAGACTCATGCTCACCAAGGCTGCATTTATTTGATCAAAAATACAGTAAAATTGTACATGTAAATTGTATATGTATTTTTACAATTTAAAATAACTTTTTTCTAATTTAATTTATTTTAAATGTATTTTATTCCTGTGATCAAATCTGAATTTTCAGCATCATTACTCGAGTCTTCAGTGTCACACGACCCTTCAGAAATCATTCTGATTTGCTGCTGTAGAAACATTTCTAATTATCATCGCTGCAAACTAATATTTTTGTCGAAATCATGATACATTTTATTTTTTAGGATAGATATTTTGATGAATAGAAAGTTGAAAAAAAAAAAAGCATTTATTTGAAATCAAAGTAATTTGTAACATTATAAATGCCCTTTCTGTCACTTTTGATCAGTTTAATGCATCCTTGGAAATTTATGGAAACATTAATTACAGTAAAATAATAATAATAATAAAAAAAACCTTACTGACGACATACTTATGAATGGTACTGTGTATGCAGATTAGAATAGAGTATCTGTATTTGTGAATAACACAAAAAACTTTTATATCACAAAAAAACAACAAAAATTCTTTCTACAATAAAAAAAACACTATAAACATGCTGCTTCTTCTAAAAAACACTGATCGCAGATCTGCAGCCCAGTGCAGTAAGACGTGCCTGTACTGCCTTTGACCTCTGACCCTGTAGCTATCCCACAATCTAATGAACTCATGAAGTTGATGTTCTGCAGCACACATACACACCGTTGCCAAGGATACAAATGAAAAGTCCTAGAGTGGAAAAGTGTCCTCTGAGACGCGCAAGTAGTTCAGAAAATTCAATCAGACACTCCATACATGCTCTTATACGTGTACAGAGAGGGATTGTTTTCACAGCTCATGGACAGAGTGAGACAAATTAAGTTTCTGTCTATGGACTTCATCTCCTGGACTACGTGTCCACAATCAAGTTATGGAATAACATTAAACTGTTTTCAACCTAGGATGCTTTTACATTGAAAACAGGGCATTAGAATGCTAGCCAAATGTACTGTACAACACACAAAGTAAAACATCCCTTGCTCTATGCATATAATGAAAGAGTAAGATGTTGCTGACAAAGCATGTATATATATATATATATATATATATATATATATATATATATATATATATATATATATATATATATATATATGTGTGTGTGTGTGTGTGTGTGTGTGTGTGCTTCAAGACAGACTTGTATAATCATGCGCAGTTCCATTAGATGGTGATGATTCTCAGAGAACATTATTGTCTGAACTGGCCCATGTTCAAGGTTAAACTTTTAGAGACGCTTGATTGTGGATAGAAGGTTAAACAGCACATTAACATGCATTAAAATGTTAAATTATGGCTCCATTTACTGTATGAGGGAAAAACAACAACATAAAAAAGGCCGTTTATAAAGAGTCCGGACGAGCAGAACGGATAGAGGAGGGCAGAAGGGAAGGTGAAACATGCTCTCTTTTTCTCTCTCTCTGCCAGATGATAATTTCTTTGAATTTAGGTTTAATGAACTAATGCAGGTTAGCTCTGTAATTACACTAAAACTCTGCTGGAAAGAAAGAAAATAAAGTTAAAAGCTCAATCCTGTACAGCTGTGTCATACAAATTACAGATGTGGCAGAATCATATTTTCCATATTACACCAAATATAAGGACTGAAAATGGTTTCTTGTAGACGCTAATTCTTCAAGATATTTTAAGATAGAGTCCTAACTATTAAACAAATTGCAGTTTATGTTTAATTGACATTTGAATGCATAGGAATGCCTTTGAATTAGTCAAAACTAAATATCTTAGGAGGTAGCAAGATATTGCAACCTTAATAAACAAGTCACTTGTTTGATTCCTGAATAAATTCCTGAATTAATTGTTGCAATGAATCATTAACGATTCACTTTATCTGACTCTTCAAGACAGCTACTTGTCGCCACCTACTGGTGTAATGATGCAACTTACAGAAAGAGTCACTGAATATTCCACACTACTAACACACAGACTGATAGTCTTTCTGGAAAACTAATTTATACCTCCATGGCATCAATTATAAGTATGTACATGTATACTGCACTTACGTATGTCTCATATCGAAGTCGTGGCCTAGTGGTTAGAGAGTTTGACTCCTAACCCTAAGGTTGTGGGTTCGAGTCTTGGGCCGGCAATACCACGACTGAGGTGCCCTTGAGCAAGGCACCAAACCCCCAACTGCTCCCTGGGCACCGTAGCATAAATGGCTGCCCACTGCTCCGGGTGTGTGTTCACGGTGTGTGTGTGTTCACTGCTGTGTGTGTGCACTTTGGATGGGTTAAATGCAGAGCATGAATTCTGAGTATGGGTCACCATACTTGGCTGTATGTCACATCATGTTCATCTTACATACTGTTCTGCATGTGTAAATTTTTCATTTATTTAATTTTGATATTTTCTCAATAAATTCTGAAAATTAACTATATTTATAAGAAAAAATACTATATTTTAAAAGGAAAATAATATTGTAGTCCCTCACATCAGATGCTGGGGTGCTGGTTTCTCCATCATTAAGACCCCTGAGCAGATGGGAAGCAGATAAGAAGAGGTCAAAATAAATAGAAAGAAAGAACGTTAGCGGAAACACTAGAGAGACAGAGTGGCTAAAAGAGGGGCAGAGAAGAAAAAGTGGGACAATTTAGCAGTGAGAGAGAAACAGAGGCAGAGAGGGAGACACGTCACTCTGAATCTCCATCACAGAGCAGGTGAGGAGAGATAAATGTCAAAGGACGCGTGGCGAAAGAAAGCAACAACTCGACTGTGCTCATCCAGGCCACACACACACACACACACACGCACGCACGCACGCACGCACGCACGCACGCACGCACACACACACACACACACACACACACACACACACACACACACACACACAGTGTCCTGCCCTTTGGTTAACACACAGCCACATCACACACCTTTCAGCTTTGACACACACACACACACACACCATTCACAACAAACACACACACACACACACACACACACACTGCATGGAAAGTTCACCTTTTATTTCTAAACTATAGTTTCTGGCCATCTGAGGCTGTATATCCATAAGTCAGCTGTTCAGTAGCATGGGCTTTCTAGTGAAGCTGCTTGACCAAGCAAGAAGCCTGTGCATCAGCATGCACAACACAACAGATGCTGCTCATCTCAACAAGTATTGACTGATTGATTTTCAACATGATGGAAAAAGTTAAAGTTGGTTGTATCAATAATGTCATTATTTGTGTGACTAGGAAAAAAGCAATTAAAATAAAAAAACTATTAATATTTGAATGTTATATTTTATTATATTAATATTAATATAAATTAATATAAATTAAATACATGTCCATATAAAAAATTAATACAATTATAATTAATTAATTTTGTGGGGCATAAGGACAAAAATGTCCTGTAATGAGCAAAAAGTCCTATTAATTTTATCAAATTAAAAATGCAATAAAAAAGGAATACATTGATTATAATATTTTAATGTTTACATTATCAAATGTTAATGAATTAATATAAAATGAATATTATTTTAAGTAATAAATACAATTAATATTCTAATTGTAATTAATTGTAATAATTCGTTTTGTGGGTCAAAAATGGTGTCAGAAGTAGCAAAGCATCATTTAAAAGGCTCCCATTCTCAAAAAAAAAAAGAAAAAAAAAGAAGCAATTTGCAAGTAAGAATTAAAAATATTATAATGTTTATATTATCAATTAATATTATTAATTAATTAATATAAATTAATACATTAAAAATTAATTAAACAGTTAATGGATAAAATTAATTCTTATTAATTTAGTGGGGCATAAAGTAAAAAATGTAGAAGAGGGGTCACCATCCAGAGACTGCAATGAACAGAAAGTCACATTAAAAGCCTGCTATTATTGAAAAACCAACGAACAATAAATAAATAAATGATAAAAGCAATTTGCAATTAAGAATGAAAAAGAATAGTTTTTTTAATGTTTACATTATCAATTAATATTAACATTAAATGAATACATATTCAAATCAAAAATTAATTAAATGAATAATTAATTTTGTTGGGCATAAAGTCAAACATGTTGAAGTGTTGTCACCATCCAGTGTTGAGTCTGCTGCAATGAACAAAAAAGTCTCATTAAAAGCCTGCTCCTCTTGAAAGAGAGAGAGAAAAACTCTCTTGAAAATCCTTATCGACCCTTAAACAAATGAATGCAACATTCATGCCAATGTTTGTTTTCGGCCACCCAATTTACAGCAGTCAAAACAGCGAGTGAGCGCGAGAGAGTCCCAGTGGGCGGCTGTGTTGGTTTGTATCTGGACGGGCTTTGGTGAGATAAACCCCCCGTAGCTCTGGGGGTCTGTCACAGCCGAGACTGGCAGATTTGTGTGGGAGCTCTCAAACACACAGTCACTCACTCACTGCTTTTATTAAAACCACACACACACACAATCAGGTGTCTCAAGCCAAGTGCCTGGTGCCGGTGTTTTTTCAGGCCTAATTTGCATTAATAAAGAGGCTGTTCCTTGTCGGAATGTGTTTTATTCCGCTCACCGGGAATCCCGGGTGATCCCTGGCGGAGAAGCGCCCGGAGAATCCGACTGTCAGATCCGACAAGACAAATGTATGGCGGTGTCACCGGCGCGCGCCTCACAGATGACAGATTGAGAAGAGCTGTCCCTCTGCCGACAGGCACGCTTCATTTTCAAATTAATAAATCTGAATAAAATATTTTAGCCTTCATTATGAGAGATTCCTGGCTGACAGCTCGGCATGCTGGGAGGGGCTGCGGAGAACAGCTTGCTTCCAATCCACCTGGGCCTCGGCTTCACGTTTGTGATGTGAACACACGCTGGAGACTCAGTACATCTGTAATCATTCCTGCTAAACATATCCTCTCGCTTTCTCAGTCGGAGTCAGCAACTAAACAAACAGGCCGATATAGTCCGGTCCCGGTGGGAGCTGCATGGGTCATATTTGCATGCCTCACACCTGTGTGGCACTGTAGGAAAATACATTCAGAACAATGAGTCAGTGGCTCTTCAAACAAGATCTCGTTGCTCTGAGGTTGCCGTTTCATAGGAGCCCAGGAAACACACTTTGTTTCAGATTTTTCTCCTAAAATTCCTCTGGGAAAATAAAAATAGGCACACATGAGTCACTAGTTGTCATACAGTAAGAATATAGTCCTAAAATTAATGTGAAGAGCAGATCAGATCATTTTATCTTGGGAAAATTTGATGACACAACGCTCATATTGAGGTCTCTGGCGTTATTTGAGACATTGTTGAGATCTGTTTTGAAGGAGGAGACACGTGGGATTAATGAGCTCTTTTTCTCAGAAGAAACATCTGAAGATAAGAAAAAAATCTCCATTTGCTTTTGCTGTTTAGTATAATCCTACAACAACTGATATATTAAATGTGTCATGACATGAGAAATCAAATTTTCCTTGAACTTTGGACATTAACTGCAAGTTTTATCATTAAAAAAGTCTTTAGTACACAAAGAACATGTATGTAATCAAGCTCCAAAACCTGCTGATTAGAGAAGCAGGGAAGCACTGATATTAATATATAGATCATGTAATGGCCCATGACCTATAGATGGCCAAATCTACACTACTTTAAGGAAAAAAGTAAATAAAACATAATAAAAATTAAGCTGGAAGTATGCTGCAAACTAATTTATTCTTCATAACATTATAATGTACACTATGAAAGATAAAGAATTAATACTTCTGAAATCTGCTATAGAAAAATATATACCGTTTAAATGAGAAAAAATCTCAAAAAGTCTGCTAAATGCATAAAAGAGTGCTCATAATAACAGAAGGGGATGCTATAGAACTGAAAACTTTACTGCACATTTCACAGTATAAATTAGAGATTGATTTTTTTTATATAGAATTGTTATTATTTTTTTTAAAGAAATTAACTAATTTTATACACCAAAAACATACACAGCTCCACAGCTCTTGCATTTTTATGCTCAAAGCAGCTCACTCCGATCTTAAAGTGACATCACTCTTCAAGACAAGAGTGTTAAATCTGTGCTATAATTTATGCAACATAATCGTAAATATAGGCATCGCAGCTAAGTTAATCCTGCTCTGTGCCTGCACAAAACTCAGCTCAAAACCGTGCAAAGACATAATGCATTTACATTTACATTTATTCATTTGGCAGACATAGTGCTGCCTAAATGCCATAAATTATGCCTGCTCTGACCCACTTTGTCCCCTAGCAACAAAGCACACAGTTGAAATTGAAAGTGTAAATGCATTTATGCCAGCTCTGAGCAGCATCAAACAGTCTGTGTAAAGACACCTTATATTGACAGTTTAGAAGCGCTTCTGTGCCACCTTTGCAAAGTGAAGTTGGCACATTTTACATTTTGGTCATCCAGGGTTACTATAGTTAATTTTATATATATATATAATATATATTTATATATAGTAATATACAACTTTTATAACATACTAAATATAAACATTTAACATCTTATAAAATTTAATTTTCATTTTCAAAATGTTATTTTTCATTTACTTTAAGAATTAATAAAACCTATACAGGCATATTAAAAAAAAATACATAAACTCAAACCAAAATGATTTTTTATCTACAATGTAAAAAATGGAACATATAAAAAGTATTATTCAAAATATTAATAAAACTATAATAGGCCTACTATCTGAAATAACAGCTGGAATGATATGATTACACCACAGAGACAGTTATGTTTATAGGTGGATGATGCTTACTTTTCCCCACCAAAAATCATACATTTTTGTACAAAGTACATCAAATAAATTCATTAAAAAATAGCATTTTGTAAAATAATTGCATTTTCCTGTGAGAACCGGTTTTTCTTTTATTTTAGTGGTACATGATATCCAAAACCCATTTAGTTAAAAAGAGACTATAAGTCATAAGCGCCTGATTGACTATTCAGATCTAGGACCAAAACTATTTGTTTAATAATTGATTTTTTTTTATTTAATGCATGCACTAAAAATAACCAGGGGCAGAAGGCCTCATCGTTTCCCACCGGAAAGCATGATGGAAGAATATTGTAATGCGGGTGTGGGTTTGAGTTTGGGGGAAGGGTTGTTCTGGTTAGTCTGAACCAGACTGGAAGGCAGAATAAATTAAAATCCAAAAGCAAAACTAATATGCTTTTTCAACACACAATCTGTGTGTGTGTGTGTGTGTGTGTGTGTGTGTGTGTGTGTGTGTGTGTGTGTGTGTGTGTGTGTGTGTCCAACAAGAAATTACAGCTTGCGGCTGCAGATCATTTTAATATGTAAATGCATTACTAACTCTAAATGCAGGCTGCATTATTGCATTCATATATTTTCACGTGTGGCCCTGCACTTTCAAGGTGATCAAGTAAATGGGCAGATTTATCCCAGACCCTCCAGTGGAGAATTAATTTAGATCTCCTTGATATATTAAAACACAAAAAGCCACTGATGGAAGATTTTTCACGAGAAGCGGTTTTGTATTTGAGGGAGAAGTAGGTGTGTAGATGCTCAGGAAAATAGAATGCCATTAGTGCAGAAAGACATCTTCATGAGTTATTGCTGAATGAAATGACAGAGATGAATAAATATCTGCTCTATAATATCTGAAGCATGTAATGAAGACGCACAAACGCTGCATAGCTGCCAGAGATTTAACCAGCATTTTTATTGTACATGACACATGAACGAAAACATCATTTCAGGTGTGACATCGTTCCTGTAAGCCGCAGATCTTCAGAAGACGAATCTGTGTGTTTTCACTGTTGGAGACTGTTGAACTTCTAAGAGTTTCTTTCAGATTGAAGAAACAATAACAGCAAACATGCATAAATAATTTGGCAACTTTCATGCAAACAGATGATGAACTTAACTAAAACAAAACAGAATCTACTTAACCTCTGTGTTTTCTTTTCAAGAGATAGTTCACTCCAAACGATAACAGCATCGTGTTGCTTGTTTTCACGAGTCACTATTTGCAGTCAAGCTTTTTAACGGTGACCTGAGTCTTCTCAGGTCAAACCGACTGAAATTTAAGTAATTTTGGTATATTATGCATTTGACTTAATTATTTTAGAAACAATATACTATTATAGCTAACTAATATTACTATTTTTTTTAATAAATCTTATTTTTTATTTTCTGTTTTCGCTTAATTTTAAAGATTTAATGATTGTTTTTGTCATTTTTATTAATTATGCCTATAGGTTCTTAATGTATATTAATTTTTATTTTTATACTCATTTATTTAGTTTACTTCAAGTTAAAATAAAATTAAAATAATTTAACAAAAAAAAAACAAAAATAAAATAAATATATAATATTAACAAAAATTATATAAACCTTCATGAAATATATATCAAGTAAAGTATTTTTCAAGTATTTTATTTTTGGTTTTAGTTTAGTTACTGATAATAACCCCGCTTTTATTTTTTACCCATTTTTATCAATTTTTATTTATTTGTTATTTTTATTTTTAATCAAAGTTAATTTAGTACTTTAATTTAAACTAAACCAAATGAAGTTTTATTATTTTTTATTATATAAAAGTTAACATTTTTTATGTTTCAAGTAATGGAAACATTTTATTTTTGGTTTTAGTTAGTTAACTACAACAACTTCTTTTAGTTTGCATTTTGGTTGTGTTATGAGAATTAAGAATACCTGAGAAGTCTGTTTTGATATTGGAAATTGACTATGCTAACTTTATCTCTGAATTCTAGTTCTACATTTTAAGAGGGAAGTTGATTAGACCACGTTGGATAAAACTGACTTTATTTAATTATTCATATATGAGCTGTTTGTGGTGTTCTGGAGGAATGCTGTCGCAATGTGCCATTCATGCAACTCATGTACAGCTGATAAGACAATATTTCATAAGAGGTCAAGGCCAATAAACTGCCATTTCTGCACCGCAGAGATGAATCAATACTGACAGACACACATACACACACACACACACACACACACATATGTACAAACCGCAGTGACTGTAACACATGACGGCAGGGATGCAGTACAAACAATCGGAGCTTGTCTTTAATGATGAGAGTTGTGTTGTGTAACAGTGAGGCTGGTCATTACGCTGATAAATGGGTGGAACCAGCACTGAACTAATCTAGTGAGCCATCACTTTAACCAATAACACATCCAATATTCCAGCCATACAACTGAATCCCCAAACATTGTTTGAAGGGCATTAGGGAAATAACAAATGCAGTGCAATTTAGTTAAGGATTCTCGAAATGTCACATCCTGAAAGCAATAACTCCATCAAGCCCATTGGTAATAATGAATATCTCTCATGTCTCCATTGACACATAACCGGTCACAGCGATCTGTGTTTGTAAATACATGTGTTTCAAGATTTATGAGCATTCGGTGCGCAAAGGGTTAAATAATAGTTCACCTGAAACAAATATTCTGTCAAGTAAATATATGTTTATTTAAGAATGTCTAGGTATTTTTTTTTAATTGAAGATGGTGGTTCAATTTAAAGATTCACTGTAAATAAATTGCATTCAGCACTTAAAAACACTAATACAAATTCAATCTAATTGAAGGAATAGTTAATCCAAAAATTAAAATTTGCCATAATCAACCATCCATAACACTTCCTACAGTGAAAATAACAATATATCATGTCTATATCAGGAGAGAAATCTGCACAGATCAAGCACAGTCTACAAACCAAAACAGTCCAAAACAGCTCTAAACAAATATGTGGGTGGATTTTGATGTGAGAGACAACAGGAGATGCACTTTTTAACTGAAGGAAGTGCTATTATGGATTATGGATATTTTAGCCAGAAGCGATGGTTTTAAGTCAGAAGACAAATGCCTATGTATGTATTACAGGTGCCTATACTGTAAAAAAGCTCTTCACTGTTTTATGTGGATAATGGTTTATGTTCAGTCTGTTCCAGAAGTTGTTTGTGCTACTGGTATCATATCTGAATGGTGTTGTTTTGTTGGAGTTTGATAGCTCCAGCCCCTATTCGCTTTCATTCTAACCGCAGCAAGAATATTCTTCAGCATTTCTAATTTTCAGAGAAGGTTGAAGATGACAGTAATTTTTCGGGTGAAGTATCTCTTTAAGAGAGTAAAGCGTCACTCTCTCGCTCTCGCTCACCATCCTTATTCAACTCCAAACTGACAGTGTTTTTAATCTTTCCTCGGCTTCTCTTCTGGTGATTGGGGAAACAAAAATCAATAGCTTCTGGCAGGTGATGTGGAGGGTTGTGAATTACCGCCCACTTTTCTGCAGCGCTGACGGCCGGCTGGCCTTGAGCCGGGAACACGACAGTGTGGATGGAGGTCAGAGGTCACGACAGGAGCAGCGTGGGTAAAGTGAGGTATTTACTGCAGGCATGACTGCAATGAGAAATAACTCCTGAAAGTCTGTCAGAAAGAGGCTGAAAGGTTTTTTTTTTTTTTTTTTTTTTTTTAAATAGTTCTGTGCTTTCAGTCTTCTTATAAACACACCCAGTGAGCTGTCTTGCTGTCTACCACCTACAGTACATAGGCAGCACCCTGAGTGCTGAGTTCTGTTCTGTCCAGTTTTGTTTTTTGTTGAATACACAAATTTGATAAATAATAGTCAATTTTAAATTAGAATGATTTTTTTCAGTATTATTTTTAATAATTATTTTAATTTATTAAAACTGATTTTATATCATTCTTTAATAATATAATATTGTATTATTGCTCATTGTCTGTCATATTAGTTGCAATGCATTCTGTGATAAGCTGAAGTACCCTTTACTTAGCCTGCAAGAAGGCAACATGAGTCTTTGTGTCATGTTTGTGTTGTCTTAAAATGCTGTCTAGGTAGGCAGCTCGTTGGGTTTTGGAACAGAGCGGCACTTTGTGATTCTCTCTCTCTCCCCTCTCTCTCTCTCTCCCCTCTCTCTCTCTCTCTCTCTCTCTCACACACACACACACACACACAGAGCAGGTGATGTATAGTACCTCAGATGGTGTGTGTGTGCCAGCCGGGACTACAAATCCAGCAAGAGAACACACTGACGGTCCGGCGTGTCATTTCTGCTTAATCACAGCCCTGACGTGTTTCAATCCTTCCTGCCCACTACACGAACAACACTAGCCCTCCACAGTAAATCCACTCACAACACACACACTTACAGTCTTCACACTTCACCACACATCCCGCCAGTGAAAAACAGTGATTGCAATATCCAACACTAACAATTAATGCTCTAAAACTTTCATCTTAAATCAATAAACAGATCTACCTCTAAAATGTGATTGAGTCATTGTAAAATAGCTGAGATGTTGAAGTTAAATTCTATATTAATATGCTTGTAAATAAACACAGTTAGCTGCATTATAATTTAATTATGATAAATTTTATTATGATTTTATAAATTGTTAAAGTACAAATATACATTGTATTTAACATTCCTCATGGAATTGTTATTAAGAAATGTAATGTTAAATGATTGCACTAGCAGCAAAATAATAAGTCACTCGATAATGAACATTAAAATGAGTTTATCATATATAAAAATGTTTTAGTATCCTGCTTCACAGAACAATAACTTTTAGTTGTGGTAAAGGCACTGAAATGTATGCAAAATCAACATTGGGCTTTGCAAAAGTATTCTTTAAATTTCAAGATGGACATACAAATGTTGTTCACAATGATGTTTTGATCACACCTAACTCTTCATAAAACTGGCCCAACAATATGTTGTGGTCTTCAAATCCATAAACCTTCTAAAAATACCAGTTGCCATATTTAACTTCTCTTTAATCTAATTTCACAAGCAGCCAAGCTGCTGAATGTCTGATCGGCGTCAGTCTGACGATAAATATTAAACTCATTACTGCAAACAATGACCCACTATATCTCAAAACTGCCCATCAGACACCAAAACTAATGTTTTACAAATTAAACCACCACAGCTGAGAATCTCTTCAGGATATACAGTAGATTTGGATGCCTAAACAGAATATACTGTAAAAAAACAAGTGCATGTTTGATCTTATCCTTTTAAAATCTTGAAACAGTCTGAGTGCATCTCTTCAGTCTTCTTAGGGCCGTATCGTTCTCTCAGCAGGTCTATTCTCCATCAATAGCATCCTCATGCATAAGTTCCCTCTGCAAATATCATCAGAATCTGTCCCATAAGATCTGTCGATGCAAGAACATCTCACTCGGTTAAGTATCTGCCTTGGCTCAAATCCATCTTTTCACGGGCCAGAATATGGCTTGATTAATTTGTGTTTGAGGGATCTGATCGATAGGTGTGCGGTCAGCTGCCAATACAGCGCTGACTGAGTAATTAGCCAATGGGCTGCTGCGATCGTTGGCAGAGCCGACAGCCAGAACAGAGCCCCCCCCCCAACTCTGGAGGAAAATCCTGTGACTGTCCTTCCAATAAAGCGATGAAAATCAACCTTGTGTAAAAATGCAAATTACTAGAATGACTCTGCTAGACAAAATAACCATCATAGGCAATATTCAGAGTAATGGCTGAACAATATGAGGATGTGTGCTTGAAAAATGAGAGTTTGCATTTAACACTCTGAATGCTTGTGGCAACATTGGTGAAGACCGATCAGATTTGCATGACTGATTCAACTGTTGCACGATTTGCAATCATGGCCAGCTTATTATGGATCTGCTAGTGTTACTAAACGTAATAATTTCACCTGAAGCACTGCAGTACAAAATATTGTATGTGACTGACCAATAATAACTGATTTGATTTAAATCATTTTCTGCTCCAAAAGTCACAAAAGATCCATTGTGGCCCTTGATTCGCGTCACAAAGAGCAAATTGAAAATTTCGCTCTTGTTTTCCTGCTCGGTTTTCCTCAATTGTCACAAAATCAATGGAGCTGCCTGTCTCCTCAACAAACCCAACAAACAAACCGCTGGCTGAGCAGAGTAGCAGGGTTAAGTGATCGGAAGACACACTCCGAGACAGAACAGTATTCATGCATGTTGGTTTATATCAGTTAAACTGGACATTTTGTTTATATGCAACTGACTGATCCTCCTAAGACTAAGATATTCATAAGGAAGAGCAGAGTCTACTGTCTTCACGTCATTGTTGCAGGGTTGTGCACCGTTCAGAATTAGATTACTGTAAGAATGGCTTTTAAATTCCAGTTCGGTTTTTGAATTTGAATTGATGGACCAAACATGATGCAGAATTTGAAGACAAATTTGAAGACAAAACAGTTAAATTCAAATAAATTCAGATAATTGTAATTTTGACCATAGAATCTGAATGTTAGAGAAGGAATGATAGATAGAATGACAAACTTTTTCTTAGTTTGTTTATATTTCACAATTTTTAATCTATATCTCAATTCTATTTTATTCTGCAACAGAAAATTTTTTAATTGCTGATTTTTTATCTCACAATTTACACTGTTTTTCAGTGTAACTGTGAAAAAAAAAGTCAGAATTGTGAGACAAAAAAAGTTTCAATTTTCTTTTAATTTTTTATTCTATGGTGGAAACAGGCTTCCATACATATTTAATAGTTGAAATTTGTGACTCTAATGTTTAAAAGCAAAGTTGATCAAATGTATGAATTTTAACTGAATTCGAATTGTGGTAGCAAACAGAATATAGAATTGAAATTTGAATTTTATTGTATAGAAGTAGAACTGAAATTAAAATTCAACGAAATCCATATAATTGTAATTATATGAAATATAACTAGAAAAATAATGTTTGTCAAGAAAGACAATGTTGACTTGATGAAACCTTGAAAGTTACATTATTTTAAAAAATGCATATAGATAGACAGAACAAATGATAGAATGATAGAACGAATGAACAAATGATAGATAGATAGATAGATAGATAGATAGATAGATAGATAGATAGATAGATAGATAGATAGATAGATAGATGAATGACGTGAGAGTAAATGATGCTTTGTGATTTTTCATACGGTTTGTCTGCTGTAGCTCGACGCATCAGCTCAAGTTAATGCACTCAGGCAGAGAGTGGAGAGAGCAGAGCTGTTTGGCTAAGTATGGAGCAATTACATGAGCAGGTGATTTAGAGAGAGCCAGCGTCCAGCCGCTGGGAATGAAAATGGCTTCTGTAATGGCAGAGGCGATGCACGTCCACTCTGAAAGGACAGACCATTACAGCATGTCAACACAGGGAAGAAAAAGATGAAAACTATGAGTGCTACAATTAAAGAGCACTGGAGGAACGGCTGAAAGATGGCACAGGAACTGAAGAGGCCAGGGGACGAGACGGGTGGCTTACGTGGGGATTTATGGGTAATTTCATGAAGGACCTGCTGTGTGCCGCAGGTTCACGTGTGTAGCGTTAATGGCATCGCTAACCTTAATGAGGTCACTATGAATGTCATTGTGTCAGCGGAGACGTTCATTACCATTACAGTCCGACCTGCACGGTGACAGTGACCAGCAGCAGAAGAAAACCTCTTAAGCTTTGACCTTTAATCATCATGCACACTTTACACAATTACATACATTCATCTTTCACTATAAAACCAGGGATCATTTATTGAAACAGACTGCAGAGCAAAATGATGGAGAATGAATACAGCAGGAATATGAAAGCATAAACAAACCAAACAGAAATGGGGCTTTCCACAAAAACAGGGACTGAAAATGCAATGTTTGTGTTTTTTGTAGTTAATGGTTTCTCAAACATAATATATGGAAGCTTGGTTCCACCATGGGATAAAAAAATAAAAGGTAATAGTGACTTTTCCCTTGCAGTTCTGATATGTCCAAATAGAGATACACTTGTAATTGCTAGGGAAAAAAGGCAAAATTATGAAATAAAAAAAAATCTTAATTACCTTCTTTGTTTTTTTGTACGGTTATGGACACTTAAAACTAACTAAATAAATAAATATATAAATAAACAAATAAACAAACAGAATTGTGATAAAAATTCAGTTTTCTATAAATAGCTTTAAAATAAAATAAAAATTTATAAATTAAAAAATTAAATAAATTAATATTTTATTAAATAATGTAATATTATTTTTATTACATTTGAACTGCAGTACCATACATAATATAGCTTTGAATTAGAATTTTAATGTATGGAAAAGAAATTCATATAATTGTAAAAAAAAAAAAAAAAAAAGGGCGGTGGGGGGTGGTGGGGGATGGGGTGTTGTGTTACAGAACAGGGCCTTAAACTTCTTTTTTTTAGTTATTAGTTTCTCAATATGGCATGTGTGCATCTAATGTTTAAAGACAAATAGGCCTCCACATAGTATCCAAAGTAAATTGCAACAGTAACACTGATCTGTACAGCGGCAGCTGCGGCGTGAGCGTGACTGTAAGCAGTGCAGTGATTTGTGTAAGAAATGTAATTTGTGCCCATCCGGCTCTAGGCGACGGGATGCACCTCCAGCCTTCAGCGCAGTCTGCCTCTCATTATCACGCTTGCATCTGAATGCTTTCTGAAAATGAGCCACAGCAATTAGCACAGGATTAATTGGAGTCTTTATCTCATTAGCACCGATGAGATGTGAGCGTGATTAGGTTTGTGTAGCCTGCCGTTTGTTTAAGCGGAATGCAGTAATTGGTGTCATTATTATGGGCTCTTTAGCGTGCCGTGCGCCGCGGCGTGGGCCTCATAAACCCCAGCGGCAGGTCGTTGGGCTGGGTTCGGTTAACCTTGAGAAAGAGTCCCGTGCCACGGTCATGAACTGCCAGCTATTAACCCTACCAACAACCCCTCGCCAACATTAACCCATTAACATGAGCCCACCCCTCAACCACCTGCTTCTGCTCCTCCGCCTACCTATAAACACACTTTACAAGTTCTAATACTTTACAAGTGATTAATCTGACACTTTCTAAACAGCCGGGACATCCATTTAGCAGGCGCTTTTATAACAAAAGAGCAACACCACACAAAATGAGACTTAATGCACAACATTCCTATAGAGTTTGATGTCAGCATGTTGCTAGGCTAGTAGTGCTCTAATAAACATAATGATACACATCCCAACTAACTTTGGCTGGAAGGTTCTCTCGAAGATATGAACAAACGTACTGTAATGTTAGTAGAATGTTCATTCAAGTTTTCTGGTCTTTGATGTTCTTGAAATGTTAGCACAAAAACCTTACTAAGAAACCACAACTAGATCCTAGTGAACTGGCCCATTTCCTTTGCAACGATTTGTATCGTAAAAAGCGCTATACAAATAAACTTGAATTGAATTGAATTGAACTATAAAACAGTGCAGGCAAAAAACAATATATTCTCTGTTGACAGCCTCTAACAAAAATCCCTTCCCATATGTTTCGTGAGCTCATTTTTAATTTGCACCGAAAGAGCATTGTAGAGCCGCGCCACAGTAAACACCTGCTTCACCCCATTAAACATAATGTCACGACTTTGCAGTATACAGACGCTCTTCCCTTCACGAACGAGTGAGGAGACTTCTCTTTATGACAGCTTGTGAGTATCTCTGTTAAGAAAAAGAGAAAGCCATAGTCATATAAACTGCAGGAGAAACACAGAGCCATTAATCCTGCGGTGGACGAGCTTCTCGCAGGCCTTTGTCTTCTCTAAGGGGGACCATCAAGTTTTATATTCTCGCAACTATTTCAGCCCCTTTAGAGTTAACAACTGGACACTGACTAAATGGCAGTGGTTAAACGAGAGCCCTGAGGGATTCTTGGCAGGCTAAATGGCGAGCCATGGACATCCACACAGCTTTGTAGCACAATAACAGAATAATCCAGGCCTCTAAAACACAGATTTTGCTAGCTCTCGTGCAGATTTACCGCGTCTGCAGGGGTCAATAGGCCCTGAAGGACTCGCTCCAGGATATTACACAATGGCCGAGGGAACCGTGTGTGTGCTGTGCTGACAGGCATCCATCTCGCCTGCTGTTTCCATAGAGCGAGTGCTTTGTCTCGGAGCGGAGGCTTACAGTAGCCTTGCTGGTGTTCGTGGGAATTGTGCAGCAGCAGGAGTTAATAGAGATCCTTGTTTGTAACAGTATGTGTGTCTGCTTTTGCCTCAAAGATGGTGGCATGAACAAAAGAGGGAGTGATTTTAAAGCTATTTTACTGGCAGAACCTATCTATCAATCTATTTATCTATCATATCATATCTATCTTTACATATGTATGTGTATATATAAATATGCTCATCAAGGCTGCATTTGTTTGATCAAAAATACAGTAAAAGCAATAATATTGAGAAAAATTGTTACAATTTAAAATATTTGAAAAAAAAATGTAATAAGTGAATATATTTTAAAATGAAATGTATTCCTGTGATCAAAACTGAATTTTCACCATCATTACTCCAGTCATCAGTATCATATGATCCTTCAGAAATCATTCTAATATGCTGAAAAAAAATATTTTTATTATTATCAATGTTGAAATCAGTTGTGCTGTTTCATATTTATGTGGAAACATAAATGAATAGAAAGTTTAAAATGACAGCATTTGTTTGAAATAGAAATGTTTTGTAACATCATAAATGTCTTTACCGTCATTTTTGATCAATTTAACATGTCCTTGTTAATGAAAGTGTTAATTTCTACTAGAAAGATAATATAAAAAAATAAAATAAATAAAAAAACACATGACTGTCAAATAGTTACCACCCTTAAAACACTAAATCAGTGCTCATTAGTCACCACTAAAATAAATAAGAATTGACAGAAACAAAATGACATCATAGCAATGTGAATGTGTTCAAGCACCACTCACATTTTCTTTATAAAATGTAATTTAGCATTTTAGCAGTTGCTACGGTTACGATGGTATATTCTGGCAAGGAGAGGCTTTGTGGAACACAGCATTGATCATCCACAGCACTACAAGATCTAGCAGAAATATTCATGTCAGCGGCCAGCTAGTCAAGAGCCATGCTGCAGCAAAACAAACCCAGAACTGTGAGAATGAGAACAAGAACTTTAGCAATGCTTATAGAATCCAGTCTCTGCTTTCTGCAGCGTTTGAAGTCTCATCTCTGTCAGGCTCTGCGTCTTCCTTTCTCATTTATTCAAAGACACAAAGCCATGCAAACGCACTCAGAAGCAAATGCACACACACACATAAATGCATGTTAACACACTATACTGTCCCAAACACACACACACACACATTTGGCTTTGATTTCGGCCCTCATCTTTTCTACCAGCCCTCTCCTCACAATCTCACACTATTTCCCTGCTTTCTGCTTCTCTCATACACTCTATTTATCTATTATTTATAAAGAGGAACCGAGCTTGGCCGCAGCCTCATACATGTAGAACAGCCTGCAGTTTCTTTCAATTTATTTCTATTATTTATGCCATGCAGCAACGTACTGCCTGCCTGAATAATTCTGCCTGTAAATACTGGAACATTTTATAATAAACTAAATCATACTTTGTGATTATGTATAGGATAGAGTTGATGTAGAATGTACAAAAACAATGCGTTTGAAATTCATCTCCACAGAAAGTGCAGTGAATACTGGAGTGTCTATCTAAAGGCTCGTCTGGCCCTCAGGCTGTCCGTCACTCTACACATGTGAATCATGCAAATGTCAAGTGCAAAGGTCACAAGGCAACAGGGCTGAGATGACACAATATGCACCAGTAAGATTTAAAGACACACCATCAAACCATAAAGTAACATGATAAAGGCATAAGGAGGGTTCATATACTCCACCGACTCAGATTTTTAAAGCAATAGTTCACCCAATAATTAACATTTTCTGAAAATCTACCCTTAGGTCATCCATGATGTAGATGAGTTTGTTTCATCATCAGATTTTTAGAAATGTAGCCTTCCATCACTTGCTCACCAATGGATCCCCTGCAGTGAATGGGTGCCGTAAGAAGAGTCCAAACAGCTGATAAAAACATCACAATAACCCACAAGTAGTCCACAGCACTCCAGTCCATCAGTTCATGTCTTGTGAAGCAAAACGTTGCATGTTTGTAAGAAACAAAGTCATTATTAGATTTTAATTTAAAACCATTGCTTCTTGCCAAAATAAAAGCCATAATAACACCCCTTGATCTGTTCATATTTCTCTCCAGATGCAGATGAGACAAATTTTTCACTCTAGAAAGCAATGTTATGGACAGAGGACCGGAAGCCAAAATGTTCATTACAAACAACTTTTGTCTTCCCAAGTCATTAACTGATAGACTGGTGTGGATTACTTGTGGATTATTGTGATGTTTTTATCAGCTGTTTCTCACGGCACCCATTCACTGCGGAGGATCCATTGCTGAGCAAGTGGTGTAATGCTACATTTCTCCAAATCTGATGAAGAAACAAACTCATCTACATCTCGGATGACCTAAGGGTGAGTACGTTTTCAGCAAATTTTCATTTTGGGTGAACAATTCCTTTAAAACAGATAATATTCAATTATTTGAGAAGTTGAGAATTGCCCTGATCCTCTAAACAACATGCATCAGGTCTTTCAAAAATGTTTCATGAAAAGGAAGAAAAAGAAAAAAAAACTAATAATGACTATTCCTTGATGGACAATCTAGAACAGATAAGCCAGATCTTCATCCTTTATCATATTGAGTATACCTTCAGGATTGAGTTCTCAGGTGCAATTAAATTAAATGCACAGGAGATAACAGAATGACACCTAATAATAATGGATTTAATATACCCCATTATGCTATTGTGATCCAGCGGCCCTTATACACGCATGGAGAAGCCACTGTGAGCAGCCCCTATATAAGACGTGATTAAATTACTGTTAATGGGATGCTATTTTTATACCCAGACACACTTAAACCCTCTTCACATTGTGTGGAAGACGATCTGTGAGCATCAGTGACAGGCTTCATGCTCACAAATTCAAAGCATGGAAAAAAACAGTAAAAACTGAAATATTGTGAAATATTATTGCACCTTAAAATAACTGTTTTATATGTAAATATGTGTTAAAATGATATTTATTTTTGTGACGTAAAGCTGAATTTTCAGCATCATTCATTATTCCAGTCTTCAGTGTCACACGATCCTTCAGAAATCATTTTGATTTGCTGCTCAAGAAACATTTCTGATTATTATCAATGTTGAAAACAGTTATACTGCTTCATAATTTTGTGAAAACTTTTTGTGATATATTTTGAATAGAAAGTTTAAAAGAACAGTGTTTATTTAAAAAAACAAAAAACAAAAAAACAATAATGTTAAAGTTCTTGTTTATAGAGCAAAACAAAAACCAGCTAGATTTTATAATTCAGCTAATTTGTGGGTAAAACCATTAAACGGCGGGAATCTTCATGTTGTCTCAGACATTTGTCGAAAAGAAGCCCGTCCTAAAATATCACAGTTCTCATTGAGTCTAACATGCATTCACTCAATTTGAGAGATGATTATCTTCATCCGCCGTTTGCCATCAGAACGAGTTTCCCATGTCATAAAATAAGCCAAATCACACTCTTCTGCTCCTGTTGAGATGCTGTGATGACTGCTGGTGAGATTAACGACTTCCGACACTCACACAGCCAGACCTACTGCTGCAAACATCTTCTGCTTGTTGCTTCACGGTGAATATCTGTAACTCCCTCTGCAGTGACATGAACGATTGAGAGTTCACAATCTATAACCACGACTCCTGCTAGGCTTTGCTTGTGGTGAGCTATAGCATTCAATAACAAGCTTAGAGTTTGCATGTTGGTATTTTTTGGACTATGCATGGGAACTTTAATGTCTAAGGGGTTGATTTTTGTGAAAACTTAGATTTTAACTCTTTTTGTTATGACAAAAGATCCTGCGAACATTTTACTTTCATGCATTTTATGCATGTTTCTTGTTTCGCACTGACCCAGACACAGACTTTTGATCTTAAAATATGAAAATTCATCATAAAAATATTGGTAACCCTGTACAATAAGGTCCCATTAAATAAGCAACACATTTGTTACAGTAATAATTGTTTATGTTAGTAACTGTTCCTTGTTAGTTCATGTTTGTGAAGGTCCATTAAATAACACAACTTTTGATATTTATATTATTAGTAGCCTAAATGTAGAGATTAAAAGTATTTTCATTGTTAGTTCATGTTAACTAATGCTAACAAATGCAACCTCATTGTAAAGAAGCTCAAACTTATGACAATCTAAGCTAAAAATAAAATAAAAATAAACCATTTTATTATTTATTTATTTATTTTTACATATTTTTATAAGAAAAAGTTAAAGTTTTATTAAAAATGATAAAGATCAAGATAAATATAATAATAATAATTTTAAATAATAATAAAAATATTTAATAATAAAATTATTAAATAAATATTAATAATTATTTAATAATAAAATTACAATTATTATTATTATTTTTTTTATCAGGCTGTAAATGTTTTAAATTATAAATAAAGTGTGATATATTATAAATATTACTGATTTTATTTTATTTATGAATATTCTGTTGGCTATTTATACATAAAATTGGCAGCGGTTAAACATATTTTAGTAAAGATAGGAGCCAGGCATTGTTATTCCCTTAATGTTTAAAATGTCATTTCCACAACAAAATGAAATAAGCTAAACCAAATGCAGAAATTGAGATGTGGTGAAATTTACATTTATTCATAACGTTACTGGAGGAAAAATCTGATGCATGAACAGTAGCCTATATCCACAGCTGGATACTGACAAATTAAACAAATCAGTGAAAAGGTGTGTTTTGAGGGATTTATTATATAGTATTCGAAAAAACACCATAGCCGGTCAGAGCAGGAGTTGGTGTGCTAGTGTGTCAAACTTCTCGATCACGACAACATGAGTTTACGTCTTCCAAAGTTGATCCGCGACAGCTTGCGAGCCAGAGGAAAGGTACGGTACACTTCAGCAGCTATGAGCGTCTTTCCAACAGATGGATCAAAGATGTGTAGTACACAGAAAATCTGGAGATCTTAATAATTCAGCAACTTCTTGTGTGACATGGAGTGTAGTTCAGCTCTCTCTCAAACAGGGCACATATGGAGAAGCAGACGCGCCTCTCGCAGAAAAACGCTAAACTAACAGGAGAAGTCCCCAAAGAGAGGAGCGAGAACGCCAGAGAGGTAAGGATGGACAGAATGCGACTCAACCCCCCTGAGGCCACGCGAGACTTCTACTTTAGCGCGCGTGTGTGTGTGCAGATGTGAACAGCTTGATACTGTGCACCAAATGCTGTAGGGAGAAATTCCTCCTGTTTCGCGCGTTAATTTGTGCCGAAATTAGCCACCAGACTGAAATCTGCCATTCTTCAAATGATTGATTAAACTCACAGTTTATCAACTTCACTCTCTTCACAGAAACAAACCTGGTTTACTCATATCTGAACATGTAGGCCTACAGATTTATCTTGCAATAGTGACGGACATTTTCACTTATTAGATACTCACCAAATAAATACGATATAAGTGGACATGACACATGAGCTGAAACAGAATTTTACCCGTATTCACCTTTTCCTACATGATGCTTTGCGCCAGTTCTGGGAATATAACTTACCTTAAAATTACCGAAAATCAAAATTAAAGTTTTTTGGGTGTTAGTATCAATATGTTAGTCTTAAAGTTAACTATAAGACAGTGCGCTCCAAAACTAGCATTTAGAAGATATACTGTAAGCATTCAAAGCTTGCAGTTCATCACTTCCGCCAAAATGGAATAGAACTTAACTGTAAACAATCAGTGAAATATTTGCTCTCAGTAGTAAGCCTTTTCAAAAACTAGACACAAAGAAGTGACATTTTAACTCACCCTTAAACTATCAAACATTACATGGAAATTTAAAGGTATAAAAGCATTTAAAAATTACTTTTAACATACCATGAGTAAACCTTGATTATTTAACGATAACGTTAGGAAATGTCAGATAGCACGATTGACCAATCAAAATCAAGTATTCCAGAGAGTCCTGTAATAATGTTTATTAAAGAATATAAATAAAATATTTAGCTAATTATTGGAATATACAATTATTTTGTCAAGCAATAAGGCCTAACTGCAGGTTTATCAAGTCCACTGTCTTTTTTCAGACAAATCTAATAACCTTTGTTTGTATAGCAATATTATGCTTTAGCCTATAGCAATTTTTCACACTTGTAATACAACATAGAGGGATTTTTTATAGTTAAAACATGATGCAGAGTGGTTAACAACCTCCAGCATAATAAAATAATCCATTGCCTTGTGCAGTTAATTGCTTTCATAAAAAAGCGGTGTATTAATAAAGTAAAACACATAAAAATTAAATATCCTGATAAATAATATATTTCTGTAAGCTGTTCAGTGTTTAAGGTTCATAGCATTTTGTTGCATTAATATAGAATTCAACTACTGTGCGTTGACAGATGAGCGCATATTGATTATTTTAAGAAACAATCCATCCGACTGGATCTTAGAGCCGAAAACAAAATATTTCACACTGCATCTCATTTAAATGTTATTCAGCTTCTGCAGTCGGTGCTTCTTCTTGTTTCTGCTGTCGATCGATACTGCTGTGGGCACAGTGAGATTCTTCATCGCTAGTTGGCATGAATCTCTCAAACCTGTGCCACTGACTCACACAAACACACAGCGATGTCTTCAGGCTCAGCTAGTTATGGGCTGCATTCTCAGGCTCATGGTTTGTCCTCAGGCACACAGTTAAAGCTGGAGGAGTGAGAGACCGTCTCATTACCTACTGTGCACACACACACACACACACACACACACACACACAAAACACCATTGACTGAGCTAATGAGATTTTCTATTTCCTACACATAAATAGTTTTATATAGTTTATTAATATGTTTTTTTGACCATTTGGTCCCCAAAAAGATAACAAAACGTGAATCACAAAAACATATCATCATGGTTCAAACCACTGTGTGAAATTAAACATAGTTTTGTTTTACAATATAGATTTTCCAAGTTTTTTTTTTCTTTCATGTGACGTGATGGATAAATTCTCTCTATGTTTGTGTGGTTGTTACACTGGTTTGGGCTGCTTGGAAATCGTGTGGACATCAGAAAGGTCAAGGAATGAAGTTTGCCACATTGCTTTTCCTCAGGCTCCATCATATCACTGATCATTAGGCCTGAATCAGAGATTTTTCACGCTTGTTTAACTTCATCTGCTCGATCAGAGTCAAAGACTCTCCCAAACAGCTACACTACATTCTTGCACCTATTTCATGCTGTTTTGTGAGACATCCCACACAATTATTTCTATAATAACTCACTTAATCTGAGACAACTTTGTCTCACACCGTGTCCTAACCAGACGCGAATCTACAACATGTGATAGAGGTAAATTTTTCATGTTAATCAGAGTCATGTTTATTTAACCAGCTGCAATGATGAAGCACACTGAACAACAGAAGATTCTATTTTAGAAATGGTTTCTGTTTCTGTAAAGTTGTGGCTAGAACAACACCATACTATGACAGTGATGATCTCAATGAATGATTATGTGCTTTATTTAATGTTAAAAGGATCTGATGTGAGTTTGAATATGGATAATTTACCTCAGATCTTGAAAAAGGAGACATACAGTAAACGTTAAATGTTTGAGGTTAATGTTGAGATCTCGCAGACTTTAGTTTATTGGAGAAATCTGAGACACTTTCTCCTTTGAAGCTCCTTTTTGTCAGGACAATAACTACGCCACAATAATACAGATATTTTATGCTGTTTTGTGAAACTTCTCAGACAGTTTTTGTTGTTTAATAACAACTTTGTGTCAGATGCTTCTTTAGGAGAATAGAGCTACAAAATGCATGTGCAAAGCAGCTCAGATCATTCAGTTTTTGAAGTAGTTGATGAAAAATTGTTGAGTTCATGTTGAGACCTCGCAGACTTTAGTTTCTTGGAAAATCTGAGTACAGCTTAACCACTTTCTTAGGGTGACCCAGTAGTACACAACACAAGGAAATCACCACAACACAATGCATAGGACTAATTTCATTGTGTTGTGCTACTTTCTGAGTGGTGCATGTGCAATCCTGACATCTTAAATCATCCACCCGGAGCTGCTTCCTTGTACAACTGTTGGCACAAGCTAGATTAAAGTGATTATTACATTTTGAATATGGATATTTTTCTCACACAAACACATTGATTCACTACAGGACACCTTTGTTCACCCCCTGGAGCTGTGTGAGACACTTTTTATTATGGATGGATGCACTTTATTTCACTTCTTTTGGACTGATGCACTCCAACACCCGCTGACTGCCATTAAACAGCTTGAAAGATCAAAAACAATTTTTAAGATAACTCCGATTGGATTCATCTGAAAGGGGGAAGTCATATATGCCTAGGATGCCTTGAGGGTGAGTATATAATGGGCTAATTTTTATTTTTGTGTGAACTATCCCTTTAAGCAAAACAGCAAGCAAAAGTCTCCATTTACCTTCCATTTATTCTCACTGCTGTCTAGGAGAAGCAATTGAGATTCTAAAGAGATCGACATTTTTATTGCTCTGTATCTTAAAAATGACTTTTCCGATGACATCACCAAGTCCTTTTAATTTTTTTTTTAACCCCGCCCAACTTTCACAACCCAATCAATGTCCAATAAATAAAATGCATATGCGTTTCTCATTGAACATTCTGTTTCTCTTGGAAATGGTCAGATTAGTGAAGTCCAGTGCACTGCGAATGGCGTTTCACATCTATGTTAACGCCACCGCTGTCCAAGAGAAATAATCAAGATATTAAATGGATTTCATTTGTAATTTTTCCTTTTTTTTATTGTTTCAGGCAGTTCGATTTTGCAGTGCCACCACTCAATTTCAGCAAAATGCCACGGCAGCAATGCGATGGCACTCCCTGCTGCACAGATCTGCCGTGGAGTCTCTGGTGAACGCTCTCGCTGGCGTGACTCAGTCATGTTCTAGTGTTTTATTTACTGCTCCTCGCCGAGCACGACACACACATACATCAATTTCACATCTGCTGACATCTCTGTGACTGGCAGGTGCGTTTGATAAGACACGAGTTTCTCCATTTCAGTGTGTGAGCTGATGACTGTGAGAGCGTACACATGTAGAGTTAATACTGCCGCTGCCGCTCTGCACCGCTGCACAGTAATACTCTCTGATCGCAGAGACGCGCCCAATGTCTCCGTGTCCCTGTGTCGTTCAGGCCTCGCACACACATACACGCGGCCCCTGTGCAGAATGGCTCGGCTCCAGGAATAATTGAATGGTTGGATTCTTCTCTGCGCGCTGGTGCTGAGAGGTTGAGAGAGAGTCGGAGAGGGACTGACAGGATTCAGGAAGTCATATCAACACCGTGTCTCCGGAATAATGCAGCCGTGACAGTCAGCACCTCTGCTGTCAGATTAGCTGATCTCTGTGAGTGAGCAGCACAGACTTATGGGAAACATGGTTTTTAATGAGGGTTTACTCTGGATTATGACTTACACAGCTGGGGCCTTCTGATGAAAGTTCATGGTAGCATTATGCCAGGCGATATGCAAAAAAGATTAGTGGGCCGAAAGGTGACCGTTAGCATATTTTTAGTGCAAAAATCCTTTTTTGATTAGTATGTCATTATGTTTTCCAGTAAAATATCTTTAGATATCACAAAAACACTTTCACATTTCACACTTGAAATTTTTCATTTCAAATAAATGTGGTGCTTTTGATCTTTCTGTTCATTTATAAATTATTAGAATTTCCGAAGGGTCATGTGACATTGAAGAGGTCAATGGAGTAATGGCTGCTGAAAATTCAGCTTTTCCATCAGTGGAATAAATTCCCATCTAACAAAAATATGTTGTAAGAATGTTTTCCCATTATGTTATGAAAATGTTATAATAGAATATTCTATAAACATTTAAAATGACAATTTTTAATGTATTAAGGACGTATCTTCTTGCTTATGTTAATATTGGGAACACTCCATTCTATCATTTTGAAAATATTACATGAGAATGATTTTTCAACAGTAAAAACTAATTTTTTATATATTTAGAGAAGGTTTTTGTTGTTGTTGTTGTTATTGGTCATTAGAGGAACATTACATTTTATCATTTTGAAACCATTATGAAAACGTTATTTCTAAACATCTTTAACAGATTCCAAACATCCAGTTTTTTTTTTTATGTAATAAGAACATTTCTTCTTGGTTCTACAAACGTTCTAAGAGAAAGAGAAATTCTATCACTTTGAAAATATATTGAGATTGTACTGTTTTCATTGAAGAAAAACAAGGTATGAATAACAAGACATTTTGTATATTTTGTAGATAATTCAAAGTCATTATTGTCATGTTGCTTTAGAATGCAATATATTGCTGTACTTCATCGGCCTTTAGTCCACAGTGATCATTTCACACTTGAACAGAGTTTGTCAATATTTTTGTGTTTGCACTATGGTCTGTTCTGTTCAATTTAAGTATTTTTATTTTAAAACAATTCATTGCACTAAATGAACATGTTAAATTGCCAACCCCAGTTGAGCATTATCATATTTTTAGTGCAGTTCTGAAACACTTTTTTGTACAGTCTTCCTCTTCCTCTATGCTTTATCTGTTCCTGATCTACTTTGAGGTTATGTATGTCTCTAGTATTTTTTACAGCCAGTTCGATTCCATGCCGCCAATCAGTTTTATCAGATAGCCGCTTTCTCTTGTTCTCCTGCAGGTGCTAAACGAGAACAGAAGATGCCTGGGAAACAAATGTAAGCTTATTTTTGATCACTGTAGGACAAACAAACAAATATTCACAAGCATTCATCCGACATATGGGAAAAGATCCAGCTGCGGTCTCGAAATTCAGGCGGTTTCATCTAATCCACTGATAATCTCTTCCACAGAGACGTGAACTAGAAATAGCAGAGAAATCCAGCCGAAGAAAGCATAGTCAAGCATATTTTTCACTCACACTGCTGACAAGACATCAGGAAGATTGTAAAAAAATGACAACAAACTTGAAGAAAAGGCTTGCTGCGCTCGCATTTATCAAACACAAGCCCTGTCTTACACTGTGTGACATTCAAATAGGGACACACAACTCATGTCCTTAGTCATTCTGACTCTGTAATAAATGCAACTGCTATAATTGTAGAAAAAAGATTGGATGCAAACAACAAACTGCCTTAAACTTGCTCCACGCAGCTGGCGGGGGGTAAACAAAAGAAATAAACGTGTAAGAAAACAGCACAGAGTGTGTGTGATTAAGTTTTAGTGTGTGTCGGGACGGGAGCGGAGGGGTTTGGTAATGTGGCAGTTGGCTGCTCCCCGTGGAGTCGCCCACCTTCACACCAAACTCCCAAATAAACAAGGTCGACTCATTTAAAAACAGCTCCGGCCACAAACGAGGCCCCATTATTCAAATTCTATTCAGCCAAAGTTTGTTGCATTGGCAAGGCCATGCAGATTATGCACACCATTGTTGAATAAATTCACCTTTCAAATCTGGTGTGAATATTTTAAGATATGAATTCGAAAAGAAGGACATGAAGCTTTTTTAAGGGCACTGAGACTCTGGATGAAATCAGCATAAATGTAGTTCATGTGACTTTCAACTTTTAGTCATTACACTCTCAGAAAAAAAGATACGAAAGCTGTCACTGGGGCGGTACCTTTTCAAGAGGTACACTTTTGTACTTTTAAGGTACTAATATGTACACTTTAGGTACTTACATGTATCTTTAAGGAACCAATATGGACTCTTTAGGTACAAAAGTGTACCTTTTGAAAAGGTACCACACCAGTGACAGCTTTTTGTACCATTTTTTTCTGAGAGTGTATAATACATTTGAATGAGGACTCATCCTTTTTTGTGCATCTCTGAAATCTACGCCAGATTGTTTATGCATCTGTGGTTGCCAGGGTGTTTTGGGTGGATACAATTTTACTTTGTGGGAACATTGTTGTGAAATGTTTCTAAAATATTTTGCTGTTATGTTTACGGAGAAAAAAAAAAAATGACAAAAATATTTCTTAAAGCATTCTACTAACTTTATTTTCACCCAAAATATAACGTAATGTTATTAGAATATATTTAATATTCTAAGAATGTTAAAATGACCATTTTTGATTAGAATGTTCTTTATTTTTGGTTAATAATAATAATAATAATAATAATAATAATAATAATTAAAAAAAAATAATAATAATAATAATAATAATTAAAAAAAAATCATAAATAGATTAGTAGAACATTTAATAAATGTTATTCAACTTTAAATAACATTCTAATCACAACAAAAAATTGACATTTAAATGTTTTTGAATGTCATTGTATTTTGGGTGAAAATAAAGTTAGTAGATCATTTTAAGAAATGCTTTTGTAAGCTTTAAACATATATTTTTAGTATTCTAAGAATGTCAAAATGTTTTGTTCTAATTGTGATTAAAGGTTACAAAAACATTTCTTAGAACATTAGTCAAGAACAACTAACATCATAAGGATATTTTGAAAATGCTGATCTCAGAATATTTTTAAAAATGTTTTAAGAAAATTCATCAAATAACAATAACATCATGAGAATAATGTTCTAAGAATGTTTTCTCTCAATGTTATGAGAATGTATATCAAATATTAATGAAGTTACAATAATGTTCCATAAACATTAATTTAAGAATGTTTTATCCTAACATTTCTATATCAAAAACGTTAGTGAAAGTTGTGAGAACATTTCCAGTTGTCTGGGTAGGACATTGCTAGATGGTTGCTAGGCCATTGTGGGTGGTTGCTAGGTGGTTGTTTTTGTCTTTCATAACCTTGATCTGATCATTTTTTTTTTTTTTTTCCTGTAGTTTAATTTGGAAAGAGCTGCATATGGGAATGATATAAGGGGTTAATAAATCATAAAAAAAAAATATTTCTGGCCGAACTATTCCTCAAGATGCAGACTTTTACAGACAGAATATTCTTCCTGTTGTAGTTCCGGTTCCTCTCACAGGATGTAGGGGAAAACAACAGGAAACACATTGACAAAAGACCTTATTCTGTTTTTCTTTCATTATTAATATTTTTTTCTGTACACCTCTTGATGATGTAATTTCATTTGCTGCTTTATGAATGATAACTGTACAAAGAGATAAAAGTTATTTTGGTCACTTGAAAGTTTTAGTGAGCAAATAAAACAATGCTAAACTTCTGGTTTGAACCTGTAACTTGAACAGAACAAATCAGAAAACAAATCCAAGCGTTTTGCAAGAAAAACTATGCTTCAGTTTCCATGGGGCCTCCATTTCTCTTGATTTGAATATTTACACTAGCGTTTATTAATGGAAATCGCATGGATTCTTTTCTTGAGAAGTTGCATACTCCATAAAGTTAACACAGTTTGGGCTGAAGTGAATGCAAGTGAATAAACTTACTGTGTGTGTGTGTGTGTGTGTGTGTGTGTGTGTATGTGTGTGTGTGTGTGTGTGTGTGTGGATGCTCAGGGGCCAAAATAAGCAGCAGAAGTGCACTTCTATTTCCTCTAACTCAAGAGTGCAGGGGTGAAAAGTCAGGCGAAGGACAGTATGACAGATCGAGGGAAGGTAAAGTAGAGGTCAACGTCACAGCGCCATTTCCTGCCTGATCCCTATCTCGCTCTCCATTTCACTACACAACACCTGGGAGAACACACACACACACACACACACACACCACAAACACACACACACACACAGAGCCGTCACAACACAATCGACACATGGAAAAATCTTTGCATGTCTTCATGTACTGCAGTGCACCAAATTAAACAGTACATCAATTAAATGAAAATTCTGTCATCATTTACTCACCCTTATGACATTTGTATGACTTTTTTTGTGAAATGCAATTAAAAAAAAATATTTTTCCATATAATGTCAATATTTTTGTTTCAACCCCAGTGTTCTTTAAGATAACTTCTTTTGTTTTTCTGCAGAAGAAAGTTATTTTCAGACAGAATTGTCGCTGGTGTCTAGAGCTTTGCTAGATGGTTGCTGTCTTGTTGTGGGTGGTTGCTAGGGTGTTACTAGGTGGTTACTCTGTGGTTGTGATATCATTGTGAGTGGTTTCTATGGTGTTACTAGGTGGAGTGGTTGATGTTTGCTTTGTTTTGATTTCTAGGGTGTTGTTAGGTGGTTGCTTTGGTGTTGTGGCTGGTTACTAAGGTGTTGCTAAGGTGTTCTGTAATATAATTATTGTAGGTGTTCTGTATGGTTGTCAAGTTGTTTTTAGTGGTGTCTAGGGCTTTGCTAGATGGTTGTAGTTTTGTTGTGTTTGGTTGCTAGGGTGTTACTAGGTGGTTGCTAAATAGTTTTGGGTGGTTGTTAGGACTTTGCTGCATTGTTGCTGTGTTGTGGATGGTTTCTAGATGGTTACTCTATATTGGTTCTTGTTGTGAGTGATTTATAAGGTTTTGCTGGTTGTTAGGGTGTTGCTAAGTATTTGCAATGGTGTTTTGTAAAAGGTTACTAGTGTAGATAGTTGCTAAGGTGTTCTGAGTGGTTGTCACACTGTTTTGGATGGTGTCTAGGGCTTTGCTAGATGGTCGCTGTATTGTTGTGGGTGGTTGCTAGGCTGTTGCTAGGTGGTTTGAGAGTGGTTACTACATGCAAACAGCCCTGGGCAAAAAATAAGCATATGGTGTATACATATGTTTGACCCAATGACTGCACCACATTACTATGGTGTTCCAGTGTGGTTGCTTGGTTGTTTTGTGGTTGTTAGGACTTTGCAAGATAGTCACTGTGATGTTTTGTCTGGTTGCTAAGGTATTGCTAAGTAGTAGGGTGTTCTGGAAGGTTGCTATGCTTACCAGAGTGGTTTCTAGTACAGGTCTGTGTCTTGTTCATCCATTATAAAACACAATAATAATTTTAAAATGATTTAAGTCTCTCTGTAGAAGAAGAGCACACTTTTAGCATCCAACAGTCTCTCTCAGATTCAAACGTGAGTGATTTTAGTCTTTCATAACCTTCATCTGATTGTGTTTTTTCCTGCAGTTTAATCAGAACGGCACAGACAGATTCAATTATCCCGGACACCTGAACACACAAAGCAGCTCGGCCGTGAGCGCACTCTATTGTTGGTCTAAGCAGCAGCCACGCTAATGGGAAATATTGATTCAAATCTTCTCTGGCTTTTGCTTTGGACCGGAGCTAGCAGATTTGTCCCTGCTGGTAATGGGCCGATTGGATCCGAATCAGACGTGGAAGGCCGTCATTTCATCCCTGTTTATTTCCCCCGAGACTGAGCAGAGATCGTCTCCGAATGTGATGTTACGATAAAGATGTAAATCAAGCAGCGATTTACAGACTGAGATACACAGTTCAAACATTTCACTGCTCTTGTGGTTTAGTGTATACGTGAGAAGCGTTTGCTGAGGTGTTTATTGGCATGTTAACGTTGATTATGTATCATCATGAGTCTTGAACACACTGTTAAACAAATCAGATGTAAACAAATGATAGACTCTCTCTCTTTTTCTGTCTCTCTCCCTGTCATTTCAGTTCAGTTGTGCTTGGGATGACAGAAGCTACAGTGAATTTCCAAAACATTTGCGAGAACTATAGAGAATTAAACCCTTCTCTCTCTCTCTCCTGAGTGTGTAGATGGCAGTGCAGCATGCGGGCGTCCAGCCAGAGAGAAGTGCAGTAGATTCATCATGATCTTGCCGTGCGCTGTACAGTGTCCACGCAAACGACTGCGGCTCAGATCACTACATAAATCTGCTCTGACTCACTTAATGAAGCTCAATTTCCCAGACCGACCAAGGCAGCCAGATTTACATGAGCGTTATGATGCTCCAAAAGCGTTATCTGTCCCTCTTTCATATCCGTCTGTACAGACATCTTATTCTTACCTCAATAGGATGGGTTTATCAGCTTTGCTGTCTCTATTTGTCTCCCAAATCATATCCTGCCAAAGCAAAACACTTTTAAATGTTTGTAATTAAACTGTTAGGTATAAGAAATCTTGTTTAAGTTGATTCATGATGCACAATCCCTTCACAGGCATTATTATATTCACAATGTGGTTGTGACTGACTCAGAAAACTTGATTCAGAAAAGACTTGGCTGAAACAGCAGCTACGCTAATTATGTCTCTATTTGTTTCTCTGTTTCTGCTGGATTTACATCCCGTGGTAACTAGGATTTACACAAGCTCCAGTCTGGATCCAGAACACCTGAGAAGAGATGATGCCAACCCCTCAGAGGACCTCAGATGATGCTAACCCAGAGACAACATACAGAACTACCACATTTTGCTATAAGTTTGTTTGCATAATTGCTGTTGATATTGTTAATCGTCCGTTGTTTGCGTCTTTTATTGATTTTTCACCGAACATTTCTGCCGTATGCACATAAACTGACAGTCACCACTGATAAGCTACTACTAAATATTGTAGAAACTTAATTTTCTGTAAAGTTGCTTTGTAATGATTTGTATCGTAAAAAGCGCTATACAAATAAACTTGAATTGAATTGAATTGAACTTGGCTGATTTGTTTAGAAAGACTGATTCATTCATGAACAATACAAGCTGCCCTCAAATAAATCCATGAAACCAATTTGTTCAAAATCATTGATTCATTCAGGAAGGAAAAAGTGACAGATGTTATGAGTGAGTCATTGAATCATTAATTCAACTGATACGTTCAGGAAAAATAAGTTATTGTACAGTGAGTCATTTGAATCATTCATTCAGTCAGTTTGTTCAAAAACATTGATTCATTCAGGATCAATCAAGTGACACTCTTATTAATTTATTCATTCTGTGGAACATAAAATAATATATTTTAAGAAATGTTTTTTGATCATACAATGGAGGTCAAACATTCTTCAGAAAAGAACAAAAGTCACAAATGACATGAGAGTGAGTAAATGATGACAGAATTTAAATTTTGGGGGTGAACTAACTTTTTAAATATTCTTTACAAAATTACGTAAATAATTTGGGATGCATTATTAGTGTTTTAAAAAGTTTTATATTTTATATTTCACCTTCTGGGTTGAAAAGTCCAAATTTTTATAACATTTTCTCTATTTTATCTTTGTCTTTCACTCTTCTATCTGTTTTTTCTTCTCACTGCTATTTAACACAGCAGGAAGTTTCCTGGGATTTTTATGTTTTTGCTGTCCCAGATATTGCTTTCTTAAAGATTTTGTATTTTTTTAAAGCATAAAATATCACTGTCTCTTAAATGCAAGCAAGGTTACCATTAATATTACATTAAAATATTTAAACATTTCAAAACAACCCCCTATTCATTGAAAACTGACCAGCAAAATTAAAAATGATTTAACTGGTTCATAAGAATGAAGTGCTTAAACATTTGCCATCTTTTACATGTCCAGTGTTTATGCACTAAGTCTCTCTCTCTCTATGTTCAGTGAAGCATGCAGCACCGTCATACCTGCCTCTCCCGTTGAGTCCCATACGGAGAGGGAGAGGTATCTGTGATCTCCCATCATGCATCAGGACAGCCGGTGTAAGATTGATGACACTCTTCGGAAGCAACAGAAGACGGGCCGCCCGTGAGCAGCCGCTTATGAGACCTGATAGACTCGTCTCTTAATAAACAGCACTGATATGTCAGCCACGCCGTGTTTCACCCAAAGCAGCGATGCAGACGAGAGAGAACAAGAAATTGAGTGAAAGAGAGAGAGAGAAATAGAGAGGAAAAAATCCCTGCAGTCTCCCACTGGAGCCGTTTCAGGCACCATGTTATGACCAATGAGCTGCACACCTATACATTAGACACAACATCAATAATCAAACTAAAAACAGAGTCAGGGTGTTTAATATAGTGCACAACTTAATGGAAGACAGTTCCTATCAGAAGGATGTTGTGTGTGTAGTATGATATAAGTGCAAAACTCAGTGGTGCTCAATACCTACTGGTTCAAGTCAAAAGATCTTTTATCAGGCCAAATTAAAAACTAACTAAAGCTAAATAAACTAAAAGTAAAATAAAACTAAATAAAAAGTAAAAATGTATAAATACTCTATAGACATAAAAATAGAAATAAAATAACACTGAGAAAAATGACAAAAACTCAAATTAAAACTACTAAAACTTTAAGTATATTAAAGAGAAAACAGAAGATCTCATTTAAATATTAAAAACTATATACAGACTTGGTTCTATGCATCAGCTGTTGATTGGATGTTGAGATGTGGGCGTAGCACTCAAAAATGGAGTTAAAGATTTTAAGGTTAAAACATTTAGAAAACATGAAACCTTTGCAAGGATCAGCTGTTCACAATAAACTTTATAAAATGCATTTAGAAAATAGATAATTTAATAATTAAGCTTAATTCAAATCTCTGTCAGTATAAAAATAGTAAGAGCACAGAAGGCTACACCAAGATGGTTTACTCATATATGTATGAACTGGAGAAAATGCAACGCACAATCACAACAGAAAAAGCCCAAGCATTTAAAATAAAAGAGCCAATTGATAAAGTTGGTGTGTGACTCTCTGGTTCCCAAAGAGAAAGTGCTGAGGCTTGGGACTTTACATGCACATAGACTGCTGAACTAATTTGAAATATACGCTTTATAAGGTATTTGAACATAAGAAACAAATTTAAGGGACAATTCAAATTTTATTGCAGATTTACAAGTACATTTATTAATTTAGCAGATGCTTTTATCCAAATTAAATGATATTTAATTGGTAGTCTGTAAAGCAGTTTTCAAGATTTCAGTATTTCTGCATTCAAGTACACACAAGTTGGTCTTGCATGCCCAAAATAACTGTGCCGAGGCGTTGAATATATGGCTGTCGAGTGAACAGACTTTCCTCAGAAGGGACTTTGGTGAGAGCGATGCTTAAAACACCAATCTTCAGTATTTCAAAGTATTTCGCCTTTAAAGATACGGTATAAAATATAGATTAGATGAAAATACTCCCAACCCAATCAGTTTCAATAGGAAATACGTCAACATGGTATAAAAAATACATTCGCTGAAACAATTTCATGGGATCAGGCTGAAATTATCAGGGGACCTTGTTAAAGATAAATGTCAGCTGCTTGTTTCTAACCCTTTAGTTAAAAAAAGCTTTACTTCCTGTGCTGCTGGATCCTGCTTCCTTCGTATTACCTCAGCAGGACTAGATAGGCCAAGCTTCTGATCACCAAATGTGGTCAAACATATAAAGATGTATTTATCTGTCATCAGATGTTAGAAGCTGTGGAAGTGCGGATTGATTTAGTGGCTCATGGCCTGGTAGGAAGTTTTGAGTTCTGAAACTTACATGCTTTTATTTCAAGAGATCAAACGAAAATGAGATTTTTCATCATATGATCCGCGACTGAAATATCTCTTTGCAAACTCATCGGAGAAGATCAAGTGCTGGATTCAAAGAAGCAAAACACAAAAGAAACCATAAAAACCAGCCAATAACTGATATCATTTCATGCCGCATCGAGGAAGTGGAGCATCCAAAAACACCCAACAAAAGACAGAAAGCTCTGCCACGTTTATGGAGTCTGCTGTTTACAATATTCTATATTTTCACGGTAAAAAATGTTGTATCTGTCACAATTCTATCTCCTCGACTCACCCTCTACAGTGTATAACGCCTTGTTAAAGTCAGTGGTGTGTGAAATGGTGTTTTGAAATGAATGAAACCGACCAGGAGGCGCGGGAGAAGCTGAATATTGCGTTGTCAGACTGACAGGCAGCCAGTGGAAATGTAACAAGAGCCATCATCTAACGGAAAAAAATGGGTTAAATAAAAACCCGCCGCATCTCCCGCGCTCATATTGACATTTTTTATTGTCTCATCAAGACGAAGCATTATAGGAGATCAATCCGGCTGCGCATCAGATTGGTGGCAGCGGCGCAAAGTGCTAGTTGCATGTTTTTCAATCCTCCTCCTGCAGTTCCTGCCCTCGTCTGAGGAGAGAGTAGCTGTCAGCCGCAGTTTGAAAAGAGAGTTTGTGGAGACTTTCTCTTATGTGAAACTATATAGAAACTCACTAAGCTGTCTTTTCCGCAGCTGACCTCGAGACCTCCGTATTGTTAATCAGTTAAATTCGTCGAAGGCGCCGCCGAAGCTGTGATCAGCGTTTTAGCAGAGCCCTTTGAAGGCAAGGGCCGCTCTTGACACACCGTTAAATATCACACCGCAGCTAAATGTGACAGTATTGTGAATCAATGCCACGAGAGACAGAATAATTGGACCTCTTCTGTTCAAAAGCTACTTGAATTGTGGAAATAATTCATTTTCTCCACCGCACAAAGCGCGCGCGACCATATTGTCTTTCTGAAGGAGCTTTCGTAAGAAACACTAGACTACAAAAACACAATCCCACATTATTCTCGTCATGTAGGGGGACGGTAGAAGCTGCTCGGCTAAAGGTAATTACCAGAGAAAAATCATATATCACGCCTTTAACCCGGAGAGCTTGTATATCTTTAGGGGTCGTTAATTTTAAAAGAGAGCCATTAACCTGGGGTGAGATGGTAATGACAGACAGAGAGGGCAGCCTTTATAAAACAAACTCATGCAGATGTGACCACAGGGGGAAAGGACTGCGTGTGTGTGTGTGTGTGTGTGTGTATGAGAGAGGCCTAAAACCCTCATAACGTCATCAAATAACTAATGTTTTTTAAGCTTTGCACTGCAGTAAAAACCATCATCACCATGGAAAACTGTGGCTTGGACAACCTCTAGAATATCTCCTTTTATGTTCAATGAAAGAAATAAGTCACAGGTTTCATTTTTGGCTGTTTTCTGCAAATCTATTTTTTGTCTTTTATTAATGGAGGTTATAAATCAGTAAAAATGCAGGGTGTGGCCGTCATTTAGACTTATGGGGTGTGAGAAAAAGGTGTCGGGATCAACAACATCACACCAGCAGATCAAATGTGACTCTTACTAGCATAAACAAAACCAGCCATGCAAAATAAGACGAGCCGAATGGATACTAAAGGAATGTAAAGCGCAATGGTTCAGAACAATGTAAGCACTATAGTGCAGTAATTTCAGCTGTGCTTTCATTAATGCACTTACAATGGACGTCTATGGGACTAAACCCTCTTGTAAAAAAGGTGTTGTGTGAGATGTAAAGCTGTCTAAATTGTCCTTTTGAGGAGGACTATCCTTCTACTTCTGGTTATGTTAACAGTGTAAATGGTGAGTATTTCCAAGTGGTCAGGGTTTAGATGGTTAGCTTTCAGATGCTGTAAATTTTGATATACACTGGAAAATAATAGTAGTTTTGATTATTATTGGGAGTCAACATATAATTTACTGTGATTTCATTATATAATAGTGGGTGTTTTTTCCAGTGGATTCTTTTTTTAAAGCTCTTAAAATCATCAAATGGACTTAAATTTTCCTTATTTGCCATCTTTCAAGTTTCCCTTGCTCTTTCTTTTTGTCATCAGCCCATTTATATATATATATATATATATATATATATATATATATATATATATATATATATATATATATATATATATATATATATATATATATATATATATATATAAACCTGTAATATTGTGAAATAACTTATTTTATGAAAAATACAATTTTGGAGTTGGTAAAAATTTGAAAGAAATCTCTTCTGTTCACCAAGGCTGCATTTATTTGATCAGAAATAGTCAAACCTGTAATATTGTGAAATATTTTAAGATTGTTTTCTATGTGAATATGTTGTAAAATGTAATTTATTCCTATGATCATATCTGAATTTTCAGCATCATTACATTTCTGATTATTATCAATATCGACAAAGTTGTGCTGCCTCATATTTTTGTGAATGAATAGAAAGTTCAAAGGAACAACCTTTTGTAACATGTCACTTTTGATAAATCAATTTAATGCATTCTTGCTGAATAAAAGTTTTAATTTCTTAAAAATAAAAAAAAAGTTTTTTGAACAGTGTGCAATGTTTTATCCCACACACAACCATTAGTGCATTTTTGTAAATTGTACTATTGTTTTGTAAATCAAAATAGTTTTCTGTGCCAGCGTATTGAACCCCAGAACGTTCTGTTAATGTGATACGTCTGATGTGATGTCTTCACACCAATTCAAGTCTGTTTTCTGAGTAAGTATCATGATAGGAAATGATATGTGCTGAAAGGTTTGGCCACAAACACTGTTCTCAGAGAGAGTCCAGCTTTGTTTCTTTGAGAATATAAATATTTCCCTCTCCGTCCCATTTCAGCAAGCATGTGGTCTGATTTTTCCCCGGAGTCCCGGGCCCTTTTGCCCAGTGGTGTAAACCATATAGCCCCTCAGGGAGTTGGCTGAGGGGGCGACACGGAGGCCCTGTTGATTTCTGTTTGGCCTTTCTCTTCCTCAGGCCAGAGCGGCATGTCACATTAGAAAGGTTTATTTTCCTACATCAGAGCAAAGCACATCATTCTTCACTCGCTGTGCCGAGCTGAACCTGAGAGAAAAACACAGAGAGAGACTGTGACCGAATGACTCCACAAGCAAAACACCCGCTGCCATCATTCACCGTGAGCACGGCCGCAGATCTGAGCCTGATCACAACTGCATGCACATTACTCCTAGTAACCTAGTAATCTGAGATTTTTTTCTTAATTGCAATTACAATATCTATTTTTATATTCAGCAGAAAGTCATGGGGTGATATATCCTTTTTAATGTTGGGTTTTTGTCATCTATGTATCCTCCAAAATAACATAAGATCTGTTTAATATCTCTGAGATGTTTCCTGGTCATCTGGTTCTCAGATGTTTGTCCTGATGCAGTAATCTCACATGTGTCAACTTCTCAAAATATGCTCAGATTTGCCAAGAAATAGACAAAAAGAGAGTTATGCAATCCAAAGTCAGTCATCTCAATATGAATGCAAACATGTAGCATCAAATTCACATTAATTTCATACTTCTGTACTCCTGTTCAAATGTTTGGGGTCAGTAAGATATATTTTTTAAAAGAGAGAAATACTTTTATTCATCAGGAATGCATTAAAATGGATCAGAAGTGACAGTAAAGACATTTGAAATGTTACAAAGGATTTATTTTTCAAATAAAAGCTGTTCTTTTCTTTTTCCTTCCATTCATCAAAGAATCTTAAAAAAAATGCATCACAGTTTCCACAAAAATATTCAGCAGCACAAATTTTCAACATTTATAAAAAAAAAAAAAAAAAGAGATGTTTCTTGAGCAGCAAGTCAGCATTTTAGAATGATTCTGAAGGATCCTGTGACACTGAAGACTGGAGTAATGATGCTGAAAATTCAGCTTTGATCACAGGAATAAATTACATTTTACAATATATTCACATAGAAAACAACCTTTCTGAACTGCAATTGCAAGTAATAAATGTCTCAAGTGGGTGTATTTAACAGCAGAAACATCTGAGATAAAGTTGATACCTCAATGAAAGATAAGCAAGAAGTCCATTAAATCTACAAAGCTGAAAAAGAGCATCCTCTGAGCAATAAGATGTTCCTCAGGGTGAAGAGTGTGTTGATGTGTGTTAATATCAGGCTCTTTATTGCTGTGGTGGTATCAGGTCGGTGTCTGAGCACACAGTGACCCAGCAGTAGTCTGAGAGGATGGAGTTGTTTGAAGGCCGCGGCCCCCGACTGAACGGCTCTCTGACCACAAATAAACAGAGATCTGGACTGCAGCTCCCTGAGCACAGCGAACACATACTCCGCTAAAGAACAACATTAGAAACTTTGTAGATGACACACACACACACACACACACACACACACACAATGATACCCAATCCACAGCACTATGACTATGAATGAGGCACAAACAAATACAAAAGAGTGTGTAATTAGAAAGTAATTAGAAACTTTGTAGATGCAAATACAAAGAGAAGAGACTAACTCTGCATTACATATACATGGTAAATGTGTAGATTTACCACCAACAAAAATAACAAATGTTTTTTATTGTGCATATAAAATGGGCATATAAATCACTGTTACTGGACTGACAGATAGATGGATTTAAATCATTCTGATGGTTGATCCAGTGCTGATGGCCACTGTCCTTAATTTCCACTTTGAATTCTAGTTCATCAGTTTTCACAGCAACACTGACCCCTGCTGACAGGGCAAAGCAGCACACCTGATCACATCCATTGACTGAGGCACTTTTAGCACTGAAAATTGCATTTACACACGTCTAAAGTAAACCATAGTAGTAACAATGATGTTAATAATATTAAAAGGTCTTTGGAGATGTTATATGTAGCATGTATTTATTTTTATTTTTTTAGATGGTACATGCTTTTATCCAAAGCAATTTACAATTGAGAATAATTTGATCATAGCAATGTCATTGATCTATCAGTTGAGATAGTATTATTCCTTTTATTAGTATTTTGAAAATACTGCATTTTAATTTTAGTTCAAAGCTTTCTTATTTTTTATTATTTAGTGTGTGACTTTTTCTATATACTGTTTTATTAATATTGACCATTTATTTTTAATAGTATTTATTTTAGTACACCAAATTAAACTGAAAGAAAATAAGAAATGTTGCTCTGGCAACTATATTAATTTGTATAATGGTTTTAGGGTTTTAACCCTGCATGATAGGAACAACATATCCAACAATATCCACAGTAATGCATTGCTAACTTTCAATGGTAAACTATATTATGTGTACATGCAAAAACAGAAGATGTGTACTATTGTACATATTAAGGTATAAACAGAATTGCCTTCAAATGGCAAATTCAGTGCTGTAAATGCACAGCAAAGTCTTGAAACTGCTGAATATTCTGTGTTATCCAGCACTAAATAAACTTGCTGACATTAAGTGACAGCTGTCAATCAATCAGCTGACAGATCTTTAGGAGCATGACTTAAAAGATCTGAAAGAAGAACATGAAACAATTTATTTTCAGGAACACTAAATACAGCAATTTCAGAATTCTGCAAAACGTTTGACAACAAAGATCAAATACCCAACAACAACAACTACAACAACAATAATAATAATAATAATAATAATAATAATGCAAGTTTGCATAACTAATTTAGATAAGACAGACAATAAATAAAACAAATGTGATGGTAGTGTTGGGGAGTTTAGCCCTTAAGAAAAAAAAGTACATTCAATTTTTCAAATATCAAAATAGTAGCATTGCACAATATATTGGCAATTACATTTTCTTTGTTAAATATCAAAATAGCCACGGTACTTTGCCAAAGAGTCATTTTGTATGACAGTAGACATGGTGTGTTTGACCTAGAAACTGTGAATTGGTAATTAACCCGCAAATGAAAACTGGTTGGAATGCATTAATTAGACTCTCCTCTGCCTGTCTCATGGTGAAGAAGCGCTTTGAAAGCTTTCTGTGTAATTGATATTGAGAGAGATCATAAAGTCAGTCGAAATCAAATGAAAACGGCTAATTGGCAGAGTTATTACCTTTAGAGTCCATCATTACCAACTACATTCAATAAAAACTCTTTACACTTTCCCTTTCACACGGTAATTGGATTCATGATGAAGAATGAAGTTTGTAGAAATGGCCTTTTTTCAATCAGAGCCTTTTAATTGAAAGTAAATCTTTTTTCCCCATCATAGAGTTCGTATATACATCACTGTGTGAAGAAATGGGACAGATGTGACATAAAAGAGTCGACACGTGTCAAACACATCGCCATCAGAGCCGGAGAAATACTACTGTTATACAGTACAATCAGAAAGAGCCTGTGTATTGTGTAGTGCATAATTTGATATGAAAGGCTGAGCCTGTCAAAACTTTAACAGCAATGAGATTAAATGGAGCTCAAATGGAGGCTTTCCAGAAGTCTAATGCTTATCGGATTTTTTAGAGATCTCAAAATGAACTCAAATATGTGCCCCCAACCAAGCCCATACAGGAAAAAAATATAATAATAATAATAAAAAAATACATAAATCAATTAAAAATCTAAACTGTGAAGCTCAATGAAATACATTTTTGAACTTAAAACATATATTTAGTTTCAACCTTCACATACCAAAATATATTATAAAATGTATTTCAGTGGCAAAAAAAAGTATTTCCAATCCTACAGTATAGCATACTTTTAGGATAAATGCAAATTTGGGTGGAATAGCATATCAAAACTAGATTTATAATGATATAATAATGTTTATATATATATATATATATATATATATATATATATATATATATATATATATATATATATATATATATATATATATATATATATATATATATATTGTATTTTGTTCTTACATTTTAAAGTATGTTCCTTGCTGATTTTTTATTCAAATGTGTATTTCAAAGTTTTTTTGTTTTTTTTTTATCAAATGTTACGTAAATTTATTTTCTTGGATTGAAATGCATGGCAAAATACCTTTTTTAAATGCTTTAAAAAAATGTTTATATTTTTAAAATATATGATGATGATGATACATTTTATTTATATTGTGCTTTTCTCAAACCAAAAGTGCTACACAAGATAATTTACAAATACAGAAAAAAATTAAAAACAATAATAATTAAAAAAAAAAACAGAAATAATGCATCAATAAGCATCTTCAAAAAATATTTTTTAATTAAAAATATATATATAGAAAAGCCCCAAAATATATTGGTAGATTGGTAGAAAATATATTGACATAAATATATATATATATATATATATATATATATTTGAAACATATTTTAGCAAATATACTTTTTGGCCATTTTTTGTACATTTTAAAATATATTGGTTAATTTTGCCATAGGATTGTTTGAGCTTCTGTATGTTATCTACATTTATTCAACTCTATACTACACATCAACAAATGTCTTTTTTATTTGACCTGTCCTAAATTATTTTTATGATGATGTCATCTTGCACTGGTGGGTGTGTCTAAATTAATGTCCAATCAAATGCTGTCTAGAAAGAGAATGTCCCACCACAATAAACACGTAGTAAATCATGTTAAACACATCAGCTTTATGAAACTAAACACACACTGTACTCTGTGTCTCAGGCTGTTTGTTTTTTTGTGCGTCTGGTGATCTTTGTGTCCTTGGCAGTGATCTGAGGAAAATCACATCTCAGACCTTCCACAGCGAGTCTCCGTTAGCTGGGAGGCTAATAGCTGCTCTGGACCATGCCAGGTGTCACAGTGTGATAGAACGAGACAAACACGTCACATCTCACTGAAAAACACTTCCTCATTCATTTCCAAGATTGGGCTTTTTATTTAATATGCTATTCATAGAAATATGGCTTTGAGTAACTTGTAGTCAAATACAGTATGTCTGTGACTCTCACTGAAGATTTGATAGTGCACAAATCACATGGTTTATGTTGTCCTTTTCGGAGCTGGGAAAAAGCAGCATGAACATCTTTTTGCGTATGCAAAGAAAGTCATTTAGGATTCAAAAAGGCCACAAGAGTGAGTAAATATTGAAAGAAGTATCATTTTTGCATGTATTTTAAAGGCTTATGGGACCCTGGAGAAAATGTAGATCACTGAGGTTTCTCAGGAGAAACATCCAATCAGGAGATATATTGTACACACTATACCCTTCAGGAGGATTCTTTTGCAAGGACGCATCAAATTATTTAAAAGTGACAGTAAACACATTTATAATGTTAAAAAGAGTTTATATTTCAATAACTTTCTATTCATCAAAGAATCCTGAAAAATAAAATGTATCAAGGTTTCCAAAAAAATATTCAGCAGCACAACTGTTTTCAACATCTTGATAATAATCAGAAATGTTTCTTGAGCAGCAAATCAAGATATTAGAATGATTTCTGAAGATCACGTGACACTGAAGACTGGAGAAATGATGCTGAAAATTCAGCTTTGCATCGCAGGAATAAAATAAACTATTCAGTGTGAACAAAATAGTTTAAATTGTAATATTTCACAATATTACTGTTCCTTTCCAAACTTTTGAACAGTATCACATTTATATTCTCTCGACTACACCGCAAGGTTTTGCAATATGAGCTTGTAGAGACGCAAAAAAGACATATTAAAAGACAGCATAATAATGCTCTACATTTCGGAACAGCCTTTGCGTGCCTTAAAATACACACATAGACGGGTTTTTACTTTAATTTAGTCAATAAACCAAAAACACATTTTGGAACCGTCACAGAGAGGAAACGAGAAGAGATGTTTCCACTGCACAATAAGCACAGAGTCCGCGGGGAACAGCGCATTGCCGGCGCAGTAACAGAATCACTTTAATAAAGGGTCCGCGATCGGGCCCCTCCGCGGGATTCTGTCAACCTGAGGGCCAGAGCTCCGGCGCAGAGCCGAGGAAGAGTGACAGCATGCAAACGGCAGCAGATAATCACTGCAGGAGGCGAGACGCAGAGAAACACGCGGAGGCTTGCATCTGATGCGACGTGACTTCTGCTATTCTTAACCGCGTCGCGTGCTCCTGCGGCGGCGGGACCAAGGCATGTCTGACATCGCGTCTTGCTCTCTGATGCGCTCCTGGCTGTGTGAAAGCAAATCTGAGCATCTTCTTCACCCACAGCTGCTTGCAGTAAACAACGACTTCGCGCCCGCTAACATTAGCACGATTCTCACCGCGAACATTAGCACTGCTCAGCTCGAGTTAGACTGAATCACAGGCAGTTTCGTTTGGTGGTTGTGGGTAATGTAGAGTGCTGGTGTGTGTGTGTGTGTGTGTGTGTGTGTGTGTGTGTGTGTAGGGTGACAGACAGCTGGAGGTTCCTGAGGGCCACCGGAGAGCTGCGTCCTGAAACCTGACAAAACCTCGGGCCTCACGCTGTTAATGTGAGAGAAACGTTATGAGCTGAAACCAAAACTATAAAATTAACTATTCTGTTTATTCAAATAAAGCTGGAGTAAAATGCAATTGCAATAACTATAAGCATCATATGAAAAAGTCAAGTTTTGTTGCCTTGGCTACTAAACGGAATAAAATACAAAAAAGTACAAATACAAAAGTACAAACACTAAAACTGAATGATGATGATGATGATATTAAAATGACAAAAGCAAACAAGCTAAAAAAAAAAACAAAAGCAAACAAGCTAAAATTAAAAATTTAAATGTAAAAATAAATGCAAAATATGGAAAAACACTATAATAGTATTAAATAGGCTACTAAACATTAAGATGAATTCATACTTCAACATTTTTACATTTTAAAATGGCATTATACTACTATGATTACAACATAGTAGCTACATAGTAATAATTACATTAGAGCAATGATCCTGAGATTTTTGTGGACATTTATGGGGGAAAAGTTCTTGATCAACACAACAATAAACAAAAAATTAACAAAATTAAAATAGTCATAATTTTCCAATATAATATAATATAATATAATATAATAAAAAAAAAAAAACATACTTCTTTTTACATTACATAACAAAAGGAGATTTAAAAGTTGCATTTTTTACATTACATAACAAAAGGAGATTTAAAAGTTGCATTAATGAATCTCACTTCATTATTCATTGTGTTTATTTATTGGCATCCTTTTACTATGTTTGTTTCCGTGTATTTGAAAGATTAAGGGTTTTAAGTGTAAATATAACACAATCCGGCAGAATGACAGTCTTCCCTGGAAAACTCACATTACAGTGTCACTAATTTTCCACTGTGAGATGTTGTTTGTGTGAAGAGTTCTGGAATCCTTGGAGAATAGTGATGTAAAGGCGTCACATATGTCAGGCAGCTGTTAAGCAGATACAGTAAGCCGAGCTGTCGGATGAAAGACTCGTTAGACGTGTCGACAGACAGATGCAGACGATGCTGTGATGTCTCGTTTCAGCAGTGGACACATGGACAAATTACAGTGTGAATCTGGACTTTGCATTACCAGTGCTGTATTAAAGACAAAATTAATGTTTGTTTGTGTTTATAGTGGAACAAGCTGATAGTTAAGGAATTGTTCGCCAAAATTGAAAATGTGCTGAAAATGGTTTCATCCTCAGGCCATCCAAGATTAGGAATAGTTTGTTTCTTCATCAGATTTGGAGAAATGTAGCATTCCATCAGTGTCTCAGCAATGGATGCTATGATAAAAACATCACAATAATCCACAAGTAATACACACCACTCCAGTCCATCAGTTAACATCTGGAGATGCCAAACGCTGCATGTTTGTAAGAAACAAATCCATTATTAAGATGTTTAACTTTAAACCATTGCTTAAAGACTCTTAAACTTGTTCTTGACAGAAATACGAACCAAGTTACACCACAATTGATCATTCATTGATAATGCTGATGTCTGTGAAGTTGATTTCCCTCCAACATGATGTCACTTCCTGGAGGATGATGCCATTAAGGACCGGGATTTCCATAGTTAATGGGGTTTTACTTTTTTTGTATTCTTTTATCCATATGTTGTAAGTTATGTTTGTGCATCTTTCATAAATGACCAATTAAAAAATAAAAATGAAGGAATACAAAAGGGAACAAGATGGAAAGTTGAGTTTTCTTAACAGAAAATTATTAATTAAATCAATATTACCAAGAAGAAAAACAACAACATCAAAGAAGAAACACCTGGATATTGTTTAATAGACTGACAGTTTTTAATTGTAGAAGCTGACAAAATGAACAACTATGCTCAAGCCAAAGTATACTGGTTAGTAATGATATGACTTATATGGTGAGTTTAATATTTTAATATAATAAAGCCTGAAAATGTACAAATGAGCTGTGACATCTGAGGGTTTTTTTATTTTTATGTTAAAGTCAGTAAATGATCAATTGACTGTTAAAGGTAACTCAGAGCAGAGTAAACCCCTCTGAACTGCAGACGCACACGTGTGTGTGTGTGTGTGTGTGAGCAGAGGTCGGTTCACCCGCGGCTCTGTGAACAGTAATGAACTCCTCCACATGTGGGAATTCTAACACTAGTTCTCGCTCACCATTTTTCAGGACCATTTGTTTAATTAAAAGAGCACTTTTTCGAGAAATTAATTGTCGGCATCTGCCTCTGGCTCCACTCTCACACAGGCTGTGCTGTGATGACATTCAGCCCACGGCTCTCTCTCTCTCTCTCTCTCTGTGTGTGTGTGTGTGTGTGTGTGTGTGTGTGTGTGTGTGTGTGTGTGTGAAGAGCAACTCTCTTCCTACAGTGAGTTTCAGTGCTGCTGATGGCCAGGATCAGAGACTGTTTGATCTCAATGTCATCCAACAAAATCAGATCTGGACGGAATCAGCCCTCAGTCTGATGAGGGGCACAAAAATGAAACATGGCAATCAAACTAAATTAAAGCATTCAAATACAGTGAACGTCTTTAAAGCTGAAGTGGACTTAAAAACTTAAGTAGCTGCCTTGAATTTTTAAGTAGAATCAGCTTAGCTGTATAAGTCATTTCAACTTAAATTATATTAAATTGACTTTAAAAATTATTTGAATGTTGTGTAACTTGTTTGGAAAAAGTTAACAAGCACATATCATGCAGTGTGAAGCCAAAATGCATACAGACCCTCAAATACTTTTACCATGTTTTATCATGTTAATACCATGTTTTCTGGGTGCTGATAAAACTATTCTTTGATGTTTGAAATAAATAGTATGGTATAAGGATATGAAAATCATATTAAAGTAAGATGTTTTTGAAGCATTTCAGAGTAGTCTACTGTGTGAATACCCATTTGGTAATCTTGCAGTTTACCAGTTAGTTGTGCACAAAACAACAACAACAACAAACAAACAAACAAACAAAAGCAACAAAGAAGAGGAAAAAAAAAATATGTATGCCTGATTTTACATCAAAACACACATGGAATACAAACATTACAAACCTGTAATAATTAAAAAGTATAACAAATGTCCCCACACTGTATATACATTTTTAAAATTTTAAAATATTCATTTATTCAACAATTAACGTATCAAACCAATCATATTAAAAAAGACAGACAGGCTATTAAACAGCAAGGCGTGTGACCTATTGAAATGAATGTAATTCCCAGTTATTAAATATTTAACTCTGATTACTATGAGAATTTGATTACTACATTTGCTCCAGTGATGAAATCTGTTAACTTTAATGAAATATGAATATTATTAATCAGTGATTTTCTTTTGTCAATCAGCTAAATAAATAAATACTGCTATGTTGTATAAATGCCTCACATTTATATTTTTAATTAACAATAAATATCTTATTTACTTTTGATTTTGGCATGAAAAATGTCCTGGACATGTGTTTTCATTATTTTCTCCTCCTTGCAGAGCCGCAGTGTCTTTGACAGTGAAGGACAGAAAACACTCTCACTTTATTTTAATTGCTTTTGCAGGGTTTGACAACAGAGTAATTTCAGAATGAACCTCCACACACACAGACGATCCTCCACTGACCTGTCCTACTTATCCCGTCTTATAGCAAGTTGAATTCAAATTACCAGTGTAAATTAATTTTTTGATATGTAAAGCATTGTCCTGCATACTAATATGATATTATATTTTTATACAGTAAAGTTAATGATACTGAAATAAAAAGGACACTACCATCTTTTTAACAGACAGGAGCATGATGTAGATGTAATCATGGTTTCAGTAGAGGGAATGACTAAACTGCATTATTATTATTATCAAAATTTCAAAACTTAAAACCAAAAAAAAAAAAAAAAACATCAAAGGGTGGTCTTTTTTTTTTGCTTGTTCTGTTCTGTTCTGTCACCAACTATGAGACAAACAAGATCAAACACACAGGCTCTGGTGAGTTTCTTTTCTTCTTTTTTATGATATTTGAAATTTTTTATGTAATTGTGCTCATAGTTCATGTATCATAGGTTATTTTCTCCATCACAAATTGTTAAATTGTTTAGGATTTTTAACAAATAATTTACAAATTTTAAGTAGGTTGTTTTAGCAACACCAGAATAACAATATGGTTTCTGCATTAATCCATGTGTTATGTGAAAAATATGTTTTTGGGATATATTTTCTTAGTGGTGTCAGCAGGCAACATGAGATTACTGACTGAAATTAAAATCTATTTAAAAGCATCCTGTATGTTCAACTTGTTCATTCACATACGATTTGATAATATTTAGATTAACAATATATTACTATGTGATGGTGTCAACATATTTTGAGTGATTGACAAGTTTTGTGAGAAAATAAAAGAAGCAGAAAACAAACACCTCTGAACATGCTGAACCTATTCATCTAAAATAATTTGGATTTTGCACTTCTGTAGTGTGTTCACACTTTTCCATCCCTCAGGTTCTGTTTCACATGTTAATCACATATGTTCACACGCCTTTGTTTGTCCACATGAAAATAATGTGAAACACTGAGAGCAGATGTGTGGCTTTATTGGGACTTGAGCGGAACTAATGGAGATTCCTCTGATGTTACACTGTCATCTAGAGGCAGCAGTGAGAAGAACACCAAAGATTTAAAAGGATAGTTCACCCAAAAATGAACCTTCTGTCATTATTTAGTCCAAACCCGCATGACTTTTGTCCATACAATGGCATTCCACCAGAGTTCTTCAAAACATATTTTGTGCTCCACAGAATAAAGAAAGTCATACAGGTTTGGAACAATATGATGAAAATTACCCACTTTCCCTAGAAAGCGTTGTCTTTTCTCATCACTGCAGGTGAAAGTGTAAAAAAACAAAACAAGTGGCTTTAATGATTCTTTTCCCTGTGAGCTGCTGCTCCACATGATGAATGTCAGAGCATCAGACTTCATGCCATTCTCCTTACAGTGTAGAGTTATTTTGGTATCATTCATATAGCACACTATTATCATTTTTATTAATAATTTGAATTAGTCTTATTTTTATATTTTCTGTTTTCATTTTAATTCTAGCTAGTTTTAGTAACTGGATTTTCTTTTTTTTATCTTTTTTCTTTTTTTTTTAATTTTTTTTTACTTTTTTAAAAGAAAAATAACAATAATATGTCTATATAGTTTTTATTATTATTTTTATGTCTGTTTTGGTATTATTTGTTTCAAAGGAAAATAGTTCACCCCAAAATAAATAAATAAAATAAAATTATTATAAATAAAATAATAAACCTTCAAATGTTCTCACCCTCAGGCCATCCAAGATGTAGATGAGCTCGTTTCTTCATCAGATTTGGAGAAATGTAGCATTGCATCACTTGCTCATCAGTGGATCCTCTGCAGTGAATGGGTGCCATCAGAATGAGAGTCCAAACAGCTGATAAAAACATCACAATAATCCACACCACTCCAGTCCATCAGTTAATGACTTGTGAAGAAAAAAGCTGCATGTTTGTAAGAAACAAATCCATCATTAAGATGTTTTCGACTTCAAACCAGTGCTTTCAGCTGAAATACCATAATCCATAATAACGCTTCCTCCAGTGAAAAAGTCCATCTCCTGTTGTCTCTCACATCAATATGTACCCACATATATGTTTAGAACAGTTTTGGCTTGTAAACAGTGCTTGATCGGTGCAGATTTCACTCCTGATTCAGAGCAGATGACTTTTTGACTAGAGGAAGTGTTATTATGGATTATGGAATTGTATTACAGCTGAAAGAAACAGTTTGAAGTTAAAAACTTCTTAAAGATGGATTTGTTTCTTACAAACATGCAGCTTTTCACTTCTCAAGACATTAACTGATGGACCGGAGTGGTGTGGATTACTTGTGGATTATTGTGATGTTTTTATCGGCTGTTTGGACTCTCATTCCGACGGCACCCATTCACTGCAGAGGATCCTTTAGTGAGCAAGTGATGCAATGCTACATTTCTCCAAATCTGATGAGGAAACAATCTCATCCTGATCTTAGATGGCCTGATGGTACATTTTAACTTAACTTAATTTAAAGTTAATGAAAATGAGAAATGTATTTTTACATTTTTTTTTGTTTGTTTTCAGTTTAAATAACGATAAAATCCCTGTTATGGAGAAACAGGATTATTTCAGCGTTGGGTTTCGTTCATGGAGTAACTGTCTTACACACAAGCATGAAGAGCATCAGTCTGAACTGAAGTTGTTTAATGTCACTCATCGGGCTGAGGGCTGCTGGGAAGCAGCTGTGTGGTCGTGTGGTGTCTGTGGCAGCAGCAGTATGAGGCCGTGTTGGGTGGAGAAGCGCAGGATGGCATCTTTAACTAGTCAAACACATCAGTAAACCCTTCAAACACTGATAACAACTGCTTGTGGTGTAATACATGATGTCTGATCTCACTGCCCACCTTCACTGGATCTGACTGTCTTTATCTCCCGCAGGAGGTTGAAAGGAAGCTGTTCCTTCAGACGTGAGGATGCTTTCTGATTCCTCAGTGCTTCAGCAGGGTACAGATGCTTCATCACCTTCAGACAACAAAACCTGTCAACAGGAACATGCAGTTATTATACCTAAACCTGTATATCTGCTATAGAGCAAAAACTTTTTTTTTTTTACACAATTAGTGTTGTTTTATTCCCTATTTGAATGTAATTTAATGCAATGTGTATTACAGACTTTACAAAATATTATTTAATGCAACCTTAAACTTTACAATATATAAATAAAATTACAATCCTAATTCTAGCAAGCTAATATTAATAGCAAGCTTTTTCGTTGATATTTTTTTGTCTCAGTTTGATTTAGTATTTTCCATTTTTATTTAGTTTAAATTTTTAGTAAAATCCTAATTTGATTTATTTTTTAATTTTGTATTATTTTTATTTTTTATTATTAAAAATACATTCTTAATACCAGAGAGTTCATTCAAATAGCCAGCTTTTTCATTTAGATGTGTTTTTTTGTCCCAATTTGATTTATTTGTAATTATTATTATAATTAATCCTAATCCTTATACTAGCAAGCTAATATTAATAGCAAGTTTTTTTGTTCAGAATTGTCTTTCTATTATTATTATTTTTATTCTTATTATTATTACATGACAGCTAACAGCGACACCTGCACTGCTTCAATTTACACTACAGTCTGTGTGTGAAATCACAAGATCTCATCACTTTTTCCAGCAGAAGATGAGAACTGGAAACACATCCATCATAGCGGGATAGAAAAGAGTTCGGTCCACCTTCCCAGAGGCAAAGCGCTGCAGTATGCCGTCTTTCTGAGCCTCACTGGTGTTGATCTGAGTACAAAACACACACACACACACACACACACACACACACACACACACACACACCACACACACACACACACACACACACACACACACACACACACACACCAGATGCTAATGAATGCTGTTAGAGTGATTCAGATTAAAGATATTGATTGATCCATGTTTAAAAAAAAGCTCTAAAGTAACATTTTCAATTGTTAAAAAGTTTTACATTTAAAGAAATGGCTAACACTTTACAATAAGGTCTCATTTGTTCATGATATAATACAAAAATACATAATAAAATACAATTGTTAATTGTTTGTTTGTGTTAGTTCACAGTGCATTAACATAAGTTAATGGATACAACTTTTACAAATGCATTTTTTTAATTAAAAGATGAAATGATCTGAGATTAAATGCTTTAAAAGTATTGTTAGTTCGTGTTATTTAACATTAGCAAATGAGATCTTATTGTAAAGTATTGCCAAGAATGAAATAGTACTTTTGACATATTTGACTAAAATATTCCAATCATTCCATAATATAAAAAATAAAAAAATACATAATATTTGCTGCATCTGCATCGGCGATGTCAATATAAAATCCAGCCTTACTTCTTACTGTCATATCAGCCAGAAAAACATATCAAAACAAAAATTACTTTATAGCAAAGGCTTTTCAAGCTGAGATTTAGGAGAACAAATCCTAATAACAACAACAACAACAAAAAAACATTAAACTAACTAAACATACAATTAGACTAAAAATAAACAAATACAAATACAACTAACAATACAGTATTATAGTGAGTAGGAAAAAATGTAATTATGTAACTAAATATTTCCCCACATAATATCTTAGACATATTTATAATCATTTTAAAATTTGTATTTGTTAATTATTATTATAAAAGACTTTAACAACATTTATAAGCAGTTATTGTTTCTACTCTTCCTTTACATAAAACAAAACAAATATTGAAATAATTTTCGTTGATTAGAAATTATTAAAAATAAATTTTTACAAAGATCATTTTCTTCTGATATATAATTAGTTAGTAAGCACTATCTAGCAGCTCATTTGTGCTGGTTCATATAGGACAGACATTATTAAAGATAAATGTGTACCATGAGCTTTTGAGAGAGATTTGAGTGGAGAAATATACTGATGATCAGCTCAGCTTTCTGGTGAAGCATGGCATAATCATTCTCACTATACATGCCCTCGGATGCCATTATATCACCGGCGTCTGCCAAATGCCTGAACCTAGAAACTCAGAACAGATCAATACACTCCCTCACATCACTTTTAGAGACACTCAACACAAACAGATGAAGGGCTATGTCCTGCTGTTGAATGGCTGGACGGTCCCTGACCTCTCACACTCCATGTAGAAGGAAAGGTCATTGACTAAGAAGTCTGCTATAACCGTTTTGTTGATAATGCTTCGCATCTTGGGTTTAAACTTCTCTCCGTCGCTGCAGATATCGGAGGACTGCAGGGCTTTGGAGCGAACAGCGCAAGCTGGAGAAAACAACAACAACACGGTTTCTTGCAGGTTTGATGAAGGTAAATTTAAGACCAGCAGAAACCCTGAAATGGGTTTTGGTTGATCTGATGACCCCTGCAGTGAACAGATGAACCACAGAGGGACTTACGCTGTGAGAAGTGCTTGTAGTCGTGTATCAGATAGTCTTCAAACTCAGACCTGAAGTCACGGTCCTCTAGAGCAGACAGAAACTTTGTCACACTGCGGATGAAGCTGCTGAAAGCCGTCCACGCGTTTGTTTTCTGGAGAAGTCCACAAAAGAAATGAGCTCAACACTTCAAAAAATCATCTGAAAAGTGCAGGTTTTTGAATTTATTGAAATGTTTTACCAGTTTGTACAGCAGCAGCGGACCTCTCAGATTCGATTCAGATGTAACGGGGGAACAAGAATAAAATGCTTCCTGATACTGTTTGAACCTGTTTGAGATCAAAAGGAACTTTTTGTGCTGTATGTGACCACTGTAAAACACTGAAAACACTTTAATATCTCTAATATCACCGAGACAGCACAAAGGTTAAATGAATGTCAAGTCAAATTTATTTGTACAGCGCTTCACACAATCCACTTTTTTTTTAAAGCAGCTTTACAGATAATTATGATGTTATGGTTAATATCTTAATGTCTTCATGACTTATAGTCACATTTAGCAGATCAGAGCTGCAATGCTTCAAGCAATCAAGCACATGAGATTTGCTATAGAGTTTATATCAATTTACAAAAGCAGAAGAAAAACCCAGTAATATCACATGCGTCTCCTCTGGAGATTCAAAAGAGATCTTAAAATTCCAGAAAATTTTTAATTCAAACCAGTGTTATTTGCATACTTATATTTATATGCAGCATGTATATATTTTTTATAATATTCGGTAATAGAATACTTTCAATAAGCTTTTATTTTTACATTTAATAAAAAAAGAGTTTTTGTCATTATGCAATGTGCTTTTGTCATTTTAAAATATAGCTTTAATTATTATTATTTTTTTTTTTTTTAATAAATTTTTAGTACTTCAACTTCAACTGTTTTTTATTTCAGTTATCAATATTTCATTTTTTTTAAGTTTAAGTAAAAGTTTTATATATATAAGGTTTCAGTTTTTCACTAATATTTCGATTTTATTTTATATCAGCTTCATTTCAATTACCAAAAGCAATTTTTAAGAAGTTTAGTTTTATTTAACAATAACACCCTCTAATATATCTGAGACAATATCAGAGAAAAAATACTTAAACGACAATCCTAAATCTTCTTTAATTGCTCTTGTATTTCCTCTAATATATCTGAGACAATATCTGAGAGAAAGTTCATAACTGAGAATTCTACGAATTCTAGATTTTTCTACCCAGAAAAAAGTGCAAAGCTGTGACAAGGCAGGTGCCCTTTCAAAAGGTACCAATATGTACACTTTATATACAAATATGCGCTTTTAAAGTTCTAATATGTACCATTTAGGGGTAAATAAGGTACCTTTATTGGCTTTTGTACCGTAGGGTACTGACACAGTGTACCACTTTTTCTTCTGAAATAGCAATAACATTTTCCCATAAGTTTATATCACAATACCATGTGGCCTCCAGCGACTTGGCAACCAGATGCTGAATGGTGAAGATGACCTCTAGAGGAACCGTGTCCATCTGCGGCACACTGCTGATGATGTCAGCGCTGCACTGCAGGTACTCCTCTGCAGAGGGAGACAGCAAACCCTGGTGTTACTTCCTTCATTTTTTGGAGCATCCAAAACCATTGCTAATGTTTAAAGAACAGCATCATTTTACCACCCTCATGTCAGTTCAAGCCTGTGTTATTTTCTTGCTTTTCTCCATGCAATGTACTGTCAGACTGAATCTCTGCTTACATACTGTAGGCCAAACATCTTCCCAGTTAGATGATGTGAGGGTGAGTAAATGATGACACTCAGGTGGTTCTTATGTTGGGTGAATTATTCCTTTGACACTGAATTGAAATAGCACCACAATATCAGTTAATGAAAGCAGTACCGGAATCTTGTCGCCGAAAGAATTTGTCTACAATGGCACGGATTTTGGCCTTCTGTCGTTTGGGTTCGACGGTGCGCAGAGATTCGGCTTCCTGTATGAAGAGCAGCGCTCCGTCCGCATTGTGCTCCTGCAGGAACTGTCTGAAATGACCAATGTACTGAGATGATGTGAGGACCTCTTCAAATGACCTGGAATTTAGCAGGAAAAAACAAAACAAAAAAAAAAACCCAGACAACTTGGTGTCAGTTTCAGAAATAATTTACCCTGAGATATTTAGTATGCTTTATAAATGTGCTTCCCACAAATATAGCTTAGACACATATCACTAGACTCTGCTAAGTTTAAACGAATAGTTCACCCCAAAATGAACATTTACACACTCTAAGGCAATCCAAGATGTAGATGAGTTTGTTTCTTCATCAGATTTGGAGTAATGTAGCATTGAATCCCTTGCTCAGCAATGGATGCTCTGGAGTGAATGGGTGCCGTCAGAATGAGAGTCTAAACAGCTGATAAAAACATCACAATAATCCACACCACTCCAGTCCATCAGATAGCATCTTGAGAAGTGAAAAGCTGTGTGTTTGTAAAAGTACTCCATCATTAATTAATTAACATATTCCATAATAGTGCTTTCTTCAGTGAAAAAGTCACCTGGTCTGAATCAGGAGAGAACTCTGCTCAGATCAAGCACTGTTTACAAGACAAAACCGTTCTGAACAAGTATGTGGTTGGATTTTAATGTGAAAGACAGAAGGTGGACTTTGTCACTGAAGACAGCATCATTATGGATTATGGTCTCATATTTAAGCCAGAAGTGATGGTTTGAAGGTAAAATCGTCTTGATGGACTGTTTCTTAGCGGATCCATAGTGAGTAATGCTAAATTTCAAACAAATTTCAAACAAACTCATCTACATCTTGGATGGCCTGAGAGGGTTAGTAATTCGAAGCAAATTTTAATTTTTAGGTACTGTTCCTTTAATGACAGGTAATGGAAACATGGGTGCACCTGGGTTTTGTAGATGGCTTTTCTAAAATGATGCTGTCCTTTTTGAGAGTTTTCATCCGGAGATTATTAAAACACTTTGCTTTCAATTCGGGCACATCTGGAAGTGAAGCATACAGTAAAGCAGGTCTGTATATAGTCTGCTAAAATGAACACACACCGTTTAAACATAAAAGTTGTCTCAAACGTTTTAACAATGAAATATTTCACATATGCAGCACCTTGAGCAATCCCTGTTGTAATATATACCCCCTCATATGAACCATCCCAACACAGATCCATATAAACAAAACAAGCCAGAGAAAGTGAGTCATTGTGAGAGGTCTTGAAAGAGTCCAGTGAGTGTACTGTGTTTCTCACCTGACACTTACACTTGCACAACAGATACTCCTCCCCTCCAGCACTTCTTGCAGGGCCACAAAACCACATCTTCCCTAAACACAGAACACCGGGTCTCAAGACGACTGCAGCATCCTCCACACAACACTAACGCCTCCGTCTGAGTGAAGTGAGCTTCTGTTTCTGTCTCGAAACCACAGAACAGCAGCTCTTCTTCAATCTTCTCACTGCGAGAGTACTGAAGGACATGGGAAAAGGTTCCTGGAAACTGCAGTGAAAGCATTCACTGATTCGAGGCATTAGTTAAGGTCACTCACCAGGTGAGACACTAGAGCTTCATCCTCTGCATCTAAAAAAAACTAAAAAAAAACATCTTATATCCCCTAAAAATAAAACACATGCAAAAACCTAACACAAAAAAAACACAACAACACAAAAATGTTTTTTTTAATCTTTTGTGAAAGAAGCATAAGGTTGGATTCATTTAATCAAGAATGCAGTAAAATTCTGAAATATTTTTAGAATTTAAAATAGCTTTTTTTCTGTGTGAATATATGTTAAAATGTAATATATGTGCTGTGATCAAAGCTCATCATTCATTACTCCAGTCTTCAGTGTCACATGATCTTCAGAAATCATTCTAATATGCTGATTTCTTCACTTTTTTTTTTTCTTTTTTTGTGGGAAGCATGATACAATCAGTCAAATATTTTTGTGGAAATTTATTTGAATTTTTCAGGATTCTTTAGAAAAACCAAAAGAACAAAAAAACATCATAAATATAAATCTTTTGTAACATAATAAATAAATATAATTTATTTAATCAATCAAATTTGAATTTCCAATGACAAAAAAAAATAAATTTAATTTCAAAAAAAACAAACTTGTGCAAAATTGTAGCAAACTGTCCATTATTTTGAATGGACAATGCATTTTATAATGAAAATTAATGGTGAGCAGTGGCTGTCAAGTTCCTAAAAGCATTAAGCGGAGATCAGAGAATGCATGTATTAATAATAATGTAAAAAAAAAATAAAAAAACATCAACAACAAAAAAAAACAAGCATTTGAATGCATTGTAGGAACAGCCAAATATAAATGTAAAGTCTTATGGGAGTATCTCTGTATGACAGGTTAGAGATTATTAACATTAGCCAAAATGGAAAATAATTTCAAAAGTTACAATTTGATCTATTCTAATAAATACTTATTAACACAAACACTGCAGAATAATGCAAACTGATAATTCATACACAATAAGACCAAGGACATGTTTTAAGAAAGTAAATTTTGATTTCAAGTTGACTCATTTAAGTGACATATACCTTGCATATTTCATATTTAGCCCTGTAAATCCATGGGACAGCCGCACTGCTGGGTAAAAGTGAACGCAGATGGTGGCTGGTGTTCGAATCCAGTCGTTCACAGCACGGCATTTTCCCTTTCAGGTACTTCTCTATTATCCGCTGGGCCGCGGTCTGTCTCTGTGCGCAGACTGGATCTTCTCCTTGTGCTTTCAGAACCAGCAGGAGGAAAAAGTCCAGATCCTCCAAGAGATCCAGCATCTGCTGCTTTTCCACCAGGTCTTGGACTCTAAGGTAAGACCTAAAAGGACCTGCAGCCAGAGCCTCTGCAGACAGGGCCGGCTGGAGATAGCAGTGGACATCTGATGGTGGAGGATGAACGTTCACACGGCAGGGGATCTGACATGCCGGGGTTTGGGCGCATGTGTGATGGACAGTAGCTTGGACAGAGGTTTCTGCATTACTTTGAGGAGGATGTGCTATGTTTGAACACTTTAGATCCTCCTGGCCGGCTGGAGGAAGCCACAAGCAGATGCTGTTGGACTGTGAACGGACTGTGTTCGGCTTATTTGAACTCCACAGGAGCCGTTTGCTGCGTTTACTGCAGTAGGATTTAGCAGGGCTCAGAGTGGGATTTGTCTTGCACGGTTCACGCTCACGTGAGGAGGGAGATGGAGCAGGAGGAGAGGAAAAAGATGTGTATTTCTCTACAATGGGCTGACATTCAGGCACACGCCACAGCCAGGATTTACAGCAGTGTAAGAACTGAGGAAGCCAATACGACTGCAGCCGGCACAGAGCTTTCTTTCTCATCTCTGCCAAAACACGCTTCTGCGCACTAAGTGGGTGTTCCTTGGTCAGAAGATCAGTCATGTCCTCTAAAAAAAATAAAATATGATAAAATATTCAGTAATTAGTACAGACGAAAAAAAATAAATAAAAAAAATTCATTATACTGTTCAAAAGATTGGAGTAAAGAGATTAAAACTTTTTTTCCCAGCAAAGACACTGAATTTGATAAATTGAGTGACAGTAAAGATGTATAATATTATAAAGATGTCTATTTCAAAGACATGCTGTTATTTTTAACTTTTTGTTCATCAGAGAATCCTGATTTTTTTTTCCACAAAAGTATTCAGTAGCACTGATTTCAACATTGATAATAATCAGAAATGTTTCTTGAAATGACAACTTGAAGTGAAGCTGAAATAAAATAAAAAATAAATACTGAAAAAAGGAGTGAATTAAACTAAATGAAAATAAAAAATGTCAGCTGAAATACATTTCATTTGAAGCACTAAAATCACTAACTGGAAATAAATAAAAACTAAAACTGAACTAAATCTGAAATAAAAAATAAATTAAACCAAAATTGTAATATTTAAAAATGATTTATATTTAAAACAAAAACTGACAAAGACACATAAAATGTTACTAAAAATAAGCTAAAATCTAAATGAAAACTACAAATATAAAATAACAGCTAATTCATAATATAAATTCAAGTTATAACAGTATATAAATATTACTAAAATAAAAAAAATCTGGCACCAAATGAGCATATACAATTGATTTCTGAAGATCATGTGACACTGAAGACTGAAGTAATGATGCTGAAAATACAGCTTTGAGCACAGCATTATCACATATAATCACATAGAAAACAGATATTTTAGATTGTAATAATATTTCATAATATTACTGTGTTTTTGTATTTTTGATTAAATAAACGCTACCACTTGTTTTCAAAAACATTAACAAATCCTACCGACCCTAAACTTATGGAAGTGTAATCCTACAAACAGTAGAACAGAAATAGTGTGGTATTTAAGGGAAGAGGAGAGAAGCACATGCACTGCCTCACCTGCGTGTATATGGCAGACAGACAGGATGACAGAGCCTTCGCTCAGGTGAGAGAGTCTGATCGCTTTCTGAAGTGCTTGACGATTCAAAGTCTGAAACGCATCTTCATTTTTTTCTTCTTTCATACTCAACATCATGGACACTCTCACACAGAACAGAAGAAGCTCCTCCTCTGCTCAAAAACACATTACACATGTAGCATAAGCACTGACAAAATTTAGTTTTCATTCATTTATTTTGCCACTTTTGCCTATCTTCATTTGGGACAGTATGGAGGGCAGAAAGCAAAGTGGGAGACAAGATCAAAACATAAAAATGCTACCCACAATGCTACTGGCTCTACTAGTTTTCATTTTATATGTAAAACTGATGTAAAAACCTGAGTCTAATTGCAGAATTGGAGGTCTTGTAAAATTAAACTGGTTTGGATGCTGAAGGAAAAATGTAAATCAGTGCAGTCTCACACCAGCAGTGCCCTTGAGAAATGAACGAAATCTCTGGATTCCCCTCACGCTGCCGAGACACTTCCTTAACAGCCACTGATCTGCCAGAGTCCATTTCAAATCCTCTGGAAAAAGCATCATTAAAAAAAAATAAAAAATTCACCCAAAATGAACATTTCCAGAAAACTGAATCACCGTTAGGCCATGCGAGCTTGTTTCTTCATCAGAACAGATTTGGAGAAATGTAGCATTTCCATCACTTCTTCACCAGTGGATGGTCTGCAGTGAATGGGTGCCGTCAGAATGAGAGTCCAAACAGCTGATAAAAAACATCACAATAATCCACAAGTAATCCACACCACTCCAGTCCATCAGTTTACGTCTTGAGAAGAGAAAAGCTGCATGTTTGTAAGAAAAAAATCCATCATTGAGAAGTTTTTAACTTCAAACTGTTGCTTCTGTTTAAAATATGATTCCATAATCTTGCTCTTTCCACTGAAAAAGTCATCTGGTCTGATTTAGGAGAGAAATACACACAGATCAAGAACAGTTTACAATCAAAAACAGCTCTAAAAAATATGTGGGTGAATTTTAATGCGAGAGACAACATGTAGGTAATAGACTTTTCCAATGGAGGAAGTGTTATTATGTATTATGAACTTGTTTTATTGGCCAGAAATTATGGTTTAAAGTTAAAACATCTTAATGATGGATTTGTTTCTTACAAACATGCAGCTTTTCACTTCTCAAGACATCAACTGATGGACTGGACTGGTGGATTATTGTGATGTTTTTATCAGCTGTTTGGACTCTCATTCTGACGGCACCCATTCACTGCAGAGCATCCATTGGTGAACAAGTGATGCAATGCTACATTTCTCCAATTCTCCAATGCTACAAATAAAATCTTGAATCTTGAATCTGTGGATGGCCTGAGGGTGAGGACGTTTCCAGCAAATTTACATTTTTGGGTGAACTATTCCTTTAATGTGACCCACACGAGACAACTTTCATACAAGCATACTGTATATCATTGACATATGAACACAATATTACCCGTGGATTTACAGGATACAAAGTCAAGGATCTCTGTGCAGAGGATGAAACTGTGATAGAGCTCCGTTTGTTTGAAGTAAACCATCCGATGTGTGTCTAACCACTTCAGAAATGCTCCAGTGTCCACCTGACAGTAAATATGTTTACAGATATTAGATGTTTTGGCGAGCAGCTATGCTGGTCTGGATAATATTCTCATAAACAGCACTCTACCTGAGCAAAGGGCACATTTGGCCACATTAACCACTTGTTTTCTTTGAGCATGTAGAGAGGGGTTTGCCCAAACACCTAAAAACAGGACAAACATGTACAATCAGGATGAACAGCACATTAAAGATATGGAAATGAGGAGTATACTGTATATAATATTTCATCTTACTGGGAGACTTAGAAATGTATTGAAGAAATCCACAAAAACTTCATCTTTCAGGAGAAACTTGAGCTTCATGTTGTTGTTTTTCTCTGCAAATATGTGTTGATAATCTTCAAGATTATTGTAATCGACAACTTTAGTACCCTTGAAATATATTCGAGGTGTGCTAGTTGGGTTCAATACATGTTCTAGTCGTTGGCTGTGTTGTTTCTGGTTTGTTTTCTAACTCACCCTGCTGATCAGCATGTTTTTCTCTGGTTTGCTGTGGTCTCATTTCTAACTTGTTAAAATTGATGGTTAAGGAATAGTTTTCTGTTGCCTTGGCAACGCTTTTATTTACTCCTCTTCTGCCTAGAACCGTTACTTTTAGTTTTATTGTATATACTGCCAAATTAAATAAATACAAATCTAAATAAAACGTTAATCTGCCAGACTTAGGCTCTCACTACTGAGGTCGAGATATGTTTTAGAATAAAGCGTTGTTATATAATTCATATATAATTTATTTTATAATCAGCTTATCAGCAGGATTCATTATTATGTACGGTTATGCATTGTTATTATTATTATGTAGAAGCGCGCACACGCGTGTGTCGTCACATCCGGTCGCGGCCTCCGCGTCGGTCTTCCTCATCCTTGAAGGAGTCTGTCATCGACCAGCGGGACTGGAGACGAACTACACATCGTTTCAGCTACCGGACACCGAATTAAACTACATTTCTGCGCTCTGAGTAAACATCTTTAGCTTCTTCACACCGTGAATGGATCATGGAGAGTGTAAGTAACGTTCGTGCGAGTTTAAACTGAGACGGAGTTGAGGTCTAACGTTACCTGAATGACGACGAGAGACGACTAACGGCGGTTTTTGTTTATTATTGTGTTATAATAAGCAGGACAGCTAATATCGGCTATAATGTTAAGATAGAGGGCTAAGTGTTATTAGTAGGGTGACTCTTGTGTCGTGTAGTATTTTCCATTCATATGAAGCTAGTTAACGTACACTTCGCCTGCGGTTAACTGACGTTAGTGCTGTGCTGCTAGTTAACTGCTACTAGTTACACTGGTACTGCGCTTACTATACTAGTCCACCGCAGTTACTATAATACTGCACAAATTCACTGCTGCTATCTAGAACTCTAGTATGAAGTCACTTTAGGACAGTCAGTGTTTTTGTGTTTACACTAATAGTGCTGTAGTTTGCTGCTGTTAGTACAGTATTTATCTTATTATCAGTGTTTATCTTAACAATGTTACATGTTTCTCTCCTCACCTCACTGATATCTGTCAGCTTTCTCAGTTATTGCTCAGTTTATAGGCAAAGCAAAACTAGTCGGGAACAGACAGCTCAAGCTTTGATGTTAAACTCTAATTGTCTGAAACGTAAAAAGTTAATTAATGTAGAACAAGGAGAACTGTCCTGCTGTTAAATTCTCTGGCTAATATGTATTTACGAGATACAGTTTAGCCTTTGGTTAGTTGAGTATAACAACTCGAATTCAACTTATTGTTAACCCTCTCCTTACTCTACTGTTTTGTTTGATATACACATTTCTAAGGCCCCTAAATGATCAACACCATCAAAACGTTGCTGAAAGTTCTGCTGGACACAATTTACTGCATGCCTTCAGTTGACTGATTGATAGTTTTTTTTTTAGCAAGTAAAAGGTCTTTTAATATAATTTTACCAAGTCCACCTTCAGGTTGTGCTTGTGTCTTTTTGTTGTGAAATCTTTACTGATATTTAGCCTATATAATAATAATAATAAATGCAAAAATAACTGATATTGTTAGTAATACTTGAAAATGAACACTTACTGGACTGATGCAACTTAGCTGTAATTGAGTATACAGTACGTGCAGAATTTAAAATAAATAAGTGAGTATCATCAAATATGATCATCAGGATTTTTAGGATTTTTTTTATGTTTTCTAAAGGTCCAATAAACATCCCTTTAAAAATGTGTTTTTTCTAACTATTATTTCATGTGTCAGGATTTACAGGGTTAATAATCAGGACTTTTATCAGAAAAAAAAAAATCACATTTATAAAGGGAAAATGAAAGTGAGCTTTGAATGTTTACACCTTGACATCTGTTTTTCAGGCTCCTGCTGTTCTAGATGAGTTGGATGGTAAAAAGGAGGCGCACACAGAGGGTAAGAATGTGAATAAATAAAGATGATACTGCAGTCCTGCGATGACCTGCAGCTGATGTGCGAGATGTGAAAGCAGAGCCGAGCAGGGCTTTGACTTCAGTGTTTGAAGTGAAATCTGACACTAAAGTGACAACAGAAAGATGATCCAGTGACATGTTGTTCTCTGACACTTTTTCTCTCATATTTTCATTGGTTGTTTTTAATGCTTGTTCATGATTTAATGATGTAAACTATGCGTTTTCAAGCATTAAAATAGCAAATGATTCCTTTTTGTTTTTGCCTTTATTTCAAACCAGATCCTGAGTATAATGTCTACACCCGCTTCATGAAATCCCACCGCCTCAAAGACCTTGGTGTTTGACACTTCTCTACAGGTTGGTTTTCAGAAGAAATCAAATGAAGAGTTCATTTGCAAAAACAGATAACTCCATTTTTATTTATTTTCAGAAATCATGTTTTTTTATTATTGTGCATTCATCTAGCGCGTCTTTTCATGTGACTGGCAGCCTACTCACCTGACCTGAATACAGTGCACTGATTCACTAAAATTGATCACAAACAGCAAGGGCGCTTGTAGTCTTCTGCTGTAAAACGTGAACTCGCGATGCCTTGAAAGTGGACGATACCGTTTTTTTTTTTTTTTTTTTTTTTTTTTTTTGACAGAACTTGTTCAGGGTTCAGATCGCGCTGTGTGAGGAGAATAATGCTCGGCGTTTATCGGTTTCTGCAAATAAACTCTTCAAATGTTGTTAAATGTGCAACCTTGGTTACAACCTAATAATTTCTGTAATATCACACAATTCCTTGTGAAACAATAAAAAAAAACCAAAAAAAAAAACCAAACAAACATGATTTGACTCCTCATTAAAAGAATAGTCAGGGTTTTTCCTACATTGAAAATTTTTTGGCGGCCGCCAAAACGATTTTTTGTCCCGCCAAAGCCTTATTTGATGTGTAATTATGTTTTGTGAGTGAAGCAGGCTACAGACAGAGTGACGGAGAGAACGAGCACAGCACCCCTCCCCCGCGCGCGGCGCACTCTCCATCCGCTTCAGTTCTGTCTTTGCTCTCTCCCTCGCATCAAAATCAACTGATCCTAAAGGTCGGAAGACCGAATCCATGTTTCACGTGGTGCATTCGGAGAATATTTTTCCTGAATTACCGCTGGGTGTGAATTGCAGTCAAAAAAAAGTTGCCTTATCTTCTCTTACAACTTCCGCACATGCAGCTGACATAACTTTAAATAAACGCAAAAAAATAAAATAAAAAAATCTATCCAGTTATGAGGTGTTTTGTGTGTGTGTGTGTGTTGACAAATCTTTCGCGATGTCCTATCAGCCAGGATTCCCACACAACACGTTCGCTAAAGTCTGATTTGTGACCTAATGACTCCTTTGAGGCCGATTCATTATAATGAATGGTTTAAAGCAATTGGTCTGCCCGTCAGTGTCTGAATAGGTGTATAACAAATCATTACTTCTTAGAAGAACATACACATCTGAAATGAGAAAGTAAGTGTGCTTACCCCATTTAGCAAGAGTGTTTAGTAAAATCTAGCCTTAATAATCCACAGTATGTATAGGCGTATGACAATGTGTAGTAAATTACCTATAAAATCATTTAGTTTAAAGTTAGACTGGAGTGAGATGAAACTAGATCAAAGCAAGCTGTTGCTAGCTAGCTGCTAATTTTATTACAATTTTATATGGTAAAAAATTACACTATTACACCTTTTAATGTTACTTTTTAATTGATATGATTATACTAAAATAATTATCAGGTCTATCAAAAAAGGATTTTATCTTTCAAAACTATGAAAGCCAGTCGTGGAAAAATCACAGCTTTTTTTGCAAAGAGGGCAATAAAGGATGACAGTGAGAGTGACAGGTAATATCTATGTCTGATAATTGCATAATTTGTAAATATATAAATTGTGATACCTTTGACATTTCAAATATACTTTGGTATCGATGATGTTTACATGTAAAATAAGTTGTAATCGCTTTCTTTTACTATCTAGCCTGACAGTGATAGTTTTTTCATGAATAAATAGGACAAGAAAAAAAATTACAAACTGTTTCTTTGTATTTATTTTAAATTTAACATTTATTGTCAATATTGGGCTTGCGGATCATGTGGGTACTAGGGTACTCTTTGCTGTGTGTGGATGACCATGTCGGTCAGCCACCACCGAAGACCAATTTTGACCCAGGAAAAACCCTGATAGTTCACCCAAAAAAGGTACTTACACTCATGCTATCCAAGATGAAGATGAGTTTGTTTTTTCATCAGAACATATTTGGAGAAATATAGCATTCCCTAACTTGCTCCCCAATGGATGCTCTGCAGTGAATGGGTGCCGTCAGAATGAGAGTCCAAGTGCAAGTGATGCAATGCTACATTTCTCCAAATCTGATGAAGAAACAAACTCATCTACATCTTAGATGGCCCGAGGGGGAACTCATTTTCATGTTTGGATGAACTATTCCTTTAATTAATTAGATGATGAAAAGTGTCTGTTCCACAGCAAGACTGAATGTGCATTTGCTAAAACTATGCAAATAGAATTAACATACATACACACAAAATATTTGGAATGATAATAATTGATATTAGAATCAGGCACATGGGGATAGTATTGACTTCATGTTGACTCTAGGGGTTGGATATATTTGCTCTGTATTTTATGTCAACGTTCATGACATGTAAGCTGTCCGAGAGCCTGCTGGTGAATGTATGGTTGTATGGTTACCAGGTGAAGAAGGCGTTCTTTGCTCTAGTGTCTAACGGGGTGAGAGCAGCGCCGCTCTGGGACAGCAAGAAGCAATGCTTTGTTGGTAAGCAAGTTTTTTTTTAGGAAATGTAAATATTTTAAATTAAGTAACTAATTTACAATCATTTATTGTTATCGTAACAAATGTCTTGAAAGTAATTCTAATTTAACTTCTGTCTTGTTTTCTTTATTTGCTTTCTATTGTAGGTATGCTGACCATCACAGATTTCATCAACATACTTCATCGCTATTACAAATCTCCTCTGGTAAGATTGGTTAAGACTGTTATTCTCCCATCAGTGTTTTTCCTCAAGTCTTTATGAGGAACCTTTAAAAATGTTATGTTTTTTTTTGTCTGTTTTAGGTCCAGATATATGAATTAGAAGAGCACAAAATAGAAACATGGCGAGGTGGGAATGATTTTCTGTGTATTCATGAGGTTTCCTCTCTGATATGTGAGCCTGGGACTGATCTATCTTTTTCTTATAGAGGTCTACTTGCAAGACTCCTTCAAACCTCTCGTCAGCATATCACCCAATGCCAGGTAAGAGTTTGTGAGAGTGCAGATTGAATGGTTTTGTTAGAGAGTTGTGATTATGTGTGATGTTTTTCTCTCTGTCTCAGCCTATATGATGCTGTCTCATCTCTACTGAAGCATAAGATCCACAGATTACCCGTCATCGATCCTCTAACAGGAAACACACTCTACATCCTGACACACAAGAGGATCCTCAAATTCCTGAAGCTCTTTGTGAGTTTCCTGCCTTGTAACCGCTCACTGAATGTTTCCTGTGACACATGACCTTAAGTTTCTTACTGCAAAATAAATTCATTTATTTTGCAGTGGTCTGTCACAGAGCGGTTGCTGTAACTGTGTCACAACTTTTTAAGCAACTATTGCAAAATTTCCCCTTTACTCATTTATCGGCACAGCTTAGAATTTGGTTTTCTTTCTAGAATGCATATTCTTCATGTTTATGTGAACGATCTCCCACAGATATCTGAGATGCCCAAGCCTGGGTTTCTGTCTCAAACGCTGGAGGAGCTGAACATCGGAACGTTTCACAACATCGCAGTGGTTCACTCGGATACGCCGCTCTACTCTGCGCTCGGCATCTTCGTGGATCAGAGAGTGTCTGCCCTTCCTGTGATGGATGAAAATGGTGAGAGGAAACTAATAGATTACTTCTTATATATTGTAAAATACAAATCTGTGGTTTTATTTTCTTCCTGCTCACTTGGTGTGTTTTCGTGGTTTGTCTCTCATTTTTTGCCGACAGGACGTGTGGTCGACATCTACTCCAAGTTTGATGTTATTGTAAGTTTTGTGTGTTTGTGTCAGTTGTTTCTAACTAGAACGCTGGACATTGAGCTGTGCTGGTGGTGTTAGATTATTGAATGTGTGCGTGATGGTGTTTCTGTTTCGATTGGACTCTAAAGCCTCTGGTGTTTGTCATATTGATTAGTTTGAGGGAATGCAGCCACTGCAGTTCATGATCTCATACTCGTCATGCAGTGTGTGTGTGTGTGTGTGTGTGTGTGTGTGTTTTTAACAGTATGTCCTTAATTTAATATCTTATAGGAATAGTTCACCCGAAAATTCAAATTTGCTGATCCAAGATCTATCTAAGATGAGTTTGCTTCTTCATGGGAACAGATTTGGAGAAATGTAGTATTCCATCACTTGGTAGTGAATTGTTTTTCTGCAGTGAATGGGTGCCGTCAGAATGAGAGTCCAAACAGCTGATAAAAACATCTCAAGGAACAAATCCATCAAGTTGTGTCCGTAATCTATAATAACGCTTCCTTCCATTAAAAAGCCCATATCCTGTTGTCTTCCTGATTCAGACCAGACCATTTTTTCACAAGCGAAAGCAAAAAGGTGTTTGATCTGTGCAGATTTCTCTCCTGATTCAGACTAGACCATTTTTTCACAAGCGAAAGCAATATTATGGATAGATTTGTTTATTTTTTTGGGTGGACTATTCCTAAAGTCTCTGTGTTGTTTCTCTCTGTGTTTGTGTCTCAGTCTGGTTTCTGTTATCATCACACAGAATCTGGCCGCTGAGAAGACGTACAATAACCTGGACATCACTGTGACTAAAGCCCTCCAGCATCGCTCGCAGCATTTTGAGGGTGTGCTCACCTGCCGAGCCAATGAGACGCTAGAAACCATAATCAACCGACTGGTGGAGGCTGAGGTGAGAAACACAATCTGTTCAAAGGTTTCTGGTCTGTAGGATCAAAAAAAAGTTGTATTTATTTGATCAAAAATACTGTGATGCACATATTAATTTTAAGCACAACTAAACCATCATCAACATTAACACAATCTTCAATTTCACACTAAATGATTTGCTGCTCAAGAAAAATTTCTGATTATTATCAACGTTGAAAACATTTGTGCTGCTTTATATTTTCGTGGAAACTGTGATACCTTTTATCTTTCACGTTTCTTTGATGAATAGGATGTCCAAAAGAACAGCATTTATTTCAGATAAAAATATTTGTCCTTGTTAAAAAAAAACTGATGACTAATTAAAAAACAAACGCAACAAAACTAAAAAAAAAATTAAAACACAAACGCAATAAAACTGATATGTGTGTTTTTTTTCAGATGGTTTTGATTTGACTGATGAATAAAACATAAAACTTTCACTTGTGCATGTATATTTGGATGGACAGATGAAGATGTAGCTCACTGTCTGATCATGTAATCATACAGACTGGTGTGTGTGTGTGTGTGTGTGTGTTTAGGTTCACAGGTTAGTGATCGTGGATGAGCAGGAGGTTGTGAAAGGCATCGTGTCTCTGTCTGATATCTTACAGGCGCTGGTGCTCCCCTGTGGAGATGATGGTAAGACTGCATTGTGATATTGTGAAGCATTAATGCTCATATTCTGTTATTTCAGTGGAACACGAAACAAATCTTTATATTACCTTTTCCAAATGACATTTTTATGGCTGTCAAACTCCCAAAAAAACACCAAAATGCACTTTTTGTAGTTGACTGTATGACTTCAATTGTTAAGAATAATAAAATCTAAATTTTAGCTGTTCATTTTAAATCCTACAGGTAATGTTAGTTGGACTGATTCATTTTTGATTGATTATTTTAATCTGTTGACAGCCTGTACTTTTTTTTTCCTCTTCAGAAAGTGCTTGATGGAAGGAGAGACCGTGAAGCAGAGCGTCTCTGTATGTCCTCTTCTCTCAATAAGCCACAAGGTGTTCCAGAAAAAGGATTGATAGAGATGTCTCTGACACACAGCCATCCCAAACACAGGAGATAATAAAGCACAGCGGATTACAGAGTGAAGAAAGAGACATGCTGAGAAAAGACAAACTCTTTTAATCATAGAGCCTCTGTACTGCTTCAAGGAATCTACAGGGAAATGATATTTTAATTGGACAGAATTCAAATGATTTTAATTACGTCACTCGGCACAGTTCTTGCTGACGTGACAGCTGTCGTTCATGTTATGACAACAGATGAGCGCTGGAAATGCAGATGAGATTTTTGTGCAGGTGTCAGTGGAGAAGAAACCGAGTATGGACTGAAACTTTGCGTTATTGATCTGGACGTGGTTTTTCTATCATGTGGGCATTTGATATTGAAGAGTTTCATCTGAACCAGTCTGTTTCCACACTACACACTGATACAGTCACTCCAGCAGTATTCACAGGAAGTTTGATTGCTTTATTCAGATCCAGTTTCTCTGAACATCAAACCAGAGCCATTTCAACTTCCTTTATAATGTGAACGTGGAGTGCTTTGCCAATAACGTTTTTTAAATTAACCATTGAATATTTATGGCATTGGAAAAACAATTACAGCTCTGTAATATTATCATCATGTATTTTTAGTATATCATCATAGATAAATTTTGCTTGTCTTTGATTTTCCCTGTTGTTTTGGGCCCTGTTATATGCAGACGTGTGTTTTACTTCTAGGTTGCTCTTAACATTTTGCTACTGATTTTGTTCTTCTTCAGTTGTTTTCAGCTGCGTGATCTCAGTGGCTTTTATCAATGCTTTGACATGAAGAGGATTGCAAGGAGTGTTTTTATAGATAAAACATTAGAAGCTGTCATGAGAAACCGCCACTGATCTCCTGTCAGCTGTGCATTATGGGTAAATTGTGATGTCATTTCAGTTAGATATGCTTCCACAATTAGCTGTTGATTTTAATTTGACAAAAATGCACTGTAGGGTCCAACAAATAAAATGCTTATTTTTCATTTTTGTAGATGTCAGATGGGCTCTGGACGACTCACACTTCTCGTTTTTATTGCATCTTATTTTACTATGAGAAGAGATTGTTCCATCATTTTTATTTTTCTCTCTGTAATAATTTTTATGCCACACATCTGTAAATACACCTGAACTCTTTTCTAATTCTCTCATGTCAAAGATGTTTTTATTAAAGGCACAAGCAAATAAAATCTATTCAGTTCTTTGGATAAACTGAGCACTTTTGTGAATTCTATAATTAATAGACATTTCAAAAGAAAAGTGTTGTTGAAATAGAAATATTTTATTACACTACAAATGTTTTACTGCCACTGAGTTCATGCATCCTTGCTGAATAGAAGTATGAATTTACTTTTGCTTTGACTTATTTTACAAATAACATTTTTGGCGAAGATTGTGTTTTTATATTTCGAAGCTTGAATTTTATGAGAACTTGAAAATGTTAAAAGAGCACTTTTTCACTTCTACTTGAACATTATCAGGTTGAAGTCTGTGATTTGACCGTCTTTGTTTGGCTCTATAACATGTCCAAAAAAAAAATATAAAAATCACTTTATTAGATGAAAGCTGCATTTGTATTTCTATTTTCCCTTTGCAATTGAGCTGAACTAGTTTTGCATTATAGCCATCTGATGAACTCTTGACGTTCCCTCGGGCTTTATTCAAGTTCAAGCGGTTTTTAATAAATGTCTTGTGTAAATGTCATGTTTGACAACATAAATTACATGCTTTTTATAGTTTGAACAAGTTACTTAGTATATATTTACATTGTTAAAAGTTTTGAAGCAAGAATGAACACGACAAATGTAGGAAAATCTGTATTTATTACCACTTAATAATTACCCATGTACATGATTGGAAACTGAAATTCCTGAAAAGCCTCTCCATGTAGATTTGGGAAATACACTCGAATTATACAGGTTGGCTGTGAGGTCAGAGGATTGAGGAAACTTCTTTAATGCTAAACCGGGACTGAGATGTAAAATCAGTCGCCAGTGGATGAAAGGGAGCAGACATTTATGAAGCCCAAATCCTGCCAGCAGCGACATGCTTTCTGGAAACTATAAATATATGTACAAACTGAACTCGACAGTAGAAACAAATACAGATCAAACCTGAACACTTATTCCCAATTCAAGATGATTTTCTCAATCAGCAGCCGATGTGCCAGTGTCGTCTTATATTTCTCAGTAGTGTTGTGACTCAGTCCAGTGTTACAAATACATTTCATATGATAGCTTGTCATTTTGGATCTACATAACATGAAAATATAATCTAAAGAAAGCATTAACTATATGCGATCATTTTTGGCTTTTTCTGGACACATTTTAATGTGTAAGGTGACTGAATTGTTGCAAATGGACGAAGGAGAATAATGGTACTTATTCAGATTGTCAAAACACAGACTCAGTCCAGTGAAACTGGGAGATAAAATCAAATTAAATGACAGACCACAGACCAAAAACCCTGTACAGCTGCTTCAAAACCTAATGTTAAAAGCGCTATACGAATAAAACCTGAATTAAAACTGAGTCACATTAAAAAACAAACCACGAAGCAGAACCACACAATTGTCTACTTAATCAAATCGGATTAATAAAAAAGGTCATACATTATAGAAACTACATTTACATCTTGCATATTAAGCGGAGAGGGACAGAAGGGCAGTAGTATTTATCCGTGGAGTACAAGAGAAAGACATAATGTCTGTCAGGAGTCATAAATACAGTGTAATAGGAGTAAAGCAGTGCGCTTCGACGCCAAACTTTTCAAGTTACATTTTCAAGTCGTTCTTCTCATTACAGACCTAGTGCATGAAGAAGAATGAGATCTATTTCCTAGGATCACGTCGTAATGTCACTTGCGGCAGAAGCCGCTAGAGTTAATGCTAAAATTCAAATCCTGTCATTTTTCGCCCTTGTGATGCTCCAAACCTGCATGACTTTCTTTCTTGCATTGGACAAGCTCATGCAACCCTTTGACTTGCAATTAAATTTCATGAATTCTGAGTGCATCAAGCTCCAAAAAAAAAGTATCACAGATGTTGAGACAACTTTGAATATAGCATAAAAGCATATTGATCATTTATGGTGAGGTTTCATCATTTTTTTGAGTGCAGCTTGCACATTCTGCTCAATGTGTCCTTTTGTGTTTTACAGTAAAAATTCCGTCATATGGGTTTGGAGCGACATGAAGACGATAAACGATGAACATTCTTATGCTTACATGACATATTCCTTAAAAACGAGCTTACAAAACAGTCCCAATGCTCCTCAGTTAATAATATGTGCGTCATTATAGTGGCATTTAATGCTACCGTGACAGGTTTAGCGATGAAAAACAAAGTTTAACAAAAGCCTGTACTTTAGCCACCGCTTCCGCTGACACGTACTGCGTCACATCTCCGATGTTCCTGGACGATCAAACCTTCAGCTTAGTCGAAGGACATGGAAATTAAAAAAAGGGTCAGCTATTTACATTTCCATACTTTTAAAAAATATACTATGTACAGTAGCTTTGTTCGCCCATGGAGGAGGAAATCTAATTGTGATAAAAAAAAGGACATATGAAGGATCTACGAGCTAAAATAAATAGATATCTCCGTACCGTTCAGTAGTAAGAATAGACACGTGTGCCAGTGTGTGATTTCAAAACCAAGATGGCTATAATCCACTTAACGCTCACGAAACCTCTGGGATAAAGTGCAAATAAGGTTGCTTTGCTAACAGCTTTGACGTGGTTATGAAAGGAATCAGCTGATCGTGTCGGTCTTGCACCAATTCACGCGTTTCGAATCACATGTCCATTTTGATTGGCGAGCTGGGCGGTAGTGATGGTAGATGTAGAGAAGAGGAGGAGAGCACAGAGGGCTGTTGGGTAGCGTAGGTTCAGTAGTTTTGGCGGTGGGGTGAGGTAGGCCCCGTCCCGACTCAGCGGACGGAAATACTTTTGAACTGGCAGGATAGTTTAGAGTGGTCGCATGTCTGTACACGTTCTCTTTGCTAGGAGTGTTTCTGACAGAAGGTAGTGTTTCGCTCAGATCTTCATGTCTTCGTCCACGCTGAGCTGAGACAGGGTTTTCTTGATGCGGAGAGCCGTCAGTCGCGCAGCGCCGTTAGTGTACCAGCACTCCCGCATGATCTTCCCCATCACACGCAACGCCTGCGGGAACAAGAGCCAAATTACCATGCCAGTTCATATCAGAGAAAACAGAACTCATGAATCCATACACTTAAAAATTCATAACTAATGACATACAGAAAAAAAAGGGCGTCACATTCCTTTGACACAAACAAAATAAAATAAAATGGCAATAATTTTCTGCCAATCAAGTTTGATCAGACTTTCTAAACCAACAAATGTTTTCAAAATCATTCAACCCTTACCAAGTTATTTATGGGAAAAAAACGATTAACTACAACTTTTCTCTCAATAAATTCTTAATTTACTGCTAACTGATAGTTAGTAAGGTAGTTGTTAAGTTTAGGTATTGAGTAGGATTAGGGATGTAGAATAAGGCATTAAAGAGGTCATATGATGCTTTTTTAAAGATCATTATTTTGTGTATTTGGTGTAACAGAATATGTTGACATGCTTTAATGTTCAAAAAAACACATTATTTTTCAAATACTGTACATTATTGTAGGTCCTCTATGCCCCGCCTCTCTCAAACGCATCATTTTCTACAAAGTCCCTCCTTCTGACAAGCGCAGTCTGCTCTGATTGGCTGACTGACCCACTGCATTGTGATTGTCCGAACACCGCAAGCAATCGTTGGAAATAACAGTTAATAATGTCCTTAGTTTTACCAAAACTACGAAAACTAGAAAACTTACACAGTGATGAAGCTTGTATGTGTTTGCAGTACACAAGCAACTTCCTGAAGTTTTAAGCACTTCTTTAACTGAAGTTTTGTTGAAACTACAAAAATTAGAAAAGGTCTGGAAATCTAATCTTTCAGAACTCGACACCACCTTCCCAATCTGAAAAGACCATGTATAAATAAAATGGCAAAAATAGGAAATTCGGAAATCACCATATTTGCAACGATACAGAAAGGCTATTTTATGTGGGTTCAGGGAAAAAAAGAAAATGATGAGAAGACTCATCAAGTAGTTGTTGTGATCCCTCTCTCACCTCATAGCTCTGCCACCAGTTAGGGATGTTGGGTCGTAACCTCTGATCACACACCACTTTCCTCATCTCCTCTATGGATGGGTCAGAGGGCACCAGGTCATAGTAGGGCAGCTGGTACTCCTCATGAATACCTGAATGCAAACAAAACAAATAAGAACAAAAATATTTCTCACTTTAACTTTTAACATGCTTCAAGTTCTGTTTATGCCAAATCTTGAAGAATGGTTTTGATTAATTTCAGCACCTCCAGCACTGCAGCGGCGAGCGATTTCCCAGTACACGAGTCCCAGAGCGTAGATGTCTGCGCATTTAAACGAGTCGAAGTGACGCATGTTAATAGTCTCTTCTAGAACCTCAGGTGCCATGTACCTGAAACACACACAGAAACAGGATCAGTGAAAGAACATCAGCAGAAACACGAACCACTGTCCATATGAGCAGACGTTTCAGCTCAGATTATTGTAACAAGGTGTACCTCTTCGTGCCGACTCGCTGGTTTGGGGCGATATCGATGGTGTCAGTGACGGACTCGTGACGAACCGCCAGGCCAAGGTCAGCGATTGCACACGTGCAGTTTTTCTTCACCAGGATGTTCTTGGACTTCAGGTCACGGTGAGCGATGCCAGGCTTACCTGATGACAAAAACAAAACCATTTACAGATACACACGCATCTGGGAAAAACTCTCTGACCAGAGAAGAAAAAAGTGTTCCGGATAAATACCAATAATCAGCTTACTGAAATAACTCTTTTTATTTTTATAAGGTTAGTCCATGTTACTGTTGGCAAAATGTAATAATTTGTGTATCTGACAATAAGAATTAAAAAAAAAAAAAAAAAAAAAAAAAACCTTAAGGCTTTAATATCTCCCAACCACAAGAATACGAAAATTACTTTTATTGTAGCTTCTGAATATGCTGCAAAAAAGTGAAACTTAATTTTGTTCCATTTTTCAAGACTTCATTCATTGATTTTAAGATGTTTAGATATTTGTAGGTGTGTGTGTGGGGGGGGGTCAGAAAACCATTTTAAGAACCAAAATAAATTTAAACAATTTAAGAAGAATTAGAGACTTTATGAATTTAATGAATTTAATTAGACTTTTAAGATCTTTTAAAAACCATTTTAAGAACAAAGGAAGAAGAGTTAGTGTGACCACATGCATTGCTCAGGCTCCTTTAATCTTTTTTCAAATCACAGTGTTTTCATGTCTGAGGTTTCTTTGTTCATTAGTAATTTAACAGCATGCCATCCTCCACGGCTATTTTCATGACAAACATCAAGTTTAAACAACAATAAAAGCCTGCGCATCTGATGCAGATGATGTGTTAGAAGTCAGCTCCCTATGTAGACAGCTAACTGGTTCACTGGGTATTGGAATAGATATAATTTAATCGACTAACCCTGACAAACTCACCCTGAGTGCCCAGTATCTCCATGTGCAGATGCGCCAGGCCGCTGGCAGCCGACAGCGCTAGTTTAATCATGCCCTCGATGGTGACTGAATATCGGTTCAGATAGTCGAACAGGGATCCATTCTCATGATAGTCTGACACCAACCACAACTGAGTCCACGTGCCATTATCTGTGACAGAGAGAATTAAACATTATTAAACCTAGATGACAACACTATGCATACTATAAAGCAGCTCATTAAAACTCACAGCATGTTCATTAGTTTACCTTTGTTGTCGGCAGCAATGAAGCCCAGGATGTTCTCGTGGCGGAGCATGATGGTCTGGTAAATTTCAGCTTCACGAAACCAGGAGCGCTCCTCACGAGAGGAGAAGATCTTCACAGCGACGTCTCCTCCTCTCCACTTCCCCCTCCACACCTCCCCGAAGCGGCCTTTACCGATGATCTCCTGCAGCACTATGGTACGAGCCACTGTCCTCTGGACGAACAGCGGCAGACCTGCAGAATCAATGAGAGAATAAGGCTGAAAGCTGAAACAAAAATAAATGAAACCTAAATAGTGATATTAAAAAAATAATAATAATAAATAATGACAAAAGCACAAACTATTCACATTTTAAAACATAAATATAAACTAGAAAAGTTCATAAACTGATAAAATACCACTGCATAATTTAAACGGACTACTGTTATGAAACTTGGAGAATGGCAGCCAAATTTTAATTTTAATGGCATTTTGTTAGTGATATGTAGATAGTGGAAAAAAACAAATTAGGACATATATAAAGGATATATTATGTTTCCCCCCCCTCCAGAACTCCATATTAACTGCACATTATTCAAAAGACAACAACGAAACTAGATTAAGCTATTAAAATGAAAATGATAATGAACAAAATCACAATGTGATTTATGGTTATTATTGTTTTGTTAACTGAAATAAATCTGACATAAAATAAAATATAAACAATAGATGAAAAAAATAGAAAACCAAAATGAAATATTGCAACTAACTGAAATGTGCTCAGGTTGAACCACTAAAATTAATAACTGAAACTTGACTAAAATTGAAATAAAAATATATTAAACCTAAATATTGATAAAAAAACAAAACATATACAAATATATGATATGTGCTGCACATTTCTTAGTCAAAACGTGGCACTGTTGCGCATTCAATGGCCTCACGGTTTTAGAGCAATCAATTAAAAATATGCATTTATGCCAAGCAACAATTACTTGAATTACGATGAAAATATAAAAATAAAGGCCCATTCAAAATATGAATAAAAACTATGGTATTTTAATTCATCTATCAGATAAAAAAAAAAAAAAAAAAAAAAAACGAAACTATAGTAAAATAGAAGTAAAGTAGTAATGTTGACTTGGCAATAAATAAATAAATAAATAAAAAAAAGAAAAAAACAGGAAAAAAAAACTAAATAGCAACATAAAACGAACAAAAATGACTAAAAAACACAAAAAAATAAATTACAAAGATTACAATAAATAAAAGCCAATTCAAAATATTAATAAAAACTACAATAATATATATAAAAAAATACTAAAATAACACCGTTGCATACATGTATAAACAAACCATACACCAAATTTTCTCATGCAATACTAACCAGACCCTGATCCTGAGGTGGAGAGGTCGTAGATGAGGTCCTGTAAGGTCTTGTCCTTGGCCAGGAACATGTGTTCAGTGCTGGGATCCTCTACCTCCAGTCTCTGCCGGTGACCGTAGGCCCGCTGGTGGTGCTGGAAGAGGAAGAGACCCAGCAGAACCAGCACACACAGCACAAAGACCGGCCCCGCCACCACTGCAGTGAGCTCCACCGGCCCCCAGTCCTGCCCTGAACCCGGTCCGTTTGTCACTGACAGAGAACACGCTGCATTAGTTCCTCATCTGGAATTCACTAGCTGTTTCTGATATAGATTAAAGCTGATATAAAGAACTGATGCTCACCGGTTGGTAGTCTGAGGTCGATGCTGTTGCAGTAGTCAGAGTAGCAACAGTGAGTGTTCATTAGTCCCTCTGCGCTGAGGCAGTAGAACGGCTGGCCCGGAGGAACCAGGTCCTCCTTCTGGATGCAGAGCCGCACATGCTGCTCATGTCCTTCTATGACTGAGGTGGAGGCCACACACGCCCCCTTGGTCTCGCACTTATACCCATCCTTCTCACACTGTGGTGTGGTGCAGTTACACAACAGAGCTGCAGAGAGAACCAAAACTATATTACATGTATATATATTAACACTATAATATACATTAAGTAAGAAACCATTGATGACGGGCCACTGGATTAACATTTGCCAGGTTTTTGTCTATAAATGCTCAGTGTGTAGGATTAATTTCTTACGTATCTCATTCCACACCTTCGTTGCTAATTCTGAAATGTCATTTTAGAACCAGTAACGGAGGCTTGAGCCGTTGATAGCAGACTAATGCAGTTATGAGAGAAAGATTAAGCGTTTGTGAATCACCTGAATCTGCATCTCTCAACAGAGCCTGGCAAAAGCCTCTCTAATAGTGAAACTTTAGGTTCATCTGCTTCAAGGACAGCGCCATACCTATCTAGTGAGAAATGTCATGCTGCCTGCTAACTATTTTGCTGATCAAGTTGTCAGAGCAGTGCTAACAACACGTTTCTGTGTTTGTGCATCTCCATGTGTGTCAGAGAGTATACACTTTCCGTACATAATCATGTAATCTTGTAGCAAGAAACATGGAAATAATTAGTCATTTCTGTCCTATTGTTTACTATATTTATTAGCTTGGTCACTGTGGGTTTTGGTTCTTTTGCTGTACAGAGCTTTGAAATAACTGAAATCATGATCAGTGATGCGGTCAAGACCCGCCTGAACTACTTTAGCTGTGCATTTCCCTAAAAAAAATAATTGCACACCTTGAAACGTACGTCAGCCAATCAGATTCAAGCATTCAACAGCCCAGTAGTAAAATATACTATATTACAGCACAATCTCAAACTGTTTGTGAATTTCTGTATTGCAGTGAATAGACTGCAGATGTGTCTTTTCAACAGCAGGGGGTGGCAGAGATCAGTAGAGTCATGCTATGCACCAACCAGCTTCATGTCTGTCTTTGTAGGAAGAATCCAGAAAAGTTGTTAGTTTTTTCTTTTCTTTTATGCATATGTATTTATATATATATATATATATATATATATATATATATATATATATATATATATATATATATATATATATATATATATATATGTTAATATAATGACATATATATATATATATATATATGGAAGTCGTGGCCTAATGGTTAGAGAGTCGGACTTGCAATCCAAGGGTTGTGGGTTCGAGTCTCGGGCCGGCAGGAATTGTAGGTGGGGGGAGTGAATGTAAAGCGCTCTCTCCACCCTCAATACCACGACTGAGGTGCCCTTGAGCAAGGCACTGAACCCCCAACTGCTCCCCGGGCGCCGCAGCATAAATGGCTGCCCACTGCTCCGGGTGTGTGTTCACGTGTGTGTGTGTTCACTGCTGTGTGTGTGCACTTTGGATGGGTTAAAAGCAGAGCACGAATTCCGAGTATGGGTTTTACCATACTCAGCTGTATGTCACGTCACTTTCAATTTCATATATATATATATATATATATATATATATATATATATATATATATATATATATATATATATAAAACAATTCAAACGAGTTTTGATAGCAAATTATTATATTATGCATCATTTATAAAACAATGGACTTAATTTATAACATTTATTCATATTTTTAATAAATTGGTTTAAAATACGGTTTCATGGCTGGTGAGGCTTCAGAAAGACAAAAAAGCATGAGAAAATGTTCTAATCTTTCATCTGAATGCCTCTAAAACAACTTTCATTTTTGGCTGCCATCAAGGCAAAACAGAAAGTTTCAAATGGTGACTGTGGTACGGAAGCAATCAGTTTTTTATGATCCAATAATCTCCTGATTGATTAAATGAAGTCCCACATTCATATCCTTGTTGGAATACTGCATAGGACAACATAAAACTGCATTATGTCCTCCCCTCCACACAATTTTTCTTGGTTAAAGACTCATTCATCAGGTCTGTCCAAGAGCAGCCAGACAGATGATTCAATCAAACTTGAACCAGAGCACATGTACATGGAGGTTGTAGACGGTCAAAAGTGAAGAACAGCAGACCACACAGACTCAACTCATCTGAGCTGTCTCGAGCAATGAGAGATGAGAGCAATGGGCCGCAGGAGTTTTCTAGAGATGTGCTTTGGGGAGATGCAATCTAAAGAACTATTGTGTTCATAAGAGAGAGTCTCAAGACATATTTTCCAAAAATGACTTTTAACTACTAAAAAACTACTTTTTAACTTACCATTCCATCCTAAAATGATAAGCAACTTCTTAGAGATGGTTTTAAAGTGTTGGCAGCCCATATGAGCTTGAGGTTTTAGCTCATAAAAAGCCTTAAGTATCTTAAAAACAGGAATCGATAAACAGCTTAATGTGTTTATTAATCTTCAAATGTATGATGCAAATATGATACGTGCTGCACATTTCTTAGTCAAAACGTGGCACTGTTGTGCATTCAATGGACTCACGGTTTCAGAGCAATCAATTAAAAACATGCATTTATGCCAATTAAGACAATGTTTAATTCTCTGTTTTTATATTGTCATATTTTGCAGACACGAACAAGCAGCCAGCAATGCTAAAGCATTTCAAAATAAGAGACCCTGTGTATTTTGAAAATATGTATATTGTGGAAAAAGGTTCACATTAAACACTATTCAACAGCGACTGCTGCAGGCTAAAAACCCTCTTCAAGCTTCTCCAAATCCACTTTTAATGATCATTAAAGCTAAAGATAAAAATAGTCACTTGCTGACCTCACTGACCATCTTGACCCAACACTGGATTTTAAATCAGCCACCAACATTTACATAACGCCTAAATATTTTCAGCATCTCTGCCTGCCCTGATAAATATTAACGTGAACTATGCCAGTACAGTAAAACTTTTATTACAAGGGTCAGAGGATATAAATAAAGTTTTTGGTACAGGAAACCATGACTAACAAACATGACTAGAGATTTCACAGGAAAAAAATAATTACTGGCAGTCCTATAAGTCATGTATCAAGTTGTGTAAAAGAGTTATGCAACAGCTGCGAGTCCCTGAAGTGCAACATTCATTTGGCGCTTGATTCACTCTCTGGTGAAGCTCCTACACAATGTTATCATTATTGAGATATTTTTCATGGCATATGGATAATTAGAAAGTGTGAACTGAAATTAAAAAAAAATGATGGTGATTGTGTCCAAAATGTTCTCTGTTTTCACAGTGCTGAATGCAGGCTGCGAGCGTGTTGCATTCGTGGTGTGAGGACTCGTTTCAAGCCAAAAACATGGAGCGATTAAACAAATTAAGCCTGTGATCAATTCACATTAAGAGGATCTTGTTTTATGGTATACTCTTGCAGTATTGCCCAGGCTGTTTCTACATTTTCTGCTTTCAGCAACAGACAAGCACAGCACTTCTGCTTTACTAATCAAAGTGTTTGCATGCATGTAGGTCACAGCAGAATGTATAAATTTAGCAGTGAGCTTGGTTTTCCACTGAACTTGTTTCATTATTGCATGTATAGTGGCATATTTGTTGATAGATGCGATTTCCTGTTATTTACACCCATTCACACAATATGACGTAAAGAGATGCTCCATCATCATGGGAGCTTCCCCTTGGGCAATGAACAAAGCGAAACTATTTGAGGACAGATGATATGACGCTGCCGTTGTGGTCGATGTCACAATTGATGGCAGAGATTTAACTGATAAGACTTTCATTAAAATGACAAAAAAAAAAAAAAACATCCAAACCCAAAAAAAAAAAAAAAAAAAAAAAAAACCTACTTAATACAATCAGTGTTTTCCTAATTAATGTTGTTTGTTTTCCTAATTAATGTTCAGTTGCTTTGATGCAATCTTTTTTGTTTAAAGCACTATATAAATAAAGGTGACTTGACAATCATGCATTTAGGATCGCAAAGCAGTTAGGCTTACCAACACGGAGGAGGAAACATGTCCCCTATCCCTTTGCTATTAAATTCAAAGTTCAATCAAATTGCAGTATTTTGGCACAGGAGTTTAGTGTAGAGCTGGGGGCAAAACTGTGTATTTTACCATTTTTTTATATGCATCTTTTTGCACAATGCCAAAATATGCCTCTGCAAATTAAATGCAATTTAATTAAGGACATCTGCTTAATGAATTTTAATAATTTTAGTACTGCATTAGGTTGCAATTTGATGCCAAATGTAAAAAAAAAAAAAAAAAAAAAAAAAAAAAAAAACATTTTTTTTTTTAATTTCCATTCTGTCTAAACCAGTTAAAAAACTACAAAAAAAAACAAAACACAAACAAACATCAAAACATAGCAAACACCATTTAGCAAATACTAGTAATAGTAAATGAAAACACATATAACAGTATTGTAAAGAAGAACAGAAGCTAAAGTTCATGAAAACATGATCTCACTGCTAAACTCTGACTTCACATCCTCAAAGTGACATGGACTTGTTTTTACTTGCAAATGCACACAGGTAAAGTGACAAAATAATGTCCCTAATGCCTTATCTGATTAGGCAAGATGTTAAAACCAAAATCAAGTTAACAATGAACCTTTTTATTTTCTAGACTAGACGTCACTTGCTGAATTAAACATGCACTGCAGTGAAGTCATGTGAAAACAATGTAGAATACTGCTATTTAAAAGGTTGCATATACCACATCTCATATTATTTAATAAAAACAATAGACAGTATACAGTGTATATTCTGCAGTAAACATTAGTCCATATATTCTCTTACAAAATAACTGCAATCCATCACTGTTTTTCACAAATAGACCACACACAAAAACCCACTCGTTAGTGAGATTAAATATTGCATCATACTTCTTCAGAATCTTGGCAATTTTACAGACAATAACAACATCATAAAATTGCAACATGGACATATCAAAGTGCATAATTGTTTATAATTACACTACACTGAGTGGAAAAATTTGAAGCAGGTCCAAAGACCAATACATCTTTTACTAAACGTGTAATGTTGCTCACAAAGAACTGCTAACATGTAACAAAACATCCATAAACAACATTTTAGTGAATATGAGACACTATGACTATGCCTCAGTGTTAGTAATTGAAAGCCATGTGGGCAGGTCTTGTGACCTCTACACAGTAGAATATAAAATGTGTTAGTTGTTAATTGTTTCTTAAATTAAATGATCTGCGATGAATGAAAATTTCTTGGTCCTCATATTCCTCTTCTACAGTTTTTGATCTAATTTCTTAACTAAATATGATTTAATACCATTTGACAATATGGAAATAATTATTGTGACTCATCAGGACTTCAGCTTAATAACAGGAAACCATTCAAATCCAGATGGGAATATTAGCCAGTCTAATTTCTAGTTGTACTTTTTTTCATACGACCCTTGGGGGGATATTTAGGAACTTTAGAGGTAGTGAATTTGATTTGTGCGTACAGTATTGTTCCCCAAAAAGGTCTGATAGAGGCTTTGTGTATCCTGATGTGCAGACTCATGCAGACTCACAGGGCTTTTAGCATAGGTCTTCATTTTCTATTCAAAGGACAATTAAATAATTTGGCATTTCCCTGTAGGGCTGTTGACCGATTATTTTGGTCAATATTTTAATCACGATTATTTAACACGATTATGAGGGGGCCATATGACCAAAACTATATACGAGTGATTTATTTAAAGATAGTGATACTTATCAAATATGTATTTCCTGTAAATAAGATTGCTATGACATCTACAATGTAGAGACCAGCGGAATGTCAAACAAACAAACAAAAAGTCGTCAAGATTATTGAAAATAATTAAACTGTCTGTAATAAAAAAGTGCAAAGAACTAATATAGAAGAATAAAAAGATACAAATGAAACACACTGTGCTTAAATGTTTATTTTATGCAAGTCTCAAGCAGTTTACAGCTTACTACAGAAATGAATAATCAAATATAAACTAAAACAGCATAGTCTTCACTGTAAGAATTAAACTTTTTTTTTTAATTTTGAATTTGTCTTTTGTTGTTTTGATTAATATTAAGCACACTGTCGCAGCGGGAAAATAGCCCGTTGTCCCTTTAAGAGCCGCACGGATCCAATTTACCGTCACACACATATTTTCATCATCAACTCTTTACGTTCATTTATTACATGGCCAACGAATGTATACATGAATAATCAAATACATTTTTGCATTTCCATTAAGGCGCGCACCTTGAGCTAAAAGATGACTTTACATGTCTGTGTCCTGTTCTGTCTCTGAGCCCATATAATGTTATCTTCCTAAAGAGCAGGACAAGTTCTCTTTCACGCTTTTAAAAACATGAATAAATATACTTCTATAAATCAAGCACGTCCCATTTTGCAAAAGTAACGTTACATGATTTTACTGATTCGCATGTGAAATTGAGCTTTTATGGAGGAACGAAAGTGCAGCGCTGGAAAAGGCGGCGGAATGGGGCGCAATAATCATTTTATCTCGATCATTGTATTTTCATAATCGTTGGAGGCCAAAATCGAAATCTTTTTCGATTAATTGCACAGCCCTGTTTTCCTGCATTGAAAGCAAACACCCACACATGTGCAAAACACAGTGAGACTCGCAGGTCTGTCTGAACGCTCTCACAAACAGCTCAGCATTCATGTAAAGTTACAGACAACTGATGAAAAAAAATCTTCTAGATCAACAATGTGGTTATTCACACTGTCAACAAACTACACACACCTCCATGTAAAGCAAGAGAAGTCACACTGTTTCTAAACTATGTCAGACACAAATATCATATGCTGTCATATGACTGTTTTAGTATGCCATAAAATCTAAACTAAGTTTGCTTTTACTCTAAACAACATACATACACAATACAAAAATCACAACCTTCCACCTCAAACTATCACAGTATGACTGACAATCATGAAAAAGGTACGACAGATACAGACATGTGGTCTGAAGCCTCGTTCATAGGCCTACCTCCAGTGAAAGCCACAAGCCACATGTTGTCAACCAAGTTCTGGTACAACTGGTCATTTGACAATAAATTAGTTTCTATGCCACTAAAAAATATTCTGGAGGGAAAAATATTGTACATAATTTGTGCAAGTACACAATGGATCATTTTCAATTTACCAACTGTGAATTCATTAATTAATTGGTCGCAAGGCATACAATGCTGTTTAAGTCCTGAGACAGTAATGCTGGCCTAAACAAACTCTTCCTCCACATTTTACTGGAAATTTGGTGCCGTCACGCAGTGTTTGATTAACCAGGAAGTGTTGCCTTTCCTATTTCAAGAACATCATTCTCAGCAGGGCTGTGAAACATGCAGGTGGTCTCAAGTAAATGGACATGCAGTAATGCTGCCTAGTTATTTTTAGAAAAAAGTGTTTTTCTCTGTAGTAACCTCCCTGAGAATCATGTTACTAAGTGTTTTTATGATAGAAAAAAATCTAGCCCAGTTCCAAACATTTATCAAAGAAAGGCGGTCCTGAACCAGTTAAACTGGCTCTGGCACCTTTAAATCTGCTCATCTACAACCAGCTAATAGCAGTGACTGGCGAGCTCAGATAATGTCCTGTATGTAATGTTTTCAGAATAACAACTCAGTCACGTTAGAGTGATGCAAAGCAAAACTAATGATTTGTTTCCCCAAAAAAAACAAAAACAAAACAAAGGTTGTCTACACTGGAAGAGGCTGATATATCAGTTCAGTTGACGGAAAGTCTTTGCTTATTTTTATCCTGCAACAAAACAACCAGCTATTTTATTTTCATTGTAAAACTGATATAAAATTATTTTGTTTACAAATCTTACATGTGAATTAATTACTAGTCTGACGTCTGACAGGTGACTTGGCACTGCTGAGCTTTCAATGACGACAGATTGGCTTTTTATAACACTGAAACTCAAATGACTTTCAGACGCAAACCACATCTTCCGGCTTCTGCCGATTACAGTTTCGAACTGACTAACACTTACTTATTTGGAAAACATCGGCCGTAAATTATACACCTGAGTCTCAATCCAATGCACACTGAGGTGAAAGCTGAAATCTCTCAACTGTGAAGAGTACGTATAAACTGGTAAACTTGTGAGTAAAATACAGCTAATAATCATTAACACAATCATGTATCTGATTAACTGACTGGAAAACTTCACTCTTTCAAGGGCATTTTACAAGACATTTGGTAAGATTACAATAATATGATGTTAGGAACTGTACACATTTAAAAATAAATGTTAAATGTGTCTTTAGGACATTAAAAATATTTCTTCATTACACGGAGGGCCCAAAATTAACCCTCAACATGGGACAAAAGTGAGTCTGAGTAAACAAAACTTGTTACTTGCCAATTGGCCAGTGATTTTATAGGGACTACAACATAATGTGTGGTTTAAAATGCTATGTAAAAATAATGGTCAGCAGATAGCTGAGCAAAACCATTAAAAAAATATTATTTATATATATATATATATATATATATATATATATATATATATATATATATATATATATATATATATATATAATATATATATATATATATATGTAATAAAATAAACATTAACTGAACTGGAATAAAAAAAAAATACATATTTTAGCTAGTTGCCAAGGCAACATTTTTATTTTTTTTTAGTTAAAGCTGAAGTATTAAAAACTATAAACATGAAGTAACATGCAAACAAACACATGCAACAAAATTACTAAAACTAACTTAATTTAATAAAAATTACTACAACTAAAATTAAATAAAAAACAGAAAACAGGAAAATAAAAAATTCTAAATACTAACAAAAATTATATTAAAATAACTGGATGCAACAAACCACTTAAGTCAAATGAACTTTTGGTTTGAAATTAAAGCCTAACTAGGGGTTTTCTCAGCTTTAGGGGGTTGTTGCAAACAGACCCAGACCCTCACTGATGTAAGTGACATCAGTGATTTAACAAATCATCACCTACTAATGAAAACATCAGAGATTGTTGCGAATCTGTCAATAACAACTTGGAAAACTGATCCCCAGAAGTTTAGCTAACACATCATAAGAGTTTCTTCTCAAGAACTCCATGTGGTGACAGACACGGGATTTTCATCAAAACGAAAACCACTTGGTGCAGTGATGAGACACAGACTGTTCATCTTGCATACGATGCTGTGTGTGACACGGTGACCTGTGCTGTACACCACAAAGCAGTGTTAATTTCGTTAACGAAGACGACGACGAAAAATATTCCTTAACAAACATTTTCTCTGTGACTAAGATGAGACGTTGACGAGCTAAAAATACTAAATTTATGCCGCATCTTCATTAACTAGATGAGACTGGACTATGATGTTATTTGAGGACTACCGGACATTCAAAATGCATCCTATAGGCTATTGTCCTTCAAAATGTGCATCCCTGTCATTGGATTAAGGGGCGTTTGCTTATCTAGTCAGTATAGCAGCCGCAGTGGATGGATAGACTAATAAACCGCGAGCTAGCGATCTGAAACAATGGCCTCAGCACCTGAAGGGGTAGGGATAAGGTAACCAGACGTCCCGTTTTTCCCGGGAGGCACAGTTCGTTGTCGATTAACTTAAAGTTAGTGAAGGAATCGTGCTGATAGAAGTGTTCTCTCTCTCTCGTGCTCCACTTCCTCAGTTCTCATATACAGCGCGCGATTAGCTCCCAGCACTCGAACACACACACAGCAGTCCAAATGTTTATCGCGTAGAGTATCTCACGTAAATACAGTAGGTTGTGGATTAAGTGAGCAGGTGGGTGAAAACTGAACGTGTGTCAGTATTTCATGCATGCCTTCCGTCTTAAAAGGACAGCATTCCAAATTAAATACCTATCTGTCATTAATGTTAACCAACAAAAGATGTTAAATAAATGTATACATGTTAAGTAAAATCTACTGTATCTGAAAAAATCAGTTTAATTGTAATTTGTATTTGTATCTTCTTTAAAAAAAATTATATATATAATAAAGTATATATATATATTGTCTATATATTTTTTCAAATTAAATCCTTAATTCAAATTTCTCATAAGCTTATTCTTTTCACTACTGTTAAAGGGATAGTTCACCCAAAAATGAAAATTGTCATAATTTATTTTTTCAAATTAAATCCTTAATTCAAATTTCTCATAAGCTTAATTGATTTGGTCTAAAGAGAGAAGAATGAATAATTATTTTAGTTTAAAGACTACATATAAAAATAGCTACCAAAATAAATTTTGGTAACTACAGTTTGGCTAAACCTATTGACTAAAAGTAATGACTAAAAGTTGACAAAAAAATGCAATGACTTTTCGTCGACTAAAACTATGAAAGACTCAAAGACTAAAATGTGAAAGATTACCAAGCTCAAGATGACTAAGATGTCAAAAATGACTAAGATTAACAAGCATTTTACATTTTTCAAATACAGACTCAATAAAATGCTAAGTACTATACATCAAAAATGCCTGCCAAACCTAAAAATAATGCCATTTTTGAAAAGTTACATTGTTTCAAATACATACTCAATAAAGGTGAGCAATATTACACTAAATAAATTACTTACCATTTACACTCAATTCAAGTGCGTTGAATTAAATTAGGGCTGGCAAAAATTAATCTGATTACCCACCAAAATTTTTTGATGCAAATATCAAGACTGGGAAAGCATTAAAATGCTATGCATGATATATTTAAGAAGATTAATAAATGGTATCCATGCTGTTATAAGAATATAGGTGAGCAATATTACACTGAAATATTTTCTAAATATTAATTTGTGTGTGAAACCGAAAGACTGAAATGGTATTTTCATGTAAAACATAGCCTACTCCAAAAATAAAATTTATGACTTACGTAAACCGAAAGACTGAAATGGTATTTTCATGTAAAACATAGCCTACTCCAATAATGCTATTTGTGACTTACTTTGTTTTCTCCCTCTCTGTCTTAGGTTTATTGAAGATTTTATTACAGGACATAAACTGTGGGTTATAGTTCGCAGCTGCAGAAAAGAGCTCGCGTTACATATTTCTCAAAGAAACAAATCTACGTATAAACCAATACAGTGAATCTCATCAAAAGGCTAAATGAAGACATTAGCTGTATCACACAAGCTCAGCGCTATAATTTCGTCCCAGTACAGAATCTAACACTGCCAAGTATCAGCATTATCATCATAAATTTTAAACCATTTAAATGTATTAAACATAAATAATTTTAAAGTATTACGCTTTTAAAGATCATTAGAGAACACAATGAACTAATTATTTCCTAGACAGGCATATTGATCAACAGACTGATAGATGCACTTTATTGAACCTTGAGGAGGAAACGCCTGTCAGCCTTTAATATGCAGAAAACATTAAGGGCCTTTTTTTTTTAACAGCGGGTTAAGAAAAACCTTTAATAGTAATAAAGAAAAACCCCTGGCTACCCCTTATCAAACCAGACATGGACAAAGACACACTGTATTTCTATACGATGGAGAGAGAAAGAGTCACACATATATAAGAGAAATGAGGTCACTGCTCGGTCATATTCTTATTTTGTCCCTTCTTTACAAAGAACTGAGATTTAACCCACACAACACCCAACCATTATCATAACCTGCACTCAGAGCTTATTGTTTCTCAAAACCATATCATCACTCAGAAGGAAAGCGTCAATCTGCAGACCATACTCCTTGCTTCTGTCCAGACATTAACATGTCATTTCATACTGAGAGCAACCATTTACTTGATTTTCCACTGTACTTACAGTGAACTGAGAGCTCCTCTCTATTTAGCTAAACCGATCATTAATACCAAACAATAATTAACATTTGGAGGAACTTCCACCTTTGTTAATGTGCAACAGGTCAACCAACACAGATGTGTTTATGTAAGCCGCTTTAAATGTAATAAAATCTGATTAAGGCTCAAACAAACCGCCAGGATCCTAATAAAGACATTTTTGATTACTGTATCTGTTTACTGTAACTCATACTGTGATTATGTAAATTGTAAGCATTTCATATTACTTCCTAAAGTGAAAAAACAAACAACTAAAATAACAAACGTGCACAAAAACAAGGAAAAGTATCAGTAAACACAGCTTTGAAACAGAATTAAACCCGTCTGAATGTGTCAAATGACAATTTGTGTGGTCGTTCATCAACCATATTCAGACTCATATAAACGTAAATACATTGCATTCGATCACACGAGCTTATTTGAGTTTTTTTGAAGTTTTTATCCGAATCAGACACTTATTAACTATGTGTTAGCCTGTTAGCATGCTAGCCCTCACCTTTTGAGTTTCTATCATAAACGGAGTCATCCTGCTTTATTATTGTTATTTTAACATCGCATATATTAAAATATAAATTTAAGCACATCATACGTTCACGTTTCTGACAGAAAAAGAGACAAAGTCAGTGAAAAGGCATAGAGTTAATGGGGCCAGTCGTTAAATCCCAGCGCCATGTTGTTGTTGTATTAAACGCCAAACGTTCAGCGACTAAAACGCCTTAAATTAACCAAACCGACACACGGACGCCAACAAGACACTGCTAGAATGAACAAACACTTCAAACTCACCTTCACACACTCCGTTCAGTCCTGATAAAACGGTCAGGAGTCGCAGGATTTGCCGTGTGTCCATCCTCACAGGACTCCCATCGCACTGAGAATGCGCGTCAACGCCGCTGTCGCGAGCGCGTAGTCCGCGCAATAGCTACGCGAGTGCGCGCGCACAATAGCCAGAGCCACAGTGCACGCGCAACACCAAGACACACTCATATACTCTATATTGCCAAAAGTATTGGTACACCCCCTTCTAATGAACGGGCTTGACTACTTTAGTAATTTCCATTAGTACAAATCTTAATGTTTAAGCATATAATGATATTCTAGGGAATTGTGTGCGTGTAATTGTACAGCAACAGTTTGGACAGGGGCCTTTTCTATTCTAACATGACAATGCCTCTGTGTATAAGGCAAGGTTCAAAAAGAAGATTTTTTTTTGTTGTGAATATTACATTTTGCATGAAAAAAAGGTTTATCATACAAACGTGACTATGTTTTTCTTTGCTGTTCTCTAAGCTACCAAATAATACATTTTCCATAAGAAAACAAAACGACTGTCAATATTTTGTACTTGAGTGTGACTGTACAAACATTAGCCGTTCAGCAGCGCCCTCTCGTGCTCCACACCAGCAATGACAGCCTCATAAACTCAGATCTAATTTATTAAGACTTTAATAATCCTACGTGGACACTGATTAATTTATATAATAAAAGTTATAATATCTCATATAATTGTTTTACGCAGAACCGTTGCGAGCAGGAATGTTTCCGTGTGTTACAGTGTGTGAGGCGTCCGTCTAAAGGAGAGTCATAGCAGCCTTAGATCTCTTTAAAACGTTATTATACACAGTCAACAATCTCCTGTAACAACACAAATATAAAACCGCGCTGGCAGTCGTCAAAGGCTTCAGGAATGGAGCTGTGTGTGAGTTTGGATGACCTTTAAACAACGTTTTTATGCTTGTTTAGTAATAAATGCATTCAATGTTTACTTTTGGGACATGCTGCAGCCCTTTTCAATTGTATTTCATCTTTCGTATATACATTTTTTCCTTCTTTATGTGCGTTATTATTCTCAAACTTAAAGTAATAGGTTTGCATATTGCTAGTTTTAGATATTCGATTCGCTGTAAATCTGCAATAATATACTGTTCATATGAAAAGGGTCTCATTTTGCTTTCTTTCTTTCTTTTTTATTTAGTTATTTTTCAGATATGGCGCTAAAATTCGTGCCCCCAACGCTCTAGTAATGACGTTTCTGTTCAGAAGTGGCAGGTGAAGTGAACTTTGAACTCTCAGATAACTACCTGTCACTTTAATGCCAGAATAGCTATACTGCTGCTTTTACTTGTTGATATACAGTTAATAATATGCGGGGGGAAAACAACATATGTTATTATATGATTTCCATATTATTTAGGATTTATATATATCAGTGTAACTTTGTCGGTTTGTTTGCTTTGCATTGCATAGTCATTGTACCCATGCTGGTCAGATAATCACATCGAATAATCATATATACATCATGACTTAAAATCTAGTCTTTGCTTTATCTGCACATCATCGTCAGTCTGAGAGAGAAGATCGCTCAGGCCACATAGACTCACTCCAGGAATCTGGCCTGCTTTGTGTTGACGTATAAAGGCCTGCAGGCTCTCCAGCAGCGCTTCCAGAAACCTCTGCAGTCGCACTGCTTTCTGGCTGCCTATGTCGGAGGCTGGCTGGTGTTTGGAGAAAATAACAACATCAACAGCCAGGTTAGTGCATTATTGGATTTATCATTTAATTACTTATTTTAGTGAAATGTTTTATTTGAAAATGTTTTAATCTGGTTTTCTTTCAAATAAATTGTACTTGCTTTTATATTTTTGTGTACTGCAAAGACATTCATACATTTTGGGTGTTCAAATCATTTTTGATGGCACTGTAAACTGTGTATACACCAGTGGTCAAAAGTTTGGAATAAGTAAGATTTTTTTTTAATGTAATTGATCCAAAAAAATCAGATCTGTATTTGTATCAGCATCATTACTCCAGTCTTCAGTGTCACATGATCTTCAGAAATCATTTTAATATGCTGCTCAAGAAACATATCTGATTATTATCATAACAAAAAAAATGTATTCACCACAACATTTTTTCAACAAAAAGTTCAAAAGAACAATTTCTTTTAATAAGAAATTTAGTTTAACAATAAAAAACAACATACCATAAAAATAGAAATAATTTGCATCATTACATTTACTTTCTCTTTTAAACTATCCGAACGGCAATGTGTCTCAGTTTTAACAAAAATATCAAGCAGCATAACTGTTCTCAACATTGATAATATCAAGGGCGGAGGTTTGATGTTGACATTGGTGGGGACAAAACAGCAATACTTGCGCAATTTTGGTGATGTAAACCAGCAAAATTACAATAGGCACTTTCATAACTTAAAAAAGATTGACATTTAGTCTACAGCGACTTCAGTTAATCAATTCTGCCATTTAGTTACCTTTCACTTATAACAAAGAGGCAGTTTAAGTCAGACTTATCTTTACTCTGTTCAAAGTGCAATCATCAACATCTGTCATTCATCTGTGTACAGGGTGTGAATAACACACACACACACACACACACACACACACACACACACACACACACACACACACACACAGGTAAACTAACTTCTTAGCATGATTCATTTCAGACATGGTTAAAATTACAACAGCAATGGTTGCAATGCTAACATATGGATATATTTATATTCTATAAGAAATAGGCATGTTAATGATCCTTATAATTGATAAATGATCATTTTAATCATCAACTGTTCACCAGTACTGTAATATCTCTTCGTTGATTTCTGTCATTTTGGTCCTATCCCCAGATAAACATGTACCTGCTGTCCAGGATTCTCTTTGCTTTGTCCCGACTGGCCGTGGAAAAAGGCTTCGTCCCGAAGCCCAGGAAAGACCCGTTCCCGCTGTTTGCTGTGCTGGTGTGGGGAATCGTGCTCTGGTTGTTTGAGTATCATCCTCACACGCTTCAGCCGTCGCTCCAGTCCTCCATGAACTACCACTACCACGACAGCAACACATGGCATGACATCTCAGACTTTCTCATCTATAACAAACCAAAAACCAATAGATAGAGATACTGACAAGTCTAAGCTTTTGCATTAAACTATAGAATCTAGCAAAATAAGAGACCACTTTAGTTTTTGTTTCCTTTTATCTTTTTATTTTTTATTTGTGCCACACATAGAAATCAGAGATGTCTAGCCTTGACCATTCTCAAAACTGTGTGTCTAGATTATGTTTGCTCCACTTTAAATCAGATTTACTCTCATGATAACTTTATTAAACCATCATGAAAGAACAGAAACAAACATTATTTTAAATAATGTTTCAAAAACATTTTCGGGACACTTTTCATCCTAAAACAATGAAAAGTGATTATTTTACTTTAAGCATTATGTTATTTTGCATAAGGAAAATGTTTGCATTTAGGACCATGCTAGTTAGTTTCTCTAACTAATGATGTATGAGTACTTAACAGTTTTAAAACATATGCATTTTTTTGCATCATGGTAATGATAATTGTGAGTCAAAACGTAATTTTCTATGTGCAATTTAAATTCCATGTTTTTCTTTTGTTTTCTGGGGTGAAATATGATCGGGGCATGTTTTGGTGAGATTCTGCAGTCAGTCGCTGGTGTTTTTGCCCGTTCTGCATTAGATGTCTATACCGTTTGGTAAATAGATCAGGCAGATCTGACTACTGTATTGTAAAAAAGCACTTTTTGTTACCTAACAATCATAACCTTCAAACAGAATAATGGCATCATGCATTCTGTTGATTAATGTTTTGTGGGTCCATAGTTTATTCACAGCATTGCTAAATTGGGTAGGAACTTCAAATATTTTATTTGAGTAATTTTTCATGTGTTGTGTTGGTATGGATTTGGTGTAAGAATGTATGTATTAATTGATTAAATACAGAACCTGAATGTTTTGTGAGCCATTAATATTGTTTAATAGTGAGCCAGTCGTTTGTGTGGAGAGTGGAAGCCGCAGGACATGGAGGCGCCAGCGCGATCAATAGTATTTTTTTCTAGCAGTGGAAACAACTTAAAATACGCAGTCATTTTTGCTCATAAAGGTAAGAGTAACACATCATTTTAAACTATAAAGGGTCTAGTTTTATTTGTGTGCACTCACAATATCAACAAAACGTTGTGCTTTTATAAAATAAAGAAAACAAACGCTTTCTGCCGTCTCGGTCTTGAACAGGAGTACTTCACAATGTTTTTTTTTTTTCTTAGGTTCAATGTCATTTATGGTATGTTGGCAAACAGAAAGTATTCATAGATTCATAGGAAAGTCTGTTTCTTCATGACTTTCACCACAACAGATATTGTAAATGCCATTTCCTAATATGTGCAGATGTTGTCATATCTAAAATACAGTGTTTTGAAATCCTCCTACCGAATGAGTGTGTCATAGTTAGATCTCTTTGCAAAATAAGAAGAGCACAGGAGGGACCTGGGTGTCACCCAACATGAAAACTCACACCAGGCCTGACAGCACTGCACCTTCTGCACACAGTGATCTCTTATATCTGTCGTGATTTATTTAATATTCACTCTCACTGTGTGAGTGAGGGTGTGTGATCTCAAGCCCTTTCCGTGACTGTGCATCATGATGCTGTGCTTTGTAAATCCAGACTATTTAGACTTTATTTAATGCAGGTTATTAATGCACTGAGAGAACAAGGAAAATAACTGTAAAAATTATTAGTCATCTATGAAATCGCAAGAAACCTGATAAGAGCATCAAGACTGCATTGCATCAGACGCATTAATTTTGCATCAAAAAAAAAAAAAAGATTTTAGAGGAAATGTTTTAGAATCATTAAGATCGTAATTTTTTTTTCAATCAAGAAAATTTCACCATTGTCCTACTGTAATGCAAAAACAAACCAAAAAAAAAAAGTTAATTATATATAAAAAATTGTTCTAAAACCAAATCAATACTCGTTCTTGTCTTAGGACAACTGTAACGAAGTCAATAAGACAGAAAAAAGCGATTTTACAAAAGCAAAGCCTTAAGTCCTAATGACTGCACTTTTAAGGTTGAAATAAGACATTTCCCTTTTAATCTTTTATAAATAAAACAACAATGCAAAAAGTAAATAAACATTTGAAGTACAGTTTACTTGAACGTAATACTAGCAATATTTTGTTGATTAATTTATTGTTCCCTTAATTATTTCAAACAATAAGGCAGTAAAGACATTCCAGATATTCCCAAACAAGGCTATTCTGTGAAGCATTTTAAACCTGGTTTTGGTTTCTACATAATTTTTGGCAGCCTTGCTGTCATTGATATTCATTTGACATCAAAACTTGTTGTTTTCTTTCTAAAGCATCAGACCCTTTTGGCGTGATTTTAGTTTACCAGCCTCATCTGTCAAGAGTAAGAGTGCTTTTGTACACTATAGGACTGTTGATTTAGTGTTTAACAAGTCCTTTATGATCCACTTCAGTTTGTTGAAAGCATCAATGGCTTTGTGAAGAGTGAGTCATTTCAGAAACCTGCACTGAAGGTGTTTTTTTCTCTTTTTTCTTTTCTTCTTTTTTTCTTTTTTTTTTTTTTTTTTTGGGAAGGTCCTCAAACTTGTAACAGACCCTGGATTAAAAACCTAGATTAATAAATTAGGAAAATTTAGCACTGACAAACATGTGTTAAAGTTAATTAATATTATGATTTGAATGCATTTTTGTATTGTTTAGTTTGTGTTATTGATTAATTTTAGATGCCCACGGACACAGAGCTAGGCACTGTAAAAAGCCAGAAAGGTAATAAAGTAAATACAGACCCAGTAGCTTGGTTGGCACTTTTAAAGTCAGTTCACACCAAGAACAATAACTATAATGATAACTATTATGATAGAGAATAATAGCTTACCAATATTTCAGAGCAGAGAGTCCCCCCCCACTACAGTATGTCACAAGTTCAATAGAGGTCATTGAGGGGATTTCCGCCCAAAATACTCTTCCTGATAATGTCATTTATGGTATGTTGGCAAACAGAAAGTATTCATAGATTCATAGGAAAGTCTGTGTTTCTTCATGACTTTCACCACAACAGATACTGTAAATGCCATTTCCTAATATGTGCAGATGTTGTCATATCTAAAATACAGTGTTTTGAAATCCTCCTACCGAATGAGTGTGTCATAGTTAGATCTCTTTGCAAAATAAGAAGAGCACAGGAGTGACCTGGGTGTCACCCAACATGAAACTCACACCAGGCCTGACAGCACTGCACCTTCTGCACACAGTGATCTCTTATATCTGTCGTGATTTATTTAATATTCGCTCTCACTGTGTGAGTGAGGGTGTGTGATCTCAAGCGCCTTTCCGTGACTGTGCATCATGATGCTGTGCTTTGTAAATCCAGACTATTTAGACTTTATTTAATGCAGGTTATTAATGCACTGAGAGAACAAGGAAAATAACTGTAAAATTATTAGTCATCTATGAATCGCAAGAAACCTGATAAGAGCATCAAGACTGCATTGCATCAGTCGCATTAATTTTGCATCAAAAAAAAAATAAGATCGTAATTTTTTTTTCAATCAAGAAAATTTCACCATTGTCCTACTGTAATGCAAAAACAAACCAAAAAAAAAGTTAATTATATATAAAAAATTGTTCTAAAACCAAATCAATACTCGTTCTTGTCTTAGGACAACTGTAACGAAGCCTCACTCGAAGTGCGATCCATAAGCAGGCTTTTATTAAAATCGTGGTCAAACAGGCAATGGTCACACACCAGCAAACGCAGTGACAGAGGGCAAACACACTCGTTGTCAGTGAACAGGCTAAAAGTCGGGGCAGGCAATAAATCACAACTCAGAGACAAGGCAGATAATCCAAAAGGCAGGCAGCAGAGAATCATACACGAGGTACAGACAGGGTCACAACAGGCAGGCACAACAGAGAAAAAAAAACTCAGAAATGTAAACCGCAGTAATACAAGACTTTGCAATGAGATGGAAGGAACAGACTGTTTATATAGGCTAGCTGATGGGCTTCAGCTGGGCTTAGTGATCAGTGCCAGATATGGACTGATGGGAAATGTAGTGTGAGAATGTGAGAGTCAATATTCGGGTGAGGGAGCCCTCTGATGGTCGGAAAAGGGGACCACGGAGTTCGACTCTGTGACAACAACTTTATTGAACTTTTTTGATCCGCTTTAAATGTTGACTACTATATATATATATATATATATATATATATATATATATAGAGAGAGAGAGAGAGAGAGAGAGAGAGAGAGAGAGAGAGAGAGAGAGGAGAGAGAGAGAGAGGCAAAAGCCTCTAAGTGCTGTTTGAATTTTTCTTCTAAAATTAGTATTTTTGTCCTGTTTATGCTCAGTTATTTCACATTAATGGCAATGAAAAGAACCTATTAATTGCAGTTAAAGTGGAATTACTGAACCTACACATATGGAGCCTGATAAAAATGCTCAATGTTGAAGAACATTTCAAATAGCACTTACAGGCTTTTGCATCTGAACTACTCATATATATATATATATATATATATATATATATATATATATATATATATATATATATATCTACACTCATACTCATATATACTCATATATAATATACACATATAGATAAATATATATATGGTAACACAATAACAATGATCCCATTCAAATCTGTGTTAAAAGTTATGAAATTGATTAAACTGACCACAGATTTGCACATTCAGTTACTGTATTTGACTTTTTTGAAGGTGGAGGTCCTGTTTTATAGTAATGCCACCCCTAATTTAGACTAGTTATTAATTTGTAACTGGTTCAACTGGTGGTGCTATGACTCACTGATGATCACATCACTCCCCACACTCTTCACTATTACAGGAAAAGTAATAGGGAAAGAAAAAAAAATGTTGCTGTGACTTCGTTTAAACGTCTCTTAACAGGTCATGCGTGTGCGATTGTGTAATTGTTTGAGGTGTTGGTTCTACTGATTGTAACATTTGGCATGTATTGACTTAATGTGAATGAGGTATGGTAACTTCAGTGGAAAGGGCGAGGCAGATGGATGCTGTATAAAAGCCCAATAAACTGTGAATCTGAATCAAACATCAAACCCCAACACAGCTGCATATCATGGACGGTAAGATTTATGTTTTTATTATTATCATTTTTACTGGTTGACTAGCAAGGCATTTTGTTGTTACCAAAAACATAGTAATTGAGTTATTTAGCTATTTATGACTTTATAAAGACATTATTGTTTATCTTTACTATGTATGCAATCTTTTTAGATTTCAGATTATTTTACTATGCTAATCATAAATGATTAATTTCTATTTTAAACACTTAAATATTTCTAGCTGTGCAATTAAGTTGTTTATTTGCTTATAAAACAGCTTTTCAGATCATTTAGAAAAATGTTTATTCTAAATTATATTAAAATTACGGAGCCCCGCACATGGCATGCAGGAAAAAATAGTAGGCTAAATCGTGTGCACGATTTACTGTTCCCTCGATATATAAATTGTGTGGCAGGATTAACTAATTCCTTCTCTCGCTTTATTAATCGTGAGCACGATTTAGCAAATCGAGGGAAAGTACGTTTTAGTAAATTGTGCGCACAATTTATTTATTTTTTCTTGCATGTCATGTGCGGGGCTCCGTATAAAATAATTATATTTGTATTAAAATAATTATATTAATAAAATAATCATATTTTATTTTAAAACTATTTTATAATTAACCTCAGCTTCTACTTTTTATATTTAGTCATGTGCATCTATCTATCTATCTATCTATCTATCTATCTATCTATCTATCTATCTATCTATCTATCTATCTATCTATCTATCAAAACACTATCCTGAGAAATAATATCACATTTGGTCATTTTTACACAGAGTTCAAGGTTCGAACTGTCGACCTGCAACAGGTGCAAAACCAGACCCGCCACAAGACTGACGGTCTGAGTTCCAGCACTCTGGTTCTGCGGAGAGGACAGGCCTTTACAGTGACTATCAACTATGATGGACGACCATTTGATCCTCTGAAGGAAAAACTGATCTTCCGAATTGTTTTAGGTATGTTTCTGTGCTTGTGGGTGGGTGTGTGAATAAAAATTGCAACCTCATCTCACATCACCCTCCCTCTATTATGATGAAATTCATCATTAATCATTAGTTAGTCAGATCCAGAGTGACTTTCGACACATTTTTGCTACAGAAATATGAACAACTCATCACAGCATTAACTGATGTAATTATTTGCAGTACTTTGACTAAAAATGATGATGGCTATGAAAAAGTAAAAGATGAAACAATAAAAACAATATATTTTAGGTTTATTCCAATATATGCAATTGTAAAAGTAGTTTGCATTTTATTTTAGTATCATTGATAAACTATTAGAATTTTTTAAAAATATTTTTAATTTGATTATTATTATTATATATTGTTTTACTTTAATTTTAGTTTTAGTATGTAAGTAATTTTGTTGTGTTTTATAATTTATATTACCTTTTTAAAAAATGTCTTTAGTTTTTTTAATTAAGTTATAATTTAAATAAAATAAATATATATATATGTTGCCTGTGAAATTTTTTTTTTTCACATTTTCCAAAAATAAAAAATAAAAAATAAATAATAATAATAATATTTATTTATTTATTTTTGTATTTTGTCTGTCACAATTCTTTGACTCAATTCGAGTAGGCTACTCGATTAAAAAAAAAAAAAAAAAATCCTCGATTGCATATTGAGTAACCAGCAAAATACCTGAAGCTGATTGATATTATTAAACCCATTTAAATTCACAATATAGCATAATGCTACTGTGAATTCACAATGGCATTATGCAATGCAGGTTTATAAATTATAATATATGCGCTTTAATTATTTACATGCGTGTATGTTACATGTGAGTCTCACAGCGGCTCCGTTCGCAGTAAATGCTGCTCCACACAAACTCCATCTCTGCATATCGTTGTGTGTTTACGTTCATCTGGGAACGCAACGTGCACCATTGCAATTTCAAAATAAAAGTCTAAACCTTAGCTCTGAGTTTACATGTTTTGATGCCCACATATTCAAGAATTTACAGTGGCTGTAGCATTTCTGTTTTAAAGAAATGGCCAAATATTAAAGATTAAGTGGACATTTGAATTAAGTGTAGTTTGGTCAATATTAAAAACGGATTAGATCAGGCAGTAAAGTGTAAAAACAACTGTCAAGCCTTCAGTGCCCTCAGCAGGCATTTGTTATAATGCTAAATGTGCATTAGCGCTATTGTTTATAATGCATGTATTTTTTAACAATTTTGTTCAATAAAACCATATGATTACTTGATGAAATTTGATATTTGAACTAACTGTTATTACTATCAAGTCAAGTCAAGTCAAGTCAAGTCTGCTTTATTGTCAATTCTTCCACATGTACAGTACATACATACAGAGAATCGAAATTGCGATTCTCTGTATGTATTACTATTATACTGCTATTGCTATTATACATGTATTTTAAGTAATCTTAAAGGCTATTGTTCTATTTTAAATACCACAAAAAATAAATAATTATAATTATCCGATTAATCATCAGAATAATCAACAGATTACTCAGTGACAGGCCTAACATTTAATATAAGATTTTTTATGGTTAATTCACTATAACTAATGAATAGCCCTGGTATAAACTAAATACATTAAAGGTTAAGATACCAATAAAATTAATCACTTTATGGGGAAAATTAATAGTATTTTACTCCCAGAACCCTATTTTCGTGCTCTGTTCTGACACCCACTCCTCTCTCCTCACCACAGGTCCGATTGCTGTGGAGGTCCCGGTCTCCAGGTTCGGACAGCCCTCTCTGACTCAATGGACCGCAGTTCTGGAGAGGAGCGTCCCAAACCCGACAGGACCCCGTGCTCTTTCAGTAACGCTGTCCAGCCCTGCGACTGCTTCTATCGGCGTCTACACACTCCAGCTGAGAGTCGAGGCCCGCCTGAGTGTGAAAACACACTTACTCGGCCAGTTCACACTTCTCTGCAACCCCTGGTGCGAAGGTGAGCAAGTAGGGCTCGCTGCATCCCGCAGTGGACATCCAAACCCACCCACATCCAAGTGTGCCGTCGAAGCCACGGCCACGCCCTATACAACCCCTCCCCTATCCAATAGATCACCTTGTGATTCCCCATCCCCTAAATGAAGGAATTTCAACAAAATTTCAACAAAATTGGGTTTGTTTCCATTTCTCAAGAAGGGGAGTTGACTGGGGGGGTGGGAGCAGAAGATTTCAAAAGTCCAAAAATAAGGGCCACCCTAGTCTACACCTAACCTAACCCTAAACCTACCCCTTACAAAAATGCAAATACAGTTATTATCGTTGTAAAGTGTGACAAAAATTACGCTATACTGATGTGCGATATGCCTAGCAGTTTTTGCTGTATCCCTTCTATAAATAATATTGTCTTTCGTTTTACTAACGCACATTTTATTTTTTTTATAAAGGATGTCTAGGCTAAAATGGCACAACTTAAAGCTATTATTTTTAATATGTCTTATATACAGAGCTGATTTTGTAATCAAAACAGCCTGTAAAACACTTGCATTGGTTGATTAAATTAGGCTAATTCTTAATAAAAACCTTTACATCTTACCTTATTAATTTATGTAATTTGATAAATTGGCATTTATTATGATCAAACAACTTCGTCTTCTTTTTGATGGTTAGCAAACAAGCCAAGCCATTCGACTTATCTTCTTGTAGTTGTTTCTTCCTGTTTCAAAATGATTTAGAGTATGATGTATCTGGACATGGGCATGGCTTTTGATGTCACACTTGGATGTCAACCGCAGGCTGCAGCCAGATACTAAAATTGAATGCCTTGATAGTAGACTGTTAGTTTTTGGACTGAAAATCTGAGTGGTTTTTAGCATATTGCTTTGTGGTTGCTAGTTACGTGCTAGTCCAAATCACTCTACATAAAGTATGATCGCTTAGGAAAGTAAATGAAGAAGCACTTCTTCCCAACAAGAGACATGATTTGAGAAATGTTTGTTATGTAGAATCTTATGTTCAGATTTACAATGGAACACTTGAATATACAAATAATTGTTTCTTATTTAAAAGCCTCGTTTCAAGTTAAAATATATGCATTGGTAAGGGCTTAAATATATTACATGGTGCAAATTGTATTTTTTGAGAATAATATCTAATGTACACTAGCTTTTAAAATTTGGTGTTGTCAATATGTTTTAATGTTTTTGAAAGAAGTCTCTTCTGCTCATCAAGGCTGCATTTTTTTTAAATAATGCAGTAAAACAGTATTATTGTGATATTATTACAATTTAAAACAAATGTTATTTTCAGAAACAAACAATCTTTTAAAAAGCAGTTGGTGTCTTGCATTGTATTGCTTTTGCTGCCTTTTTATACACCTCCAAAATCACAGTAATGCGTAACCTCTTATCACTTACTGCTTTCACCAGTTCACCAATAAAACAAATTGTTGTGTTTTTCTGCAGCTGATTCAGTGTTTCTGCAGTCAGAGGATCTGAGGACTGAATATGTCAAGAGTGATATCGGGCTGCTGTTTAAAGGCAGCCCCGGGAACATTGTCTCCAGACCCTGGTCGTTTGATCAGGTGAGATGTTTGACCATTGACTGACAGCTCAGCACTGAACAACGGCTTCACATTAACTCCTGTCATGCATAAATGTGTTTTCAGTATGAAAAAGGGATACTGGACATCTGTATGAAATTGCTGCAGGTGAGTCCTCAACATCAAGCAGATATGGGTAAAGATCTACTGAACCGCAGCAATCCGGTTTACATCGGCCGCGTGATCTCAGCGATGGTGAGGATCTGCTCTCATTCTCTCCTCTGTGATCCCTCTCTTTCTTCATGTATTAATATAGTCTCTCTGTCTTTCTAAACAGGTGAACTGTAATGATGATAAAGGAGTGTTAATGGGAAACTGGTCAGGGGACTACAGCGGTGGCGTCAACCCTTCACAGTGGTCCGGCAGCGCAGATATTCTCAGGAAGTGGGCAGCAACACAATTCAGGCCTGTGAAATACGGACAGTGCTGGGTGTTTGCTGCTGTCATGTGTACAGGTGGGACAAATAGAAGTCATTACATTCAAAAGTTTGGGGTCAGTAAGATTATTTTGTAAAGAAGTTAATACTTTTATTCAGCAAGGACACATTAAATTGATCTAAAGTTGAAGTAAAGACATTTCTAATGTTATAAAAAGATTCAGATTTCACACAAATGGTGTTCTTTTGAACTTGATCAAGTAATTAGAAATGTTTCTTGAGCAGCAAATCAGCATATTAGAATGATTTCTGAAGATCATGTGACACTGAAGACTGGAGTAATGATGCTGAAAATTCAGCTTTGATCTCAGGAATAAATTATATTTTACAACATATTCAAACAGAAAAACATTTTTTTTTAAATTCTAATAATATTTCACAACTTTTCTGTTTTTACTGTATTTTGAGATCATATGAATGCAGCCTTAGTGACAAGACTTACTGTCCCCACATTTTTGAATGTTAGCGTATGTGCTAAGTGTTAGTGTTAGTGTTAGTGTTAATTTGCTCAAAAATGAAAGAGGAGATTATTTTATTTTTGGGTGAAGTACTCCTTTAATGGGTCATTGGTAATTTAATTAGTGCTACTGATTATCAATGTTAAATGCATTTGTTTGTGTAATAGTAATGAGAGCCCTTGGCATTCCGACTCGAGTCATCACCAACTTCAGCTCCGCTCACGACACAAACGGAAACATGGTGATTGAGGAATATTACAATGAGATGGGGGAAAAACTGTCCTTCAGCAGGGATAGCATCTGGTGAGTTATGCTAAAAAGCTAAAACGTCTCTGTAGATATAGAGCTAAAACATGCATTACTGTTCATAAGGTTGGCATTGGTAAGATTTTTCATGCAAAGAAGTCTCTTGTGCCAACCAAGGCTGCATTTAATTGATCAAAACTACAGTAAAAACAGTAATATTGTGAAATTTTATTATGTTTTGAAATAACTGTTTTCTATGTGAATATATTGCAAAAAAGTAATTTATTCCTGTGATCAAAGCTGAATTTTCAGCATCATTACTCCAGTCTTCAGTGTCACATGATCTTCAGAAATCATTCTATTATGCTGATTTGCTGCTCAGGAAACATTTCTTATTACTTAAACACTTTTAACTTATGGAAAAATACAAAGAACACCATTTAAGTGAAATCTAAGTCTCTTTTTTAACATGATAAATTACTTTTGATTAATTTAATGTATCCTTGCTGAAAAAAAAAAAAAAATCTAGATTTCTTCTTCTAAAAAAACTAAATAAATAAATAAACATTTTTCAGGATTTTTAATCTGTCAGAATTTGAGCTAAAAGTGTTTGGTGTTTTTCAGGAACTTCCATGTGTGGGTGGAGAGTTGGATGAAGAGGCCTGATCTGAGTCGAGGTTATGACGGATGGCAGGTTCTCGACCCCACGCCACAGGAGAGGAGCGAAGGTCTGTCATTACAGTGATTTTTACGAGGTTAACACATGTAGAAAAAGTGCTGAAAAGGCCAATTTCATCTAAACTGGATTATGCTGGTTGGTACTGGTCTGGTGGGCCAGTTTAATTGTAGGCTTTGTTTTAAAACCTAGTGAGCTGCCTACAAAGCATGCCATTCAGTTGCTCCAAAGCTTGCTATTTTATTTATTTATTTATTCTTTTGAGCTGGGATTTTAATGATAATGATGATTAAACATCAATATTCTGTCACAGGAATGTTCCGCTGTGGTCCTGCTGCTGTTAAAGCCGTTTATGAGCAGAAGGTGGACGCGCAATACGATGTGCCGTTCGTTTACGCAGAAGTGAACGCAGATGTGCGTGTAATGATCGTCAGAGATAGGACGGTGTTATCAACCAGCGTCGATAAACGCAGAGTTGGAGCCCTGATCTCCACCAAACGTCCAGGATCCATGAGTATGCAGGACGTCACGTCTGAATACAAAACTGAGAAGGGTAAGAGAAAGAATGATTAAAAAAAGACAAAAACGAACTGTTAAAATACAGTTTCATACAAAATCTCCTTCTTTCACTTTTAGATACGGAACCAATTCGTGCAGCAGGCGGTTTTTGTGAGTCATTTTAGCCTTCAAATGTTTAAAGCTGAAGTATGTAATTCATTTGACTAGGATCAGCATCACCAAAATAAAAAAAAAATAATGGTTGTTGTTAAAGACAATGAAAAGTTTCTGGTGTAGGATTACACTGACACTAAGATGTCCTTCAGTAAATTTCTCACATAATTACAAGGAAATGGCAATTAAAACAAAAGTTAAATGTACAGGTAGTAATACTAAAATAGTATTTTCTTGTAAAACACACTTCAATAATCTTGGTTTTGCTTAAAACTTAATTAAAAAAAAAATATTGAAAACTTTTTAAATATTTTACATAAAAACGACATGCATGACAAACTGTTAAATTAACTCAGTGTCAACTAAATCAATTTTGACAATATTTTAAAGGAAACATTTTTTTTTTTTTTTTTGGTTGTTCATCTAAGCTGCTCGAGGATTCTCTTTTGGTGATGAACGTACTACGGCAAGGGAGGGTAAGTTCTAGCATTTATTCTTCCTTTCCTCATAAACACTGCTCTTTGTTTGTTTGAGTAATATGACTAAACACAATGATCTACCATGTCATTTCATGTAGTTTCTAAGGGCACTGCAGTTTCTCTCCAGCTTCTGAAACCCCCTGTAGTCGGAGAAAACATTTCTTTCAACGTCATAATCACTAACAATGAGGCCGCTCAGAAACTGCTGAAAAAACATGTGAACGCTCAGAACAAGGAGTACAATCGAAATCCCACCGGAACCTTCTGGGAGGCTCATGATGACGTGAAGATCGGCCCGAAAGAAAGTAAGAGTCCTGCAACCTGCTGTAGGAGTGGACAATATGACAGGAATATTATGATTTGTTCCACAATCTTTTTCGATTATTTTTAATGTAAGATTTTAAGAAACAAATTTTCCTGTTTAAAAAATAAAGCCATATAAGGTAACAAAACATAATTGAAAATGACAAACTGCTGATTTTACGTTCAGATGATTGGATTTAAATTAAAATTGATGCTAATATCTACTGTACACTGACAAATGTTGCTTTCAGCAAATATTGTATACATTATTAAAAATGTGCAGCCTTTATCATCCACAAAACAAGCCAAAACCCCTCAAAAGTTAATCATAATCTCTTACTCACTGTTTCATCAGACTGCCAAAATGTTTACAGAAAACTGTAATAATAAAAAAAAAACAAAAAAAAAAACAATGTGATCACGATGCGATATGATTAATAATACTAATTTCACGATATGATTTTTTAACTAAATTAGATTTAAGACCAATTATAAATGAAAAGGAAATTTTCGACATTTGAAGCAAAAACAGAACGGTCTGACTTTAGCTTTGTAAAACTATACTACATAAGACATATTTGTACAAAACAAAAGCAGCACATGGGCCAAATGAGAATATAAATTTACTCTCTGACAGCAGATGGCGCTTTTGGAACAGCTGTGATACAGCGTTTCCTTGGTAACCATTGTAAACAAAGCAGCACCAAGGCAAAATGGGAAAAAAAAGACTAAAAAAACCCTAAACTTTTGTGAAGACAGTCAGTTCCCAGTTCTGAAATACATTAATGCTGTTTCTTGTACACCACCAGCTGTGACTATAAAACATGAGATCTCCTTCAAGGAGTACATGCTGAAGGAGACTGCGGAGGATTCTCTGGTTAACCTGGCTGTGGTTATTGAGGACGTGAAGTCTCAGGAGAGAGTGCTGGCTTCAGAAGAGTTCAACATTAGCACCCCTTCCCTCGATATACAGGTATATGCTGACCCAACATGGACATTTATACTAGCTTCAAAAGAAACATGAACTCCTCTATCCTTGACCCCCTTTGTAAAAAAAACAACAAGATGTTGATCCGTGACTAAATTAAACCTTTTTTTTATTATTATTATTATTAAATTATCTACTTAAAGACATGCAATCATAGAGATTATGTGGGAGAGGCTTTGGTAACAATTTACTTGAAGCCTTTATCTATATGCCTTGTAATGCACCTTTTAATGCATTATATGATCTCATGAATAATTGTGACCACAGTTATAATTTATTATTATAATCTCTTCATTTTTACACCTTGAGAATATATAATGCATTAAAGCATGACAAACCACCATTTAAAACAATTTGTGTTTTCTTCCAGATTCAAAATGAGGTCTCGGTCATCATTAACGCACCACAAGTGGCCACGGTGAGCTTCACAAACCCGTTCAATGTTGCAGTGAGCGGAGAACTGAGCGTATCTGGTTCAGGACTCTTGGAGAAGAAGGCTCAAATGAGGTGTGTAACAGGTTTTCCCAAACACTTCCCTTTTAGTCAGATAACCCCGCCCCTAAATGCACACCAATGGTGGATACAATGCGTCAGGCTGGTCGGAATGCTTAAACAAACATCTGCATCATTCGTTTTTATAAGAGAATGCATTTTAACATCCAGTACACTTTTGTTTAATCCATTTCTGCCCCCTTATGTTTCTCTAGTAGAAAATAAGTTATTTTAAGTTTGCCAAGTCTGCAAAATCTTTCAGAATTTACTATGGTGAGCATAATTCTATAGCAATGAAAGTACCATAGTAAATCCATTTTTTTACTATAATAAATCCACACTAGGCATCACAGTCATTAAAAAAGAATCTTGCACTGTTTAAAATAGATCCCATATACATTTATTTTAATTTTACAGTAGTAACAGTGGTATTATGAAAGAAACTAGTGAGTCTGATGGGCCTCAAACAATCGAGTACATACAGTTTTCAATCAGTGGGAGGGGTTGTTTCTGAGATTTTTGACATGATTATCTTTGACATCAGTTTCACTGCTACAGAATCTATTAAAAGTGTCAGTACACACTTGTTAGTCAGTATTTCTGAAGCACTTCTGTAATCATAGGCATATCGCAGAAAGCTGTGTGACTTAGCACCATGATATATACGTCAAACTCTTGTGTAAATCACCAAATCTAAACATGAGCAGCAGTAATAGTGATGCTTGGAACAGTAAAAGTGATGTTTGCTGTTTTTGTACTAAATGGCCTGTTTTTTATATTTCAGTCTTACGATCCAACCCCGAGAAACCATAAAGAAGCCCGTCAATTTCACTCCCAGGATGGCAGGTGCCAGGATGCTTTCTGCTAATTTAGTGTTGGAGAATCCTTCCACCGTCCTGCACGGATTCAAGACCATCAACGTTCAAGCATCTTAGAGTCACACACCTTTAGAAATGATTGTGAACCCTCATGTAGTGCTGCACTAATGGTTGAAACACATTTAGAATTTATTGCTTTTTAATTATTATTTTAATGTCACTTTTAAAAAATTGTGTATTTAAGATTATTTAGGCACAAGCCTGAAAATGAAGATCTTTTCTTAATATTTGCATGCATTATACTTTTTGTTTGTGAGCTGTTCACATGCATTCTCCAGCAGAGGGCAGACTAGTTTAGTCATTCACAGCAAAGACTATCAGCTTCAGTGAGTGCAAATATTTCAAATACTGATGTGTTACAATTATTTTAGAAAAAGGCTGGCAAATCCCTGCTCAAAAAAATAAAAAAAGATGACACACTACATGAGTTCTTGTTTGACTTTGGGTACTTTTGTGTCCTAGGGTTTGATTTTGGGTAACATTTTGACTTTTTGGGTTACATGTGATGGTAAAATTGGCCTGGAAACTTATTACAGTGCAAAAAATTAACTAAATTTGTATTTATTCATTTATTTTAGAAAAAAAAAAAACGTATTGTCATGTCATTTTACTTCTCAAGTAAATGTGTCATGATAAGAATGTTTGTACTGGAAAACAAGAAAAAATAAAGTAAGAAAACGTTTGTTTTGCAAAGAAAAAAGTATTTAGAGCATGCTGAAATCAATTTTGCATCTAAAATAAGTTTTTGGATGTGTGCAGACCTCTTTTGCACGTGCAACATTTCACTAGCTTGCTCCTTTGATGCCTGCCCTCAGTTCTCTCTAAATGCTGATGGCTGGCTTGCTCAAAACAACCCAGTGTTACAATATGCCATAATTCCTGCCAATCAGAGACGAGGCTGCTAAATTCTAATTGGCTGCCTTGACAACCAGTCACAACATAGCTTGCATTACCTTGACATCAGAAAAGGAAAAACACAGTGCATGCATAATTATCATGATAGTTTATATTCTGATTATATTTTTCCAAGCATATTTTACCAATTCCAAACAACATCAATCTTAATAACTACTGTTAATCTTTAATAACGGTACGTAACAGTATTTCTAAAGCCCATATTCATGGTAGCTGTGCATGCTAGCCTTTATGCACCTTTTTTAAAACCCTTTTGGGTAAGGGTGGCGTGATGCTGACCATGTCCCCTTTCTCTGAGTTGGCTCTGGCCCTGATTCTTACCTTAGGCCCCACTCTCCGGGTACACACTTTAAAGACAGGGTGTTGCTACTGGTCCCCTTTGTATCTTATGAATCTCAGAGCGGGAGGTAGTCCCTGTGTTACAGCCAGGATATGGGTTATGCCAGCCCTGGTTCTCGGCCATATCCCCTTAAAGGAATCCTTTTTATTTATGATTCCAAGCCTTCAGCTTTGCCCTGGGCTCTGTTTTTTTACAAGCCAGTCCTTACAGGTAAGTTCTTTGGTGCACAGCTCGGGCCTTTGGCCGTAGGGGGTTATATCACTAACAGCCATCAAAAACGTCTAAGGCTAGTGTCCAATAACTTTCGTTGCTAGGCTGTTGCTTTAATTGGTTATATTTATAGGCTTACTGGTTGTATCTTGACACTCTGGTACCCAGTTAAACTTACCACAGTTGAGGCTTGTTTTTAAAGCTGTTGTTTAATGCTTTCCAGTATGAAACAGGCTTGCTGCTTAAGACTAGTTTTTGAATACTGTTTCTTTTAACTTATCCAACACACTGTGTTTAGGTCAGCGACATGTTTTTGCTTAAAGCTATCTAAAGGGATGGTTCACCCAAAAATGAAAATTTGATGTTTATCTGCTTACACCCAGGGCATGCAAGAAGTAGGTGACTTTGTTTCTTTAGTAGAACACAAACCAAGATTTTTAGCTCAAACCGTTGCAGTCTATCAGTCTTATAATGTAAGTGGATGGAAATCACGGCTAAAACAGACAATAAAACAAAAAAAAACATAGACAAACAGAACCAAATTAAACCCTGCAGCTCATGACGATACACTGATGTGTAAAGACACAAAACGATCGGTCTGTGCAAAAACAGTATTTATATCTTTTTTTTTTTTACCTCTGATTCACGCAATGTCCGAACTATTAGAACTCTACTGAACACATCCTCTTGTGCGCGTTCTCAGCAGCAGGGCGTGAGGTAGACTCGCATGGCCAGACCTTCAGACTGATGGCTGAAGGTCTGGAATTCAAGGCCCGCCCATGACATGTCAGACAACCAATCACAGTTTGTTTCGTTCAGCGTCACGTTTTGGGGTGTGGAAATGTTAATGTTAAACGTAATTTTAACAATATTTTACTGTAAAATTACACTAAATGTAATTACAGTTGTTCACCGTATATAGTATGGAAACTTACTGATAACCAATTAACAGGTTTTTACTGTCGCATTTTTACAGTCTTTTACTGTTAAAATCACAATAATTTTTTACAGTGCTTATCTAGTGTTCAGAAACATGTTTTGACAGGCGTGCTCGCTACTTGAGGCTATTGGTTGTTAAACTTGCGACAGCAAGATGTTCAATTTTAGGCTGTTGTTCAAGGCATCTGAATGTCTTGAAATATTTCCAATAACCAAATGAGTTTATGACTCTTCTGGTTATCAGAAATGCTGTTTCTCAAGCTTCTCTGATTGTTGCATATGCTGTGATTAAGCAAGTAAAATGCTTGTTGCTTAAAGCTATAGTGTATCGGTAAGAGATTGTCAATGCTCATGCGGCTTGCCAGATTGAGGACAAGTAACAAAACAAACTCAAATGTCAATGGGAGGTGACAACCTGCAAACTTATGAGTTGATGTATTGAGTTATTATGTGCTGTGATTATAGAGCTTTTATAGGGATGCCAGAGTCAGGTAGAATCTGCAATCTCTGACCCAGTAATTACTTGTTTTCATGTCTGCAGTACGCTGTGTTTGCTGCAAGCTGGCAACCTAGGCTGCCAAATTCTATTGGGTTTGTGCATCTTTAATCTTTTTCAGGTACTGCATTAAGGGGTTTGCTGCTCTTCTCAGCAGCTTATAAAGAAGAACACCCCTTTGCTGCTACCGTTCTTCCTATAAAACTGCAGGGGCCCGATGTTTTATCCCTCAGTAAGGGGGTAACATATGCACAAGATCCATGTTCGGGTCAAGCTCAAATGCTTTTATATAAAAAGGGACAATGAACATTAACCATCATTCAAATTAATGTAAATATACATCCTTTTGCTTGATGTTTTTAGGTTTATTTTCTTTTTTGAATGATGCGAATGAATGATAAAATATATATTATTGAAAATAAAATGTGTAATATAAAATGATAAAATTATAATAGTTATTTACATAATTAAAAATAGTAATGACACTGAGCTTACATAACGATGTCATTAAAAAAAACTTTGAAATCTTTTGAAATTATATCACATTTTTATATTTTGATTAATGTAAAAGAATGTAATATTTTAGTGCAGAGTTTTTGAGCCATTATGCAGCTGATGTGATGTCCAATACTCACATAAATTTCCTTTAATTTGTAAAGTATTTACTTCAATGCAACTAAAAAACAATAGGTATTACTATCTTGTGTGAACAAAAGTACTAAAAATGTTAATATTCTGAAATATTACAAGAATTTAAAATAAGTTGTTTTCTATTTGAAATGTAATTTATTCCAGTGAATCAGCACATGTCATTCTTACTTACCAAAATAACTATATTATGATATATACACTGCAGCAAAAGCAAATAGTAATTTTACTGCCAGGACATTTTAAGCAAACCAGCTTCATTAACGTGTTTGGCAGCAATAATGGAGACAAATGACCGCATGTGAAAACACTGCCAGCGGAAGCCATATAAACAGAGAAATGCTTCATTCTAATGCACTTGGAAACAAGTCCATTCAGTAAACAAGAACTGCTCACAAACGTTGCATTCTAAAAAATGCTAGGTTATAAAATTGTTACAGCCTGTTGGATCATTTCATTGGGTTGTTTTTACCCAGGTGCTGCCTGAGAATTTTTTTTTAACCCAAATTTTGGGTTCAGCTTATTGAGTCACTTTATTGGGTCATTTTTTAAATATTTTTTACCAAGGTGCTGGGTAATTTTTCTGTAACTGATTTGGTGCACTTCTTCAGCGAAATAAAAGTTTGTATACATTATTTAATTTTTAAAGTCTTTACTGTGCTGTAACGCAACATAAGGACGAGATGTCAGTCAGCAGCAGTCGTTTCGCATGATGGAAATGCCTTTTGCCTTGCATAAAATAAATGGATTTTATTCATTATAATACTGAGCTTAATTTAATTTGTTGTTAAAATATGTTCTCTAATCTCAGTACTGTTTGTTTATGGGCAGGTTATGGAGTCAGTCCTACAATCTTTCAGCTACAAGTGAAACACAAGGCCGCGGTATGAAGTTTGGAGTTCTCCGCAAACAGCAGCCCTTCACCGGCTCATATTTTGGTGACCCACCAGCATCAGAATTAGCACTATTTTGGTAAAAAGTAATTACAGAGAATGGTTGAATACAATTTAATTAAAATGCTACTTTTAAATGTTAAATTTTTATGTCTAAAATGCTTGTTAAACAAGTTTAAATGTATGTAATGTTGTAAACTATGCTGTATTCACCCAAATAAATTCAATTTATCTTGTATTTTGTCCATATGTTCTTGCTTAATAATAAATGTTCATCTTTTGATTATTGCTGTTGCCTCTAGAAATTCTGTGTGATTTTTTTTTTTTAATTTCCATTCCAATATAAGCCAGCAATATAATAATTTTTAAACAATAGTTCATTTAAATAAAACAAAACGGCCCTTGTGTTCTTGGATCCGGGGTGGTAGGATATTTGGAAGTGAAACCGGGTAAAGAAAAGGGCCCACCGAGCCTGGTGAGGATTGAGCCTCTTCGCTTCCTTCAGGTACTGGAGATTTTTATGGTCTGTAAGCATGAGAAATGGTTGCCTGGCTCCCTCCAGCCAGTGTCTCCATTCTTCTTGAACAAGTTTTACGGCAAAGAGTTCTCGATTGCCAATATCATAATTTCTCTCGGCTGGGGATAACTTTCTAGATAAGAAGGCACAGGGCATGGGTTTGGATGCGCCCTCGGAGTACTGGGATAGAATGGCTCCTACATCTGTGGTGGAGGCGTCTACTTCCTACTTGGGAAATGTGATGCTGGTGTTCACTTTCATTGCGAGAGAAAATGAGTATGTCATTTATGTAGACGAGGGCAAAATGGTTCAGGAACTCTCGGAGGACCTCGTCCATGAAACTTTGGAACACTGAAGGGGCGTTTACTAGACCATACGGCATTACCAGGTATTTGTAGTGCCCTGCAGGGGTGATGAAAGCCGTCTTCCACTCGTCTCCCTTCCGAATTCTGACCAGGCTGTATGCACTTCTTAGATCTAATTTTGTGAAGATACGGGCGTCACAGAGTTGTTCTAGGGAGGATGGTATCAATGGAAGCGGGTAACTAAACTTCACAGTGATTTTGTTTAGGGCTCTTTAATCAATACAGGGTCGTAAGCCTCCATCCTTCTTGGGGACGAAGAAGAAACTGGCGGCAGCCGGTGAGGTGGAAGGTCTAATGTAACCCTGTCCCAAAGCCTCTTCGACATACTCTTGCATGGCATCTTGTTCAGGGATGGACAAGGAGTAAACTCGACCCTTGGGAATGGTTTCTCCGGGAATTAGGTCTATGGCGCAATCCCAGGGTTGATGTGGCGGTAACTTGGAGGCTGCAATTGGGTCGAAGACGTCTGCAAAAGAGGCATAGCATGAAGGAACATTGACAGACAGGTTTTCCGTGGGACTCTCAATAGATGTAGAATTCATTGACATGGAGACAGGGTAATCATTAGCGGATTGTACGGGGTATAAGTGATTCGTGGCTAGGCAGTTGCAGCCCCAGTTCAGAATTTTCCCCATAGCCCAATCTACCATGGGTTGAATTTGAATTAGCCAAGGGCGGCCTAGAATTAAATCCGCTTGGCTATTTGTGAGAACAAATGGGGTAAATGATTCATAGTGGATATTGTCTACACAGAGGGTGATTGGTGCTATTTTTGATGTCACGTACCCCTCGTTGATCATCTCGCCAGTCACTGCATAGATGGAGTACGGTTTTGTGGTTCGAGTCCTCCGAAGGTTGTGTGCCCTGGCAAGTTTCCCCGAAATGAAGTTGCCGGCCGATCCGGAGTCCACAATGGCTGGGTGTGGGTGCCACATTGATATCCCGAAACCTCAGAGTTACACATATAGTGAGTGGAGCTGATACAGAGGGTTGAGGAAGCACTGAACTCACCAATAACCGCGGGGGACGAGATGGACAGGTTCGTATAAAGTGTTCTCCGCTGCCGCAGTAGAGGCATAGTCTGAGGTCTCGCCGACGGTTTTGTTCTGCCGGTGACAGTCATTGGGTTTCCACCTGCATTCGCTCAGGTTGCGATTCCGGGATTTTCACAGGTAGGTTCTGATGAGAGACAGGAGCTGGGACGTGAGTTTCCTGATAACAGGACTGGGATCTTAAGTGAACTCGGAGGGCTTGTTGCATGAATTTCTCTAACCCCAGATTATCATCATAGATGGCGAGCTGCAGTCGCAGTGCGGGATTTAATCCTCTTCGGTATACCGTTAGAAGTGCTTTCTCGTTCCATCCACTCACCGCGGCCAGAGTCCGGAATTCAAGGGAGTATTCAGACACTCTTCGGTTACCTTGACGCAGGTGTAATAACTGATCGCTGACCGAAGAGTCTCCCACAGGGCGTCCAAACACTTCCTTAAAGTGACTGAGGAAATTCTGCAAGGACAAGGTGACCGCAGTCTCCTGAAACCACAATGCTTCGGCCCATCTCAATGCAGCCCCGGATAATTGCTGGAGAATGATGAGATTTTTTATCTTTCTGTAGGGTATTGATGTGCGTGTTGCTCAAGTGAGTGAACATTGTAACAGGAACCCGTTGCAATCCTCCGCCCGGCCGGAGAAGGGCGCTGGTCGAGAGACTTAGTTTGCGATGTACACCAGTGTGGGAGCGGTGTTTGCGTCTTCGGGTTGTGCTGAATTAATTTCGGTGTTGGTCAAGCCTTCTGTCAGGATAGTCACTGGAGGCAGAGGTAAGTGAATTCAACACAATGTTTATTTCTCTCAAGAATAAGTGCAAGGTGAGTAGAAGGTGATTTCAGGTGCGGATTCAGTGCAGATCACTCGGTGAGAGGTGGGATCCAGGTGAGTACGTCCATAGACGAGAGGTCAATGCCACACAATCCCAGATTACTAATGCTTGTCCTTTTCCTTCTTTATTAGGAGAGGAACTGTCCAGCGAGCTTGCCAGGAACACAGGAGATACCAGAGATCGAAGGGGAATCAGGTAACTGGGATGGATCGGGAATCCTGGAGACAGCAGAACAATGACACAGAGGTTAGATTTTCAAAAGTACTTATACGTTACGTCGTGGAGCTCTTCGGATGTGAGGCAACCTGGGGACGGAAACTTGAGGTCTGTTCCTGTTGGAGGCTTGACGGTGAACTGGGGCTGAGGTGAGTGTTTTATAGTGCCTTGATAAGTTTGTTGATGATGACCAGGTGAGGGTGATTAATACTTAGGGCAAAGTGAATGTTGTGGATTGGCTGGGACCGGGCTTGCCTGGTCCCTGACAGTTAGAGCAAAAACAGAACATGATTTCAAATCTCTAAAAAACATTTTTGGGCCACATTTCATCTTAAAGCAATTAAAAGCAATGATTTTGCTGGAACAATTACAAAACTGTTGTGAAGTTTGTTTAATTAAAACATCTTCAGATCACATTATAATTCTAAATGCTTGTTTATAATTATTTATAATTACGTTTATAATTGCAAATAACATTTTTTGCAAGTTCCTCACAGTCTTTGTTTCTTCATGACTTGTGAAAGCCTTACACCACTAATGATACTGTTAATACCACTAATGTTTTTCCTAATAAGTGTAATTGTCATATGTCAAATACAGTATTTCATAATCCAACCGAATGCATATGCAGAATGATTGCATTCAGGACCATGCTAGTTAGTTTAATTAATGATGCATAAATACTTAACAATTTCAAAACATATGCCTTTTTTGTGTCATGGTTATGAGAATTGTGAATCATACAAACTTAATTATCTATGTGCAATGTAAATTCTCTGTTTTTCTTTTATTATTGGGGTGAAATAGCACACACACACACACACACACATATGAAACCATCTCCTGATTTTCATGGTTGAAATAAGACATTTTCCTGCACATTTATTTATAAATAAAATATCAATAATACAAAAAGTAAATAAGCATTATAAGCAGATAAGCAAAGTTATTTTTAAAAGTAATGCATTACAATATTGCGGTACTCCTCAAAAATTAAATAAATGCATTGTTACGTTCCTACTTATGTTACTTTTTATAGAAAGTAATGCACTACGTTAAATTACTTTTCCTAATTTGGGCTTGGCTTGCTTACTTGTTTTTAACACACACATATATATATATATATTTGGCAGATTATTTCAGGTTCTCAGTGTAACAAGGTTCTTGTTTGAGGAAGGAAGAGGACGGGGTTGGCTTGACTGCTAACGGTGGCTTTTTATTATCATAAACTCACCCATAAAATAAATCATTGTGCAGACAGCACAGAAGCATAAACACAATCATGTAACAACTTTCTCTCCAGCAAAGATTCCAGCTCATCAGGTTCCACCAGTCAGCAGTCCTTCTCTCTCTCTCCCACTCCTGTTTCTCCTGGTGTTATATAGTCTCTCCATGCCAATTTACTGAAACAAGCCACAGGTGTTGGTTATTTGCGTTTAACCCACTCACTCACCGTTCGTCTACCGACTCTCTCTCCCGCTGCAGACTTTGCTGAACCACGCCCCCCTTGCCACACTCAGGTAAAGGTTCTTTCAGACCAAAAGTGAAATCAATAAGCCTCAACTGAAGGAAATATAAATTAATGTCTGTACTGTAGAAGACACAGCTCAAACAAACCTTTCAGCTGTGCTGCCATTCTGGGTTGCATGAAGAATAGGACACAGGAGAAGAAAGTACACACACTTCAGCAATTAAAAAATAAAACACAAATGCCATGTTTATCTGACTTCATTTTTTCTTATTAGTATGGTTGAACTGGATCATTGAAGGTCAACAGCAAAGACATTGGTTAATAAAATTGGATTAAATAAATGATATTTGTTTAACATTTAATTATTGCAGGTTAGTTTGCATTTCATATAGGCATGACACATTATGTAAAGGTTATTTAATTAAAACTAGTGCTGTCAAACAATTAATCATGATTAATCACATCCAAAATAAAGGTTTTTGTTTACATATTATATGTTCGTGTACTGTGTTTATTTATTATGTATTTATAAATACACACACATACAGTATATATTTTGAAAATATTTACATGTATATACATTTATATATTTATATTATTACATTTTATATTATAAATAAATATAAGTAAACAAAGCACATTTTTCTTAAATATATACATGCATGTGTTTGTATTTATATATGTATAATAAATATACACACTACACACTCATATATTATATAAACAAAACTTTTATTTTGGATGTGATTAATCGTGATTAATTGTTTGACAGCACTAATTAAAACATCTTCAAACCACATTATAATTATAAATACATGTTTATAATTTATGCTGACATTTACTGCACTTACAACATCATAAAATTAATTAACTTTCCACGTTTCTCACAGGCAAGCCTTTGTTTGTTCATGACTTGTGAAATCATCTTCAACACCACTGATACTGGAAACACCTTAAATGTTTTTCCTAATAAGTGCAGATGTTGTCATGTCAAATAGTCAAGTCAAGTCAAATCACCTTTAGTTATAGCGCTATTACAAAATACAGATTGTGTCAAAGCACTTTACAGTATTAAATAGGAAAATGTTATAATGATTGTGTCATATACAAACCCGATTCCAAAAAAGTTGGGACACTGTACAAATTGTGAGTAAAAAAGGAATGCAATAATTTACAAATCTCATAAACTTATATTTGTGGGGCGGGGCTGAGAGCCATGGGAATGGAGCGAGGCCGGTGGAGTGATTGGGAAATGAGCGACACCTGCTCCACTCACCGGTCTCGAGTCCCACGGAGGAGATCGGAAGGTTACAAAAGAGGAGCGACGACAGTGAAGGACGAGAGAGGACCAGGCCTGGGTTTTATTTTGTGGTTTGGTTTTTGTTTGTGCGCGGCAGTCGCCCGTGAGGGGCTGTCGTGCTGTTTTAATGTTTATTTGGTTATTAAAGTTTTATTTGAGTGTCTGCCAGTTTGTACGTCGTTACAATAACATTTCAAATGTTGAAGGTGAGACATTTTGAAATGTCATGCCAAATATTGGCTCATTTTGGATTTCATGAGAGCTACACATTCCAAAAAAGTTGGGAAAGGTAGCAATAAGAAGCCAGAAAAGTTAAATGTACATATAAGGAACAGCTGGAGGACCAATTTGCAACTTATTAGGTCAATTGGCAACATGACTGGGTATAAAAAGAGCCTCTCAGAGTGGCAGTGTCTCTCAGAAGTCAAGATGGGCAGATGATCACCAATTCCCCCAATGCTGTGGCGAAAAAATAGTGGAGCAATATCAGAAAGGAGTTTCTCAGAGAAAAATTGCAAAGAGTTTGAAGTTATCATCATCTACAGTGCGTAATATCATCCAAAGATTCAGAGAATCTGGAACAATCTCTGTGCGTAAGGCTCAAGGCCGGGAAACCATACTGGATGCCCGTGATCTTCGGGCCCTTAGACGGCACTGCATCACATACAGGAATGCTACTGTAATGGAAATCACAACATGGGCTCAGGAATACTTCCAGAAAACATTGTCGGTGAACACAATCCACCGTGCCATTCGCCGTTGCCGGCTAAAACTCTATAGGTCAAAAAAGAAGCCATATCAAAACATGATCCAGAAGCGCAGGCGTTTTCTCTTGGCCAAGGCTCATTTAAAATGGACTGTGGCAAAGTGGAAAACTGTTCTGTGGTCAGATGAATCAAAAAATTAATTACCATTTGTAAAACCTCAACCCATAATCATCCATACTTAAGAGGACAAGGACAACCCAAGTTGTTATCAGCGCTCAGTTCAGAAGCCTGCATCTCTGATGGTATGGGGCTGCATGAGTGTGTGTGGCATGGGCAGCTTACACATCTGGAAAGGCACCATCAATGCTGAAAGGTATATCCAAGTTCTAGAACAACATATGCTCCCATCCAGACGTCATCTTTTTCAGGGAAGACCTTGCATTTTCCAACATGACAATGCCAGACCACATACTGCATCTATTACAACATCATGGCTGTGTAGAAGAAGGATCCAGGTACTGAAATGGCCAGTCTGCAGTCCAGATCTTTACCCATAGAAAACATTTGGCGCATCAAAAAGAGTAAGATGCGACAAAAAAGACCTAAGACAGTTGAGCAACTAGAAGCCTGTATTAGACAGGAATGGGACAACATTCCTATTCCTAAACTTGAGCAACTTGTCTCCTCAGTCACCAGACATTTGCAGACTGTTATAAGAAGAAGAGGGTATGCCACACAGTGGTAAACATGGCCTTGTCCCAATTTTTTTTGAGATGTGTTGATGCCATGAAATTTAAAATCAACTTATTTTTCCCTTAAAATTATACATTTTCTCAGTTTAAACATTTGATATGTCATCTATGTTGTATTCTGAATACAATATTTAAATTTGAAACTTCCACATCATTGCATTCTGTTTTTATTCACAATTTGTACAGAGTCCCAACTTTTTTGGAATCAGGTTTGTAGGAAAATGGGGACAGTAAAAGAGTGTGTCGCCCAACATGAAACTAAGACCAGTCCTGACAGCAACTCACTTTATATCTGTATACCACAGATATATCTGCACCTTATATCTTTATCTGTTCACCTTATACCTAAATATCTGTTTTATATCTCTTATATCTGTCATGATTTATCTAATATTCACTCTCACTGGTGTGAGTGAGAGTGTGTGATCTCAAGCCCAATCCACTTCAGACTCTACTCCAGTTTGTGAGTCTGGTTCAGAACCTGCTCAACCCTCTGAGCTCAGTCAAAAATGCACATTAATGTCAGCCCAAAGGAGAAGACTATGGAAGAAGAAACAATCTTCAACATGTCCAGACCATGGGCCTGCTTGTGAGTCGACTCCTGCTCTTGAGCTCGGCTATAGAGTCCGAACAAAGTTCCTTCGTCATGGCCATAGAGGCTGCTCTTGAACTCTTTGTTTGTCTAATTAGGTTTGCTGAAATCAGCCCTTCGATCAACCAGCAAGCCAGACATCAGCACGTCAGCCGGCACTCCAGGGGTCTCATTTATAAAACCCTTTATAAATATTACAAATTTTATATAAAATATATAATATCTGTATATATTTAATATAATATATTATATAATACATATAATAAACAACATTTGTGTAAGTTACATTTATGCCATCTTCCTCTGTTGCTGGCAATTTGATAATGGCATGAAAATATACTTTTAATACATTTAAGTATTGTAGGATTTGATTGTTTATACAGTATCAGATGAAAGTGACCACAGTTTTGCACATCCTATAACTTTACATGTGACTTAATGAAGGTGTAGTTCCTGTATTATAGTAAAGTGACGCTAATTTTGAGGAATTCTTTCATTTGTAACTGCATAAACTGCTGGTGCTATGACTCACTGATGGGACAAAAGCTGTGCACATTTGCATATACATCGTCTGTCCTGATCTCACCTTTGTCCCATTGAACGTGGACGACTGTGTAAATATATATCTGTATTACTCATTCTGAATCCACCCGCTGAAACACACACACACACACAGCGTGTGCGATTGCGTAATTGTTTTTGAGGTGTTGGTTCTATTGATTGTAACATTTGGCATGTATTGCATGTACGGTAACTTCAATGGAAAGGGCGAGGCAGATGAATGCTGTATAAAAGCGCAATAAACTGTGAATCTGAATCAAACATCCAACCCCAACACAGCTGCATATCATGGACGGTAAGCTTTATGTTTTTATTATTATAATTTTTACTGGTTTATATGCAAAGGAATTTTGTTTAAACCTTTTACAAAAAAAAAAAAATAAAAAAAAAAAAATAATAATCATGCTATTTGAGTAATTTTGCTATTTATGGCTTTATGAAGAACTTATTGCAATAATCTTTACTACTAGATGCAATTTTTTTTAGATGTCATATTATTTTATTATGCTTTAATTGTTTTGTGATCAACTTTTTATTGACTTTTACATATAACAAACTTTGCATTAATTTTAAGAGAATTATTTATAATAGTTAATCATAAATTATTAGTTAACTGCAAATTCAAACACATAAATATTTGTAGTGGTACAGTTATGTATATTATCTATCAAAATAATGAGAAATAATATCACATTTGCTCATTTTTACACAGAGTTCAAGGTTCGAACTATCGACCTGCAACAGATGCAAAACCAGACCCGCCACAAGACTGACGGTCTGAGTTCCAGCACTCTGGTTCTGCGGAGAGGACAGGCCTTCACAGTGACTATCAACTTTGATGGACGACCATTCGATCCAATGAAGGAAAAACTGATCTTTCGAATTGTTTTAGGTGAGTTTGCATGTGCATCTGTGTAGTTGTTTTAACCATACTTTTGAGGACCATACTTTGAGGACTTTGCCAACCCACTAGTGAGGACAATTTGACTGGTCCTCACTAGTTAAAAAGGCTTTTAAATCAGCCAAAAGATGTTTTGATTTAAATATAGCACTCTGCACATGTTTCTGTGATGGGTAAGTCTAGGGGTAGAGGTTGGGTTAGCTGATAGCATTAACCTAATGTGTGTGTGTGTGTGTGTGTGTGTGTGTGTGTGTGTGTGTGTGTGTGTGTGTGTGATAAATCCATTTTTTATCCATTATGATAAAATTCATAGTTCATAATTCATAGTTTTTACATTTATTACATTTATTAGTTTTAGTTTATGTAGATAAGACTTTATTTTCTCCTCGAGGTGAAATTTAGACATTACAGCATGGACAAGGCAGTACAAAAATACACAAAATAGAATAAAGAAAAAAAAAAAAAAAAAAAATTTAGAAGGAAAAAAAAGCATTAGCAGGCTAAAATAAGCTTAAAAAAGACTTAAAACAGTACATTAATGGTGATTGAATATGCGAGATAAACATCATAAATACTAACATAGTAACATTTCATTTTAGATATTTTATTATGTCAAGTTAGACTAAATAAGAAATTTTACCTAAGCAACTAGCTGAAATAAAATGTCTATAAGTATATTTGTATTTTATTTAAAATAATTAGATTTTTTAACGATTCTAGTTTTATTTAACTTTAGATCATTTTAGATATTTGGTAATTGGTAAAATACATGAAAACTTACAATCAGTTACTCTGTGGAGAAAATTCATTCCAGAACCATATTTTTGCGCTCTATTCTGACATCCACACCTTTCTCCTTACCGCAGGCCCCTTGTATGTGGAGGCTCCGGTCTCTGTGTCCAGACAGCCCTCTCTGACCCAGTGGACAGCGGTTCTGGAGAAGTGCATACGGAACCCAACTGGACACAGTGCATTTTCAGTATCACTGTCCAGCCCTGCGTCTGCTTCTATTGGTGCCTACACACTTCATCTGAGAGTTGAGACCCGCCTGAGTGTGAAAGCATATTTTCTTGGCCAGGTCACGCTCCTCTGCAACCCCTGGTGCCCAGGTGAGTGCTGTCGGTTTGTCTAAAACTGAATGCCTTAGTAGGCACAAGTTTTAAGCATGTTGCTTTGTGGTTGCTAGTTACTTGCTAATCCAAATCACTCTACATTAAGTCTCATTGCTTAGAAATGTAAATGAAGAAGCACCTCTTCTTATCTGGAGAAATTATTTGAAAAATCATTCATGTTTGTAGGACTCGGATAGATCCTTTAAGGTATCTTGTAGGGGTGAGGTGTCCAAGTCACATCATCTAGCTACTAGGGTGCCTCAGGGCTCAGTTCTTGGACCACTTCTCTTCTCTGTCTGCATGGCATCACTAGGTTCTGTCATTCAGAAACATGGCTTTTCATATCACTTTTATGCTGATGACACTCAACTCCACCTCTCATTCCCTCCTGATGATCCGACGATAGCTGCTCGCATCTGAGCTTGTCTAACAGACATTTCTGGATGAAGGACCACCACCTTCACCTTGCCAAGACAGAACTGCTTGTGGTTTCAACAAACCCATCACATCATCACAATTTCACCATACAGCACATCAACCATAACTCAAAAACAGCCAGAAACCTTGTAGTTGTGATTGATGATCAGCTAAATTTCTCAGACCTCATTGCTAAAACTGCCCAGTTCTGCAGATTTGCTTTATACAACATTAGAAAGATCAGGCCCTTTATTTCAGAATATGCTACACAACTCCTTGTTCAAACTCTTGCTCTGTCCAGGCTGGACTATTGCAATGCTCTCTTGGCAGGTCTTCCAGCCACTTTTATCAAACCTTTACAATTAATCCAGAACGCAGCAGCAAGATTAATTTTTAATGAGCCGAAAAGAACGCCTGTCACACCTCTGTTCATCAATTTGCACTGGCTACCAATAGCTGCTCGCATAAAATTCAAGGCATTGATGTTTGCCTACAAAACCACCACTGGCTCTGCACCCCTTTACCTAAATTCACTACATCAGACTTGTGTGCCCTCTAGAAGCTTGCGTTCTGCAAGTGAACGACACATTATTGTGTAAGGGAAACAGGTCAATTTAGCTCAAAGGGAATCATTTAAGATTTAAAGGGAATTTGAACAGAATCACTGTTTTACGGCTGATCACTGAGACGGCCAGCGATTCGTTGAACGAGCCATATAACATCAACTCTGCGATGGATATTAATATCCAAAGTATAGTGAAAACACTATTAATTAGCACAGTAACAAGATCGGCAGTTTAAGACATTATCTTGTAAGCACAAAACACAAGATACTTCTCTTTCCAATATGAATAAGGCTTTATTAGATAAATCTAAGACATATAAACTAATCTAACACATAAGTACACACACTCACATTCACACAAGTTGCAGGAAGATAGAAAGGTAGGAAAGAATGGGTTTAAGAATGAAAATGTGAAATCCCATGTTTACAGCAATACGTGAAATTGCATAGACATGAACAACCATCAATCACTTAATTAACCCTCGCATTGAGTTCCTCAATGAGGTTAAAATTATATTAGACAGCTACACCAGTTCAGCTCAGAGTCTGGAGGTATGTTACTTGCGTTGCCTGTGTAACGGGGTTCCCTTTGTTGTCGTTGAAAAGGGGGTTTCCCGAGGTTGCTGATTGGCTGGAAGTTCACGTGACGTCTTGGGAAGCCCGTGGTTGGGCGTTGGCTGATGATGCGGAGTTGTGGGCTGGTTGAAGTTGAACGGGCACTCGAGGTCAGATTCGGAGACACAGCGTTACAAAACTTAACTCAGAACATGAAACTTTCAACGGAAAAGAAAAGAAACTAAAGTAAAAGAATAGAATAGAAGTAAAGTTTTACAAGACTAGGTGGTGTTTCTTCTCATCGTGGCTAAGTAGCAGCTGCCGTGCAGGCCGAAGCACGCTGGAACCGCACTCAAAGAACGCTAAACGTAATAATAAAAAGCATGGCTAAAAGCTTAAACTACAAGCAAAAGCTAAAAGCAGGCTAAAAGCAAAATTTGATGGTGTCCTGAGTATTTAAACTGGCCTTTCGACCACACCTCAAATGTTGTCTTGACCAATTAGATATTGTCTTTGTGATGTTTGTCCCACCCATTCATAAATCATATGTTATCTTATCAATCACGTGGTCCGAATCCCGCTCTTGCAGGGTATAATTTTGGACATGATTCCTATGATAAGAATATGATACATTTGACAAATAACTGATGCTCAGAAACGTTTCAAGCAAGAAGATTCGAACACACACATACTAAACATGAATATGAATACTTAAGCTATTCAATAGTTATTAAAAAGACATACACAATAAGTGATTAGAAACTTGATAGTCAAATATTTGGGTTATATATCTGATATGGAGTTAAGCAATGGACTGTAGCAATATTCCTTTATAAGTCTTTGAGTTCATTTTGGTGCATCTACATCTCTGACATAAGGATGTTCTGTGGAGACCAGAGGTTAAAAGGTCCCCTTAAAGGAATTTCAGTCCGGTTCTTGTCTTGTAGGTGGGGGAAGTCAATCCATGTGATCATGATTACTATCATGGGTTTGCATGTGATGGTCAGGCTGTGCATGTCTTTGACCATCAATCTGGATTTAATTGCCCCAAATTTTACAATCTCTTCTCGATTTGAAGCTGTCAATAATTGTTCTAATGGTGTTAATGTTGTAAGCTGTTCTCTGAAAGAGTTGGTTGGTTATCTTGCTTCAGACTGTGGTGCTAGGAGTTGATTTACAACATCCTGTTGCCTTTCTGTGGAATTCGGCTCATGTTTCAACCATGCTCCCGATCGAATCTTTAATTTGTCTGGTTCGGGTTTGATACACTACATTGTGCCATTCCAAAGAGGCAAAAAATCACTTTCGCAGACTTTTACATGAACTGTTCCATTTTGGTGGAAAGACCTGCCCAACTCAATTTGAGCAGCTGAGTCCTTAGGCAACTTCAAGAAATGGCTTAAAACATCCCTTCCATCTTTATTTGACCCTCTAACTCTAGCATTCTCTAAATAAATTACCCTCTAACAATTTCACTCTCTAAATATTTTTTATATATAAAAAAACAACAAAAAAGGCCTCTAACATTAGCTTTCTCTATTTTTTTTTTATTCTATATACTTTGTATGTTGTATGTAGAAGAAACAGAGAAGGACAGCAGTTTGTAAGGTTTGTTTTTGCTCTATTTATTTTCTATTCTATATACTTGTTATAATAAAAATACGAGTAACAGAAAATTTATGTGTATGTGTATATGTATGTGTGTGTGTGTGTGTGTGTGTGTGTGTGTGTGTGTGTGTGTGTGTGTTTGTGTGTATTTCTATGTGTACTGCGTTAGGCTAACCAAGACTTGTTATATCACTTGCATACTATTGCTATTTTGTTGGTTTCGATTGCTTCTGCTAAATGAGTTAATGTAAATGTAAGGTGGTCCCGACCCTGGTAAAATCTTTGAATTTGGCCTTTTGGTTACTTAAATATATTACATCCAAATTTTATTTATTGAGAATATTACCTTATGTAAACTACCTTTTAAAAGTTTGGGGTTGGTAATATGTTTTAATGTTTTTGAAATTAGTCTCTTGTTCCATTATGTACCATTATGTTCCATTAAGATAACTATTTTATTTTAATACGTTTTAAAATGTAATTTATTTATGTGATCAATTTGAATTTTCATCATCATTACTCCAGTGTCACATGACCCTTGAGTTTCTGCTCAGGAAACATTTCTGATTATTATCAGTGTTGAAAACAGTTGTGCTGCTTATTTTTTGTGGAAACAGGGGTACATTTTATTTTTCAGGATTCTTTGATGAATAGAAAAAAACAGCATTTATTTGAAATGGAAATCTTTTGTAACATTATAAATGTCTTTACTTTTTATACACCATTTTATACACCTTTAAAATCACAGTAATGCCTCTTATAATTTATTTGCCTTCATTTATTGCAATTACACACAGATTACAAAATAAACGGTTGTGTTTTTCTGCAGCTGATTCAGTGTTTCTGCAGTCAGAGGATCTGAGGACTGAATATGTCAAGAGTGATATCGGGCTGCTATTTAAAGGCAGCACCGGGAACATTGTCCCCCAGTCCTGGTCATTTGATCAGGTCAGATGTTTGGCCATTGACTGACAGCTCAGCACTGAACAATGGCTTCATATTAACTCCTGTCATGCATAAATGTGTTTTCAGTATGAAAAAGGGATATTGGACATCTGTATGAAATTGCTGCAGGTGAGTCCTCAACATCAAGCGGATATGGGTAAAGATCTACTGAACCGCAGCAATCCGGTTTACATCAGCCGCGTGATCTCAGCGATGGTGAGGATCTGCTCTCATTCTCTCCTCTCTGCTCTCTCTCTCTCTCCATGTATTAATATAGTCTCTCTGTCTTTCTAAACAGGTGAACTGTAATGATGATAAAGGAGTGTTAATGGGAAACTGGTCAGGGGACTACAAAGTTTTTCGCCTGCGCTTCCAGGGCAGACCACTAGTGCAAAAAAAAAAAAAAAAAAAAACCCTGTACGTGTTCTGTACTAGACGCCCTGAGATGGTCCGTGTTAGTCTGCCGTTGTGTTCCAACGTTAGGACAGATTAGATGGCTGGGTGTGCGTCAACCCTTCAAAGTGGTCCGGCAGCGCAGATATTCTCAGGATGTGGTCAGAAACACAATTCAGCCCTGTGAAATACGGACAGTGCTGGGTGTTTGCTGCTGTCATGTGTACAGGTGGGACAAATAGAAGTCATTACATTCAAAAGTTTGGGGTCAGAGCAATTTTTTTTTAAAGAAATGAATTATTTTATTCAGACACATTAAAACTGATCAAAAAAAGAAAAAACAACACTAATAATACAAAAAAATAATAATACACAAAAAAAATCGTGTTCTTTTGAACTTTCTATAAGTTCAAAGTTTCTATGCAATCATAAATGTTTCTTGAGCATCAAATCAGCAAATTAAAACGATTGCTGAAAGATCATTTGACACGGAAGACTGGAGTAATGATGCTGAAAATGCAGCTTTGCATCACAGCAATGCATTATAATTTTACAATACATTATATAGAAAATATATTTTAAATTGTAATAATATCTCACAATTTTATTGTTTTGTATTGTATTTTTGATTAAATAAAGGGTGAACATAAGAGATTTCTTTCAAAAACATATATGTATTTTTTTTCGACCCCAAACTCTTAAATGGTAGTGTGTGTGTGTGTGTGTGTGTGTGTGTGTGTGTGTGTGTGTGTGTGTATGTGTGTGTTTTCCTTTTGTGTTTCATGGGTTGAACGAAAATAATGTGGTTGAAACAGCATGGGAGTGTGTTTTCATTTTTAGTTGAAGTATTAATTTCATTGGCCATTGGTAATTTAATAACTACTACTAATGATTAATATCAAAAGTGTTTGTTTGTGTAATAGTAATGAGAGCCCTTGGCATTCCGACTCGAGTCGTCACCAACTTCAACTCTGCTCACGACACAGACGGAAATATGACGATTGAGGAATATTACAATGAGAAGGGGGAAAAACTGTCCATGAGCAGGGATAGCATCTGGTGAGTTAAAATGCCTAGAAGTCTAAAAAGTGTAGTTATTATAACTCCAGTTTTCAGCGTCACATGATTCTTCAGAAATCATTCTAATATGCTGATTAGCTGCTTCAGAAACAGAATATAAACAGATATATATATATATATATATATATATATATATATATATATATATATCCCCTTTCTATGTGTACTGCGTTAGGCTAACCAAGACTTGTTGTATCACTTGCATATTATTGCTCTTTTGTTGGTTTCGATTGCTTCTGCTAAATGAGTCAATGTAAATGTAATTACTTAAATATATTACATCCAAATTGTATTTATTGAGAATATTACCTTATGTACACTACCTTTTAAAAGTTTGGGGTTGGTAATATGTTTTAAGGTTTTGGAAATTAGTCTCTTCTCCTCATCAAGGCTGAAACATTTAGAAATACAGTAAAAATTGTAATACTGTTCCATTATGTACCATTAAGATAACTATTTTATTTTAATACATTTTAAAATGTAATTTATTTATGTGATGAATGTTGAATTTTCATCATCATTACTCCAGTGTCACATGATCCTTGAGTTTCTGCTCAGGAAACATTTCTGATTATTATCAATGTTGAAAACAGTTGTGCTGCCAAATATTTTTGTGGAAACTCATACATTATATTTTATTTATTTATTTATTTATTTATTTTTTATGAACAGAACATTCAAAAGAAAAGCATTTATTTGAAGTACAAAAATATAGTAACATTACAAAATGTTTTTACTGTCACTTTTGATTGGTTTAATACATCCTTGCTCAATAAAATAAATAAATAAAAACTTGTAAAATTGTTTTTAATTGATAGTCCCTTAATGCTTTTCCTTATACTTCAGTAAAGGTGTCTGCACCATCATTAGGCTACGGTATTGATTGCGATGGAAAGGAATAATTCATTGTTTCATGATTTTTAATCTGTCAAAATGTGAGCTGAAAGTGTTTGGTCTTTTTCAGGAACTTCCATGTGTGGGTGGAGAGTTGGATGAAGAGGCCTGATCTGGGTCGAGGTTATGACGGATGGCAGGTTCTCGACCCCACGCCACAAGAGATGAGCGCAGGTCTGTCATTACAGTGATTTTTACGAGGTTAACATATATAAAAAACTAGTGAGCTGCCTAGATAGCATCCTATTCAGTTCCTCCAAAGCATGCTATTTTTTTGAGCTGGGATTTGATGATAATGATGCTTAAACATCAATATTCTGTCACAGGAATGTTCCGCTGTGGTCCTGCTGCTGTTACAGCCATTTATGAGCGGAGGGTGGATGCGCAATACGATGTGCCGTTCGTTTACGCAGAAGTGAATGCTGATGTGCGTACAATGATCGTCAGAAATGGGAGAGTATTATCAACCAGCGTCGATAAACGCAGAGTTGGAGCCCTGATCTCCACCAAACGTCCAGGATCCATGAGTATGCAGGACATCACGTCTGAATACAAAACTGAGGAGGGTAAGAGAAAGAGTGATAAAAAAGAAAAAAACATAAAGTTTCTGACTATATGAATTACCACAGTACCGAAACTGCTCTTATAAAAATAACAAATGAGCTTACAGTTAATTCCAGTAAAAATAAAGTTTTAATTCTTGTTCGTTTAGATTTGAGTGCAGCATTTGACACAATTGAAAATTGGTGATGCATCATTTGTAAATTATGTTCCAAAATTATTGAATAAATTACCATCAGATATTAGGGAAGCTAGTACTCTTAGTGTTAATATATATATATATATATATATATATATATATATATATATATATATATATATGTATATATATATTATATTATATATTATTTTCTTGTGCTGTGTGTGTGTTAGTAATTATTTATTAATTTTACGGCTTTGTGATGTATGTAAATGTACATTTGTTTTTTATAGAATGGGTTGTATGTACTGTAGGCCTTTTTTTATCTTTATGCTTGATGTATTTGTTCTATTGGATGTAATATTGTTGCTTATTTAAGTGTGTATTTTTAATTATGTAAAGCACTTTGAGTCACATTTTATGTTTGAAAGGTGGTATATAAATAAAGTTTTATTATTTTTATTATTACTGTTAAAATATGTTTCATACAAAAATCTCATTCTTTCACATTTAGATGAAAACACATATCGTGGATCAATGGCGGGTGGTAAGTCATTCTAACCTACCAATCTAAAAAGCTGAAAATTGTGTCATTCATTTGACTAGTTTCAGCATCACCGGAAAAAAAATAAATACAAAATGAATAGTTGTTGTTAAAGACAATAAAAAGAATTCAATGAAAAGTCAGTTTTTGGTGTAGGATTACATTGACACTGTTTTCCTTCAGTAAATTTCTCACATAATTACAAACAAATGGCAATTAACACATTGAATTCAATGTGAAATTTAGAAGTTGTAAGATTAAAATAGTACTTTCTTGTAAAACACACTTCAGTGGTCTTTGTTTGCTTGCAACTTCAAAAAAAAAAAAAAAAAGAAAAAGAAAAGAAATTGTAGGGCAGGTTTCTTGAACACTTTGAGGAAACATTTAACAAAAAATGACATGCATGACAAACTGTTAAATTAACTCAGTGTCACCTAAATCCATTTTGAGAATATTTTTATGTAAATATTTATTATGATTTTCCTCTAAACATTTTTTTGTTATTCATCTAAGTTACTGGAAGAAGCACTACTTTTAGATGTGAACCTCAAAGTGATAGAATCATGGGTAAGTTCTAGCATTTATTTTTCCTTTCCTCATAAACACTGCTCTTCGTTTGTTTGAGTAATATGACTAAATACAATAATCTAAAATGTCAATTGGTGATGCATTCTTCGTAGATTATGTTCCAAAATTATGGAATAAATTACCATCAGATATTAGGGAAGCTAGTACAGGGAGTATTTTATTTTATTTATTTATTTATCTTGGCATTCAGTTAGTTTACTTTATAAATGTACGCTTGTTTTTTATAGAATGGGTTGTATGTACTGTAGGTTTTTTTATCTTTATGCTTGATGTATTTGTTTTATTGGATGTAATGTTGCTTATTTAACTGTGTATTCTTAATTATGTAAAGCACTTTGAGTCACATTTTATGTTTGAAAGGTGCTATATAAATAAAGTCTTATTATTATTATTATTATTATTACTGTTAAAATATGTTTCATACAAAAATCTAATTCTTTCACATTTAGTTGGAAACACATGTAGTCGATCATTGGCTGGTGGTAAGTCATTCTAATCTAGCTTTCTAATGTTTAAAGCTGAAAACTGTGTAATTCATTTGACTAGTTTCAGCATCATCAAAAAAAAAAAAAATGAATAGTTTGTTGTTAAAGACAATGAAAAGTTTTCATCAATTTTTGTGTAGGATTACATTGACACTGTTTTCCTTCAGTAAATTTCTCACATACAGTAATTACAAGGAAATGGCAAATAACACATTGAATTAAAATGTGAAATTTAGAAGTTGTAAGATTAAAATAGTAATTTCTTTTAAAACACTTCAGTGGTCTTTGTTCTGATCTTCTAAGAAGAAGAAGAAGAGGAAGAAGAAGAAAAAGAAATTGTAGTGAAGGTTTCTTGAACACTTTGTGGAAACTTTTAACAAAAAATTACATGCATGACAAACTGTTAAATTAACTCAGTGTCACCTAAATCCATTTTGAGAATATTTTTATGTAAATATTTATTATGATTTTCTTCTAAATATTTTTTTTGTTATTCATCTAAGTTACTGGAAGAAGCATTACTTTCAGTTGTGAACCTCAAAGTGATAGAATCATGGGTAAGTTCTAGCATTTATTTTTCCTTTCCTCATAAACACTGCTCTTTGTTTGTTTGAGTAATATGACTAAACACAATGATCTACCATGTCATTTCATGTAGCTTCCAAGGGTGTTGAAGTTTCTCTCCAGCTTCTGAAAGCCCCTGTAGTTGGAGAAAACATTTCTTTCAACATCATAATCACTAACAATGATGCTGCTCCAAAACTGCTGAGAAAACATGTGAACGCTCAGAACAAGGAGTACAACAGAAATCCCACAGAAACCTTCTGGGAGGCTCATGATGACATAAAGATTGGCCCGAAAGAAAGTAAGAGTTCTGCAAAAAATAACTTAAGATTAGTTTAAAATGTATTTATAAAAATAAAAAAATAAAAAAATAAATATAAATAAAACCACAACCTGTAAGTTTTGTACACATTTATTCTGTTGAAGGGGTAAATGAAGTGGCAGAAATATTACAATTTGCTTTTTCAGGCAGCATTACAATACATCTGGTCATGATTCTCTAATGTTGGTTTGGAAGAAAACATTTTTTAATCAGTGCAACCAAACAAATTTGGCTACTTAAAAAATAAAGCCTTATAAAGTAACAAAACATAATTTAAAAAAGCGACAGACTGATGATTTTGGTTTCAAATGAATGGATTTAAATCCATAAAATCTAAAATGATGCTAACATGTATTTACTATTGTACGCTGACAAATGTTGCTTTCAGTAGATATACATGATTAAAATGTACAGGCCTTATCCTCTGGCAAAACAGGCCGAAACCCCGGAATGCAGTGCATCCAAGTTAATCACAATATTTTACTCATTATTTCATCAGACTGCCAAAAAAAAATTTACAGAAAAAAATAAATAAATACGATCATGACTGGACGCCACTCACTTGCATCATGTGACCATAATGTAGCATACTTCTGTCTGAAATGTTTGTCATGGAATGCATACTGCATACTGTTTATTTAGTATAAGGCAGTACAGTATTACATTGAACACAACCAGTATGCAAAACAAAATTATTTTACTCTCAGGTCTTGTAGAAACCTCCATATGGACCACATGCTTTCGAATACAACAAAACATGGCGAAATGATTGATTAGGAATTGTGAGGTCACATGACTGAATCCTGTTTACTGTACTCCACCAGCTGTGACTATAAAACATGAGATCTCCTTCAAGCACTACATGTTGAAGGAGACTGAGGAGGATTCTCTGGTTAACCTGGCTGTGGTTATTGAGGACGTGAAGTCTCAGGAGAGAGTGCTGGCTTCAGAAGAGTTCATCATCCGCAGCCCTTCCCTCGATATACAGGTATATGCTGACCCAACATGGACATTTATACTAGCTTCAAAAGAAACATGAACTCCTCTATCCTTGACCCCCCTTTATATAAGAAACAATAATTTTTTTGTGACAAATTTAAACCATTTTCAGATGTTCTTTTTTATTATATAAAAATATATGCATCACTCCAAGATCATAGATATTATGTTGGAGAATTTACTTGAAGCCTTTATCTATAATGCATTATAAAAGTATTTTAATGCATTAATTATGCTTTGCAATGCACCTTATAATGCATTGCATAATCTCATGAATAATTGCAACCACAGTTTTAAAATATTATAATACTTATTTAGTCATTGTTACACCTTCAGCAAATATAATGCATTAAAACAAAAACGTATTTCAGATGTAAGAAGGAATCTTCAAATATCATAATGCATTTTAATTTTGGTTATGATTATTTAAGAAAACATATAATGCATTACAACATTTTATAATACATTATACATAAAGGTTTATATTCTTGCATAATTAAATTCACAAGTAAATAATATAGTTATATAGTAAAAATAACATAATATAGTAAAAATAACAAATTATATGGTATAAATAATATATAAATAATATAGTAAAAATAACAAAAGCAATTTGTGTTTACTTCCAGATTCAAAATGAGGTCTCGGTCATCATTAACACACCACAAGTGGCCACGGTGATCTTCACAAACCCGTTTAATGTTGCAGTGAGCGGAGAACTGACCGTATCTGGTTCAGGGCTCTTAGAGGAGAAGGCTCAAATGAGGTGTGTAAAGTGTAAAGTCTTTCCTGAGCATTAACAAATGAATCACACAAATGGCTCTTTTCAAACAGATTTTCCCGAGCATTGGTTTGCCATTGGTCAGCAAACACATAGCCCCGCCCCCAAACACACACTGATTGGCTGATTGGAATGCTCAAATAAACAGAATAATGTTTAGAAAGTGTCACACTGTTATAACTTCCTGAAAAAAAATCAATCTTTGAATCCGCATCATTAGCTTGCAAAGTATGAGAGAAAGTATTTTGACGCAGTACCCTGGTGTTTAATCCATGCTATAGTGAATACAGTTGTTTTTTTTTTTTTACAATAAAGCCACATTATCATACATCACTGTCATTAAAAAGTGATTACAAAATAACAGAAACCCAGGTTAAAAAAGTACACTTCCGTAATGTATTTAAAATGCCTTATTTTCAAAATTAGTGCACGAAAATAGAGCACTTTAAGTATATTATGGAAGTTAACTTTTTTCACCTGGGAAGAATCTTACACTGTTTAAAATAGATCCATTTTTATCTATTTTGATTTTATAATCGTAATAGTGGTATTATGAAAGAAACTATGCATGTCATGATCGTTTTAGTTCACATGCCTGATGAGTGATTCTGATGGGCCTCAAACAGTCGAGTACATACAGTTTTCAATCAGTGGGAGGGGTTGTTTCTGAGATTTTTGACATGACTATCTTTGACATCAGTTTCACTGCTACAGTGTCTATTAGAAGTGTCAGTACACAATTGTTAGTCAGCATTTCTGATGCACTTCTGTAATCATAGGCATATCACAGAAACTCATGTGAGTTCATTTGTATGTTAAACCTGCACCATGATATACACTTTAAACACTTGGAACAGTAAAAGTGATGTTTGCATGTCTTATTTCAGGCTTACGATCCAACCCCGAGAAACCATAAAGAAGCGCGTCAATTTCACTCCCAGGATGGCAGGTGCCAGGATGCTTTCTGCTAATTTAGTGTTGGAGAATCCTCCCACTATCATGCACGGATTCAAGACCATCAATGTTCAAGCATCTTAGAGTCACACACCTTTATAATTATTTATGACCCCTCATGTAGTGCTGCACTAATGGTTGAAACACATTTAGAACTGACTGCTTTCTAATCATTTTTTTATGTCACTGTGAAATCTAGCTTGAATAACTGACTTGTTTTTAAGATTATTTAGGCACAAGCTTGAAAATAAAGCATATCCATGCATTATCCATGTTTGCGATCTGTTCACATGCATTCTCCAGCAGAGGGCAGACTAGTTTAGTCATTCACAGCAAAGACTATCAGCTTCAGTGAGAGCAAATATTCAAATGCTGACAGGCTGAACAGGACATGTGACATTAAAACTGTCCTGGAAACCCTCTCCCCCACCCCACTGCTTTAGTTTTCAAACATAAAATCTTAAATTCTCTCACATTATTAATCATTATGAGAATCGGTAACTGATATATCTAAACAAATATTTAAACATTCTTAAATCAAGATACACTTCCTTAAGAATCATAATGACATGAGATATTAAGCCTTGTTTTATGAAAAAATATCAAAAAAAAGAGACTCTCACAAAAAACAAAAAAATAACAACCAACAACAAGGCAAGATAAATAATTTATTTTCCCTTTGAATTCAAGTTTTTCTGGTCAATGCTTGGCCAATGAGGTGTGTTTTTAATCTAGATTTAAACAGAGAAAGTGTGTCTGAACCCTGAACATTATCAGGAAGGCTTTTCCAGAGTTTGGGAGCCAAATGCGAAAAAGCTCTACCTCGTTTTAGCGGACTTTGCTATCCTAGGTACTACCAGAAGGGGTATGAATACTTTCGCAAGGCACTGTACTGTATGTATGTGTGAGTGTGTGTGTGTGTAACGCGGGGGCCGATGAGACGTGCGGATCCATATGCAAGCTTTTATTGTACAGAGACGTGGTCTTAACAGGCATGGGTCAGATACTGGCAAACAGGTATATAGAGGGCAAGATACAAGAATAATCCTAGGGCAAGCGTGGGTCTTCGATGAGCAAACAATATCCAGAGGGCTAAGCAAGAGGGGTAACCCAGTATCCAGAGCAAAAGGGTCAAAACACAAGTAACAGGGCAAGAAAAGAAAAAGACTAAACTATGAAAACAATAAACTGAAACAAGACTATGAACACTAACAAGGCACGGCATTGAATTGCAGCTATTGCTTAGAGAGGGATAAGTGCTGAGCAATATTCGGCCGTTTGAAAGCGATCAAAATGAGTGTTATATAGTGAATGTGTGTCTTCGTAATTAGTGCAGTGGATGATGGGAACTGTAGTCCGTGGTGAAGTGCAACAGTTATGATGGTGCAAGAGTCCATGTAGTGAGCGGAAGTGCACCTCTGTGTGGTGAGTGTGGAAGTTCATAGACCCAGATCATGACAGTGTGTGTGGGTGACCTGTGTGTGGTGAGTGAATGTGTGTGTGTGTGTGACCAGTGTCATGACAGTGTGTGTGTGTGTGTGTATATATTTTATTATTATTATTTTTATTTTTTTTACAGAAGTTGTCACTTTATCAAAAAGTGCACCTATGTACTTCCTCTAAAAGGTGTATATTGTAATCTTAAATTTATTTATTAATACCTCTAGTGTGCATATAAGTACCTTTTGAAAGAGTACTGCCCCAGTGACAGCTTTTGTATCTTTTGTTTTCTGAGATTGTATTGTATTTGATTTGTCTTTGTTGAAACAAGGTCTTTCTGGACCCACACACCAGAAAGGTCTCACTTTGGATTTGGTGTTTTCACTTGTTTTTTTCTGTGACTAATCTCAGAATTTGGGACACTGCAATCTCTGGTCATTGTTCAGTGGTTTTTGACTCTTTGCTATCTTGTACTCAAATTGTGCCCAAATCCTATCATTCACCATGTTTTACTAAATTATTTAATTATTTTAATGATGTGTGTCCATCTACTCAAACCTTTAATGCTTTTACAGCCCTTTCCTCTGGTGTCAGTCTCAATAAATTGGTTAATCCTTTTAACAGCAATTGCCTCATTTGATTCAATTGCAGCATTTGACACAGACATGCTCATGAAAACCATTTACAAACACTGTGCTGATAATATCTGTGCTGATAATGTAAATACCACAGTTTTTTGTCATATACATGTATTTCATACATTCTATTCTCATACTGTAATTCGTAATTGTACATCAATGTAACCTGTTTTTCTGCCTTTATTTATTCTGCTTTAACCCTCTAAGGTCTAGGGGGTTTTGGGGGCCTGGAAAAGTTTTGACATCCCCTGACTTTTGTGCTTTTTTCAGTTGCTTCTAAATAGATACATGGCTAAAGTCTAATAACACTGTAATCAGTACAAACTGGGCTACAATGATATGTAAATAGCATGTATGTACATGATTGTGTTTTTGAAAAAACAACGTTTATGGTTAGTAAAAAACTACAATTTTGAAGTCACTGAAATAACGTCATAAAACACCTAGAGAACATTTGTTCACAAGACTGTCATACCTGGAGCTTATAGCCTAGAATTTTTTCTTCAAAATGATGTGAAAATCATCTTGTTTACTCACTCACAGAAAACAATAGATTAATTAAAATTTTCTAAGACACTTTTTGTTTCAAAAGGGCATATGCAAGTAGGCGTCAACTATCATGAATATATCATGAATATTTGTGTGATTCACACCTGAGAAGAAAAAGACAGACATAATGAGCTGCATGATGAGCTTTTCAGGCAGGTGTGTGACCGAGAGGGAAGAGTTACAAGAAAGAATTTGAGGACAAAATAAATGTATGTATTTTTATGTTTGTAGTTTATTTAAAATATATTTAATTATCCCACAAAATAACTTGAGATTCACTTGCGAGTGCAGTTAAACAGTTTATTAGGAACAATCAAAGCTGACTTTCAAAGCTGATTTTTTAGCATCATTACTCCAGTCACACGATCCTTCAGAAATCATTCTAATATTCTGATTTGCTACTCAAAAAAAAAACATTTATTATTATTATTATTAATAATAATAATAATAATAATAATTTTGAATTTTTTTTTATTAATTGAAAGAACAGCATCGTTTCTAACATGATTATTGTATTTATCATCACTTGTGTGCTAAATATATATATATATATATGTATGTATGTATATATAAATAATAACCTTTGCAACAGGTTATTATTTATCTGAAATAAAAAATCAAGCATGCTGTTTACGCAAATAAACTGCATTATTAACATTATTGTGATGGTCACTGAAACTATTAGTAATTTATAGGAAATAAATAACACAATTACCACATAGCACATTTATTGTCAGTGATATTTACAGCTTACTTAATACACTTTTTTTTTTCTTTACCTCAGACGATTGCAAACACCAGTGATGGTGTATAACACATTAAAAATATGTACACAAGAGCAGATATTGATGAACAGAAGCTTAGTTACATTCTTGAAAACACAAGCATGCTTTGTATGAAGGCCTATACAATATATATAGTTATAAACATATTTGGCTGTATTCGTGAACAGAGAATAGCCTATCACAGTTTAATCATTCTTACTTACATTAAGCTAGCAATATTATAACTCATATTACTTTTATATCGTATTGCTGTCTATGTTATAGAACATAAAAAAAAAAAAAACATCCTGGCATCGTGAAACATTTGAGATGATGTAAATGAAACTTCATAATGTTTCACCTGATTATACATTTAGTCAAGAATTATAGTCTGGAAAAAGTCTAACTAGTAAAATGTGTACAAGTTATATGAAAACTAATACAAGTAGATTAATAATAAAAAAGACTTACTCATGTTTATCTCTGCTGGGTCAAGCCGCTTCGTTCTTCTTTCTGAGGTAATCCAAATCTTATTCCTTATTGAGGTGAATTATGTCTTATTCCTCTCAGCGCAAAGCGAACAGTAACATTTAAAAAACGTGAAGTACAGTCTCGTTGCTTTGTTTATCACAGAATATTTGTTTATGGTAGCACTTGCTTAGTTTAAAAGTAGACATGTCAAGCTTTCTATAGATATCTCTCTCATGTCTCTTTGTTGAATTTCTAAATAAAGAGTTTTACTTGTTTACACACATGATAACAACAAAACGTTTTGTTGTTATCATGTGTGTAAACAAGTAAAACTAGACCCTTTACAGATTCGATTGATATCTTTGTGTTTTGAATTAAATTAGCATTAATTAAAAGCCTTTTTACACACACACACACACACACACACACACACACACACACACACACACACACACACACACACACACTTATTATTTAAATGAGTACTCTCATAAACCAAAATAGCCATTAGTTGCTAAGCAATTCAGTCAAGAGTACAAACGCCAAGTTCTTAAGCATTAAAGTTTTATAAAATTATAAATTTATGAAACTTTTCCCCTCAGCCAAAAACTTTGTTTTGAAGTCTAAACCACTTACTTACCTTAAAAAACTGTTAAAAACTACATTCTGTTGCATAACATCAGATATTATTTTATTATTATAATCTTTATTAAATTATTGGGTTTGGGTATCTGCAATGACACTCTCTGTAAGAAAAGATGATACAAATGATGAAACGGCTCATCCAATCAGATTTGAGAACCAGAAAGAACTCTTGAATGTAAGAATGAATGATCGAATAACTGGCTGAATGATTGACCGAACATACATACATACATACATACATACATATATACATACAGAGATAAATAAATAAATAGCATAAACAGTTTATGTTAGTATGATGAGGACATGGAAAATATCCTGCATTGTAGGTATATATAGATGAGACAGATGTCTGAGCTTGCACATTCTGTATCCACCTGCTGAAACACAGTGCTCACGTATGTACGATTGTGTAATTGTTTGAGGTGTTGGTTCTTTTGATTGTAACATTCTGTGTATTTACGTGAATGTGTTCATATTCATGGTAGGTGTGCATGCTAGCGTTTATTCACCTTTTTTAAAACCCTTTTGGGTAAGGGTGGCGTGATGCTGACCACGTCCCCTTTCTCTGAGTTGGCTCTGGCCCTGATTCTTACCTTAGGACCCACTTTCCGGGTACACACTTTATAGACAGGGTGTTGCTACTGGTCCCCCTTTGTATCTTATGAATCTCAGAGCGGGAGGTAGTCCCTGTGTTACAGCCAGGATATGGGTTATGCCAGCCCTGGTACTCGGCCATATCCCCTTAAAGAAATCCTTTTTATTTATGATTCCAAGCCTTGAGCTTTGTCCTGGGCTCAGGTTTTTTTCAAGCCAGCCCTTGCAGGTAAGTTCTTTGGTGCACAGCTCAGGCCTTTGGCCGTAGGGGGTTACATCACTAACAGCCGTCAAAAACGTCTAAGGCTAGTGTCCAATAAATTTCATAAATTTCTAGGCTGTTGTTTTAATTGGTTATATTTATAGGCTTACTGGTTGTATCTTGACACTCTGGTACCCAGTTAAAGTTACCACAGTTGAGGCTTGTTTTTAAAGCTGTTGTTTAATGCTTTCCAGTATGAAACAGGCTTGCTGCTTAAGACTCATCTACAAACCCGATTCCAAAAAAGTTGGGAAACTGTACAAATTGTGAATAAAAAACTGAATGCAATGATGTGGAAGTTTCAAATCTCAATATTTTATTCAGAATACAACATAGATTACATATCAAATGTTTAAACTGAGAAAATTTATAATTTTAAGGGAAAAATAAGTTGATTTTAAATTTCATGGCATCAACACATCTCAAAAAAGTTGGGACAAGGCTATGTTTACCACTGTGTGGCATCCCCTCTTATTTTTATAATATTCTGCAAACGTCTGGGGACTGAGGAGACAAGTTGCTCAAGTTTAGGAATAGGAATGTTGTCCCATTTTTGTCTAATAAAGGCTTCTAGTTGCTCAACTGTCTTAGGTCTTCTTGGTCGCATCTTCCTCTTTACGATGTGCCAAATGTTTTCTATGTGTGAAAGATCTGGACTGCAGACTGGCCATTTCAGTACCCAGATCCTTCTTCTACACAGCCATGATGTTGTAATTGATGCAGTATGTGGTCTGGCATTGTCATGTTGGAAAATGCAATATCTTCCCTGAAAGAGACGACGTCTGGATGGGAGCATATGTTGTTCTAGAACTTGGATATACCTTTCAGCATTGATGGTGCCTTTCCAGATGTGTAAGCTGCACATGCCACACGCACTCATGCAACCCATACCATCAGAGATGCAGGCTTCTGAACTGAGCACTGATAACAACTTGGGTTGTCCTTGTCCTCTTAAGTCCGGATGACATGGCGTGCCAGTTTTCCAAAAAGAACTCCAAATTTTGATTCATCTGACCACAGAACAGTTTTCCACTTTGCCACAGTCCATTTTAAATGAGCCTTGGCCCAGAGAAAATGCCTGTGTTTCTGGATCATGTTTAGATATGGCTTCTTTTTTTCCTATAGAGTTTTAGCCGGCAACGGCGAATGGCACGGTGGATTGTGTTCACCGACAATGTTTTCTGGAAGTATTCCTGAGCCCATGTTGTGATTTCCTTTACAGTAGCATTCCTGTATGTGATGCAGTGCTGTCTAAGGGCCCAAAGATCACGGGCATCCAGTATGGTTTTCCGGCCTTGACCCTTACGCTCAGAGATTGTTCCAGATTCTCTGAATCTTTGGATGATATTACGCACTGTAGATGATGATAACTTCAAACTCTTTGCAATTTTTCTCTGAGAAACTCCTTTCTGATATTGCTCCACTATTTTTCGCAGCATTGGGGGAATAGGTGATCCTCTGCCCATCTTGACTTCTGAGAGACACTGCCACTCTGAGAGGCTCTTTTTATACCCAGTCATGTTGCCAATTGACCTAATATGTTGCAAATTGGTCCTCCTGTCACAGTCGTTAAGGGAAAAAATCCAAAAGCAGAGGTTCTTTGGCTTTAACAATCTTTTTAATGAATAAGGAAAATCAGGCAGTCTGTCATTGAAGCACACAGGACTGGAGAGAAACAAAAAGTAACAACTATCTTGATGCAGACTTAGACCTGGTCACCTGTAGAGAGGAAGAGACTGCTTCGTGGTTATCACGGCCAGGGGACACAGAAGTACTCAAGCTGCAGAGTACCGGACAGACAGCACAGGGAAGTTCTTTCCAAATATCTTGTAGACAAGAGAGCAACAGCAGTAACGCATGACATTGAGCAATAATCCGACAAATGATTGCTTGAGTCAACACTAGATAAAGGAGTGAGCATCAAGGAGAAAGTGGGAACAGGTGTCATCGCAAAGCAGTGGGAGCGCTGATTACGATGACAAACAGGTGCGGGTAGACAGAAAGAGAGAGAGGGAGAGAGGGAGAGAGAGAGTGAACCTGACTCATGACAGTACTCCTCCTCTTAAGACGCGCCAAAAGGCGCCCCCGATGGAGGAGCCTGGCGAGACCAGTAGAAGTCGTCAATCAACGAGCGATCCAGGACGTACCGGGCTGGAATCCACCCCCTCTCCTCAGGACCATAACCCTCCCAGTCCACCAAAAACTGGTGGCCATGCCCCCGTGGGCGGACGTCGAGGACCTTGCGGACTCTGTAAATAGAGGCCTCCTCGTCAATAGGAGGAGGAAGGGAGGGGCGGGTGGGCGCACGAATAACAGGTTTAATACAGGATACATGAAAAACCGGATGGACACGGCGCATCTGTCGGGACAGCTTAAGTCTTACGGCGGCTGGACTGATAACCTTTACGACGGGAAAAGGCCCTATAAAACGAGGCATGAGTTTGCGTGACATATCCTGAATAGGCAAATTGCGGGTGGATAGCCACACCTTCTGTCCACAGACATATCTGGGAGATCTACGTCGGTGGCGATTGGCAGCTCGCCGTGAGTGTGCTCTGGATTGACATAAAGCAGATCTTACTCTCTTTCAGGTACGCTTACACCTCTGAATGAAAGCTTTGAGGAGGTCTGTGACTCCTGTGTGGAAAATACAGGAGGTTGATAACCCAGTAGATAACGGAGATAACCCAGTAGCAGACGATGGGAGATAATTATGGGCATATTCGGCCCAGGGGAGCTGTTCGCACCATGACGTGAGATTCTGTGCAAAAAGACTGTGCAACATGCGACCAAGAATCTGGTTGGTTCTCTCGGCCTGCCCATTAGTCTGTGGATGGAATCCTGACGACAGACTGGGGGATGCCCCTATCTGTCGACAGAATTCCCTCCAGCACTGAGAGGTCCGAAGGAAGACCGTGGATCTTGAACACGTGGTTAACCATAATCTGGGCAGTTTCCAGAGCCGACGGTAGTTTAGGCAGAGGAATAAAATGCGCTGTATAATAGAAAAACGATCTACGACTGTGAGAATTACCGTATTCCCAGATGACGAAGGTAACCCAGTCACGAAATCCAAAGTGATATGAGACCAGGGGCGTGAAGGAATAGGAAGAGGTCTAAGAAGACCTGCCGGGGGATTATTGCTAGACTTGGTCTGGGCGCATACAGTACAGGCTGCAAATTTGCAAACCCCAAAAATCGTTGAAGAGCGACTCGAGAATCTGGGATCGGCCATTCCAGAACAGCTCGAACCTTGTCTGGGTCCATGCTGATCCCCTTCGCAGAAACTACCGAACCGAGAAACATAACCGACTGAGCGTGAAAGACGCACTTCTCAGCTTTAACGAATAGACGGTTCTCTAGTAAACACTGCAGGATGCAGCGAACGTGTTAAATGTGCACCTGGAGGGATGGTGAGAAAATCAATATGTCATCCAAGTAGACAAACACAAAAACGTTAAGCATGTCTCTCAAGACGTCATTAACTAAGGCCTGAAAGACAGCGGGGGCGTTAACTAGGCCGAACGGTAAAACCCGGTATTCAAAGTGGCCAACAGGTGTATTGAACGCGGTCTTCCACTCGTCCCCCTCCCGGATACGCACCAAATGGTAGGCGTTGCACAAGTCTAACTTAGTAAATATTTTGGTGCCCTGTAGAATCTCAAAAGCCGACTACATAAGAGGCAAGGGATAACAGTTCTTGACTGTTATGTCGCTCAGCCCTCGATAGTCAATACAAGGACACAACAAGCCATCCTTCTTCTTTACAAAGAAAAACCCTGCGCCGGCGGGAGACGAGGATGGAACAATAATTCCCGCGTCGAGTGATTCTGTAAGATACTTTTCCAGAGCCACTCGTTCGGGCTCCGAAAGGGAATACAATCTACCGCGAGGAGGGGTAGTGTCAGGGCGAAGTTCAATACTACAGTCGTACGGCCGGTGAGGCGGTAAGGAAATAGCCTGTGAATGGCTGAAAACCGCTCGCAGATCATGGTACTCCTCCGGGACTCCAGACAAATCAACAGGCTCCTCCTGAAACACAGAAACAGAGGACACGGCAGGGAGAGCAGATACCAGACAATTAACATGACAAGACAGGTTCCAAGTATGAATAGACCCCTTGACCCAGTCAATCTGAGGATTATGTTGAATGAGCCAGGGATGCCCTAACACAATGGGTGTAGCAGGGGACTGGAAAATAAAAAGGAAATAGTCTCTTGATGATTGCCGGAGACAGTGAGACTCATCGGACTGGTGACACGATGAACTGAAGCTAGTTCTCTGCCATCCAGGGCAAAGACGGTGGTAGTCTTGGTTAAGTTGACCAAGGGAATCCTATGTTCACGAGCCCAACTCTCGTCAATAAAGTTGTCCTCTGCACCAGAGTCAATGAGAGCCAGACCGGTAACTGAGGAGCCCGCACCAGCGGAGAACAGCAGAGATCGAAGTGTGAGATCTGGTTGATGAGGAAATGACAGACGCGCTCACCAGTACTCCTCCATCTACTGGCGAGCTCTGGCTTTTAGCGGGCAGGAAGAGACAAAATGACCAGCCGTGCCACAGTAGAGACAAAGGAGATTGAGTATCCTGCGTTGTCGTTCCTCTGAGGAGATGTGCACACTTCCCACCTGCATGGGCTCGGCATCAGGCTGGTAGCAAATGGGAGATGCAGCGGATGAGAGGGCCTCGCACAGCTTGGGGTTGGAAGTACAAACACGTCGCCTCTGCTCGAAACACTTATCCAAGCGGATGGCCAGTTCGAGTCGGTGACCCCCGTGCGTAAATCTGCTCCTTAAGGTCTAAGTTCAGCCCCTCCAGAAAGCGAGCGATAAGTGCAGGCTCATTCCACTCACTTGACGTCGCCAGTGTCCGGAACTCTATAGCGAAAATCGGCCACAGATCTCCTGCCCTGACGTAGCACAGCGAGGAGACGTGAAGCCTCACAGCCGAAGACAGATCTATCAAAGACCTTTATCATCTTGTCCTTAAAGAGCCCGAAAGAGTGACAGCATTCAGCACGGGCCACCCAAACAGAAATTCCCCACTCGCGTGCACGTCCCTTGAGGAGTGACAATACGTAAGCAATGCGGGCCCGATCCTCCGCGTACTTCTAGGGTTGGAGAGAAAAGACACTGCACTCAGCAGGCTCACCAGCACCCGACAGGAGGCGGCTGTCGGGTGAGAGAACTGGATGGTTCTTGGTGAAGGTGGAGTAGATGAGCTGATAAATACGTAACCTGGTGAGCCAGGCTCCTAACAGCTTGATGAGCGGCGGCCAGCTCCTCCTCGTGTCTGCCGAGCATCACACCCTGGAACTCGACAGCCGATCGGACGGGCATGTCCTCTGCTGGATCCATTGGTCGGATTATTCTGTCACAGTCTTTAAGGGAAAAAATCCAAAAGCAGAGGTTCTCTGGCTTTAACAATCTTTTTAATGAATAAGGAAAATCAGGCAGTCTGTCGTTGAAGCACACAGGACTGGAGAGAAACAAAAAGTAACAACTATCTTGATGCAGACTTGATGCAGAGAGGAAGAGACCGCTTCGTGGTTATCGTGGCCAGGGGACACAGAAATACTCAAGCTGCAGAGGCAGGGCTCAGAGGACGCTTAGATGCAGGCTGTACCGGACAGACATGACAGGATGACACAGGCCGTACCGGACAGACAGGACAGGTAAGTTAACTTTTCTGGCCTCTTATTGCTACCTGTCCCAACTTTTTTGGAATGTGTAGCTCTCATGAAATCCAAAATGAGCCAATATTTGGCATGACATTTCAAAATGTCTCACATTCAACATTTGATATGTTATCTATATTCTATTGTGAATAAAATATAAGTTTATGAGATTTATAAATTAATTAATTCCTTTTTTACTCACAATTTGTACAGTGTCCCAACTTTTTTGGAATCGGGTTTGTAGTATTGGAGTACTGTTACTTTTAACTTATCCAATACACTATGTTTAGGTCAGCGACATGTTTTTGCTTAAAGCTATCTAGCATATCGGTAGCATACTTGATACTTAATGCACAGTATGTAAATTTTGCTACATGCTAACAACAATTATCTGGATAAGGGCAACAGGCTTGTTGCCTAAATGTCAGGTATTGACCATATGCTGTAGTGCATTAAAGGGGCATACTGTTCTTCTCAGCTGCTTATTAAGAAGGCATGGCAAGTTTATTTTTATAGCACATTTCATACAGTGCTTTACATAGGGTCCAGGTATCCATTAGCATTTAAGTAGTAGTTGTCAGGGAGTTTGAAAAGTCCCAGAAAGACTTTTGAAAAAAAGCTGTAGAAGTGTGTCAAGGTAGCAGGTTGACTATTTAAGGTGATGTACTATTTCTTCTTTTAAAAATTCCTTTTGAAATTGTGGTTCAATCTGTCTGACCTCTGCATAACTGAGGATGCACTAATTATTGATCTTCTCAGAAAAGAAGGAAGCAACTCGTTGCATTTGCTGTCAGAGATTTCATTGAGAATCTGACTTTGGGGGCTGGGGGGGGGGTTGTTTGTCCCAATGGTAGCAAAAGAGTGTGAGTGTTTAAGTTACTGTTTATAAAGTTTGAGAAGAAGGTCTGTCTAGCCGTGCCTAGTTCCACTTTGATAGCATGAAGTCTGTTCTTTAAAGAAGAACACTCCTTCGCTGCTGCTCTTCTCTGTTTAGGGCATGCTGCCCCAGTCTCTTATTTCAGAAGGTCATTGCTTTAAAGCTAACAGGGTATTGGGATTTTTGCTTGTTAATGCTTATCTAATGTTCAGTAACATGTTTTAAGTTTCCAAAGCTTCTCTGATTGTTGCATATGCTGTGATTAAGCAAGTAACATGTTTGTTGCTTAAAGCTATAGTGTATTGGTAAGAAACTTGTAAACACTCATGTGGGTTGCCAGATTGAGGACAAGTAACACAATGAGCACAAATGTCAATGGGAGGCTACAACCTGTAAACTTATGAGTTAATTTGAGTTATTATATGCTGTGGTTATAGAGACTTTAAAGGGATGCCAGAGCTTTTAGGTCATGTAGAATCTGTGATGAATGGGATAATTGATTGAGTTAAATGGTAATGGAAAAGTCCAGGCACATGATGCTGCTCATGCTAATAGTCAGATAAAACAACAACCTTGAATCAAAAAGAACAGGATTCAACTGTTCAGATTATCACACTGAACAGTTGAATCCAGATTATCTGTTCAGATTATCACACAATTTATTTGAAGAAGTCATTGCTATTTTATTTAATTTGCTTACTTGTTATATTAAAGGGGTCATATGATGTGATTTAAAATTTTCCTTTCTCTTTGGAGTGTTACAAGCTCTTGGTGCATAAAGAAGATCTGTAAAGTTGCAAAGACTAAAGTCCCAAATCTAAAGAGATATTCTTTATAAAAGTTGAGATTCATCCACGCCCTCCTGAAATGGCTCGTTCTAACATGCCCCCACATCCCTATGTCACTATGTGGGAAGATTTGCATAACGCCGCCCAGATATTCATGCAAAAAAAGAAGGCGTACCTTTTATTCTCGTTGTAGTATTGTTGTTGCCGCCACCGCCATGTCGCTGTGTGTTTCACTGTGAAAGCGAAACTACTTTGTTTGGCCTTCCAAAAGAAGACGATATCTGCTTTTTTTTTTTTTTTTTTTTTTTTTTTTTTTTTTTTTTTTTTTTTTTTTTTTTTTTTTTTTTTTTTTTTTTTTTTTTTTTTTTTTTTTTTTTTTTTTTTTTTTTTTTTTTTTTTTTTTTTTTTTTTTTTTTTTTTTTTTTTTTTTTTTTTTTTTTTTTTTTTTTTTTTTTTTTCGTCATGCCTGAGGCAGATCCATTCTGGTCGCTGAGGAAATACATCAACTTTGCACAGAATGGACTTTCACTGTGGACGAAGCCCAGTCCACCCCACATTCGTCACATGCAATCACAAGCAATCACAAGGTATTCTCATAATCTGCCTCAAGGCGCCCGCCTCGGCTCACTCAAGCCGGCCGCGGCTCACTCTAGGCCTCCGGCCTCCGCTCACTCAAGGCCGCGGTGTGTGATGCTGTTTCGTTCGAAACTACTTTGTTTTTGCCTGCGCAGAAGACACGACTAGAAATCAAGTTTATATCAAGTTTATAGTGGGTTTTATGTTTACGTCTCATTGCTCCGGCCGGACGGCATCACAATTTGTTAAGAGGCGTAACATTTCAATCACACGCTTGAGGCATTCGGCCAATCACAATGCAATGGATAGCTGGCCAATCACAGCATACCTTGCTTTTCAGAGCGATGAGCTTTGTGAAAATCGACGCGTTTCAGAAGGCGTGGCATAGAGGAGAAACAATAATGTACATTATGTGGAAAATAATGTGTTTTTTAACTTTAAACCGCATAAACACATTTCATTACACCAAATACACAAAATAATGTTATTTTTAGCAGCGTCATATGACCCCTTTAAGTCTTGTTGTCTAAAACAAAAAGGTATTCAAATTAGGAGAGTTTATGAACAAAACATAATACAGTAGGTGGCCATCCAAAACGGTGGTTCTACCGCCGCGCGTTTTGCAGCTTTTGTTATGTTCAGCTGAGTGGCACAAGTTATCAAACAAGCCCATCAAAGCACATTTTCACAAATAGACGTCAGCTTTGACTCACCGATGTGTTATATTTGACTGCAGTCGGGGAAAATGAAAGAAAAACACTGTAGGCTAGTTAAAATATTTAATATTCACAAATGAAAATTTAGTCCTTAAACTTTCCCCATCTTAACGAATTCAAGCAGGATAAATGTCAAGCCTATGAGCCTGTGCTTATATTTTCTCTACACCATATTTTAGATTTGACACATTTAAATAGTGTGCAGTATTATTTATATAAAATGAATTATGTGTTATATTATTCAAAAGAAATTGTGGTTTACTTTTCATCGGAGCATTAAAAGTGGTAGCCTATTGTGGTCACAATCACGCCAGACTCCACCCTAACTCAATCACAGAGCACTCCCTCTCCTGAGTATTGATCACACACACCTGCATGTCATCTATCCAGCAATTACATCCAGCACTTAAGCACCACTCTCACTCTCAGTCACTGTCCGGTATCATTTGCACCAAGACGCTAATGATGTGCTTACCTCTAGGACTCCATTGCTGTTTGCCTGTTCTCTTGTATTCTCTCCAAGTCATCCTTGTTGTTCCTCATCTCCTGTGTGTGCTCCTGAGTCTTCTCCAGTCCTGTGTGTCTCCATCCGATCTCCATCTACAAGAAGATGATCTGAGTCTTTCAAGTCTTCATTACCTGGATCTCTACTCACCTACTTACCATACCCTTCACTGCCCATCACTCATCTGGTTGTTCAAAAAAAAACTCTCACTCCTTTATCCGTGTGTCTGCCCCTTCTGTCTTTTAACAATTGTTGCGTGTTTTATAAATAATTTTCTTTATTTTAGTAAAACATGAGGCACTGTATAATTTCGCTCCCATTATTTAGGCCTAATTAAAACAAGAAACTAATAAATTAAACCTGCACGATTTTACTAAATCATTGAAACTCTAAAGAATGGACTGATTAATAAAACATCTTCACGTATAAACTCAAGTTTATTATAATTATAATCAACAAAGTGCACACGATGTAAAAAAGAGCTTCATTAATTGACAACTTCAGTGATTTTAAATGGAGTCTTCTTTACTTGCTTTCATATAATTTAAGTAAAGTGAAAAAATGTAAAAAAAAATAAATAAATAAATTACAGCTGCATTTAAATGCAGGTTTGTATAATATTCCGTAAAATATCAGTGCAAGATTTGCTTGGCCTGCATGATGCTGAGTGCACGTGCAGCATTTATTCTTATTTATATACATATTTTATCTTCATTACAAATCTTGTTTGGTTTTATTTTGGATAATTGCATGAAAAAAAATTATTTACTTTGTAATGCATATGCAAAATGTGAATTATTCATATTCAAGTGTCTGTGTGAAAATTATTAATGCGCATGCATGACAGGGAGGCGCCCTCTCAATCACGTGATTTTTTTTTTCCTAATAATGAAATAACTGAAAATTGGGGTGTCTCACATACATGAGAAATATATCTACAGAATGCTTGAAATGTATTTTAAACAAATCAATTCAGAACGAAAGCATTATGTAATCTGTGAAGGTTGCATTTATCTCTAAAGGCGCGTCCATGTGGAGAGAGTCAGCAGTGTGAATTTCATCTTGCAGCTGACAAGAAAACATTTATTTATTAATAAATAATTAAAATTTCTCCTTTTTCACAATTATTAAGCTACTTCTGCCTGTGCTTTGTGGCAAACTTAATGCATGTGCTTGAGTGCAGAATATATTAAGGCTCATTATGGATTATAGATGTAAATTTAATATAAACCTGCGATTAGTTGAATAATGCAACGAATAATGACAAATGAACGACTAGTAACTAGAAAAAATCTTACGTGGGAGGCAGACCTATTAAATACCCTCTAGACATCTCTGTTAAAGTTTTTAAAGCATTTTATACTCGTTTGCATAAATTCTTCTATCAGAACGGTCTGTAATGGAGAGATTCTTAACACTGATTTTTCCTCTGAAACACAAAAACGAAAATTGAAATAAAATCAATATTTTATGTTTTGAGAATGGCTAACCCTTCTCTGCAGATATTGTGCTTCTGGTTTGTGCATTTTGAATCACATAAAGTCTACAAAATATAATGTCTCCCAAAACTCTGGTGTTTTTTTGTCACGTCTATAATGCATGTGTATTCCCAAATCTAAAGTAGCCTATAAAACATGTTCATAGACGGATGTCTGGACTCTGTTTGGGATTTAGAAAAACTTAAAGAGATGGTTCAATATATTGTTTATGAAGAGGCTACATTCTGTGAAAATTTATATTTCACACTCTAAAAAATATTGTATGGACGCAACAAAATAAAACGGCCAACGCTCCACTCAGGGCTCATAGTTCTGATTGGGCTCAACCCTCCCCCGCACGTTTGAGACATGCTGCCGAGCAGAGTATGAGTGGAGCGGAGTGATTCTGACTGGAGCAAGGAGCGGATTTTTTAAAAGTCGGAGCGTCGTGGTTTTCACCCGCTCCAAGACACTCCACCACCACTCCATCACGGATACAATTCATGCCAACAGCACATAATATAACTGCATATTTAGCAAGAATTCACATGATAAACATATTTAGCTATAGCTTGATACACATAATCTCTCCGATCTGAAGATTATAAAGACTGCAATAGTCGAGCATTATAGGCTAGTTCTCAAGGAGTTTTTCTGTTCCTTTTACTGATTATTTTCGGGTTAAAGCATGATTTAAACAGATACAGCACATTCACACGTAATCGCTGTCCAAACAAATGTAATTTTACAGTGCTACTTCATCTGTAACTGATTTTGAATCTGTAAGAAATGCATCGATCTGTAGATAAAATAACTGATGAAAATGTACTGTTATTTTCATCACAAACAAAATTTGCACAGCAGAAAGCAGCAATTATACCTTTTAATGCTGGCAACCATGTTATTAGTTTGGCGTTTTTGGTAGGAAAAAAAGTTTGCACACAATAGTCTAATCCCTTTGAAACTCTCCTATTATTTTATTTATTTATTTATTTTTATTTTATTTTTATAGGCTACGTTATGAACATAACATTTCAACTTTAGCCATGGAGTGAAGGAGGAGCGGTGTTTCTGGTATCAATGAACGCGGAGCAGAGTGATTATTAAATGCTCTGAGCTCAGAGGGGAAATTGTTGCTGCTCCACTCTCACATACTCTGCTGCCGAGTGAGAGAGATGTTTCGCCCTAAGAAATGAACAGGACCGTCCAGCGTAGACAATATATATAGACTAGAGAATTGATTCACACTTGGTCTGTCCTACGTCCATGACACTGACTCACTGTGGTGTTGCCAGTTTTAATCTGAACAGCTCTTAACGCCGAGTGGATGGTTAGATGCATGATGGGCTAGTATTAAAAAATAAATAAATAAAATAAAGGTCTTTCCAGCATTAAGGTAATAACGTTACTGCTTTTTATTAATCATCTTGTCTCAGTTATAAATTTGACTGGTAAATGATAAAGAATTATATTAAAACTTTTTTTGAACAATTTTCAAATAGTCATTTGAATATTGATTTTAAGTAGGGAGGCAAAAAAAATAATAATTTAAATCGTAAATCGGATTTTTTGTGAAAAAAATGCCAGAGCCCTAATGCAACAGATTGCATCTTTTTTTTTTCAGTTATGGCAACTTCCTCTGAAATTAAGTTATAATAACTAATAAACCTTATTGCGCTATACAGTAGTCAACATTTGAAGTGGATCAAACCTTTCTTTAAAGTTGTTTTAAAACCAATATGTCCTAAAAACCTGTTCTGCAAGTTTGAAACCCTCATAAGACACTGTCCATATGAAAGAGCAAGAAACTCACACCTTTATCTCAACCCCCACAAGCTATACAGAACTACCCCAAAACACCCAACCCCCTCAAGCTGAACTGAAATCGGTCTGTTTTTTGGCTGTGAGGAGCGGTGTGTTGTCATGTTACTGGTTTGAAAGATGCATGCACTCACACCAGCCCTACTCTTTTTATTCATTATTTTCTCGCAGCCCATATTATTATTTTCACTAGACCAAAATAATAACAAATTATCAATTGATAATTAATCATTATTTTTGCGAAAATCATTGTTATTTGTGAACGTAGGCGTTTGAGGCAGGCTTTAAGACCAAGCGGAATCCTCCGTCAGCTGCTCGAGCTTCACAGCGAGAACTACTGACCCAGCTTCACCGTCCATGTTTGATTTTACTAAATCAGTTTGAACGAATACAACATACTGATCATGAGCCCAACATTTAGCAAGGCAGGAAAACATTCAGTCTGCCTGAAGGAAGACGTATTTCATTAATATTTAAGTTGAAAACTTTAAGTGCCATTGTTTAAAAAAATGCATCATAGAAATGTTTCATAGACCTTCAGTTGTCATGCTTAAAAATCCCATGCCATTTGTAATTTCACAGTATTTTCACCTCCTAAATTATTACCCCAATTATATAATGGTAATATTTATTCAGGCCGATGGCATTTTTTATGACATTGTCTATTTTTATTTTTAGAATCATTGTAGCCTACATAAATGGGTGAATCAAAACAAACATGATAACTTTTTAACTGCAGGCAGATATAGGCCTATTATTGTACATTACAAATATTTGGATCGTCCCTTATACTGTCCCTTATTTTATTAAAGAATAAATACTTATTTTCTTCCAGAATAAACTTTATAAAATTATAAAAGAAAGAACCTCTATTAGCCGTTGTTTTCCATTTCTGAAGTTAATTGGCAACTCTAATGATGATGTAATTATCTTTTGACTCCCTGACGGCACCTTCCTTTAAAAAAAAAGTTTGTAGGAGATATGCGAGCAATTAATAGATTTAAAAAAGAAAAAAAGTGGGTGCTTGGTTTCAGAAAACTAATACAGCTCGTAAAAAAATGCTATGATGAAAAAGTCATGCTAACTTATTAATTCATAGAAATAATTTAAGCAATTAAAACCTTTTTTATACTAGATTCAACTTGAATTTCAATACTATTAAACTGACTTTAAAATCTTAAGGAGTTTTATAAGTTGAAACGGTATTTTTTTTTTTTTTTTAAATGAACAATTCCAGCTGAGCAATGCGAGAGGCGCTGGATAAAAGCGAAGTGAATGTGATGCACAAAGTCATTTTCAGATGCAATGGAAAAATAAAGCTGGATAAAAACATACACGAAATTGTAAATAGTTAATAACATAGCCTAGATTAGGCCCATACTCTGTTCCTAAGTATATAATGTAAATTTGTTAACCCACAATAGGCTTACCACATTTTAACCATTAATCGCCTATTTTCATTTGCTGCTTTTTTTTTTTTTTTTTTTTTTTTTAAACATGCTATTAAGTTTGAATTTGTGAGATTGCATTTTATTACATTCAGAAATTAACGGCAGGCCTAATAATGCTAGTTGCCCTTCACTTTTTAAATTTACAAATTCAGAAATAAAATATATTATTCTAATGGATAAATATAATTGCAGTATATAATGCTTATAAACAAAACAAAATAATAATGGTAAGGTTGGGCTTATCTCTCTCATTCGGGACAAAAGGTAAAATAGGCTTTGGATTTCACACATTATTCAAAATAGACTTAAAAAAAAACACCTCTCCCAATGTATACGGAGACTGATGTTTTCAATGAAAGGCACCAGCGCGATCAAAGTCACAATTCACAATTTTGCAATTCACAATTTTTGGATATTGCAAAAGTGTTAGCAGTTAGTTCCCTTAACTATAAATGTTGGGACCGTTCTCATTGCTCTGTGGAACCTGAAGATTTTTAATTTTTTTTTTAACCAAGAATGAACTGAAATGAAAAACATTTAGCTTTTAATCCTTATATATATATTATATACAATTACATTCAGTTTGCAATCCATGCATTTTGTGTAAAGGTCTTTCTTTAAATTTTGCGAGTAGAGTGTAGCCTAAATACCTGGCGGTGTTATAATGTTACTATAATGAATGTTGTTTTAATTTTACAATTACATTCAGTTTGCAATCCGTTCTTTGCGCCATCTGGCTTGTTTCGTGAATGATTAAAAAGAAGCTGTAGCGCCGCGGCCCTGCGGTGGCGGTATTACCCATTTTGGTTGTCTACCTAATATATTTAAATATAAAGTAAAAACATAGTCTTTTGTTAGAGCACGTAACTTAAAAAGAAGCTGTAACATGCCTGTTTGTGGATAAATCTTAACACGATGTCGCCTCAGAGTCTTTACTGGAGCATTGTTTCTCAGGGAATGGATGATTTTCCATGTTTCTGCCATCAAAGAAGTGGAAAGAGCAAACATATGGAAACTTCGGTGGTTTCTTCAAGTTTAAGGCTTTTAGTTTTAACCAAAGCCGACAAGTATCTTCTCCCTTCAAAGGGTTGTGCAAATCATAGAGTGCCCCCATCCACATTCAGCTCTGGCACATGGATTATGGTCAAAACAAATGTCTTGCAGGTACAGACCGATCGTTCTGTGTCTTTACACATGAATGTATCGTCACGAGCCGCAGAGTTTAATTTGGTTTTGTTAAATAAATATAAAAAAATATTCCCATCCACTTACATTATAATTTTTAGCCGTGATTCCCATCCACTTACATTATAAGACTGATAGACTGCAATGGTTAGAGCTAAAAATCATGGTTTGTGTTCTACTGAAGAAACAAAGTCACCTACATCTTGGATGCCCTGCGGATAAGCAGATAAACATCAAATTTGCATTTTTGTGTGAACTATCCCTTTAAGGCTTATCTACTGTTCAGTAACATGTTTTGATAGGCGTGCTCGCTACTTGAGGCTATTGGTTGTTAAACTTGCAACAGCAAGATGCTCAATTTTAGGCTGTTGTTCAAGGCATCTCAATGTCTCGGAATATTTCCAATAACCAAATGAGCTTATGACTCTTCTGGTTATCGGAAATGCTGTTTCTCAAGCTTCTCTGATTGTTGCATATGCTCTGATTAAGCAAGTAACATGCTTGTTGATTAAAGCTATAGTGTATCGGTAAGAGACTTGTCAACACTCATGCGGCTTGCCAGATTGAGGACAAGTAACAAAACGAGGTCAAATGTCAGTGGGAGGTGACAACCTGCAAACTTATGAGTTGATTTATTGAGTTATTATGTGCTGTGATTATAGAGCATTTATAGGGATGCCAGAGTCAGGTAGAATCTGCAATCTCTGACCCAGTAATTACTTGCTTTCATGTCTGCAGTACGCTGTGTTTGCTGCAAGCTGGCAACCTAGGCTGCCAAATTCTATTGGGTTTCTGCATCTTTAATAATTTTCAGGTACTGCATTAAGGGGTTTGCTGCTCTTCTCAGCAGCTTATAAAGAAGAACACCCCTTTGCTGCTACCCTTCTTCCTATAAAATTGCAGGGGCCCGATATTTACATAATTAAAAATTATAATGACACTGAGCTTACATAAGGATGTCATTTTTTTTCTTCATATTTTTAACCATCTTTTGAAATGATATTATCAAATTTTTATATTTGGATTAATGTAAAAGAATGTAATATTTTAGTGCAGAGTTTTTGAGCCATTTTTATAGCTGACGTGATGTCCAGTACTCACATAAATTTCCTTTAATTTGTAAAGTATTTACTTCAATGCAATTAAAAAAACAATAGTTATTACTATCTTGTTACATATTATTTATTTATTTATTTATTTATTTTGCATTTCATGTCATTCTTACTTGCCAAAATAACTATATTATGATATATACACTGCAGCAAAAGCAAATAGTAATTTTCTGCCAGGACATTTTAAGCAAACCAGCTTCATTAGCATGTGTTTGGCAGCAATAATGGAGATAAATGACCGCATGTGAAAACACTGCCAGAGGAAGCCATATAAACAGAGAAATTCTTCATTCTAATGCACATGGAAACAAGTCCAGTCAGTAAACAAGAACTGGTCACAAACATTGCATTCTAAAGAATGCTAGGTTATAAATGCTTGTTACAGCCTGTTGGGTCATTTCATTGGGTTGTTTTTAATATTTTTACCCAGGTGCTGCTGAGATTTTTTTTAACCCAAATTTTGGGTTCAGCTTGTTAAGTCATTTTATTGTGTTATTTTTTTAAATATTTTAATATTTTACCAAGGTTCTGGGTAGTTTTTCTGTAACTGAGTTGCTGGGTCATTTTTATTTTTTTTCTACCCAACTGCTGGGTTGAGCCTGTCTCTGACGAAACAACCCAGCTGCTGAGTAACAGTCAGTGAGCAAGCTTTTTGAGTCCTCTACAGGGGAGAGTGGTACTCAGCACTGATTTGGTGCACTTCTTCAGCTAAATTAAAGTTTGTATACATTTTATTTAATTTTTAAAGTCTTTACTGTGCTGTAATGCAACATAAGGACGAGATGTCAGTCAGCAGCAGTCATTTCACATGATTGGAATGCCTTCTGCCTTGCATAACATAAAGGGATTTTATTCATTATAATACTGAGCTTAATTTAATTTTATGTTAAAATATGTTCTCTAATCTCAGTACTGTTTGTTTATGGGCAGGTTATGGAGTCAGTCATGCAATCTTTCAGCTACGAGTGAAACGCAAGGCCGCGGTCTGAAGTTTGGGATTCCCCCGTAAACAGCAGCCCTTCACCGGCTTATATTTTGGCAACCCACCGGCATCAGAATTAGCACTATTTTGGTAAAAAGTGATTACAGAGAATGGTTGAATACACTTAAATTAAAATGCTACTTTTAAATGTTACATTTTTATGTCTAAAATGCTTGCTAAACAAGTTTAAACTGTATTCACCCAAATAAATTCAATTTTCTTGCTTAAAATAAATTCAATTTGTCTTGTATTTTGTGTCACAGACAAGCCTTGCTCCAACACTATCCAATCACAGCGCACTCCCTTACCAGAATACTGAGCACACACACCTGCACCTCATTAGCACCTTAATTAACTGGCAAATAAAAGACACTGACACACACACAGCCACTGTCCGGTCTCGTTTGCAACTAGGACTTACCTACATGCTTACTTCAAGGACTACCAGTGCTATACTTACCTGTCTCCAGTGATCCCAAGTGACCTCCTGTGTTCTTTGTGTGTGTGTATGTGTCGTCATCCTCCTACATCACAACTTCTCCACTACCACTTGGATCTTCACTCTGCCAAAAGACAAAGGACAGTATCATCATTCTTTCACTTATCATTCACAATTACCACTTCAGTTTGACTCATCTATGTTCGCTATTTCAATAAACAACCTTACCTGTGATCTCCCATCTCCGACCTGTCTGTACTGTAACAGAAGACCGGACCTAAACCGCCAGACACAAGTATGAGCCATCCAGACCCATTTCAGGACCTCGTGGACGCCTTGCGTCGAACACTCACCATCAATCCACCACCTTCACAACCAGCGAGCTCTTCCGGTTACAACGCCACCACTTCTTCACCTTCAGTGCACACCAGTCCCATGGCCAAACCAGTGCCCTTCTCTGGTTCGGCGGAGGAATGCAGCGGATTTCTCCTGCAATGCTTGCTGGTCCTGGAGATGCAACCGCACTTATACCCCACTGAAAAATCCAAGGTAGCATTTATCATTTCACAGTTACAAGGTAAAGTACTTCAATGGGCCGATTCCATTTGGACCCAGAATAATCTTGTTATTCAGTCGTATTCCAGCTTTGTCGACCACTTCAGAGAAGTCAACTGCAAACTGGTATACTTCACGTGGAGAAGATCCATCTGCTGGTTCTGGAGGAATCCACCACTGACGTGATCCTAGGGTGCCCGTGGTTGGAGCAGCACAATCTCCTGGAGAACTGGCGAAATCCTGAAGTGGGGCAGCACTTGTTTCATGGACTGTTTTTCTGGGTTTCCTGTTCCATCCTCTCCGTGTCCTGAACACCTCTCTGTCTGTGCAACATCCATGGAGAGTCCCATTGAAAAACGTTCAGTGTATATACCATCGTGTTACGCCCCCTTCAGTGATGTTTTCTGCCCTAAAAGAGCCTCCAAGCTGCCTCCACACCAGCCATGGGATCAATCTGCTTCCGGGTGAGTCAGTGCAAAGGGGAAGGATCTATCACCTTTTCATCCCTGAGGAGAAGCCCATGGAAGAATACATAGAGGAGGCTCTGGCTCAAGGCTACATCCATCCATCAACCTTACCCTGCTGCTTCTAGCTTCTTCTTCGTGGAAAAAAAAAGGACGGAGGCTTGCGGCCATGTATAGACTACCGGTCTCTCAACAACATCACAGTCAAGTTCAGGTATCCACTTCCTCTCATCCCAGAGGCCCGAGAACACCTCCGTGGTGCCACCGTCTTCACCAAGTTGGACCTCTGCAGCGCGTATAACCTCATCCGGATACGTGAGCAGGACGAGTGGAAGAAAGCCTTCATAAAACCTACTGGACACTACGAGTACCTCGTGATGCCGTATGGCCTGGTCAACGCCCCCTCCGTATTCCAGGACTTCATCCATGAGGTGCTCCGGGAGTTTCTCCACAAATTCGTCTTGGTCTACATCGATGACATCCTGATTTACTCCCGGAGCATGGCCGAACATCATCACCACGTTGCGGAGGTCCTGAAACCCCTGAGGGAATCACAACTCTACCTGAAAGCGGAAAAGTGCTCCTTCCATCAGCCCTCAGTGCAGTTCCTTGGTTATAACATTGACAGCAGTGGCATCCGGATGGACGAGGGGAAGGTGGATGCCATCAGGAACTGGCCAACACCCACTACCATAAAGGAACTCCAACGATTCCTTGGCTTTGCCAATTTCTACCACCGCTTCATCCAGGATTACAGCTCCATTACCAGCCCACTTACAAGCCTCCTCCGACATAAGCCAAAGTCTCTGTCCTGGACCCCAGCTGCCACAGAAGCCTTCAACACTCTTAAGGAAGCCTTCACTACCGTTCCTCACCTGGTCTATCCCAACCCCGACAAGCCTTTCGTCGTGGAGGTCGATGCCTCCACCACAGGAGTAGGAGTGGTACTTTCACAGCAGCAGGGGAATCCCAGCAGGCTCCATCCATGTGCCTTCTTCTCCCGCGAGTTCAACCCAGCAGAGGTGAATTATGACATCGGCAAACAAGAACTTCGGGCCATGAAGTTGGCACTTGAAGAGTGGAGGCATTGGCTGGAGGGAGCAAGACAACTGTTTCTAGTACTCACTGACCACAAGAACCTGGAGTATCTGCAAGTGGCTAAGAGACTTAACCCCAGACAAGCCCGTTGGGCTTTATTCTTTACCCGCTTTAATTTCACGATTTCCTATCGACACGGATCCAAAAACATCAAGGCAGACGCGTTATCACATTGTTACACACCTGAGGAAAGCTCTGAAGAGCCTGAAGCCATACTCGCAGAGGAACTCATCGTCAGCCCGATCACATGGTCAATGGAGACCATACCCTCCTCCAATAACTCCGCCCATACTCCGCCGGGTTGCCCGCCAGGCTTGCAGTACATCAACAGGACACGGCGCACTCCACTCATCCACTCTGCTCACACCTCACTAGGCACTGACCACTCGGGGGTCAATGAAACCCTCTCATTGCTAAAGCAAAGCTTCTGGTGGCCCAACATAGCATCCGATGTCAGGAGGTACATGCGAGGATGTAATGAATGTGGCATCTCGAAGAGTCCACGTCATCTACCATCTGGCAAACTCCTTCCCCTGCCCGTTCCCAACCGACCATGGTCACACCTAGAGGTGGATTTCATCACGGACCTACCAGCTTCGAAAGACTATACCTGTATCTTTGTGGTTGTTGATAGATTTTCTAAATCCTGTCGTTTGATTCCTTTAAAGGGACTGCCAACTGCCATGGAGACTGCGGAGCTCATGTTCAACCACATATTCCGGTACTTTGGCATCCCCGAGGACATCATATAAGACAGAGGACCTCAATTCATCTCTCGGGTCTGGAGAGCCTTCCTCTCACTCCTAGGTGTGTCCGTCAGCCTATCATCAGGATATCATCCGCAGTCGAACGGGTAGACAGAGAGGAAGATCCAAGAGATTGCTCACTTCCTCTGTACCTTCTGTCACAGCCACCAGGTCTCTTGGAACCAGTACCTGGGGTGGGCAGAGTACTCACAAAACTCCCTGCGCCAACCATCTTCTGGACTCACACCATTCCAGTGCATACTAGGTTACCAACCTCCACTATTTCCTTGGTCTGGAGAACCCTCGGACGTACCATCTGTTGACTACTGGTTCCGAGAGAGGGTCTGGGACTCAGCCCACCACCAACTACAACGTGCTCTACGTAGACACAGGATGACAGCAGACCTTCACTGCTCCGAAGCTCCAGCCTATCAACCAAGACCGAAGGTCTGGCTATCAACCAGAGACATCCAACTGCATCCACCATGCCGTAAGCTGAGTCCCAGGTTCATTGGCCCATTCACCATCATGGAGCAGATCAACCCGGTCACTTACAAGCTTCAACTCCCTCCTGAGTATCGCATTCACCCTACATTCCATGTGTCACTCCTGAAACCTCACCATCCTTCTGTTCCTCTCTCCACAGAGCCTGGCGTAGCCGCAGCCGAAACCCCCTTCCACTCATCCTGGATGACGGTGCTGCCTACGAAGTTCATTAAATTTTGGATTCCCGGCGCCTTGGTGGGCAGCTCGAGTACCTTGTGGACTGGGAAGGTTATGGCCCTGAGGAACGTTCATGGGTTCCACGCAACGACATACTCGACCCGAACCTGCTTGACACCTTCCACGCTGCTCATCCCAACAGACCTGCTCCTGGGGGAAGGGGAAGTCCACCACGACGTCTGGGTCCTCGGCCCTCAGGAGCAGACTGTGGGGGGGGGGGGGTACTGTCACAGACACGACAGGCTCCAACACTATCTAAACACAGCACACTCCCTCACTTAGGAATACTGAGCACACACACCTGCACCTCATCAGCACCTTAATTAACTGGCACATAAAAGACACTCACATACACACAGCCACTGTCTGGTCTCGTTTGCAACTAGGACTTACCTACATGCTTGCTTCAAGGACTACCAGTGCTATACTTACCTGTCTCCAGCGATCCCAAGTTACCTCCTGTGTTCTTCGTGTGTGTGTGTGTGTGTGTGTGTGTGTGTGTGTATGTGTCGTCATCTTCCTACATCTCAACTTCTCCACTACCACTTGGATCTTCACTCTGCCAAATGACAAAGTACAGTATCATCATTCTTTCACTTATCATTTATGATTGCCACTTCATTTTGACTCACCTATGTTCGCTATTCTCTCTACCTGTGTCAGTAAACCACCTTACCTGTGATCTCCCGTCTCCGACCGGTCTGTACTGTAACATTTTGTCCATGTGTTCTTGCTAAATAATACATGTTCATCTTTTGATTATTGTTGTTGCCTCTAGAAATTCTGTGTGTTATTTTTTTAATTTCCATTCCAATATAAGCCAGCAATTTAATAATTTTTAAACAATAGTTGACTTAAATAAAACAACCCTGCATGTTTGATAAAAACATTCAAAATAACCCAGCATGCGTTCTGTCCAATATTTACCCAGCGCTGGGTTGCCAAATAACCCAAGTTGGGATGTTTTTAACCCAGCATTTTTTAGAGTGTAACTAATCATGATTATATGGTTATAGCTGCATTTTTTCTCATGCTTTTTGCACAACACACTTCCAGTTGGGAACCACTGATATATTTCACTTTATAATAGACAGCTCTTTAATGTCATACTAAAGTATCTGCATATGCTGTATTTTATTGCATAGCACCAACAAAATAGTAAATTAAACTTCCTCCATAAATTAGATAAACAGTACCAAAACCCGCTAATCTCCAAAAAGGGACATTAAAGGTGGGCTATGTAATTTTTCAAAAACGCTTTAGAAAACTGATTTGGGCCGAGTACCAAAGCAAACTTGTAGCCAATCAGCAGTAAGGGCCGTGTCTACTCATGATGTGGAGGAGAGAGCTTTCAGTGCACAAGACAAATTGGGACATTTTGAGGTTCAGGACTTGGAAGAGTACACCTCAGCTGTACTCTGCTACATACAGAACTGTGTTGTCAATGTCAAAGTTAACAAAAACATCAGGGTGTACCACAACCAGAAGACCTGGATGATGAAGGAGGTCAAAACTCTCCTCAAAGACCGCAAAAGTGCCTTCAGATCTGCTGACAGAGCCCTATACAGCACTGCCAGAGCCAACTTGAAGAGAGGCATCAGAGAGACTAAAGCAGCATACAAAATGAGAATTGAGGACCACTTCACTAACAACAACCCGCGGCTGGTGTGGCAGGGCATCCAGCAAATCACCAGTTACAAACCCAACAACCGCATGCCTTTCAATGGCGATGCTGCCTTGGCAGAGGAACTCTGTTTCTTTGCCTGCTATGAGGTGGAAGCATCAGAGATGGTCAAAACACTTCCACCAGCCTCCAACAGCCATACCCTCACTTTGCAGGAGCATGATGTGAGGCATGTGTTCAGAGCAGTAAACCCAAGGAAAGCTGCCGGCCCTAATGGTGTTACAGGAATGGTGTTGAAGGTATGTGCAGACCAGCTCTCTGGGGTGTTTACAAAGATCTTCATCCTGTCCAAAACCATCGTCCCATCCTGCCTGAAGTCTACCACAATCATCCCACTGCCAAAAGAGACTGTCATAAACTACCTCAACGACTACCGTCCAGTCGCAGTCACTCCGGTCATCACTAAGTGCGTTGAGAGGCTGGTCCTACAGTATATCAAAGCTAGACTTCCACCCACCTTTGATCCATACCAGTTTGCCTACAGAGCAAACAGGTCTACAGAAGATGCTATCGCCACTACTCTTCACTCAGCTCTGACCCACCTTGAACACCAAGGGAGCTATGTGAGGATACTTTTCATAGACTTCAGCTCTGCCTTTAACACTGTCATCCCGGGCAGACTGATCTCTAAACTAGCTGACTTAGGCCTTTCCCAACCCATATGTCACTGGATCAAGGACTTTCTTACTAACCGCCCCCAGACAGTTAGACTAGGCCCTCACCTCTCCTCCACCCTCACACTCAGCACTGGCGCCCCACAGGGCTGTGTGCTGAGCCCCCTTCTCTACACCCTCTACACACATGACTGTGCTCCCATTCACCCCACCAATACCATCATTAGGTTTGCGGACAACACAACCGTGGTTGGACTTATCTCAGGGGATGATGAGAATGCCTACAGGGACGAAGTCCAAAGACTGACAGCGTCAAGTCAACTCCTTAAAAACAAAAGTGCAGCCTGGTCCTGGCCTGGAGACTCCGCAGTCTCCTCCCTGATGGCAGCAGATTGAAGAAGCTGTGTGAAAGGTGGGTGGGATCACCTGCAATGCAGAGGGCTTCACGGGTGAGACGGGTTCCATAAATGTCCAGGAAGCGAGGGGAGGAAGGCAACAACTATCATCTCAGCTGCTCTCACTTTGCGTTGAAGTGACTTGCGACAGGATGCATTGCAGGGGCCATACCACACAGTGATGCAGCTCGTCAGAATGCTCTCGATGGTCCCTCTATAGAAGGTGCACATGATGGGGGCCGGGGCTCTGGCTCTTCTTAGTTTGCGGAGGAAGTAGAGAAACTGCTGTGCTTTCTTGGCCAGTGCTGCAGAGTTTTCAGTCCAGGAGAGGTCCTCTGTGATGTGCACACCCAGGAACTCTGTGCTGTTCACTCTCTCCACAGTCGCACTGTTGATGGTCAGAGGAGCATGCTGAGTGTGCACTCTCCTGAAGTCAAAAACAATCTCCTTCATCTTCTCCACATTCAGAGAAAGACTGTTGTCACTGAACCACCCGGCCAGGCGGCTCACCTCACTCCTGTAGTTTGTCTCATCTTTGTTGCTAATGAGACCCACCACTGTAGTGTCATCTGCAAACTTAATAAAGAGGTTGGAGTTGTGTGACGGTATGCAGTCGTGGGTCAGCAGAGTGAAGAGGAGGGGGTTCAGCACACATCCTTGGGCGGCCCCAGTGTTCAGTGTGATGGTGTTAGATATGCTGCTGCCGATCCGTACTGCCTGAGGTCTTCCAGTCTGAAGTGTTGAGCCCCAGCTGGACCAGTTTGTGGATGAGCTGTTGAGGGATGATTGTGCTGAACGCTGAACTGAAGTCTATGAACAGCATTCTGACGTACGAGTCTTTTTTGTCCAGATATGTGAGTGCTGAGTGGAGGGCAGTGGTGATGGCGTCATCGGTTGAGCGGTTGAACCGATATGCAAACTGGAAGGGTGGTCCAGGGAGGAGGGGGGGGACAGACTTGATGTGAACTTCATGAGAATGGGGTAAGTGTAACTGGACAGTAGTCATAGAAGCAGGATGGAGACGGCTGCTTCGGGACTGGAATGATAGTGGTAGCTTTGAAGCATATGGGGACAACAGCCTGACTAAGCGAGATGTTGAAAATGTCTGTGAAGACATCAGTGAGTTCCACTGCACGGTCTCTCAATACACGCCCAGGGATTTTGTCAGGACCCGGAGCTTTGCGTGCATTGATCTTGCTGAAGGATCTCTTGGTCACCAGGAGGAGGTGGAGTCTTCTGTGCAGTGGTGCTGTTTTGTGCCTCAAAGCGAGCAAAGAAGGCGTTCAGCTCATTCAGCAGGGAGATGGTGCTGTCACAGGTCCGCAGTGGCGGTTTATAGTCCGTAATGGTCTGTATCCCCTGCAACAGCCTCCAAGTGTGTCTACTGTTGCTGAATCGATGGGCTATCCTCCTGGAGTACTGCCTCTTAGCCTCTCTGATGCCACGGGATAGGTTGGCCCTGGCTGTCCTCAGGCCCACCTCATCTCCAGCTCTGAAGGCAGCGTTCCGCGTCTTCCGGAGTCTGTAGACCTCCCCTGTCATCCACGGCTTCTGGTTGACCAGGACAGTGATGGTCTTTGTGACTGTTACATCATCAATACACTTGGTGATGTAGGCAGTGACAGTCTCTGAGTACTCTTGGAGGTCTGTGGTGTTATTGTATGTGGCAGCCTGCTTAAACATATTCCAGTCAGTGTTGTCAAAACTTAAACCTCTGACGACCCTTCCAGCCACACTTGTATCTGTTTGTGAACTGGTTTGGCGACTTTAAAAATACATACACAGACAAGTCCATAGTTCTGAAACAAACCACATTATAATTATAAATACATGTTTATAATTAATTCATGCAGACATCTACTGCACATACAACATCATAAAATTCATTAACTTTTTCACGTTTCTCACAGGCAAGTCTTTGTTTGTTTATGACTTGTGAAATCATCTTCATCACCACTGATACTACATAAACCAAGAAAGTAGTCGCCAACTAGTGAAAAAGTTGTAATGCTAAAAACAATAATGTTATTAAGTCGTGGCCTAGTGTTTAGAGAGTTTGACTCCTAACCCTAAGGTTGTGGGTTAGAGTCTCGGGCCGGCAATACCACGACTGAGGTGCTCTTGAGCAAGGCACCGAACCCCCAACTGCTCCCTGGGTGCCGCAGCATAAATGGCTGCTAACTGCTCCGGGTGTGTGTTCACGGTGTGTGTGTGGTCACTGCTGTGTGTGTGCACTTTGGATGGGTTAAATGCCGAGCGTGAATTCTGAGTATGGGTCACCATACTTGGCTGTATGTCACTTCACTTTCACTTTCACTTTACTTTCACTTCACTTTCAAGTCAAATCACCTTTAATTATATAGTGCTATTAACAATACAGATTGTGTCAAAGCACTTTACAGTATTAAATAGGAAAATGTCATAATGAGTGTGTCATATAGGAAAACAGGGACAGTAAAAGATTGTGTGTCGCCCAACATGAAACTGAGACCAGTCCTGACAGCAGCTCACTTTATATCTGTATACCACAGATATATCTGCACCTTATATCCTTATCTGTTCACCTTATACCTATATATCTGTTTTATATCTCTTATATCTGTCATGATTTATCTAATATTCACTCTCACTGGTGTGAGTGAGGGTGTGTGATCTCAAACCGTTTCCGTGATTGTGGATCACAATGTTATGCTTTGTTAATCCAGACTATTCAGTCTTTATTTAATGCAGGTTATTTATTCACTCCTGTTAAATCCTGTTAAAAGCATCTCATATTTTACCCTGGAAAAGAAAGACTGCATTGCATTAGTCACACTATTTTTGCTTAAAGAAAAGTTATGTTTTTAGAACCATTTAGAAGACTTTCATTTTTTCATCAAGATGATTTCACTATTGTCATACTGTAAATCTAAAAATATATATATACCTGCCGTTGATTATCCTACCCTCATTGTAAAGGAAAGGGAAATAGGAATGTTGAGGAATTTGTCCAGTATTGTCATGCAGTAACCTGGGGTGAACCAATCTCTCATGGACTTGTTTTGGATTGGATTAGACCGTCATCTAGCACAAATGATACCACCAGTCAGTCCTACCCTCACTCTGAGAGAATATTTAGACTGTGTTGCTTTTCCTATACAGTTGAAGAAGTCAGTGAGGTGAAGAACAACAATACCGCTAAGCAGCAATTCTCTGTTAACCAGTTCCTTTCTATGTGCAAGACCTCATCGTCCAGTATCAAACTATGTTCGCTCCACTTTAAATGAGATTTACTCTCAGTTGTACTTACACTTCTTCATGACAACTTTGTTAAACCATCATGTTAGAGCAAAAACAGAACATGATTTCAAATCTCTAAAAAACATTTTTGGGCCATATTTCATCCTAAAGCAATTAAAAGCAATGATTTTGCTGTAACAATTACAAAACTGTTGTGAAATTCTAAATGCCTGTTTATAATTATTTATAATTACGTTTATAATTGCAAATACCATTTTTTGCAAGTTCCTCACAGTCTTTGTTTCTTCATGACTTGTGAACGCCTTTTACCAATAATGATATTGTTAATACCACTAATGTTTTTCCTAATAAGTGTAATTGTCATATGTCAAATACAGTATTTCATAATCCTACTGAATGCATATGTAGTTATTTTTAAAAGTAATGCATTACAATATTGCGGTACTCCTTGAAAAGTAAATAAATGCATTACGTTACGTTACTACTTACGTTAACTTTTATAGAAAGTAATGCACTACGTTACATTACTTTTCCTCATCTGGGCTTGGTTTGCTTATTTGTTTTTAACATATATAAATATATATGTATATATATATATATATACATATATTTGGCAGATTATTTCAGGTTCTCAGTGTAACGAGGTTCTTGTTTGAGGAAGGAAGAGGACGGGGTCGGCTTGACTGCTGACGGAGGCTTTTTATTATCATAAACTCACTCATAAAACAAATCGTTGTGCAGACAGCACAGAAGTATAAACACAACCGTGTAACAACTTTCTCTCCAGCAAAGATTCCAGCTCATCAGGTTCCACCAGTCAGCAGTCCTTCTCTCTCTCTCCCACTCCTGTTTCTCCTGGCATTATATAGTCTTTCCACGCCAATTTACTGAAACAAGCCACAGGTGTTGGTTATTTCGTTCAACCCACTCACTCACTGTTCGTCTCCCGACTCTCTCTCCCGCTGCAGACTTCTCTGAACCACGCCCCCCTTGCCACATACCCCCACCGCCTGACTCAGGCCGGGGAGCCACATAGAGCAGCCTTCACCTGGGTAAAAGCCTGCTGACACAGCTCCGTCCACTGGACCATATCTGGCGCCTCCTTTTTAGTAAGATCAGTCAAGGGGCTGGTGAGGTCCAAATAATTAGGTACAAACCTTTTGTAATATCCCGCCAGCCCCAGGAAATGTATCACCTTTTTTTGGTCTTGGGGCGCGGACAGGTCGCAACTGCTGCTGTCTCATCAATTTGGGGACGCGCCTGTCCATGCCCCAAGTGGAAGCTTAGATACCTTCCTTCCACACGCCCAATTGCACACTTCTTCAGGTTGGCCATGAGTCCGGCCCCCCTCAGCGATCTCAAGATGCTGCATATGCCGCTGCCAGTCATTACTAAATATAATGATATCATCTAAATAGGTAGCCGCATATGCCGCATGGGGCCGTAACACCTTATTCATGAGACGCTGAAAAGTGGCCGGTGCCCCGAACAGCCCGAACGGAAGGGTAACAAATTGGTGTAATTCCAAACGGCATTGTGAAAGCTGTCTTTTCTTTGAATAATGGAGACAAGGGGACCTGCCAATATCCCTTCGTTAAGTCCAATGTCTAATAAAAACGAGCCGTACCGAGCCGATCAAGCAGTTCGTAAACCAGCAGCATTGGATACGCGTCAAACTTTGACACAGCATTCACCTTGCGATAATCCACACAGAAACGAACTGAGCCGTCCGTTTTCGGAACTAAAACTATCGTGCTTCTCCAGTTGCTGTTGGATTCTTCTATCACTCCCATTTCAAGCATCGTGCCTAATTCTGCCTGAACTACTTTTTTCTTGTGTTCAGGCAAACGATGCGGCCGGCTGCAAATCACCACGCCCGGCTCTGTCTCGATATGATGCTGAATAAGGTTAGTACGACCAGGTAGGGGCAAAAACACGTCTGCAAACTCGGCTTGCAACTTAGCTAAATCAGTGAGCTGAGAGGGTGAGAGGTGATCTCCACCTGGGGCCAGAGTGAGAGATTGGTTTTTGACATTCCCCTCTGGCCCAAGATCGTCCTCTCCACTAATTACCATCGCCAGCATCACTGATTCTGCCTCACTCCATTTCTTCAGGAGATTGAGGTGGTAAATTTGACGTGCTCCGCTCCTATCCTACCATACTACCTCATAATCGAGCTCCCCAACTTGCCGTGTGACCTCAAACGGTCCCTGCCATTTTGCAAGAAATTTAGAACTTGAAGTTGGGAGTAACACAAGCACTTTCTCTCCTGGTGAAAATTTGTGCAAATTAGTCCCCCTGTTATACAGCCGGCTCTGTCTGTCCTGAGCTTATAACAAATTATCCATCGATAGCTGCCCCAAAGTGTGGAGTTTTGTCCTCAAGTCCAGTACATACTGAATTTCCTTTTTACTTTGAGATGGACCGTTCTCTCAAGCTTCTCTTAGGACTTCCAACACCCCACGGGGCTGACGTCCATAGAGAAGTTTGAAGGGGGAAAACCCTGTGGAAGCTTGCGGGACCTCTCGCACAGTGAACAACAGGGGTTCTAACCATTTATCCCAATTCTTGGCGTCTTCCTGAACGAATTTACGAATCATTGACTTAAGCGTGTGATTAAAACGTTCGACCAGCCCGTCGGTCTGTGGGTGATAGACGCTAGTACGAATCGATTTAATGCCCAATACTTTGTAAAGTTCACATAAAGTACGTGACATAAACGCCGTGCCCTGATCAGTGTGGATTTCCTTTGGAATCCCCACTCTGGAGATTAAATGAAACACCGCATCAGCAACACTCTTAGCGGAGATGTTGCGGAGAGCCACTGCTTCAGGATATCGTGTTGCATAATCCACTATGACAAATGCAAAATGATGCCCCCTTGCTGATCGCTCTAATGGCCCGATGAGGTCCATACCAATTCTCTCGAAGGGGACCTGCATTAATGGGAGGGGGCGCAAAGGCACTTTTGGAGCGGCCGGTGGGTTTACCAGGTGACATTCAGGACAAGACGTGCACCACCTGCACACATTCTCGTGAATGCCCGGCCAAAAGAATCGGGTCATGAGGCGATTTAGTGTCATTGTTTGCCCAGCAATGCCCAGCCATCGGATTAGAATGAGCCGCTTGGAAAAGCATTTCCCTGCGGCTCCTTGGAACTAATAATTGGGTTGTATCTTCTTTTGTCTGAGTGTCTTGGGTCACTCAATACAACCAATCTTTTATAATAGCAAAATACGGATAGGTAAGTGTTGGAGAGGCTGACCGTCGATGGTACGGACCTGTTCGAAAGCATGTTTTAACGTTTCATCCTGAGACTGCTCCAGGGGAAAGTCATCGCGTTCCGAGAGAATGAGTCTCTCAATTTCGCTCTGTTCTCCTGAAGCATAACTCAGTGGTCCCCGTTCAGTCTCTCCCAACTGCACTCGCACGCTCCCTTCCGGTGCGTTTTTCCACCAAGATGCATCCGTGCATAAACAACCCAATAATTCAGTAAACGCTGGCCAATTCCTTCCGAAAATTATCGGATGCCGGATGTGCGGATTAACTGCAACCTCAACACTATGCTTTTGTCCCCGGAACTGGATAATGACCGGCACTGTGGGATATTCCACCACATCCCTGTGCACACACTGCACCCCAACCACGTGTCTTGTATCCAATGTCTCAGGTTGAATCAGGCTTTGGTGGATCGAGGTTTGGTTACAGCCTGAATCCACCAATGCTGGATAGGTACCCCCCTTGATACTCACAGGTATTTGCTACCAGCCAGCCTGACCGGGGGCAGCCTGTGGGACATCCGGGACCCAGATCATTGTCCCCACCTCCATTACTGAACACCTATCCACGAAATGCCCTGGGCCCTGGGGTGGGACTCGAGGAGGGCCGGGCAGATGGGACCTAGGTAGAGAGATAGGTCGAGAGAGAGAAGGAGGGGGGAGAGAGAGAGACAGATGGAAGAGTTCGCCGACCCCTGGGCATGCTGAGTCCAGCGACGTGGGATGGTGGCACTAGACCCACTCAGCGGTTTTCTTAGGGAGCCAAGTGATGAACTGCTCCAGCACCACGCGGTCGATGATCTGGTCCACATCGCTTCCCTCAGCCAGTAGCCATTTGCGGCAGGAGTCCCGGAGCTGTTGGGCCATCATGAAGGGCTGGCCAGACTCACCCAACTCCAGGGAGTGGAAGTGATGACGATGTTGCTCTGGGTTCCGGCCGACCCGCTGGATGATGGCCCTCTTAAGGTCGTTTAAAGACCAGGAGGTTCTGTACTGGCAGCTACTGTGCTGCCACCTGGGATTCACCAGAGAGTAATGGGATTAAGCGCATCGGCCATTGGTCCCTGGGCCATCCGCATGCCTCCGCGGACTTTTCGAACAGATCGAGAAACGCTTCAGTGTCATCCTGTGTTCCCATCTTATTTAAGGGCAGGTGGGTGGGCACAATGGATTGTCTGGTGGCTTCCGTATGAACCTCCTGGTCTATCCAGCTCCGGAACCTCTTGCCGCCCTCCTGCTGGGCTTGAAGGACTTCTCCTTCACCTTCTTCCTTCCCGGGTTTCGGCACCAGTGTAACAAGGTTCTTGTTTGAGGAAGGAAGAGGACGGGGTTGGCTTGACTGCTGATGGTGGCTTTTTATTATCATAAACTCACTCATAAAACAAATCGTTGTGTAGACAGCACAGAAGCATAAACACAGTCATGTAACAACTTTCTCTCCAGCAAAGATTCCAGCTCATCAGGTTCCACCAGTCAGCAGTCCTTCTCTCTCTCTCCCACTCCTGTTTCTCCTGGCGTTGCATAGTCTCTCTATGCCAATTTACTGAAACAAGCCACAGGTGTTGGTTATTTGCGTTTAACCCACTCACTCACTGTTCGTCTCCTGACTCTCTCTCCCGCTGCAGACTTCCCTGAACCACGCCCCCCTTGCCACACTTAGGTAAAGGTTCTTTCAGACCAGAAGTGAAATCAATAAGCCTCAAGCTGAAGGAAATATAAATTCATGTCTGTACTGTAGAAGACAAAGCTCAAACAAACCTTTCGGCTGTGCTGCCATTCTGGGTTGCATGAAGAATAGGACACAGGAGAAGAAAGTACACACACTTCAGCAATTAAAAAATAAAACACAAATGCCATGTTTATCTGACTTCATTTTTTCTTATTACTATGGTTGAACTGAATAATCAAAGGTCAACAGAAAAGACATTGGTTAATAAAATTGGATTAAATAAAGGATATTTGTTTAACATTTAATTATTGCAGGTTAGTTTGCATTTCATATGGGCATGAAATATTATGTAAAGGTTGTTTAATAAAAACATCCTCAAACCACATTATAATTATAAATACATGTTTATAATTCATGCTGACATTTACTGCACTTACAACATCATAAAATTAATTAACTTTTCACGTTTCTCACAGGCAAGTCTTTGTTTGTTCATGACTTGTGAAATCATCTTCATCACCACTGATACTGGAAACACCTTAAATGTTTTTCCTAATAAGTGCAGATGTTGTCATGTCAAATAGTTAAGTCAAGTCAAATCACCTTTAATTATAGCGTTGTTAACAATACAGATTGTGTCAAAGCACTTTACAGTATTAAATAGGAAAATGAGTGTGAGTGTGAGTATAATGAGTGTGTCATATACAATAGGAAAATGGGAACAGTAAAAGAGTGTGTGTCGCTCAACATGAAACTAAGACCAGTCCTGACAGCAACTCACTTTATATCTGTATACCACAGATATATCTGCACCTTATATCTTTATCTGTTCACCTTATACCTATATATCTGTCTTATATATCTTATATCTGTCGTGATTTATCTAATATTCACTCTCACTGGTGTGAGTGAGAGTGTGTGATCTCAAGCCCAATCCACTTCAGACTCTACTCCAGTTTGGGAGTCTGGTTCAGAACCTACTCAACCCTCTGAGCTCAGTCAAAATTGCACATTAATGTCAGCCCAAAGGAGAAGACTATGGAAGAAGAAAAGTATTCAACATGTCCAGACCATGGGCCTGCTTCTGAGTCCGCTCCTGCCCTTGAGCTCATCTATAGAGTCCGAACAAAGTTCCTTCATCACGGCCATGGAGGCTGCTCTTGAACTCCCTGTTTGTCTCATTAGGTTTGCAGAAATCAGCCCTTTGATCAACCAGCAAGCCAGACTTCAATTTGATAATGGCATGAAAATACACTTTTAATACATTTAAGTATTGCAGGGATTTGATTGTTTATACAGTATCAGATGAAAGTGACCACAAGATTTGCATAACCGATAACTTTACATGTGACTTAATGAAGGTGTAGTTCCTGTATTATAGTAAAGTGACGCTAATTTTGAAGAATTCTTTCATTTGTAACTGCTTAAACTGCTGGTGCTATGACTCACTGATGGTCACATCACTCCCCACACTCTTCACTATTGCAGGGAAAGCATCACGTTGTTGTTATTTTATTTAAACTTCTCTTAACAGGTCCTTTTATACATGCACAGAGGGACAAAAGCTGTGCACTTTTGCATATACATTGTCTTTCCTGATCTCACCTTTGTCCCACTGAACGTGGATGTCTGTGTAAATATATATGTGTATTACTCATTCTGAATCCACCCGCTGAAACACACACACAACGCTCATACGTGTGCAATTGCGTAATTGTTTTTGAGGTGTTGGTTCTACTGATTGTAACATTTTGCCTGTATTGACTTAAATGGAAAGGGCGAGGCAGATGAATGCTGTATAAAAGCGCAATAAACTGTGAATCTGAATCAAACATCAAACCCCAAGACAGCTGCATATCATGGACGGTAAGCTTTATGTTTTTATTATTATAATTTTTACTGGTTTATATGCAAAGGAATTTTGTTTAAACCTTTAACACACACAAAAAAAAAAAATCATGCTATTTGAGTAATTTTGCTATTTATGGCTTTATGAAGAACTTATTGCAATAATCTTTACTGCTGCATGCAATTTTTTTAGATGTCATATTATTTTACTATGCTTTAATTTTTTTTTTTGTGATCAACTTTTTATTGACTTTTACATATAACAAACTGTGCATTAATTTTAAGAAAATTATTTATAATAGTTAATCATAAATTATTAGTTAACTGCAATTTCAAACACATAAATATTTGTAGTGGTACAATAATGTATATTATCTATCAAAATAATGAGAAATAATATCACATTTGCTAATTTTTACACAGAGTTCAAGGTTCTAACTATCGACCTACAACAGGTGCAAAACCAGACCCGCCACAAGACTGACGGTCTGAGTTCCAGCACTCTGGTTCTGCGGAGAGGACAGGCCTTCACAGTGACTATCAACTTTGATGGACGACCATTCGATCCAATGAAGGAAAAACTGATCTTTCGAATTATTTTGGGTGAGTTTGCGTGTGCATCTGTGTAGTTGTTTTAACTATACTTTTGAGGACCATACTTTGAGGACTTTGCCAACCCACTAGTGAGGACAATTTGACTGGTCCTCACTAGTTAAAAAGGCTTATAAATCAGCCAAAAGATGTTTTGATTTAAATATAGTGCTCTGCACATGTTTCTGTGATGGGTAAGTCTAGGGGTAGAGGTTGGGTTAGCTGATAGCATTAACCTAATGTGTGTGTGTGTGTGCGTGTTTTTGTGACATATCAGGACACAACTTTGTATAATGACATGGGTATGACACAGGTATTACAAGGAGAGGGTGACTTATGAGGACATAACCCATGTCCCCATTTTTCAAAACACTTATAAACCATACAGAATGAGTTTTTTTGAGAAAGTAAAAATGCACAAAGTTTCCTGTTAGGGTTAGGTGTAGGGTTGGTGTAGGGCAATAGCACATAGAGTTTGTAAAGTATAAAAACCATTATGCCTATGGAATGTCGCCACAATTCACAAAAACAAACGTTTGTGTGTGTGTGTGTGTGTGTGTGTGTGTGTGTGCCCGCGCACGTGCATAATTCCATTATGATAAAATTCATAGTTCATAATTCATAGTTTTTACATTTATTACATTTATTAGTTTTAGTTTATGAAGATACAACTTTATTTTCTCCTCGAGGTGAAATTTAGACATTACATCATGGACAAGGCAGTACAAAAATACACAAAATAGAATAAAGGGAAAAAAAAAATGAAAGCTGCAAGCAGCGATGAAAGGGCCCTCGCACCCGGGCTCACCACCACCTGGTGGCCATAGGAGAACAGTGAACGTTGGACCATATGCTTATAAAATGGTAAATATTTGTGCCACATTTCCTGCTGCCAACAGGTAGCGCTATGATTATAACTGAATATTGGCATGTAAATGTCTTCAGGCCAGGACTCTTACCAAACATGCAAAATTTGGGGCAGATCAGACATTGCATGTTTAAGTTAGTGTAAAAGAAGTAATTTCCTGTTGCCAGCAGGTGGCGCTAAGACTATAGATAAATATTGGCCTAAAGAAGAGTTCAGGCCAGGACCCATATCAAACACATAAACTTTGGGCAGACCGGATGGCAGACCGGATATTGCATGTTTAAGTTAGTTTAAAACAAGTAATTTCCTGTCGCCAGCAGGTGGCGGTTATGATTATAACTGAAATATTGGCCTTACGATCTGTTGAGACCAGGAATCTTATCAAACATGTGAAGTTTAGGGCAGATCAGCCATTTCATGTTTAATTTAGTTTAAAATTAGTCATTTCCTGTTGCCAGCAGGTGGCACTATAATTATAATTTAATATTGGCCTTTAGATGTGTTCAGGCCAGGACTCTTATAAAACATGTGAAGTTTGGGGGAAGATTGGGCTTGTATGCATGAGTTACAACAACTTACTGTTTCATAGTATTGATAGCATCCTTTAGCACATAGTAAGTGTTGCTAGCATGTTTGAGAATATTTCTAGCATGATTAGCACACAATGGCATAATTGTCTGTGTTGCTAATAATGCATAAGTGTAAAACATGTCACTTCATGTTGCCAGTAGGTGGCGCTATAACTATACCCAAATATGAGCATTTGGATGTCTTCAGGCCAGGACTCTAATCAAACTTTGAAGTTTGAGGCAGATTGGACATTGTATGCACGAGTTACAGTAATTTTCTGCTTCACTGCATTAATAGGATGCTTTAACACTGAGCTAAGTGTTGCTAGTATGTTTCAGCATGCTTCTAGAATTTTGCCAGCCGATTCAACACTTGTTGATGCCTGTTGCCATCAGGTGGTGCTATGAATAAAAGATTTACAAATTATACTTCATATCACAAACAGCTAGCCCTATTAACATAACCAAATACAGGCATGTATCATTTTCAGGACAAGACTCTTGTCAAATTTGTGAAGTTTGGGGCAGATCGGACATTGCTGGCCTGAGTTACAGCAACTTCCTTTTTCACTGCAGTAGTAGCATGCTTTAGCACTTAGCTAAGTGCTACTAGCATGTTTTGGTATGTTTCTAACATGTTGCAAGTGTATTTAGGACTTCCTGACACTTTTAATATGTTGCTAGGAGTCCATAACAGTGTTACACATGACACTACCTGTTGCCAGCAGGTGGCGCTATGACTATAACCAAATACGGGCATGTTGATTGTGTTCAGGCCAGGACTGAAGTTTGGGGCAGATTGGGCATTGTATGCATGAGTTACAACAACTTCCTGTTTGATAGTATTAATAGAATGATAATAGAGACTTAGTAACTGTTGCTAGCATGTTTGAGAACATTTCTAGCATGTTTAGCACACAATGGCATATTTTACTGTGTTGCTAATAGTGCATACCAGTGTAAAACTTGTCACTAGTAGGTGGCGCTATAACTATAACCAAATATGAACATGTACATGTCTTCAGGCCAGGACTCTAATCAAACTTGTGAAGTTTGGGGCGGATCGGACATTGTATCGACCCCCAGGACCACTAGGTATCTTTTTGGATGAATTAGATGTGCTGCTCTCAACCTTTCCTGAGGATGGTACTCCCCTAGTTATGCTTGGAGATTTCAACATCCACCTAGATAAACCTCTATCTGCTGACTTCCACACTCTACTTGCCTATTTTGATCTCAACCGAGTGTCAACTACTGCTACTCACAAATCAGGCAACCAACTGGACCTTATTTACACACGACACTGCTCCACTGATCATGTACTGGTTACTCCACTGCACACCTCAGATCACTTCCTCCTCACTCTTAAACCTCAACATGGTTCCTGACACATCACTTACCCCTCCACATGTCATCTTTCGACGTAACCTACACTCACTCTCACCCTCCCGGCTATCTGCAATGGTTTCATCTTCACTTCCTTCCCCTAAACTATTAGAATCTTTTGATGCTAACAGGGCTACTGATACTTTCTGTTCTACTCTTACATCTTGTTTAGACACTGTCTGCTCCTTCCAGGCCACCCCGTACCACCCCTTCTGCCCCTTGGCTGTCTGATGTTCTACGCGAACATCGTTCTAAGCTTAGAGCTGCTGAAAGGGTGTTGGCGCAAATCTAAAAATACTACTGACCTTAATGTGTATCAATCACTCCTCTCTTCCTTTTCTGCTAATGTCTCCACTGCTAAAAAGACATACTACCATAACAAAATTAACAATTCGTCTAACTCTCGCATGCTTTTTAAAACATTTTCCTCCCCCTCCTGCTTCATCTCTAATAGCTGACGACTTTACCACGTTTTTCATTAATAAAATTAAAAACATCAGTGCACAATTTTCCACACCACAATCCATCAAGCACATCTCACCAGCAAACATACACTCATTCACATCCTTCTCTTCACTCTCTGAGGCAGAAGTCTCCAAACTCATCCTTTCTAATCATCCTACTACTTGTCCGCTTGATCCTATTGCATCTCATCTCCTTCAAGCCATTTCTCCTGCAGTTGTACCTGCACTCACTCACATCATTAACACATCCCTTCATACAGGTGTTTTCCCCCATCATTTAGACAGGCTCGTATAACTCCACTAAAGAAACCCACCCTCAACCCATCTCTTTTAGAGAACTACAGACCAGTTTCCCTTCTTCCTTTCATTGCAAAAAACACTTGAACGAGCTGTATTCAACCAAGTCTCTACCTTTCTCACACAGAACAACCTCCTTGACAGCAACCAATCTGGCTTCAGAAGTGGACATTCAACTGAGACTGCCTTGCTCTCAGTTGTTGAAGCCCTAAGACTGGCAAGAGCGGAATCCAAATCTTCAATACTTATCTTGCTTGATCTATCTGCTGCTTTTGACACGGTTAACCACCAGATCCTCCTGTCAACCCTACTGACAAAGGGCATCTCAGGAACCACACTCCAGTGGTTTGAGTCTTACGTATTAGATAGGTCCTTCAAAGTATCTTGGAGAGGTGAGGTGTCCAAGTCGCAACATCTAACTACTGGGGTACCTCAGGGCTCAGTTCTTGGACCACTTCTCTTCTCTGTCTACATGGCATCATTAGGTTCTGTCATTCAGAAACATGGCTTTTCATACCATTGCTATGCTGATGACACTCAACTCTACCTCTCATTCCATCCTGATGATCCATCGGTAGCTGCTCGCATCTCAGCCTGTCTAACAGACATTTCTTGCTGAATGAAGAACCATCACCTTCAACTCAACCTTGCCAAGACAGAAACTGCTTGTGGTTCCAGCAAACCCATCGTTTCATCACAATTTCACCATCAAGTTAGGCACATCAACCATAACTCCTTCAAAAAACAGCCAGAAACCTTGGAGTTATGATTGATGATCAGCTAACTCTCTCAGACCACATTGCTAAAACTGTCCGGTCCTGCAGATATGCTTTATTCCATATTAAGAAGATCAGGCCCTTTCTTTCGGAACATGCTTCACAACTCTTTGTTCAAGCTCTTGTTCTGTTCAGGCTAGACTATTGCAGTGCTCTCTTGGCAGGTCCTTCACCCAGTTCTATCCAACCTTTATAATTAATCCAGAACGCGGCAACAAGATAAATTTTTAATGAGCAGAAAAGAATACACATCATACCTCTGTTTATCAATTTGCACTGGCTACCAATAGCTGCTCGCATAAAATTCAAGGCATTGATGTTTGCATACAAAACCACCACTGGCTCTGCACCCCCCTTTACCTAAATTCATTACTTCAGACTTATGTGCCCTCTAGAAGCTTGCGTTCTGCAAGTGAACGTCGCTTGATTGTGCCATCCCAAAGAAGCACAAAGTCACTTTTACGGACTTTTAAATTAAATGTTCCCTCCTGGTGGAATGACCTGCCCAACTCAATCCGAGCAACTGAGTCCTTAGCCATCTTCAAGAATCAGCTTAAAACACATCTCTTCCATCTTTATTTGACCCTCTAACTTTTGCACTCACTATTCTAATTCTATTTAAAAAAAAAAAAAAAATAACTACCTTTCTAATCTTTTTGTATTCTATCTATTTTCTTTTCATTTATTATACAATTATAAAAAAGACCTCTAACATTAGCTTGCTCTATTCTTTTTCTATTCTATCTGTTTTATTTTTATTTATTATATTGTTTAAAAGCCCTTGCTACGTATACTGCATTTAGGCTAACTGAGACTTGTTATAGCACTTATATATCATTGCTCTTTTGTTTTTTTTGATTGCTTCCATTGTCCTCATTTGTAAGTCGCTTTGGATAAAGCGTCTGCTAAATGACTAAATGTAAATGTAAATGTAAATGTATGCCTGAGTTACAGCTACTTCCTGTTTCACTGCATTTGTACCATGCTTTAACACTGACCTAAGTGCTGCTAGCATGTTTTAGCATGCTTCTAGAATTTTGCCAGCTTATTTAACACTTGTTGACACTTTTTAATATGTTCCTAGGAGTCAATAACAGTGTTAACCATGTCACTTCCTGTTACCAGCAGGTGGCGCTATGACTATAACTGAATTTGGTCATGGCTGTTTGTTCAGGACAGAACACCTATCACATGTGTGAAGTTTGAACTTTGTCGAACTTTGTCAGGCCGCCAGGGACACACCCCTTGACGAAAAACTCAAAATCTTCGCAATTTATCTCAAAGGTCTTATGATGACCCTCACCAAATTTGAAGATAATCCGATTAAAACTGTAGGAGGAGTTCGTCAAAGTACGAGGCATGGAAATGGCAAAAACTGCACAAAAATTGTACAGGAAATTAAAAATAATTTACTTCTTGTTGGGTTTTGGATTTTGTACCAAGAGACTTTTTTGTAGGTAATCGTGTGCTACACGTGTGTACCAATTTTCATGCATGTACGTGAAACATAGCTCGAGGCGCACTCCATTGAAATTTAACAGGTGGCGCTATCGAGCCATTTTGCCACACCCACTTTTGAAACCTATATCAGATGTAAATTTCCGCCAGTCCTGATGCGTGTGCAAAGTTTCATGAGTTTTCGAGGATGTTTAGGCCCTCAAAAATGCGATTCATTTCGGAGAAGAAGAAGAAGCGGAAGAATAATAATAAACAGAGCAATTCCAAGAGGGTCCTTGCACCACCGGTGCTCGGGCCCTAATAATAAAAATTTAAAAGGAAAAAAAAAAAAAACATTAGCAGGCTAAAATAAGTTTAAAAGGACTTAAAACAGTACATTAATGGTGATTGAATATGCAAGATAAACATCATAAATACTAACATAGTAATCTTTAATTTTAGATATTTTATTTCAAGTTAGACTAAATAAGAAATTTTGCCTCAGCAACTAGCTGAAATAAAATGTCTATAAGTATTTTTGTATTTTATTTAAAATAATTAGATTTTTTAACGATTCTAGTTATATTTAACTTTAGATAATTTTTGATATTTGGTAATTGGTAAAATACATGAAAACTTACAATCAGTTACTCTGTGGAGAAAATTCATTCCAGAACCATATTTTTGTGCTCTATCCTGACATCCACACCTTTCTCCTTACCGCAGGCCCGTTGTATGTGGAGGCTCCGGTCTCTGTGTCCAGACAGCCCTCTCTGACCCAGTGGACAGCGGTTCTGGAGAAGTGTATACGGAACCCAACTGGACACAGTGCATTTTCAGTATCACTGTCCAGCCCTGCGTCTGCTTCTATTGGTGCCTACACGCTTCATCTGAGAGTCGAGACCCGCCTAAGTGAGGAAGCATATTTTCTTGGCCAGGTCACGCTCCTCTGCAACCCCTGGTGCCCAGGTGAGTGCTGTCGGTTTGTCTAAAACTGAAGGCTTCAGTAGGCACGAGTTTTTAGCATGTTGCTTTGTGGTTGCTAGTTACTTGCTAGTCCAAATCACTCTACATTAAGTCTCATTGCTTAGAAATGTAAATGAAGAAGCACCTCTTCTAATCTGGAGACTTTATTTGAAAAATCATTCATGTTTGTAGGACTCAGATAGATCCTTTAAGGTATCTTGGAGGGGTGAGGTGTCCAAGTAACATCATCTAGCTACTAGGGTGCCTCAGGGCTCAGTTCTTGGACCACTTCTCTTCTCTGTCTGCATGGCATCACTAGGTTCTGTCATTCAGAAACATGGCTTTTCGTATCACTTTTATGCTGATGACACTCAACTCTACCTCCCATTCCCTCCTGATGATCCGACGATAGCTGCTTGCATCTGAGCTTGTCTAACAGACATTTCTGGATGAAGGACCACCACCTTCACCTTGCCAAGACAGACCTGCTTGTGGTTTCAACAAACCCATGACTTCATCACAATTTCACCATACAGCACATCAACCATAACTCAAAAACAGCCAGAAACCTTGGAGTTGTGATTGATGATCAGCTAAATTTCTCAGACCCCATTGCTAAAACTGCCCAGTTCTGCAGATTTGCTTTATACAACATTAGAAAGATCAGGCCCTTTCTTTCAGAACATGCTACACAACTCCTTGTTCAAACTCTTGTTCTGTCCAGGCTGGACTATTGCAATGCTCTCTTGGCAGGTCTTCCAGCCACTTTTATCAAACCTTTACAATTAATCCAGAACGCAGCAGCAAGATTCTTTTTTAATGAGCCGAAAGAAAGCCTGTCACATCTCTGTTCATCAGTTTGCATTGGCTACCAATAGCTGCTCGCATAAAATTCAAGGCATTGATGTTTGCCTACAAAACCACCACTGGCTCTGCATCCCTTTACCTAAATTCACTACATCAGACTTGTGTGCCTCTAGAAGCTTGCGTTCTCCAAGTGAACGACACATTATTGTGCCATTCCAAAGAGGCAAAAAATCACTTTCGCAGACTTTTACACAAACTGTTCCATTCTGGTGGAAAGACCTGCCCAACTCAATTTGAGCAGCTGAGTCCTTAGACAACTTCAAGAAAATGCTTAAAACATCCCTTCCATCTTTATTTGACCCTCTAACTCTAGCATTTTCTATTGTAATTCTATTTTATCTATTTGTTTTTTGAAATACTTGACCCTCTAACACTTGCACTCTCTATTTATTTTTTATATATAAAAAAACAACAAAAAAGGCCTCTAACATTAGCTTTCTCTATTCATTTTCTATTCTATATACTTGTTTTCTTTTTATTATGTGTATGTGTATGTGTGTGTGTATATGTATGTGTGTGTGTGTGTATTTCTATGTGTACTGCGTTAGGCTAACCAAGACTTGTTATATCACTTGCATACTATTGCTCTTTTGTTGGTTTCGATTGCTTCTGCTAAATGAGTTAATGTAAATGTAATTATGTAAATATATTACATCCAAATTGTATTTATTGAGAATATTACCTTATGTACACTACCTTTTAAAAGTTTGGGGTTGGTAATATGTTTTAAGGTTTTGGAAATTAGTCTCTTCTCCTCATCAAGGCTGAAACATTTAGAATACAGTAACAATTGTAATACTGTTCCATTATGTACCATTATATTCCATTAAGATAACTATTTTATTTTAATACGTTTTCAAATGTAATTTATTTATGTGATCAATGTTGAATTTTCATCATCATTACTCCAGTGTCACATGATCCTTGAGTTTCTGCTCAGGAAACATTTCTGATTATTATCAGTGTTGAAAACAGTTGTGCTGCTTATTTTTTGTGGAAACGGGTACATTTTATTTTTCAGGATTCTTTGATGAATATAAAAAAATAGCATTTATTTTAAATGGAAATCTTTTGTAACATTCTAAATGTTTTTATTCTAAATTATTTTTATACACCATTTTATACACCTTTAAAATCACAGTAATGCCTCTTATAATTTACTGCCTTCATTTATTGCAATTACACACAGATTACAAAACAAACGGTTGTGTTTTTCTGCAGCTGATTCAGTGTTTCTGCAGGCGGAGGATCTGAGGACTGAATATGTCAAGAGTGATTTTGGCCTGCTGTTTAAAGGCAGCCCCGGGAACATTGTCCCCCAGTCCTGGTCATTTGATCAGGTGAGATGTTTGACCATTGACTGACAGCTCAGCACTGAACAACGGCTTCACATTAACTCCTGTCATGCATAAATGTGTTTTCAGTATGAAAAAGGCATATTGGACATCTGTATGAAATTGCTGCAGGTGAGTCCTCAACATCAAGCAGATATAGTTAAAGATCTACTGAACCGCAGCAATCCGGTTTACATCAGCCGTGTGATCTCAGCGATGGTGAGGATCTGCTCTCATTCTCTCCTCTCTGCTCTCTCTCTCTCTCTCTCTCTCTCTCTCTCTCTCTCTCCATGTATTAATATAGTCTCTCTGTCTTTCTAAACAGGTGAACTGTAATGATGATAAAGGAGTGTTAATGGGAAACTGGTCAGGGGACTACAAAGATGGCGTCAACCCTTCAAAGTGGTCCGGTAGCGCAGATATTCTCAGGATGTGGTCAGAAACACAATTCAGGCCTGTGAAATACGGACAGTGCTGGGTGTTTGCTGCTGTCATGTGTACAGGTGGGACAAATAGAAGTCATTACATTCAAAAGAAAGAAATTAATTATTTTATTTAGACACATTAAAACTGATCAAAAGCTGAAATAACAACATTTCTAATACTAAAGAAGATTTAGATTTCACATAAATCATGTTCTTTTGAATTTTCTATAAGTTCAAAGTTTATATGCAATCGTAAATGTTTCTTGAGCATCAAATCAGCAAATTAAAACGATTGCTGAAAGATCATGTGACAAGGAAGACTGGAGTAATGATGATGAAAATGCAGCTTTGATTACAGCAATAAATTATATTTTTACAATACATTTATATAGAAAACATATTTTAAATTGTAATATTTCACAATTTTATTGTTTTGTATTGTATTTTTGATCAAATAAATGGTGAGCATAAGAGAATTCTTTCAAAAACATTTCTTTTTTTCGACCCCAAACTCTTAAATGGTAGTGTGTGTGTGTGTGTGTGTGTTGTTTTCCTTTTGTGCTTCGTGGGTTGAACGAAAATAATGTGGTTGAAACAGCATGGGAGTGTGTAAAAAATTTCATTTTTAGTTGAAGTATTAATTTCATTGGCCGTTGGTAATTTAATAAATACTACTGATGATTAATATAAAAAGTGTTTGTTTGTGTAATAGTAATGAGAGCCCTTGGCATTCCGACTCGAGTCGTCACCAACTTCAACTCTGCTCACGACACAGACGGAAATATGACAATCGAGGAATATTACAATGAGAAGGGGGAAAAACTGTCCATGAGCAGGGATAGCATCTGGTGAGTTACACTAAAGTCTAAAAAGTGTAGTTATTATTACTCCAGTTTTCAGTGTCACATGATTCTTCAGAAATCATTCTAATATGCTGATTTGCTGCTTCAGAAACATTTCTGATTATTATCAGTGTTGAAAACAGTTGTGCTGCCAAATATTTTTGTGGAAACTGATACATTTTTTTTTTTTTTTGTGAGGATTCTTTTATGAACAGAACATTCAAAAGAACAGCATTTATTTGAAGTACAAAAATATTGTAACATTACAAAATGTTTTTACTGTCACTTTTGATTGGTTTAATACATCCTTGCACAATAAAAATAACAAAGAAAAAAAAAAGAAAAACTTGAAAAATTGTTTTTAATGTATGTTATGTTTAATGCTTTTCCTTATACTTCAGTAAAGGTGTCTGCACCATCATTAGGCTACGCTATTGATTGCGATGGAAAGGAATAATTCATTGTTTCATGATTTTTAATCTGTCAAAATGTGAGCTGAAAGTGTTTGGTCTTTTTCAGGAACTTCCATGTGTGGGTGGAGAGTTGGATGAAGAGGCCTGATCTGGGTCAAGGTTATGACGGATGGCAGGTTCTTGACCCCACGCCACAAGAGATGAGCTCAGGTCTGTCATTACAGTGATTTTTACGAGGTTAACATATATAAAAAAATAGTGAGCTGCCTAGATAGCATCCTATTCAGTTCCTCCAAAGCATGCTATTTTTTTGAGCTGGGATTTGATGATAATGATGCTTAAACATCAATATTCTGTCACAGGAATGTTCCACTGTGGTCCTGCTGCTGTTACAGCCATTTATGAGCGGAGGGTGGATGTGCAATACGATGTGCCGTTCGTTTACGCAGAAGTAAACGCTGATGTGCGTACAATGATTGTCAGAAATGGGAGAGTATTATCAACCAGCGTCGATAAACGCAGAGTTGGAGCCCTGATCTCCACCAAACGTCCAGGATCCATGAGTATGCAGGACATCACGTCTGAATACAAAACTGAGGAGGGTAAGAGAAAGAGTGATAAAAAAGAAAAAACATAAAGTTTCTGACTATATGAAGTACCACAGTACCGAAACTGCTCTTATAAAAATAACAAATGAGCTTACAGTTAATTCCAGTAAAAATAAAGTTTAAATTCTTGTTCGTTTAGATTTGAGTGCATTTGACACAATTGATCATGACATTTTAATAAATCGTTTGGAAAAATTAGTAGGTCTTTCTGATAATGTATTAAATTGGTTTAAAACTTATATTAAGGGGAGAAATTTCTCTGTTCAACTTGGAGATTATGTGTCTGTGAAACATAAATCGCATTATGGAGTCCCACAAGGAAGTTGTCTTGGCCCTTTATTATTTTCATTATATGTGTGGCCACTTAGAGACATCATCAGAGAAAACAATGCAAGTTTTCATAGTTATGCTGATGATACACAGCTATACATTTCTGCTGAGCCAAATGATACTGTGGCTGTTAACTCCATCACATCCTGCCTTATGGCAGTGAATAACTGGTTTCCCATAAAATTAAGAGTAGATTATAAAGTCCTGCTTATTACGTGCAAAGCCTGTAATGGGCAAGGACCTAACTGCATTATCAGTTCTCTTGTTAATTATACTCCAGAACTTTAAGATCATTTAATATAGGTTTATTGGAGGTTCCCAGTTCTAGAAGAGAAAAAAAAGGAAAAAAAAAAAAGACAAAAAATTGGTGATGCATCATTTGTAAATTATGTTCCAAAATTATGGAATAAATTACCATCAGATATTAGGGAAGCTAGTACTCTTAGTGTATATATATATATATATATATATATATATATATATATATATATATATATATACATATATATATATATATATATATATATATATATATTTACTTTGTAAATGTACATTTGTTTTTTATATAACTTTTTCTTGGCTTTCAGTTAGTTTACTTTGTAAATGTACATTTGTTTTTTATAGAATGGGTTGTATGTACTGTAGGCCTTTTTTTATCTTTATGCTTGATGTATTTGTTCTATTGGATGTAATATTGTTGCTTATTTAAGTGTGTATTTTTAATTATGTAAAGCACTTTGAGTCACATTTTATGTTTGAAAGGTGGTATATAAATAAAGTTTTATTATTATTATTATTACTGTTAAAATATGTTTCATACAAAAATCTCATTCTTTCACATTTAGATGAAAACACATATCGTGGATCAATGGCGGGTGGTAAGTCATTCTAATCTAGCTTTCTAATGTTTAAAGCTGAAAATTGTGTCATTCATTTGACTAGTTTCAGCATCACCGGAAAAAAAATAAATACAAAATGAATAGTTGTTGTTAAAGACAATGAAAAGTTTTTGGTGTAGGATTACATTGACACTGTTTTCCTTCAGTAAATTTCTCACATAATTACAAACAAATGGCAATTAACACATTGAATTAAATGTGAAATTTAGAAGTTGTAAGATTAAAATTGTACTTTCTTGTAAAACACACTTCAGTGGTCTTTGTTTGCTTGCAAAAAAAAAAAAAAAAAAAAAAAAAAAAAAAAAAAAAAAAAATTGTAGGGCAGGTTTCTTGAACACTTTGAGGAAACATTTAACAAAAAATGACATGCATGACAAACTGTTAAATTAACTCAGTGTCACCTAAATCCATTTTGAGAATATTTTAATGTAAATATTTATTATGATTTTCTTCTAAATATTTTTTTTGTTATTCATCTAAGTTACTGGAAGAAGCACTACTTTTAGATGTGAACCTCAAAGTGATAGAATCATGGGTAAGTTCTAGCATTTATTTTTCCTTTCCTCATAAACACTGCTGTTTATTATGTTTGAGTAAGATGACTAAATACAATAATCTAAAATGTCAATTGGTGATGCATTCTTCGTAGATTATGTTCCAAAATTATGGAATAAATTACCATCAGATATTAGGGAAGCTAGTACAGGGAGTATTTTATTTTATTCATTTATTTATCTTGGCATTCAGTTAGTTTACTTTATAAATGTACGTTTGTTTTTTATAGAATGGGTTGTATGTACTGTAGGTTTTTTTATCTTTATGCTTGATGTATTTGTTTTATTGGATGTAATGTTGTTGCTTATTTAACTGTGTATTCTTAATTATGTAAAGCACTTTGAGTCACATTTTATGTTTGAAAGGTGCTATATAAATAAAGTCTTATTATTATTATTATTATTATTACTGTTACTGTTAAAATATGTTTCATACAAAAATCTAATTCTTTCACATTTAGTTGGAAACACATGTAGTCGATCATTGACTGGTGGTAAGTCATTCTAGCTTTCTAATGTTTAAAGATGAAAACTATGTAATTCATTTGACTAGTTTCAGCATCATCAAGAAAAAAAAAAATTATGATTGTTGTTAAAGACAATGAAAAGTTTTTGGTGTAGGATTACATTGACACTGTTTTCCTTCAGTAAATTTCTCACATACAGTAATTACAAGGAAATGGCAAATAACACATTGAATTAAATGTGAAATTTAGAAGTTGTAAGATTAAAATAGTAATTTCTTTTAAAACACTTCAGTGGTCTTTGTTTGCTTGCAATTAAAAAAAAAAAAAAAAAAAAAGAAGAAGAAGAAGAAGAAGAAGAAAAAGAAATTGTAGTGCAGGTTTCTTGAACACTTTGAGGAAACTTTTAACAAAAAATGACATGCATGACAAACTGTTAAATTAACTCAGTGTCACCTAAATCCATTTTGAGAATATTTTTATGTAAATATTTATTATGATTTTCCTCTAAACATTTTTTTGTTATTCATCTAAGTTACTGGAAGAAGCATTACTTTCAGTTGTGAACCTCAAAGTGATAGAATCATGGGTAAGTTCTAGCATTTATTTTTCCTTTCCTCATAAACACTGCTCTTTGTTTGTTTGAGTAATATGACTAAACACAATGATCTACCATGTCATTTCATGTAGCTTCCAAGGGTGTTGAAGTTTCTCTCCAGCTTCTGAAAGCCCCTGTAGTTGGAGAAAACATTTCTTTCAACATCATAATCACTAACAATGATGCTGCTCCAAAACTGCTGAGAAAACATGTGAACGCTCAGAACAAGGAGTACAACAGAAATCCCACAGAAACCTTCTGGGAGGCTCATGATGACATAAAGATTGGCCCGAAAGAAAGTAAGAGTTCTGCGAAAATAGCTTAAAATTAGTTTAAAATGTATTTATAAAAATAATAATAATAATAAATAAAAATAAAATCACAACCTGTAAGTTTTGTACACATTTATTCTGTTGAAGGGGTAAATGAAGTGGCAGAAATATTACAATTTGCTTATTCAGGCAGTGTTACAATACATCTGGTCATGATTCTCTAATGTTGGTTTGGAAGAAAACATTTTTTAATCAGTGCAACCAAACAAATTTCGTTTTTTTCAAAATAAAGCCTTATAAAGTAACAAAACATAATTTAAAAAGCGACAGACTGATGATTTTGATTTCAAATGAATGGATTTAAATCCATAAAATCTAAAAATGATGCTAACATGTATTTACTATTGTACGCTGACAAATGTTGCTTTCAGTAGATATACATGATTAAAATGTACAGGCCTTATCCTCTGGCAAAACAGGCCGAAACCCCGGAATGCAGTGCATCCAAGTTAATCACAATATTTTACTCATTATTTCATCAGACTGCCAAAAAAAAATTACAGAAAAAAACAAATAAATACGATCATGACTGGACGCCACTCACTTGCATCATGTGACCATAATGTAGCATACTTCTGTCTGAAATGTTTGTCATGGAATGCATACTGCATACTGTTTATTTAGTATAAGGCAGTACAGTATTACATTGAACACAACCAGTATGCAAAACAAAATTATTTTACTCTCAGGTCTTGTAGAAACCTCCATATAGACCACATGCTTTCGAATACCAAAAAACATGGCGAAATGATTGATTAGAAATTGTGAGGTCACATGACTGAATCCTGTTTTCTGTACTCCACCAGCTGTGACTACAAAACATGAGATCTCTTTCAAGCACTACATGTTGAAGGAGACTGAGGAGGATTCTCTGGTTAACCTGGCTGTGGTTATTGAGGACGTGAAGTCTCAGGAGAGAGTGCTGGCTTCAGAAGAGTTCATCATCCGCAGCCCTTCCCTCGATATACAGGTATATGCTGGCCCAACATGGACATTTATACTAGCTTCAAAAGAAACATGAACTCCTCTATCCTTTGACCCCCCTTTATAAGTGAAAGTGACGTCAGCCAAGTATGGTGACCCATACTCAAAATTCATGCTCTGCATAAGGGCACCTCGGTCATGGTATTGCCGGCCCGAGACTCGAACCCACAACATTAGGGTTAGGAGTCAACCTCTCTAACCACTAGGCCACGACTTCCCCAATGACTTTATATAAGAAACAAGATTTTTTTGTGACAAATTTAAACCATTTTCAGATGTTTTTTTTTTATCTATGCAGTAAATATATGCATCACTCCAAGATCATAGATATTATGTTGGAGAATTTACTTGAAGCCTTTATCTATAATGCATTATAAAAATATTTTAATGCATTAATTATGCTTTGCAATGCACCTTATAATGCATTGCATGATCTCATGAATAATTGCAACCACAGTTTTAAAATATTATAATACTTATTTAGTCGTTGTTACACCTTCAGCAAATATAATGCATTAAAACAAAAAAAAATAATTTCAGATGTAAGAAGGAATCTTCAAATATCATAATGCATTTTAATTTTGGTTATAATTATTTAAGAAAACATATAATGCATTACAACATTTTATAATGCATTATACATAAAGGGTTATATTCTTGCATAATTAAATTCACAAGTAAAAAATAACAAAACCAATTTGTGTTTTCTTCCAGATTCAAAATGAGGTCTCGGTCATCATTAACGCACCACAAGTGGCCACGGTGATCTTCACAAACCCGTTTAATGTTGCAGTGAGCGGAGAACTGACCATATCTGGTTCAGGACTCTTGGAGGAGAAGGCTCAAATGAGGTGTGTAAAGTGTAAATTCTTTCCTGAGCATTAACAAATGAATCACACAAATGACTGTTTTCAAACAGATTTTCCCATTTTCATTTTGCCATTGGTCAGCAAACACATAGCCCGCCCCCAAACACACCCCATTGGTTGATAACAATGTGTCAGACTGATTGGAATGCTCAAATAAACAGAATAATGTTTAGAAAGTGTCACACTGTTATAACTTCCAGAAAAAAAATAAAAATAAATCTATGAATCTGCATCATCAGCTTGCATAGTATGAGAGGAAGTATTTTGACGCAGTACCCTGATGTTTAATCCTACTATAGTGAAAACAGATTTTTTTTTTTTTTTTTTTTTTATTAAAATAAAGACACATTATCATACATCACTGTCATTAAAAAGTGATTACAAAATAACAGAAACCCAGGTTAAAAAAAAGTACACTTCTGTAATGTACTTAAAATGCCTTATTTTCAAAATTAGTGCACGAAAATAGAGCACTTTAAGTATATTATGGAAGTGTATTTTTCACCTGGGAAGAATCTTACACTGTTTAAAATAGATCCCTTTTTATCTATTTTGATTTTATAATAGTAACAGTGGTATTATGAAAGAAACTATGCATGTCATGATCGTTTTAGTTCACATCCCTTACGAAAAAGAAGTTTATTCAAGTGTGCTATTAGTATACTTATTTTAAACTAAAAAATAGGAAAGTATACTTTTAGTTTACTTTTTATGTACTTCTCAGAAATGGGCTTTATGTACTTCTAAGATATATACTTATAATGACAATTAAGTATACCTGACTTATACTTACAAAAAGTCAAAATATACTTGAACTATACTTAAGTATACTTAATAAAATAAACTTGAAGTATACTACTTTTTGGTAAGGGATGCCTGATGAGTGATTCTGATGGGCATCAAACAGTCGAGTACATACAGTTTTCAATCAGTGGGAGGGGTTGTTTCTGAGATTTTTGACATGACTATCTTTGACATCAGTTTCACTGTTACAGAATCTATTAGAAGTGTCAGTACACACTTGTTAGTCAACATTTCTGATGCACTTCTGTAATCATAGGCATATCGCAGAAACTCCTGTGAGTTCATTTGTATGTTAAACCTGCACCATGATATACACTTTAAACACTTGGAACAGTAAAAGTGATGTTTGCATGTCTTATTTCAGGCTTACGATCCAACCCCGAGAAACCACAAAGAAGCCCGTCAATTTCACTCCCAGGATGGCAGGTGCCAGGATGCTTTCTGCTAATTTAGTGTTGGAGAATCCTCCCACCATCATGCACGGATTCAAGACCATCAATGTTCAAGCATCTTAGAGTCACACACCTTTATAATTGATTATGACCCCTCATGCAGTGCTGCACTAATGGTTGAAACACATTTAGAAATGATTGCTTTCTAATAATTTTTTTTTATGTCACTGTGAAATCTGGCTTGAATCACTGACTTGTTTTTAAGATTATTTAGGCACAAGCTTGAAAATAAAGCATATCCATGCATTATCCATGTTTGCGATCTGTTCACATGCATTCTCCAGCAGAGGGCAGACTAGTTTAGTCATTCACAGCAAAGACTATCAGCTTCAGTGAGAGCAAATATTCAAATGCTGACAGGCTGAACAGGACATGTGACATTAAAACTGTCCTGGAAACCCTCTCCCCCCACCCACTGCTTTAGTTTTCAAACATAAAATCTTAAATTCTCTCACATTATTAATCATTATGAGAATCGGTAACTGATATATCTAAAACAAATATTTAAACATTCTTAAATCAAGATACACTTCCTTAAGAATCATAATGACATGAGATATTAAGCCTTGTTTTATGAAAAAATATCAAAATTGAGTGAGTCTTGCAGTAAACAGAAAAGAATATCCACCAAAGAGGCAAGATAAATAATTATTTTCCCCTTTGAATTCAAGTTTTTCTGGTCATGTGTAGAACTCCTGTGGCATTAATCACCAGTTTGTTCAGTCCTTCATCAGATCATTTGCTGTAAACTGACAATTTCATCATCTTCTTCACACCCTCCAAACTCATGCAGCTCCATGTGTGATGTATTGCCAATGCTGGCAGGATTTCTTCATGACATATCTTCAATGGAAAGTTATATGGGCCGTGATTTTGCCAAGTAACAAACATTCACAAACAAACATCATTTCATAACCCTGTAGCCGTGATTTTGCCAAGTAAGACATGTTTCTGGATCAACATCTTTTGATAATCCTGGATCAACATTATTGTCCAAAAATATAGATTTAACCCAATCCCTACCCCTAAACCTAACCCTACCCATAATTAATTCCTAAAATCAGTGTGAAATGATAGCTGATTAACAAGGGTGTAGTGGCACCTAACCCTGATTGTAAGCCTAAAACAGATATCTCAATTCTGATTGGTTGATTGGAATGTTGATCCATGAACCTGTTGTACTTGGAGAAATCACGCTCACCGTCGTGGATGTATAATGTGTAATGTGCTGAAAAGTCTTGACAAAAGTTCATTATGTCAAAAAACTACCTCAGTTGAGCTTGTTATTTTACTCAACACTGTCTGCTCTCAACACACACCACTGGAGAGTCATATACTGTCTTTCACCATTTCAGACCTATGTCATGCTTAGTTATTTTGAACTCACTTTGTATCTCATATTGACTATGTCAAGTCAAGTCATGTAAAGTCACCTTTATTATAATTTATAATTTAGACATTTTGTCATGATGATTTTTTTTTTGTCATAATTTTGACTTTTATGTCATAATTTCAATTTATCTTATAATTTTGACATGGTAATTTAATTTTTCATTTAAGTTTAAACCTTTAATTGTCATAATTCCATTTTATCTAAGTTAAAATTTAGTATCTCAATTTTTTACATATTTTAGACTTTTGTCAATTATTATTTTTATTTCATAATTTAATAATTTTTCATAACTATGCCTTTTTGTCATAATTTAAGCTTGTAATAATTTGTAATTTCTCATAATTGTGACAGTATCTCTAAATTTCAGCTTTTTGTGATTTTGACATTTCTCATAATTTAACATTTTTTGTAATAACTTTCAACTTATATGACACAGTTTCTAATTATTTTGACTTATCTCAAAATGATGACAGTATCTCATAATTTTGATTTTCTGTTTTAATTATGAATTTCTATGTCAAAATGTAAACAAATAAATATGACATTTACTTTATAATTATAATTTAACAAGCTGCGAGAATACTATGAGCTACAAAATACTTTTTGCGTGCTAGCAGAAAACAATAATAATGACTTTTTTTCAATAAATTCTTCTTATCCTTGTCAATTATCGTGCGTTCAGGAGAGTATCACGACATATGCATGTGGTGCTGCTGATGCAGGAGCTGGCATTCTGACGTAGAACCTGGATTCACTGTGCCTCGTTTAAATCAGAGGAATGCAAACACATGCATCGTTTTACTCATGAGAACATTGCATTGTTTACTTTGTGCACAAAAAAGTATCTTTTTCATAAAATTAAGGTTGAACCACTGATGTCACATGGGACTATTTTAATGATGTTCTTTGCTACCTTTCTGGTCAGTAAAATTTGGTCACACTTTTATTTTAAGGTCTATTTTCTCACTTTTGCTGTCAATAAACTCACAATTTTCTGCTTATTATAGTTAGTAATCCAGTTGTTAGGTTTAGGTATTGAGTAGGATTAAAGATGTAGGGTCATGCAGAATATGTGCCGTTTATAATGCTAATAAATGGCCAATATGTTAATAATAGACATGCTAATAAGCAGCTAGTTAATTGGTCCCTATACTAAATGTGACCTAAAATTCTCTCCCTCTCTCTCTCTCTCTCTCTCTCTCTCTCTCTCTCTCTGTCTCTATACATATATACATTGCCTCGGGAAATTATTCATACCCCTTCATTTAATTTATGTTTTGTTATGTTGCAGCTTTATGTTAAAACTGCTTTAAATTACTACTATCCCCACATCCATCTACACTCCATACACCATAATGACAAAGCAAAAATAGAACTGTCACAGCTGTGTAAAATTTATTAAAAATAAATAAGTACATTGTATAAGTATTAACTCATTACTTAGCTCAGTGGTTCCCCAATCCTGGTCCTGGAGAACCCCCAACACTGCACATTTTAGATGTCTCCCTATTCAAACACAACTGATTCAACACATCATCTCATCAGTGACGACTCCAAGACCTCAAATGTGTGTGTCAGATAAGAGAAACACCAAAAGCATGCAGTGTTGGGGGTTCTCCAGGACCAGGATTGGGGACCACTGACTTAGCTGAAGCACCTTAACAGCCTCAAGTCTTTTGGGGTACAGTATGATGCGACAAGCTTTGCTCGTCAGCATTTGGCAATTATCTGTCATTCTTCTCCTCACCTCCTCACCTCTCAAGTTCTGACAGGTTGGATGGAGACAGAAACACATTTTCAAGTTTCTTTGGAAATATTTGATTGGGTTCAAGCCCAGGCTGTGGCTGGGGCCACACGAGGACATTCACAGAGTTGTCTAGAAGCTACTCTTGCTGTTTTTATGTTCATTGTCCTGTTGGAAAGTGAACCTTCTGCCCAGGTTTTGAATGCTCTGGACCAGGTTTTCATTAAGGCTATCTCAATATTTTAGTCCCTCAGTCCCTGCCGCTGAAAAACAGCCCCACGGCATGAGGCTGCTCCCAGCACACTTTACTTTTGGATGGTACTCTGCAGGTGATGAGCAGAGCTGGTTTCCTTCAAATATGATGCTTGGAATTGAAGTTCATCAGACCAGAGAATAGTGTTTCTCAGAGTTTGAGGGTCCTTTAGGTGCATTTTTTGCAAATTCCAAGTGGGATTTTGTGTGTCTTCACTGAAGAGAGTTGATTGAGTTTGGCCACACCAGCATAAAGCCCGGATTTGTGGAGTGTTGCAGTGATGTTTTTTCCTTCTGTAGGTTTCTCCTATCTCCACATATAAACATGGAGCTCAACGAGAGTGACCATCAGCTTCTTGGTCACCAGTCTACACAAGGCCCTTCTCCATCAATTGCTCAGTTTGGCCAGACGACCAGCTCTAGGAAGAGTTCTAGTTGTTTCAAACATCTTCCATTATGGATAATGAAGGCTATATGATTCTGTGAAACCTCAATGAAGCAGAATTTTGTTCTGAACACTTCCTCAGATGTGTAGCTTGACACAAACTTGTTTCTGAGCTCTACAGACAGTTCGTTTGACCACAGGGCTTGGCTTTGGCTCTGATATGGATTATCAGCTGTTAGACCTTTAATTAAGATGGGTGTGCCATTCCAAATCATACCCATTCAACTGAATTTACCACAGGTTAACTTCACTTGAAGTGTAGTAACATTTACAAGCGAAATGAATGCTCCTGAGCTCAATTTCAACCGTCCCAGATAGGGGTATGATTGTTTATGCAATGAAATCAATTACGTTTTTTTTTTTTTAATACATTTGCAAAGATGTTAAAAACATTTTTTTATTTTTTTTGGGCTTTGCCATTATGGTGTATGGAGTGTAGAATGATGTGGGGGAAAAGTAGTTTAAAATAATTTAACATAAGGGAGCAACATAACAAAATCAAAAAAAAAAGAAGATGAAACAATACACTTGCAAAACAATATACAAGCTTCTATTGTACAGAGACGTGGTCTTAACAGGCATGATGAGACGTGCAGATCCATATACAAGCTTCTATTGTACAGAGACGTGGTCTTAACAGGCATGGGTCAGATACTGGCAAACATGTATATAGAGGGCAAGACACAAGAATAATCCTAGGGCAACCGTGGGTCTTCGATGAGCGAACAATATCCAGAGGGCTAAGCAAGAATGGTAATCCAGTATCCAGAGCAAAAGGGTCAAAACATGAGTAACAGGGCAAGGAAAGAAAAAAACTAAACTATGAAACACTAACAAGGCACGGCATTGAATTGAAACTGGCATGGCATGGCATATAACATAACATAATCACATCACATAAAACAAAACAAACAAAACAAAACATATCATAGATATATCAAATACAACAAACACTATCAACACTCCAACAAAGCCAGGCATGGCATGGCATGGCCGCTATCACTTAGAGAGGGATAAGTGCTGAACAATACTCAGCAGTTTGAAAGTGATCTAAGTGAGTGTTATATAGTGAATGTGTGAAGTGCAACAGCTGTGTGTGTGTAATCAGTGTCTTCAGCTGTATGTGTGTAATTAGTGCAATGGATGATGGGAACTGTAGTCCGGGGTGAAGTGCAACAGTTAGTGTGGTGCAAGAGTCCATGTAGTGAGCGGGTGACCTCTGGTGGTGAGTGAATGGAAGTTCATAGACCAGATCATAACAGTGTGTGTGTGTGTGTGTGTGTGTATATATATATATATATATATATATATATATATATATATATACATATATATATATATATATACATATATATATTATATATATATATATATATACATATATATATATATATATATATATATATCTATATATATTATATATAGATATATATATAAAACAAAAGATACAAAAGCTGTCACTGGGGCAGTACTCTTTCAAAAGGTACTTATATGCACACTAGAGGCATTAATAAATAAATGTAAGGTTACAATATAACACCTTTTAGAGGAAGTACATAGGTAAAAAAAAATATATATATATATCTGTAAAAAAAAAAAAAATATATATATATATATATATATATATATATATATATATATATATATATATTTTTTTTTTTTTTTACTCCTCTCACTTTATCAAAAAGTGCACCTATGTACTTCCTCTAAAAGGTGTATATTGTAACCTTACATTTATTTATTAATGCCTCTAGTGTGCATATAAGTACCTTTTGAAAGAGTACTGCCCCAGTGACAGCTTTTGTATCTTTTGTTTTCTGAGATTGTATTGTCTATGATTTGTCTTTGTTGAAACAAGGTCTTTCTGGACCCCACACACCAGAAAGGTCACACTTTGGATTTGGTGTCTTCACTTGATTTTTTCTGTGATTTAAATTTTTTCTGTGACATAAATTTATTTTTAATGACGTGTGTCCATCTACTCAAACCTTTAATGCTTTTACAGCCCTTTCTTCTGGTGTCAGTCTCAATAAATTGGTTAATCTTTTTAACAGCAATTGCCTTTATTTGATTCAATTGCAGCATTTGAAACAGACATGCTCATGAAAACCATTTACAAAGACTGTGCTGATAATATCTGTGCTGATAATGTAAATACCACAGTTTTTTCTCATACATACAGAGGTTGTTTCATGTCATATACAGTATTTCATAATCCTCCTACTTCATGAGAATGTCATAATCAGAGTCCCTTGGAAAATGGGCAGAGTGAATAAGTGAACTGGGAGTGAAACCAAGCACCACACCCCTCCACCTCTTATCCGTTATATATCTGTCATGAGTTGTTATATATTCTTACTGGTTTGAGTAAGGGCATGTAACCTCAGTGATCTCAGGCCCTTTCCGTGACTGTTGACCCAATAACGTGTTTTATAAATGCAGACTTTTCACAGTCTATACAATGCAGAATAATAAAGCTCTCAAGTAACACTGAAAATACCAACCAATTAATAAATAAATAAATAACACACAAGACTCATTATTAGTATTCTCTAAGGGCTGAATCACACAAAACCTGTTTCGCCCCAGAACCAAAAAAAAAAAAAAAAGATTGCATTAATGGCATTAATTTTGCTTTTGGAAAGATATATACATCTTTTCAAAAGTATATATATATATATATATTATATTATTTCATTCGTAATTGTACATCAATGTAACCTGTTATACTGCCTTTATTTATTCTGCTTTAAATAAAAAATGTTTCTTGTATTTTTCTGCATCTTTGTGTTTTGATTTAAATTAGCATTAATTAAAAGCTTTTTACACACACACACACACACACACACACACACACACACACACACACACACACACACACCACACACAAACCACACACAAACGTATTATTTAAATGAGCATTCTCATAAACCAAAATAGCCATTAGTTGCTAAGCAATTCAGTCAAGAGTACAAAGGCCAAGCTCTTAAGCATTAAAGTTTTATAAAATTATAAAGTTATGAAACTTTCCCCTCAGCCCAAAACTTTGTTTTGAAGTCTAAACCACTTACTTACCTTAAAAAACTGTTAAAAACTACATTCTGTTGCATAACATCAGATATTATTTTATTATTATACTCTTTATTAAATTATTGTGGGTTTGGGTATCCGCAATGACACTCTCTGTAAGAAAAGATGATACAAATGATGAAACGGCTCATCCAATCAGATTTGAGGACCAGAAAGAACTCCTGAATGAATGAATGAATGAATGAATGAATGAATGAATGAATGAATTAATAAAAGAACAAACAAACAAACAAACATACATACAAACATTAAAAAAAAAAAAAAAAAAAAAAAAAAAAAAAAAAAAAAATAAAAAAAAAAATAAATAGCATAAACAGTTTATGTTAGTATGATGAGGACATGGAAAATATCCTGCACTGTAGGTATATATAGATGAGACAGATGTCTGAGCTTGCACATTCTGTATCCACCTGCTGAAACACAGTGCTCACGTATGTTCGATTGCGTAATTGTTTGAGGTGTGGGTTCTTTTGATTGTAACATTCCGTGTCTTTACGTGAATGTGGTCTGGCAACGTTGGTGAACAGCAAAAGGAATAAGTATAAAAAGCACAGTAAACGAAGACCTTTGAATCAAACAGCAAACCACAACACTGCATCATGGATGGTGAGCTTCTAAATTTTTTAACGATTTCTTCTTTTATTTTATTTTATTATTTTTTTATTTTATTTTTTTTTTATTTTATTTTATTATAAATAAAAATAAATTTATTTTTTTTTGCTTTACTTTCAAAACGTTTTGCTAAGCCTTTTACAATAAGTTATATTTATTAGCATATTGCATTTAATCTTTTCTTAAATAATCAGATTATTTTACTTTACTATTTACTCTGCTATAATAAATTAATGAATTGCTATTAACTTAAAACACTTAAACATAATTAAGTTCTATTTTTGTTTGCTTAAAAACAGTTTTTTTGAAGATGATTTAGAACACTGTTTATTTGAAAAATATTGAAAATTAATACAATTATATTTAAAAAGTATTATTAAAAGCTATTTAAAATTACTTATATTTTTACATAAAAACATTTGCAGCTGCCTCAAAAATAATTTGACCATTTTTGACACAGAGTTCAAACTTCGAAGTGTCGACCTGCAACAGATGCAAAACGATGATTCGGCACAAGACCGATGGTCTGAGTTTCCAGCACTCTGGTTCCTGCGGAGAGGACAGGCCTTCACAGTACGAATGAACTATGAAGGGCGCGGCCATTTGATCCAATGAAGGAAAAACTGATCTTCCGAATTGTTCTAGGTATGTTTGTGCATTTGTGTGTGAGGGGGTTAGCTTTTGCCTACATTTTATGGGGACCAAATGTCCTTACAAGTAGAGTAAAACCTGACATTTTTTAATATTTTGTATAATTTTATGGCAATATATGCAAATGTAAAAGTACCCACTCCACTCTTCTCTCCTTACCGCAGGTCCGCTGTCTGTGGAGGTTCCGGTCACCAGGCTCGGACAGCCCTCTCTGACTCAATGGAGCGCTGTTCTGGAGAGGAGCATCCCGAATCCGACTGGACCCCATGCTCTATGGATATCACTGTCCACCCCTGCGTCTGCTTCTGTCGGTGTCTACACGCTTCAGATGAAAGTCGAGACCCCGTTTGACTGTGAAGTCACCATCTGCTCGGCCAGTTCACGCTCCTCTTCAACCCCTGGTGCCAAGGTGAGTGCTGTCTGTGTGCCCATACAAAACCGAATGCCTTGATAGTATGCTGTTACATGGCAGGCTATCACTCTAATATGTTGATTTGCTGTACTGCTTGCTTCCTATTTTTTGTTGAAACATTTTGTGACAAATCTTATTTTTCAGGATTCTTTGATTTTGAAGCACATATTTGAGCAGCAGCATTTATTTGAAATCTAAATCATTTGTAATTCCATACTGTACCTTTTGAACAATTTAATGCATCCTTGCTGAATAAAAGTTTTGGTAGTGTAATTATACATTGAAAGTTTTATTGTAATAGTGTAATTTAACATAGCTTTTGCCACTATTTTATCAGCTGCTAAATTCACAGTAATGCATAGCCTCTTATCGCTTACTACTTTCATTTTTTTCTTTACACAAAGATCACCAATAAAACAAACAAACAAACAGTTGTGTTTTTGAGCTGCAGCTGATTCAGTGTTTCTGCAGTCGGAGGATCTGAGGAATGAATTTGTCAGGAATGATTTTGGCCTGCTGTTTAAAGGCAGCCCCGGGAACATTGTCTCCAGACCCTGGTCGTTTGATCAGGTGAGATGTTTGACCATTGACTGACAGCTCAGCACTGAACAACGGCTTCACATTAACTCCTGTCATGCATAAATGTGTTTTCAGTATGAAAAAGGGATACTGGACATCTGTATGAAATTGCTGCAGGTGAGTCCTCAACATCAAAGCGGATATGGGTAAAGATCTACTGAACCGCAGCAATCCGGTTTACATCAGCCGCGTGATCTCAGCGATGGTGAGGATCTGCTCTCATTCTCTCCTCTCTGCTCTCTCTCTTCCTTCATGTATTAATATTAGTCCTCTCTGTCTTTCTAACAGGTGAACTGTAATGATGATAAAGGAGTGTTAATGGGAAACTGGTCAGGGGACTACAAAGATGGCGTCAACCCTTCACCAGTGGACCGGCAGCGCAGATATTCTCAGGGTTTGTGGTCAGAAACACAATTCAGGCCTGTGAAATATGGACAGTGGCTGGGTGTTTGCTGCTGTCATGTGTACAGGTGGGACAAATAGAAGTCATTACATTCAAAAGTTTGAGGTCAGAACAATTTTTGAAGGAATGCTTTAAATTGATCAAAAGCGACAGTAAAGCCATTTATAATGTTTACGAAAGATTTCTGTTTCAATAAATTCTGTTCTTTTGACCTTCTGTTCAAAGAATTCTGAACAGAAGGAACTTAATCAAAGAATCCTGAAAAATAAAATGTATCACAGTTTCTACAAAAATATTCACCATCCTTCAATTCAGTGTATTAGAATGATTTCTGAAGGATCCAGAAACACTCAATACATAATAATGATTAAAAAACAGAATAATGAAAAAAAATAATGATGTTATGATGCTGAAAATTCAGCTTTGATCACAGGAATAAATTATAATTTACAATATATTCAAATAGAAAAATTTTATTTTAAAGTGTATTAATATTTTACAATATTACTGTTTATTGTGTTTTTGATCAAATAAATGGTGAACATACTGTAAGAGACTTCTTTTAAAAAAAAAACCTTATTGACCCCAATCTGTTAAATGTTACTGTAGTGTGTGTGTGTGTGTGTGTGTGTGTGTGTGTGTGCGCTTTAAAGTGTTAATTTACTTAAAAAATCTCACATCTTCTTTGCTGTGAAACACAAAAGGAGCTCTTTTTTTTTCATACAGTGATAGTGAATGGTGATTTATAATACCACACTCAAAAAAAAGGCGCCTTTTGGTGTTTCATGGACCGAACAAAAATAATCACAAACAATTACATTATGTGGTAATTTAATTTGTGCTGTTGATTATCAATATGAAATGCATTTATTTGTGTTATAGTAATGAGAGCCCTTGGCATTCCGACTCGAGTCGTCACCAACTTCAACTCAGCTCACGACACAAACAGAAATATGGTGATTGAGGAATATTACAGTGAGATGGGGGAAAAAATTGCCCATCGCAGAGATAGTATCTGGTAAGTTATGCTAAAATCCATATTTGATCCAAAATACAGTGAAAACAGTAATATGGTGTAGTATTATTACAGTTTAAAATAACTGTTTTCTAGGTGAATATATGTTCAAATGTAATTTATTCCATTCTTATATTACATTTACATTACATTACAGTACATTTAGTCATTAAGCAGATGCTTTTATCTAAAGCGACTTACAAATAAGGACAATATAAGCAATCAAAATCAACAAAAGAGCAATGATATGCATGAGAAGAGCAAATGATGGGTTTGATGGAACCACAAGCAGTTCTGTCTTGGCAAGGTTGAGTTGAAGGTGATGGTCCTTCATTCAACAAGAAATGTCTGTTTGTCAAGCTGAGATGCGAGCAGCTATCGTCAGATCATCAGGATGAAATGAGAGGTAGAGTTGAGTGTCATCAGCATAGCAGTGGTATGAAAAGCCATGTTTCTGAATGACAGAACCTAGTGATGCCATGTAGACAGGGAAGAGAAGTGGTCCAAGAACTGAGCCCTGAGGCACCCCAGTAGCTAGATGTTGTGACTTGGACATCTCACCTCTCCAAAATATCTTGAAGGACCTGTCTGAGAGGGTAAGACTCAAACCACTGGAGTGTGGTGCCTGAGATGTCCCTTGCCAATAGGGTTGACAGGAGAATCTGGAGGTTTACAGTATCAAAAGCATTGGACAGATCCATCAAGATAAGTATAGAAGTTTTCGAAGCCGCTCTTGCCAGTCTTAGGGCTTCAACAACTGAGAGCAAGGCAGTCTCAGTTAATTCTCCACTTCTGAAACCAGACTGGTTGCTGTCGAGGCGGTTGTTCTGTGTGAAAAAGGCAGAGACTTGGTTGAACACAGCTCTTTCAAGTGTTTTTGCAATGAAAGACAGAAGGGAAACCATTCTGTAATTCTCTAAAAGAGATGGGTTAAGGGTGGGTTTCTTAAGTAGTGGGGTTATACGAGCCTGTCTAAATGCTGAAGGAAAAACACCAGTTTGAAGGGATGTGTTAATGATGTGAATGAGTGCAGGTACAACTGCAGGATAAATGGTTTGAAGGAGATGAGATGCAACAGGATCAAGAGGACAAGTTGTAGGATTATATGCTGATTTGCTGCTCAATAAACAGTTCTGATTATTATCAGTATTGAAAACATTTGTGCTGCTTCATATTTTTGTGGAAACTGTGATATATTTTATTTTTCAGAATTCTTTGATGAATAGAAAGTTCAGAAGAAAAGCTAAAAGTGTTTGGCCTTTTTCAGGAACTTCCATGTGTGGGTGGAGAGTTGGATGAAGAGGCCTGATCTGGGTCAAGGTTATGATGGATGGCAGGTTCTCGACCCCGCGCCACAAGAGATGAGCGGAGGTCTGTCATAAAAGCAAATTTTACAAAGGCTTATGCATATGGAAATCTCAGTTATTTATTCCTGCTGAAAAGACCAATTTCTTATAGGCTGGTTTATGCTGGTTAGTACTGATCTGGTGGGCCAGTTAAGTTGTGGGCTTTGTTCCAAAAACCTAGTGAGCTGCCTACATAGCATCCCATTTGTTTTATCCAAAGCATGCTATTTTTTGAGGGATTGGATTATAATCATGCTTAAACATCAGTATTCTGTCACAGAAATGTTCCGCTGTGGCCCTGCTGCTGTTACTGCCATTTATGAGCGGAGGGTGGATGCGCAATACGATGTGCCGTTCGTTTATGCAGCAGTGAATGGGAATGTGCACAGAGTAATTGTCAAAAATGGGAAAGTATTATCAACCAGCATTGATAAAAACAGAGTTGGAGCTCTGATCTGCACCAAACATCCAGGATCCATGCATATGCAAGACATCACATCTGAATACAAAACTGAGATGGGTAAGAGACAGAAAAATACAAAATACTTACCATTTAATTACTGCTAGTTTTATACAAAAATCTCCTTCTTTCACGTTTAGATGACAGCACAGTTCATACACTGAGCACTGATGGTAAGTCACTCTAGCTTTTCATTTTTGTAAGCTGACGTGTGTAATTCATCTGACTAGAATCAGAATCTGAAAAAAGTAATAACAATAATAATAAATAAATGAAAATATATTTATGTGTATGCGAATGTATATACAGTACACACTCATGCACACACACACACACACACACACACATTATATTTATCTGCATTTAAAAAATACTCTCTTCCAGTTCGCAGTGGTGAAGGTTCTACAGGAATAGTGGGTAAGTTCTAGCATTTGATTTTCCACTTTTTTGTTTGTTTGAGTATTATATGACTGAATGCATTGATCAAACATTTCATTTAGCATGTCCTTTCATGCAGCACCTCAGGGCCTTGCAGTTTCTCTCCAGCTTCTGAAAGCCCCTGTAGTTGGCGAAAACATTTCTTTCAATGTCATAATCACAAACAAAGTCGCTGTTCCGAAACTTCTGAGAAAACATGTAAATGCTCAGAACAAGGAGTACAACCGCAATCCCACCGGAACCTTCTGGGAGGCTCATGGCGACATGAAGATCGGCCCGAAAGAAAGTAAGAGCTCTGCAAATTATGGTGAAAAATAAATAAATAAATATATAAATAAAATAGAGGAAAAAAAATAAATATAGCAAAAAAAATCAAATAAATAATATATAAGTTCTATATATAGTTTCTATTAAAAACTAAAATATAAAGGCCCTTCTGAAGAGAAGCTGGATGTCACTCACATGTATTTTGTTGAGATCACATGACCTAATTATAGCCTACTACTGTCTGAAATGTTCATCATGGAATGCACACTGCATACTGTTCATTTACTTTTTTTTATTTTTTATTTTTTTTATAAATAGTGAGCTGTGCACATTATGCAGTAACTAATATTCCATTCTGAACACAGCCATGGTGCATAACACATTTCATCTACTTCCAAGTCTCACAGTGTAAAAAACCCCATATGGTTATTATTGGATCATATGATTTTGAATGTCAAAAGGTGGCAAACTGACTCATTAGGAATTGCTCAGTCAAATCCACGATCCCTGTTTCTTGTACTCCACCAGCTGTGACTATACAACATGAGATCTCCTTCAAGGAGTACATGCTGACGGAAGCTGAGGAGGATTCTCTGGTTAACCTGGCTGTGGTTATTGAGGATGTGAAGTCTCAGGAGAGAGTGCTGGCTTCAGAAGAGTTCAACATCCGCAGCCCTTCCCTCAATATACAGGTATATGCTGGCCCAATCCATGTTGCCATTTAATGTTGTTTATAAAAGTCAGCATGACTTGACCAATCAGTTCCCAAAAGAACAAAATAGAGTCCCATCCTTGAATGCATTAAGAATACAGTTAGTACGATGAAATGAAAAATGACATTTGTTTAGTTACAAAATAAACTTTTTTCAGATTGTTTTTAAGATCTGCTTAATAAAGACATGCATCAATCCAAAAATCATAGATCCTATGTGGGAAAGATTGTGGTGACACTTACTGAGACCTTTATATATAATGCATTATAAACATGCTTTATTGCATCATTTATGCCTTGTAGTAATACACCTTTTAATGCACTGCATGATTTTATTAATAACTGTAACCTCAGTTATATTAAATTATAATATTTCTTTATTCATTGTTACACCTTGGAAAATAGGCATATAATTAGAATTACAAACAAACAACTAATTTCTTTGGAAGCCCGTTTTCACCACAGGATAAATATTTTATTTGTTACTTTATATCTTACAGTTCTTACTTCTAACAAATAATTGTCAAATATTAAAATGCATGTTAATTTTGGTTACAATTATTTATGGAAATGTATCATGCATTACAACATGCAAATGTTGTATATAAGAAGCTTTATAATTCATAATATACAAATTCTAAGGTTTTTTTTTTTTTTTGTGCATTTTTTGTTCCAGGTTCAGAATGAGTATTGTGGTCATCAAACACACAGCAAGTGGCCACAGTGACCTTCACCAACCCGTTCAGCACTACAGTGAGCGGTGAACTGACTGTAGCCGTGTTCAGGACTTCAGGAGAAGATTCAAACAATGGTACATGAAGTCTTTTCATTTCTGAGCAATCACCAAATGAATACACAACATAATCATACATGTAAATGACTGTTATGAAACAGGTTTCCCAAACATGCCCCCATCAGTCAATGGTCAAACAAACAGAATGTTTAGAAAGTGTCAGTCATATATTTTCAGAAGAATCAACATACAAATGTCTCTGCATAATTAGCTTGATTGAGTATTTTAATATATATAAAAAATTACACATCCATTTTCATCCATTTCTATCCACACCCATTTCCCACTATCTCATGTTGAAATCTGCCAACCTCCTTTCCAAATTTATCAACAGTGACTACAGTACAGTTTTTCCACTACAGTACAGTAAAACTATATTATCCATCACTGTAATTAAAAAGTAAATAAAAAACAACAGAAAGATTCTTACGGTTTAAGACAGATCCCATACTCATTTAGATTTTACAGCAGTAACAGTATTTTAGCAGAAACTATGATTACTGTGATGAATTTTTGTTCACATACCTGAAGAGTGAGTCTGTGTGAACATGTCGCTGATGGGCGTCAAACAGTTGAATTCATTCAGATGTATGTTTATACTGGGAGGGTGTACACAGTGTACAGCTGTGTCTATTAAAATTTATGCACTTGTCCGTCAGCATTTCTGAATCACAGGTTATTTCAGTTTCTGTGTGTATGCGTATCGCAGAATCTCTAGTGTGAGTCCATTTGTGGTTTAAACTGTAGATTTGTCCCAGTATATAGGCCTACAAATAAACCTCTGTTTAAACCACTAACCCTAAACATGAGCAGCAGTAATAGTGATGCTTGTAACAGTAAAGGTGATGCTGGCCTGTTGTTGCTCCCTAAATGTCCTGTTCCTTATATTTCAGGCTTACAATCCGGCCTCGAGAAACCATGAGGATGCCCATTAATTTCACTCCCAGGATGGCGGGTGCCAAGATGCTTTACGCTAGTTTAGTGTTGATGAATCCTCTCACCATCCTGCACGGATTCAAGACCATCAATGTTCAAGGATCTTAGAGTCAAACACCTTTAGAAAGAATTGTGAAGTACTATTTAATGCTCTTCTAATACATTGTCAGCCTTTTTCTAAAATATGTATAATTTTTCCAACACTTTTCAACAAATCAGTATTAGAAATGTTTTCTAATGAAGCTGAGGGTCTCTGCTGTGAACTAGTCTGCCCTCTGCTGGAAAATACATGTGAACAGATTGCAAACAAGTATAACGCATGGACATGTTAAGAATAAATTCTCAATTTTTTGGCTAAATAATCTTGAATATACTGTTCAGAATGAATCAAGTCCAAAAAATATTTTTACAGTGATATTTACAGTGTTAAACATAATGCAATAAAGGTGTTTCAGAGGCTAGTTAAGTAAAAAAAATAAAGAAAAAATATTTTCCTATTTCCCCTTTAAAATTATTATTATAAGTATTATTATTATTATTGCTACTATTTATTTATTTTTACCCTGTTGCAAAGACAAAAACTAACCAAATTTTGATATTTCAGAAAAAAAAAGAGATATTGTCTAATGTTATTACCAAGTAAATGTTTCTTTATTTAAGAATGTTTAGATTTTGTTACTGGAAAACCTGTGAAAAATCATAAGTAATTAAATACTCTTCATAAGCTGTTCCACGACTGTAGTCTTCTCTGTGTTCTTGGTGTTGTTGTGTTCTCCTCTGACAGCAGATGCAGCATTTATTGATCAGTCTAATAGAGGAGTAACAGAACAGAGTTCAGTGCTGCAGCTCTATCCAGTCTCTGCAGAACTGACAAACCCTCTAGAAAGCATCCGTCATTAAAAGAAAACAACAGCAGCAAACTCAAGTGTGATGAACCTGAACATGAACTATAGAAATACAAAGCGTGATGATTTTTAAGCTGTGTGGCCATTTGTACCAGGAGAGAAGAAGATATGCTGTTATGAATGTTTCCTAAAACACAGAAAAACATATAGAGGCAAATTCAGTACCATTTCATGTTCTAAAATACCAGATAACAGTTTTAACGTCTCAGGTTACGTATGTAAACCATGGTTCCTCGATGGAACGAGACCTATGGCTGCGTCGTAAAAAATGCTTTGGGGAAAACACTCCATCATGACTGGCTCTGAATCAAGTGTGTAATCAGATCAATGGATGGGCAGACGTCATAGGCGGGTTGACATCAGAGACCAGGAAGCTTAAAAGCCCGTGTGGTGAAACTGGCATTAGCCTCTAGGAATGAAGCAAGTGCCGGCAGAGATACCGGATATGTGGCACTGCGATGCATCGTCTCGTTCCCTTGAGGAACAATGGTTACATACGTAACCTGAGACTGCCCAAGCCGCCAGACTTACGAATCTCTGCCTAGTGTGGGACAGCTAGGGCAAGGTCCCCAACTCTCTTAAGAGAAGATAGCTTTTTGGCCGTGTGGCCGAGGACCTCTTAGCCTTAAGGATGGTCCGCAGATCCGGCTTAGGCTAAGATGCCCCCGACCCAGAGTGCCGCTTTGACTCATGGTCCCGTTTAGACGAGGGAGCACGTGAGGTGACGCTCTGCTTTTGTGCATCCCTGTATGAGGAGCTGGTACTCGGTGGAGGCTGCCCCCGCCTCTCTCCGCAGCCACCATAGCTGCCATGAACCGCCCAATGGCACCTCGGATTTCACGTGCTCCTGCTCATCTAAATCCATTAGCAGGTCAGCTTGGTACGCCTGTAACACCGTCATGGTGTGGAGACACGCACCAGCCTGACCCACTGCCGAGTACCCTTTGCCCACCAGTGCTGAAGTTGTATTCAGCGGCTTGGAGGGCAGCGCCGGGGCGTTTTTAAAGATGATGCCGAAGCCGGAAGACAGATAGCTCCTTGGAGGAAGACAGGTGAAATGCCAAGCCAGCTCCCCGGGGGGGACGGACAAACAACACTAAATAAGACTCACAAACAAAAATGGTACAGACACACACAGAGCGCTTCCTGAAAGACAGAAGGTTTCACTGCACGTGCTTTTAAGCTTCCTGGTCTCTGATGTCACCCGCCTATGACGTCTCGCCCATCCATTGGTCTGATTACACACATGATTCACAGCCATGCGGGAGGCGTTCCCCAAAGCGTTTTATGACGCAGCTCGAGTTCCTGAAGAGGAACTGACAGTTATTAATGATGAGCCAATTCAAACTATAATAAGAAGGAATAAAATACTAATTGGTTGGTTGTATGCAAAACTGCTGTGATATGAATCACCCGTTCATATGTCTAAATTCGGTCAGTCGAATCAAGGCACATCTTAAGCATTCACACCTAACAATTTCATCACCATCTTCACACACTCCAAACTCATGCAGCTGTGTGTGTGTGTGTGTGTGTGTGTGTGTGTGTGTGTGTGTGTGTGTGTATGTGTGATGCATTGCCAATGCTGGCAAGATTCCATCATGACAGAAAGTTATATGCAAATATATGAGCACACATGCACAAACAATGCAAACCATCATCTCTTATTGGGATGTGCTGTCATGTTTCTGTGCTATATTTACTGTTAACTGACACTGCAGTCTAAACAAAAAGATCAAAACCTCAGAACACAACATTATTATTTACAGGAAAGGCAATTACAGAATGCATTGTATGAAGTAAAATAAAGAAATAAGAATCAATGTTAGATCTGATCACTGAATAGTGAAATGTATTAACAAAAGATTAAGTTGCCTGTTATGCAGTTTAATATTTATTATTAAAGCATTGTTGCAACATGCTGCAACATTTGCTATGGTCAAGATCTGTTAAAATGAATTGGGAACTAAGTAACATGTATACACTTCTATGTACATACTTGAAATTTAATTGACTTTGTGATCTTTTATTTCTTAAAACTCTTTTATATCTTACTTGGGTGTTGCGACTCTCCTTTGTCTACAGTAAATTTCTAAAAAATAATTTAAAATTAATGTAATAAGTATGACTCTTTTTGTCATGATTTTGAACTTTTGTCATTTTTGTCATAATTTGATTTATAATTATGACTCAATATCATAACTGAAGTTGTCATAATTTGTCTGTTTAAACCTTTTGTCATTTTATCTCTTTTACCTCACCATGAACTTTTTGTTATAATTATGAACAGTCATTTTGACTTTTATGTCATAATTTAAACTTTTTGTAATAAAGTTGACTTATAACGTACTATCTCATAATTTCGATTTATGTTTACTTAACATCTCATTATTAAGACTGTGTCGTATTTTGAATTTTAAAATGCAACTGACTTCCATGTCATAATGTAAACATTTTGTGCATATTTTTACATAATGATGAAATAGTATCTCATAATTTATGTATGACAAAAGTATGACTTTTGTCATAATACTGCTGTTAATTATGAGTCATAATAATGACTTTAAACTTTTTGTAATCATTTCAGCTGCTCTAATTTTGTCATAATTATGACTTTTTATGTCATAATTTAAACTTTTATGACATAATTTCAGCCTTTTATCTCATAAAAATGACATTTATCCCATAATTATGATTTGCCAAATCATGTTTTTTTTTTTTCTTATGTGGCGGAAATGGGCTTCTGTAGTCTCCAGTAGAGTGTTTGTGTGGTCCATCGAGTTTTTTTAAAGACGTTTTGTTTTTTAGAATGCTGTCTTTGTAGGCAGCAGGCAGCGAGTCTCCTCTTGAAACTGTTTCCTCCAGAGGAAAAAAAGAACGACTTGAGCTGTAATTTAATGTAAGCATTCATGTAACCACAGGCGCTCACAGTCACTTTTGTTGTATCTGACATCACATGCATTCATGTTAAAATGCATTATTTTTTTTTTCCATACCTCATAGTAATTAAGGGCTCAAATTGGAATGGCTCATGGAGCTAAATGTAGGACACAGCAGTTGATAGCCCAACTATTTATAAATATGAATAGAAATTTTCTTGTTGACTATCTGGTGCCCATTATGTAAAGATCCAGCTCACATGCACCAGACGAGGATACGCAACTACCGTTGAGAAAAACAAGCGTGCATGCAGATCTCTCTCCAGGTGTTCCAGACCTCTGGCTCCCTCTGTGGCTGCTCTTCTGTAGTGCACTGAGGATGCAGATGTGTGTGGGCTGAAGGACGGCCGGTGCCCTGATCCTCTCCAGGTGCCAGTGATGGATGTCATGGCTAATTTTAAACACCATGAACTGAATCACCACAGTCACCATCTCTCACACTGCTGGAAGTGGAGCACAGTTCGGCCATTTACAGACTGCACTACATTACCTTTACAACACACACAGATTTTCTTTTTCCTGCTAATTTTCTCATGTCATTACTCTTATGTACTAAAATCAAACAATGCAGCACAAATCTATAGCATGCAATAAACATGAATGAACATCAAAAGGTTTCTTGTGAACTGCGAAAGTTGTCAGTACACACCATTTTTCAAGTTCAAGTCCACCAATATTAATCCACTCTCCTGTCTGGTGTGTTTGTCAGACAAAAATGGCAGATTTGGCCTTATCATTGGTCAGATCACCTGTCAATCAGCCTCCTGGTGAAGGGTCAATTACACTACTCTGTTTTGAAGGACACGTCACCACACCATTTCTCCTTGTTGATAACAAAAAGAGTAAAATCATCCCATTTTTCCCATTATAAGTGAGGTGTTGGCCATGTAATCACAGCCTGTAGTCTTTCTTCTTCTTCTTCTTCTTCTTCTTTAGTTGGTCCTCTGTGTTGCTTGATTGAAATTCTCTCCGACAGTTTTACACGGGTCAAAATGAACCCACCTTTGCCTGGTAATGGGTCATTCCCATGAGAGATCCAGTCCTCCTCTATCAGCACTGATGAAGCCAGACGTGTGTGTGTGTGTGTGTGTCCCCTGCTTGACACAAGGCCCGTTCATCTGGGATAAAGGAGGAAAAAGAAGGAGAACTGGTTTAAAATGCATGAGTTTTAGTGCAGCTCAATTGACCAGAACTGTGCTTTCCAAAAATGCATTGTCATTGATGAGCACTACAATCTACAATACAATCACAGTTTTACGGAATATCTACTTTTAAAATTTTCTGCTTATTATTTACTTCTATTACATTACATATTTGTGCATTAGGAACACAAGCAAATTGACATAAAATATGTTTTAATTTACCCGTTTATTGATTTTTATTGTGATTGATGTGAAATACAGATTTTTTTTTTTTTCAAATGAACAAAAATGTATTTCCCTAAAAATAAAATGAAATCCTAGTATGTACTATTATCAACATTCTTTATTTCACTAATTATTTGAATTTTGTATAGTAGCTCAGAATCCTTTTCTAATTGGGCAATCTCTTGGTTATTATTTCAGTGTTTGAAAAAAGTTAAAATAGCTGAAAACTTTTAAATGAAAAATGAAAACTTGTTTTTAATGTGATACGCTTTACTTCATCTAAACCTTTCCTAAACATAAGCCTCATTAATTGAGAGACTAATTGGCAAAATGTATTTTTGAAAATAATGTACAATGTAAAAAATATATAAATGCAAAGAGTGGACAAAAAGTCACTTTCCCTAAAACAAATATTTTGTAAAAAAAAAAAAAATGCACGTCCATTTGTCAGCTACAAATATATCTTATACACTAGTACATTAATGCCCTGATGTTTACACACAGCAGCTCATTAAAAAGTGTTCATACTGTATAAGTATGAACACTATAACTTTTTATGGAAATGCTGAAGTGCATTAAGAAATTATGTTCACATTTTACTGCCACTTAAAGATCATAGTAAACATCCAATTAGCTAAAATTAGCCTTTTATTAAAAATCCTAGTTGATGTTAAAAAATCAGAGACTTGTTTATAAATTCATTTAATCTCAGAACTATAAATCACGTCTGGTAATATGGGTGGGAGGGACTCCTCTTAAGTAGAATAAATCTCTTTGTCAATTTTGTGATCAGTTTTGTTGCTTTTGCTGCTGAGAATGTTTCTCATGACACAATGCTAAATATTCAGAGCTACAATATCTGAGTCGTGTACATGAATTTAGCGTATGATGTTTCACTCATTTTAATTCTAGAGCATCTTCTGACCTTTAAGGTCTGCAGCGATGGCAGCAAGAGAAAGTGAACAACAAAGACTGGAAGAAGTCTGGAGGAAGGAGAAAGATGAAGGTTTTCATTTCATTTGAGAGATGGATGTGTCGGGGTGGCATTTCCACTGCTATTGAATCAAATGATGAAAGATTCTAGCAGCCTTGGGACAAAACGCTCGGTGTAATTGAGTTGGTTCTGGGGTGGCTGAACCGCACAGACTAATTGGTTTCCTTGCTCTGACTTGTTTCTTTCTGTTCTATATTTACTTCGATTTATTTCATTCCTCTTCTTCTTCTTCTTTTCTTCAGCACAAGTCGCATATACAATATCTTCATTTTCTTTAAGGTAAGACACTACAGTGAATAGGGTAAAAAAAACCTAATAGATATCACCATTCTTCCCTACTTAATTAACCACAGGCCATTGTTTTTGTATTACATTCTTTTTTTTTCTGAAATGTTGTTTAAATATGCAAATGAAGCATTGTCTATTTACATTTGCATAGAACAATAAACAACATTGGATTAAGGCACACTGGTTTTCCTGGTGCTTTTTGTAATGAGATTCATGCATATCAGTGATTATTGTTTTTTTTTTTTTTTTTTTTTTTTTTTTTATGTATTAGTTTTTTTTTTTTTTTTTTTTTTTTTTTTTTTTTTTTTTTTTTTGTAAATGAATCAGTAAACACTGCCACTAGTATACTTACAGAATAAATTTGTGTTTTTGAATGAATCCTTTGGATGAACGATTCAATGACTCATTTTTATATACTTGTTTAATTCCTGAATGAATCTGCATTTCTGAACAATCAGTTAAGTAAAGGAATCAATTACTCCTTAATAAAGACAGTCACTTGTTTAGTTTCAGAATAAATTAGTGTTTTTAATGAACTGATTGAATGAATGATTCAATGACTCATTCATAAATACAGTCAGCTGTTTTGTTCCTGAAAGTATCAGTGTTTTTGAATGAATAGTTGAGTGAATGAATATAGTACTCCTTTATAAAGACAATGTATAAAGACTGTGGACCCTATTTTAACGATTTAAGCACATAGGGCGTAGCACACATAGCACTTAGGGCGTGTCTGACTCCACTTTTGCTGGTTTAACGTCAGGAAAAAAAACGTTCCGTGCACCTGGCGCATGGTCTAAAAGGGTTGTCCCTATCTCTTAATGAGTAATGGGTGTGTTTTGGGCATAACGTGCCATAAACCAATCAGAGTCTCATCTCCCATTCCCTTTAAGAGCCAGTTGTGCTCACGCCATGTCGGATTCTCTATTTACTCAGTGGAATTTGCGAGGTGAAAGATAGGAAGGCTAATTCTGATACATGCAATGACTATCCATTATGACATGTAGTCATTTTTACATTTATGTAGCCTACACAATAATAATCTTTTACATTGTAATTCTTTAATTTTTTAATTTTTGGCATGTTTGTGTGAAGCTGCGTGTCCCTGTTTGAAATAAACAGAGTGTACACACGTTGTGTACCCGCCTATAGGCGCATATTACTAACGTACTCTTTAAATAAAAAAACTACTGAGCTATTGACTTTAGACCAGGTTTTAGCTGAAGTCAGGGAAGTCGTGGCCTAGTGCTTAGAGAGTTTGACTCCTAACCCTAAGGTTGTGGGTTCGAGTCTCGGGCCGGCAATACCATGACTGAGGTGCCCTTGAGCAAGGCACTGAACCCCCAACTGCTCCCCGAGCACCGCAGCATAAATGATGCCCACTGCTACGGGTGTGTGTGTTCACTGCTGTGTGTGTGCACTTTGGATGGGTTAAATGCAGGGCACGAATTCTGAGTATGGGTCACCATACTTGGCTGTATGTCACGTCACTTTTCTTCACTTTAGTTGGCAAATGGCACAGTTGCCTCAAAATATCAACGTGCCAACAATGCGCTTGAACACACTTCATTTTCAGACCAGCACACCAATGAACGCACAAAACTGAAGCAAATGCATTTAAACACCTGGCACAGGACGTGAAAATTATAACTGCGTCGGGCTGAAACTGGCATTTAAAATTTTTAATATAGGATGTGTGATAGGGCCCTATGACTCATTCATAAGTATAGTCACTTGTTTTATTCCTGAATGAATCAGCGTTTTTAAAACAAATTGCATGAGTGAATGATTAAATAACTCACTAATAAAGATAGTCACTTGTCACCACCAACTGGCATAACAATGTAACCTGCAGAAAGAGTCACTGGAATATCCTCTTTCTGTTTGCAGAAAGTAACAATAAATCCTGCTCACACATTTTCAATGACATTTTCTGAAGCGTATTCATCTGATAAGGAATTCTCATTCACTGCCTGTGTAAAGTATAATGCCACACTGCACTCTGTCTTATTTCCCAGCTGTATACAATTCTTGCTTGTATGTCAGCTCACTGAGAACACTGTGTTCGCTCCGGATGATTTGAAAGCTGATGTCTTTCCATATTCAGAGGCATTCGATGCATAACAGTGATCCATGAGTGTTAGAGAGACGAGAGACAGAGAGAAGCAGCTCTTGGCACCTACACTGAATAAAATGAGCATTTCTGCACATCATCATCATCTCTAGTGTGACCGTAAACAGCCACGATGTGTCGCTGCCTCAACAGGTTTACTTTTGCTTATGACTGAAATAGTTTTAAAGGCTTTCTGAGTGTCTCTAACACAGTTGGGTTGAATGTGGCTGTTTAGATTAATGGCTCTTTTCCAAGATTTGCAGGTTTTTAGTACTGGTTCATCACATTTTTGGCAGTTTTATTCTTATTTTCTATTTTGTTGATGCTATGCAATAAAATACAGCAAATGCAGATATTTTAGAATGACTTTAAAGAGCAATAAATGTTCAATATATCAGTGGATCTCAACTGGAAGTGTGTTGTTCAAAAAGCAATGCAAAAAAACACTAAATGCAAATAAAAATGCAGCTAAGCATATAATCAGGATTAGATAGGAAGAAAAAATAAGCAGTCTTATCGACTTCTAAAAGGGAGGAGAAATGCATTAAACTAGCTGAGAAAAACCAGCTGAGATCTGGTGTAAAATATGATTTAGGGAAACTTTTGACACGGCATGACCCCTTCATAATGTGCCTTTGACACCTGAATGATACATGCAAGACTCATCTTTTGTAATGATTTGATTCTATGAAGAACATTCATTAATGCTGTTGCCATGGTGAATTTGAATAATTGAGTGGGTTTGAAATGCACATTAAGATGAGATGATTCACAGGGAGGGTTATAGAGTGGCTCTCACAGAGTCAACCTGCGATGAACATTTCTGTCTCTGTGATTAGGCGTCAAGATCACCTTCCCCTCTCCATCTCATTTAATGTCTTATTTAAATCAGACATTTGCAGCAGCTCACAGATCACAATGCACATCACTTTGAAAATGTTGCTGACATTTTACTCAGAAAGCAACCATTCAGATACCAGGAAATGTTTTCGGTACTTTGGCAAAAATTCTGGCAGTGTTTTCTCAAGCTCTTCCAGTAACATTAATAGAACATTTGTTCAAAATACAATACATGGTATATGTTTTTCTGGACATGCTTACTTGGAGCAATTCATCAGACAAAAATGCAGCTTCAGGGAATAAGTTACAAGTGATATAAGTTATTTTACAATGAGCTGTGTGACATATTAAACAAAAACCACCATTAAAACAAAAATTAAAATTCAGTTTGTACAAGATTGGCATGCAAATTAACAAACTTTGTGATATAAAGCATTCAGTTTTTCCACATTTTGTCAAATGAGACATCAAAACCTTTTTTACTGTTTGTTATAGAAAAGTGGATCTTTAAGATGTAACATTGTTACATCTCTGTTGGTTTGAGCGTCATAACCAAACAAACGTTCCAACAACCAATATGAGTTTAGTCTGTTTAAGAGACACTTTTGATTGAAAGTCTGTGTGGTGAAATTCTGGAAAAATTACATTTATCATCTGTTTTTCTTTTCTTTTTCTTTTTTCATAAAATCACTCTTTGTTCTCTTCTGAGTGGAAGCAGTATGCAATTGTTGTGAGTTAATCTGAGAACTGGGTTATTATTCACTGCTTCTGACCCAAATATTGCATACAGTTGTCAGATAATCCATCGTTCTGCTCTCCATCATCACCCCATGTACAGTTTAAAGCAGTGTTTATTTCCCCACAGACACAACCCTTGATCAGCCAGGCTGAAACACACTTTGCAGGCAATAATATCACGACCCAAGTTATTGTAACTTGCACACCGGTCATTCCAGAGGTTCATAGCAAGAGAATAAAATGTAAAAAAACAAATAAATCACCTTTCTTCAAACTAGCAGAGTTGCTACAAATACTTTAAATGGCTTTGCATGTTCAGTAAACTAATGTCAGTAGAGATTGTATTCATTTAAACAAACTTCATGATCATTTTATTTCAGACAAATGAAATAAAGTGGCTGAAAACATTTATTTTATTATTATTATTTAGTAAGTATTATAGTTATTAATATACTGAATTAATTTTAATGTGTATATTTTTTCATTTGAATTTTAGTTAAAGTTTCAGTATTTTTGTTGGTACTTAGATTGTTTTTTTATATGTCTTTATATAGTTTTTATTCAAACTAATTTACATTTGCTAAAATCTGATAACTACTTTATAATTAATGATCATTATAAAGAAAATATTCATTGTGGTAACCTCCAGAAATCACTTTATTTTCAGTATAGAGTTGCAGCTCTACGTTGCTTTCTCATATTCTTTAAAGCATCCATTACAAATACAGATTTTTGGCTTTTTTTCTCATTTTAGTGACATACTGTCTGTTCTCAGATGCTACAGTCTGACACATTATAATTCACTGATAGTCGTCTGGGATGCTGCATTTGTGAGCAGCAGTTGTTTACTGACTGGACTTGTTTCCATGTGCATTAGAATGAAGCATTTCCTTGTTTATATGCCTCTGCAGGCAGCGTTTTCACATGCGGTCATTTGTCTCCATTAGTGCTGCCAAACACACTGGCTAATGAAGCCGGTTTGCTCTCATTGTCAGAGACTGTTGTGGTGGCTTCTCTTTATTATTTCATTCACTATTTGCTCTCTTCCCGTGAGAGAGTTTCAATTATCATCTGTTTGGTGTGTGAGTCTTTCCCTTTTATTAATTCCATCAAATTTCTATGAAACTATAAAAGACGGAGGGTCATATTGAGGAAATCTCACGTTGAACCAAAAATGGTGCATCCATGTGAACAGATTGGGTTTCAAAAAGCTCTGATGTTGAATTCTATTTCTGTGCTGTAATTGTGTGTTATTGGATGTCATATTGATGTTACAGCCAACAAACACAGACTTCTTGCATGCATTTCCCTTCCAGTTATTTGTCTGTTTTTTCTCGAGCTGCAAATAGCAGTACTAAAATGCTCCTTTATGTAATATGTGAAAGAGGAATAGAAAAGTATGTGCCATTCTCAGCCTCTCAAGGGCAATTACTGTGCCAGTGAAATACCTGCTGTCATGCTGCTGTTATGAAGGCAGGGAACACATAAAAGCAGCACCATTAGGAGACCAATAGAAAACTGACCTTACCACACACACATATTCCCCCAACATCCATGCCAGGACTTCAGAGTGCTTATCTGACTTCATGAATCTGGTTTCCTCTCATTCATATCTGCTTAGACAATCAGTACGTTAACACGGACAACAGTATTCCGATTATAACACAACTAAGACAGTACTCTGATTAAGAATCTACCACGTAAACAGAGATTTTTGATGAACTTAATCTGGCTAAAGTCATTCTCGAATTAAGACATGTGGAGTATTCCTATTTTAGTCGCATAATCAAAGTGCAGTATTGACATGTACACACCTTCATCACACTATTACAGTCGTGTAGGACATTTTGCGACAGGATACACACATGGCAGTGATTCGTTTGACAGTGAACAAAAGAGCATTTTATTTATCCTTTTTTGCTAACTCGGGTATATTTACATTTATATGAATGCTGATTAATGCACAATGCCCCCTTTTTTAAATGAATAACTATATAAAAAATAATAATCAAATAAGCCTTTGAGCTTGACCAGAGCAAATTTCTGAAAGTCTAATATAACTTTTGCTCCTCCTTTATAAGTCAAGATAAAAGTGCCTGCTTGCATTGGAAGCATATTTATTTTATTTTAAATTTAGAGTTCAGCTGGAACTGCAGAAGAGGAGCAAGTGTCTCCGAGTTGTTCATTTCAAGCATGGTTTCTCCTCACTCTCTCTTTTTGTCTGTCATATGTGCATCTGTTGTTAATGCCCGTTTGTGAGCGGTGAGTGTTCTGGGTCTTGGCATCTCACAGCTGGCACTTCTGAACAGACACACATGGCTTTCAGGAGAAGAGACCATCCCTTAACATGAAACAGTGTAATGAAATCCCATCTGCTGCAGCTCTCAAACACAGCCAGGAATAATACAAGCGTTTAGTGTGCGTTTGTGCACTTTACAACACCAGCAAGATCATTCTCTGAGACAATAAGCAAAAGCAAAGTTTTGGGCTTGTAAGACTGACCTCATCTGATACACGAAATCCAAAGTTGCATGGTGTGCACTGTGCAGTGATGCAGGAAAAAAAGGAGTAGATATTGTATTTATCATTTTGAATGTACGTATATCATCTGTGCAATTTTCATATGCATAACATATTCATGCAAAGTATTTTTACAAGCTATATTGCAAAAAAATATTTTCTTACATAGGGCAGTTTTTACTAAACATGGCAAATTAGCACGAGAGCGCAATTCCAAAAGAGCGCCGATGGGAGTGGGAATTTCAGCGGATTATTTACTCACAACGTGAAAATTAAAGAACACAGACACAACATCTCATTTACATATTGACCAACAGTGTGTGCCTGGACCTTTTCGTTAACATTTAAAGCACTAACTCATTAATACAGCAAGCCAATCAATTATCCCATTGATCAATTAAGCCCTGAGGACAAAATAAAATCTCAAAACAGCCAATGCTGTGAGCCGCAGTTGATGCCTGAAATCCAGGGCCATTCAAGATCCAGCATAAAGACAAGCTTTAAGAAAATCTATATTCTCTACTTGAGCTTTGAGTCATGTTTCAGATCATACTGTGTGGAAGTATGAAGACGTCTGACAGCATTCAGTGGCACCTTCAAGGTTAGCAGCTGCTAAAGTGCTGGCCTTGCCCTTCACCGCAAGAGAGACATTTAAATCCGCCAGACTACCGTATTTTCCGGACTATAAGTCGCACTTTTTTTCATAGTTTGGCTGGTCCTGCGACTTATAGTCAGGTGCGACTTATTTATCAAAATTAATTTGACATGAACCAAGAGAAACCATTACTGTCTACAGCCGCGAGAGGGCGCTCTATGCTGCTCAGTGCTCCTGTAGAAAACCCCTGAAAACATTAACTGAAAACAACTGAAAACTGTTAACTGAAATATTAACTTAAAGACAACTGAGAAAGACTGAATGCAAACAAAATGCCCCCCAAAAGAAAATCCTATTCTGCAGATTACAAACTGCAGGTAGTAAAATATGCAGCCGATGTTTTTTTCAGGGGTAGGTTACAGGAGCACTGAGCAGCATAGAGCCCCCTCTCGCGGCGGCTGTAGACGGTAATGTTTTCTCTTGGTTCTTCTTGGTTCTAAATAAATGCGACTTATAGTCCAGTGCGACTTATATATGTTTTTTTCCTCGTCATGACGTATTTTTGGACTGATGCGACTTATACTTAGGTGCGACTTATAGTCCGAAAAATACGGTATATCTGCAATAAAACGCTGCTTTTAGAAGCAAACATCACTGATTAAAAAGTTCAGAGAGACAGCATGCAATTTTCTAGTGACCTTTAAGGCAACTAAGAACTTGTGGAAACCTTTTAGCCACACAGGAAACTGCTGTGTGAATGATTTTACTTAGTATAGAGAGTGCACAATAATTTTTTCTCTTTTTTATGCCTTTCATTGGATAGGACAATAGAGTGCGGACAGGAAAGCATTAAAGGGTGGGATTGGCACAGGACCTTGAGATGGGAATCGAACTCGGGTCGTAGAGAGCACAATTGCACTATATGTTGGTTCTAACCATGAGACTATCGGCACAAACAATAATTAATTTTCCTAGGAGGTGTTCCTTTAATTTCTACTGTTTTATTTTATTTTATTTTGAAACTGAAACTAAGCATGATTGCAGCCATCTTTTAATGAATCTCCCCCGAGACCATTTTTGACAAACAGTTACAATACACCAGCAAGTTCATGTTAAACATCACCTCTATGTCAGAAAAGACAAAGCACACACGTTCAGTCAGGGACGAGACTCCCTTGGGCTCAGACCTGATCCTTAAGTCTGTTAGTCGTTTTGAGAACTGGACATATTAACATTTGTGAGGCTGGTTCAACTATTTTAGCACAGGTTATTCCATTTCCTTCAGCCTTACAGCTATGTTTAATATTTATGAATCTGCCAGATATGCTTGGACTTTCTGTAATATTATAAAATACTGCAGTCTGGCTCACTGAAATGGAAGCAAAGACCAGTAAAGCAATGCATATGCTGCTCGAATAAACCACTAGAGTTTGCATTACAATGTTTTATACAAATAATGGCTGTATAATAATAATAATAATAATAATAATAATAATAATATAATAATAATAATATATATATATATATATATATATATATATATATATAGCCTAATAAATTATAAATAAATATTATTATATTTTGTACAGACATCCTAGCTAGTTTTGTTGTAAATAAAAAAAAAAAAAAAAATGCACCATAAGCTTGTTTTGTGTTTGTGACTACAAATGATGACATCTGCTCATCTGCAGGTGTACACATGCTACGCTGTTAACTGAAAAGTCTGTGTTCTTAAACGGGGCAATAACGGTGTTCTTATGGACAATAAATGTTTAGTCTGCACACATAGAAAGTGACTTTCACCGGATAGTATGCAGGAACGGTTCATGAATTACCTTTCATATAGCTCCGCCTAAATAATCGTTCAGCAGTCCGCATCACACGTGCCCCTCCTCCGTGTGTGTTCCTCCGCCGCAGCCGCGCGGCAATTAGTGCGCTCTGGAGCGTGACGAACACAGACACCGACCGACGCTCAGTCAGGTGCCGCTTTACCGGCAGGATCTGGTGAGCACTAAAGCACAAATGCGCTCGTTTGGAGAGATGCTGTGGATTATACACTCGGTGGGACTTTATGCCCAAATCAGCGCGAATTGGCAGTGGACAATCACGTATCTGGAAACGGTAGGTGTTTGTGAGGAACGGAAAACAAACGGAATGGCATTGAGTTGAGTTGAGTGTGGTGGGATTGTCTCAAACGAACATTTCTGGAGCATCAAAAAGCAGCATGAACTGATTCAGAACGCCCAAAATCCTGTCCCTTTTTCTTTTCTTTCTTTCTTTCTTTTTTTTATTTTTATTTTTTAACATTAATAAATATTTGAGTTTGAAACCACTTAGCTTAAGTAATGTTTTGAAAGTTAGGCTTCTTGGAAATTAATCTTAAATTTCTTAGAGGAGAAAAGGTTAAGATTGTTATGATTAAAATGGTAATAACAGAAATAGCATTTTAAAGGCAAGCCACATTAAAACAAATACTATTGAGAATAGCATACAACTGACTACAGGACAGACCAGGGCAAGTTGTCACATTATATGTCTCATAAGTTGTCAGAGTATATATGTTCCCATATTGAGTAAAAATGCCATTTACAAATGCATGTGGCCTACTTAACACCTAGTTAAAACAGTCTGAAGTATAATCATTTTTTGTGAATTCTGTTTTTTAATCTAAAATCATAGCTGTCAGTGTAGAAAAAAAGAAAACAGTGAATTTTGTGCTGCTCATGTCCATCTTGGCTTTAGTGTCTTGATATTGTGCTGATGCTTCAGTCACTGTAACCAGTGAAGATGTATCGGATATGGACTACAGTCTTCAAACAAACAGATTAGATTTCATCTTTTGCTAAATGAAAGTGAAGGAATCCCCGGGATTAAATACACAAAGCCTTAGAATTTTTGTTAATGTTAATGGAATTGTTAATTTTGTTGTAATGTTTGGCTTGTGTAAAAACTGTGGGAAGTTATTTGTTACTTACTGAGCCTTTTCCTAAAAACTTCTCGAGGTGTCATTTGTTTCCTCAAATTCCTTGGAAATAGTTTGACAGTCATTTTCTAGTATATTCTCTTGAGCAGAGCGGCTCTTTGGCTGTATATTTTTGTGCAACCGTGAACTTTTCCTCTGCTTTGTTCTTCAGCATCGTGTGATTAATGCTCTGTGGATTTTTGAGATGCACCTCTGTCTTTGATCAATAGAAACGAGCGTGCTGTGAACGAGCTGAGTATTGATCAGTTACCTTCAAACTCTCAGATTAGCACCACCAAGAAAAAAGTCCTCTCCACTGGGAGTCAATTAAAAGTTAAAGTTAGTCCTGATATCTTGTGTTTTTGTGAAGCGTACAGGCGGACTGAAGAGTTTCATGTTCTGCATTAAGAAAGTGTAGAAGCTGTATAGCAGACAACTGTGAGTTATACAGTCAGAATGATGAGATATAAAACCACCAATTCTGAATTTTTTTCTTGCAATTATGAGTGAATATAATGCATTTATGACATTCTGACTTCTTTTGTCAGAATTATGAGGAAAAAAGTTGAAGGCAGTTAAATCTTTAAAAACGTTTTGTTCAATTAAAGAAAGAGAAAAATGAAGAAACAGCTGGAATATATCTGGAAAAAGTTCAGTTTTTGGTTCAGCGCTTAGACAAAAATCTGTTCAAACCAAAGTAAGAAAATGATTTAGCCTTTGTTATTAATTGGGATGTAAAATAAAAGTGAATGTGATTGTGCGTTTAGTATGTCCAGTACATTGAAACATGTCTGATGGGAGATTTTCTGTACAGAATTTGTCATCTCCTCATCGGCTGTGATCTCTTCTCTGTGTCTCAGGTCAGCGTGAGCTGGTTTAATAATGTCTACAGGGGGTTTTGTTCAGACAGGGGGGCCAGCTGGGGTTGACCTCTGCTATCTTCTGTTTTCGTCTGTATGGAGGTCTTCCTCCAGACTGAGATTAAACCAGTCAACCCTTTGTTGAGTTGAGAAAGAACAAATATCATGCTGGTGTCAACAACTTCCCTTATGTCTCATTCATTATTTCTTACACACACTTACTTTCGTCATTCAGGGGTAAACATGTTGAGAATCTCTGCAGTAGGTAATGCATGCATCTCTGCAGGTAGAGAGATCTGTGCATGAACTAGTGTCTATATGATTTTTACTTGACATCAGATGAATTTTATATATTTGTAGACATCTTATTGAAGCATTTATATAATAAAAATGAAGTGGTTTTGTGGTTATTACAATGCCCTACAAACAAAAATGCCCTACAAATTCATAAATGCATAATAATACAGACGCATCATATTTAAATTTTAATTCAAATGTCTTTATTGTCATTGTCAAAAAAATTTGGCTCCCTGTACAAAAAGTGAACATGTGCACACACATATTAAAAAAAAAAGTGCATGGTAACAGAGGATTGGTTATTTACATTTGTTAGATTACACTTTCAGTAAAACATTGCTGGTTTGTAAAGGTTTTTATGCATCAAACAGTGAATCATTTCAATTGGTAGCCAATTTGCAAATGTCAAAAAATTGTTCCAAAGTCATTCAAAGGCCGATAATTAAGTCAATACAATGTTCCAGTAATTATAAAATACAAATTATACTAGCCATCCATTGTATAGAACAGGCACTCTATGCTCACAATTTTGCTTAATATGTTAAACATAGTAAGAAATAAAGCATTGCACATACAAATGCATTCACCTTTGGGTTACAGTATAGCAATTATGTGTTTAATGTAGAACAAGTGTGGCCTTTAATAAAAGGTTAAAAGGTAATTCATTTCACTGAATTAATCAAAAATAGTACAGTTATCGAATTCATAATTAACTTGAATTGATTGCACCAGCATGCAGTTATGCACATGAAATTATTTTAGTGCATTTCCATGGAAACACATCTTCATGAAGAAAAGAGCATTCCAAAGACAAGGTTCCTGGGAAATCAGTCAGGGGAAGTGTACAGGATGATTTGTACAGCATTGGCAACACCTCCAGCTACTGTAGCATGTGGCGGTCGTATCTTGCTGCGTTAATGCTGCTCTGCTGGAAACCTCATAAAAACAGAAAAACTGGAAGCAAAGTACAAAGAATGAGAAGAAAACACTATGCAATCCACAAGGACACTGGAACCTGAAAGAAAAATTCATCTGTGGACCAACAGACAGCAAACCAAACAAGAGTGAGATGATGGAGTCTGTGTTTACTGCTGGGCAGACAATAACACTGCAGCATTTTAAAATCTGGATAATTACCTTTATACCAACTGAATGGAGACTGTGCATATTAATGACCAGAGGAAACTGTAGGATGCACAGACTTTCTCTCTCCAACAAAGAAAACAGATGGTCATGGTGTACATTCTCATTACAGAAACAGAGAGCAGAATCAGGGAGTAATTACCAGGATGCAAAGGGAAAAGATGTTTATGTGGTGTGTGTGTGTGTGTGTGTGTGTGTGTGTGTGTGTGTGTGTGTGTGTGTGTGTGTGTGTGTGTGTGTGTGTGTGTGTGTGTGTGTGTGTGTGTGTTGTGGTGTTTGTGTTGTGTGTGTGTGTGTGTGTGGTGTGTGTGTGTGTGTGTGGAGCTGATTGGATATAATCTCAATATGAAACTACAGACCTAAAGGGCTCAGTTGCACTACAAAACAAAGATTATAAGAGTATATTTAGCAAGAAACTATAATTTAAGTCTTTCTTATTCTTTAATTTGAAGTTAATTGCTGTTTCTTTGGACACTTTACTAAATGCACCACTATTATGTGCATTTTCATAAAATGTGAGTGGTCATTTGATTGATAATGTAATCAAAATATTTCCTGTAATTATTATTGTTGATGTAACATAAAAATCCACTACTTAATTTTGAGAAATAAGCATTTTATTTTAATATAATGGCATGTTATCAACATTTCTTTGCATACATTGAACAAGGATTTTGTTTTCTGTTGAATTTTGTTGAGCAGCTATATTTTATTCATAGCTTAATTAAAACATGACAAGTAATATCAATATAATATTACTAAAAGTAATCTACAACATAACTTAATTCATTAGCTTATTATAAGGTGTTAATACTGTTAATTAAAGCAGCAAATTGTTTATCTGCATTTTTTAAGTTTTCTTGCTCAGTTAGAATTTAGAATCAGATCAGTTTTATAATGTATGATTCTATCTGCTTTTATGCACATATATTGTATATATTGTACATATATTGTAATGCAATACTAAATACAATGCAATGTACAGTTTCCACTGCAGTACAAAAACTGACACCGTACTGACAGATTATAGGTAGATATGAAAGCGAATGTTTCTGATATGCAGTCAAACATAAAGATATGTTTGACTTGTTACGATGATCAATGAGAAAAGCTGTAGTAGAGGAGGAGTAGTTGGAGAGCACAGAAGACGAGACGGTGGATGAGAGCAGCTGTTGTGTTTATGCCAGATCAAGCATGATCTTTGTTACTGGTTGGGATTTGCGTTTTGTTTGAGTACAAAACTAGTGCTGCATGGCTTTCAAAATGCTGGCCATGCTGGAATCATAAATGTTGTATTTTTTTTTGAAGTTGTTGACTGCAATGCAGTTTATATCCCCTTCACTAAATTATCAAAAAATCTTCAAAGCTCTTTGATGCCCAAGCAAATGTAATAGTGCCTAGATTTCGTTTTTTCCCATTAGATATATTCTTAATCATTTATAGCACAGGCATTTCCCAAACAAGATGCCTAAACCATAATGTCAGAGTGGTTTGCTACTCTTAAAAATAAATCAAAAAATTAAGTTTGAATTGAAATTGGAACGTTTTAACTGAATTGTTTCTTAATCAATGTCGATGACATTTAACATCCATGGAAAACCTTTACATTCCAAAAAAAAAAAGAACAAAAAAAAAGGTTCGTTTAGATTTTTAAAATGTTTTTGCAAACTAGGAAAAAAAAGTGGTTATTTCCCCTAAAGTGCTTGTATGCAATTTGTGACTGTACTAAAGCATAAAAACATTCTGTTTTGCAGCTTATTATTTTAACATGTCTGTTTGACATGTAAAAAAAAAAAAACAATAATAATACTAATAATCAAAATCAGATTTGAGTTCTGTGGGGAAGTTTGTTGTGTTTGGTCGGTGGGACTCCGCCCAGGGCCATTTACCCAATCAGTAAGTACAAACACTCCCGAGGTTGCCAAGCCAGAGGGTGGAAAAAACACAACCATGATGTGCCAGTCATTGAATCCGCAAACAAAAACTTGGGTCATAGATCCCAGATTCTACACAACCAAAAAAATAAAAACAACACATCATCTAAAAAGTTCTGTGACCCAGAGGAATTCAAACCTAAATCAATCTCAAACAAAAAAGGCTTGTTACCTTTCGCGGTTCTTTGATGCTCATTCCTGTTGCGTGTCGTCAATCTGTCCACCCACGGGAGCCGTTAAGTATTAGGGAAAAGTGTGCGAAGCAATGTTTTTTTTTTTTTCCATTTTCAAGCCACTAGCTGTCAATATTACATGGCTGCACCTTTAAAAAACCTGGATCACTGAAAGTTTCCTGCTTTGAGGAACCAAATATAGTGTATTCTATGGCATCACTGCGAAACCCCTGAAATGTTTAATTTTAAAACAGTGTAGGCTAGTTGTTTTTAAAATATAATCATATGTTGTCAATTATTCCTTTATTATTCTGTTGAATATTAGTTTTTTGGTCGCTAACCAAGATTTGTGTGTTGTGTGGTGTGTGTGTGTGTGTGTGTGTGTGTTGATGTGTGTGTGTGTGTTTGTGTGCTTGTGGTGTGTGTGTGGTGTGTGTGCGCAAAACTCCAAAAACTTAACACTCAAACATAGTTTAAAACACCCAACAACCTTTTTATTGCTCTTCACCTGAAGTACGATTTACAAGAGTACATTGTCAATTTATAACGACTTGGTTTTCATGTGGGTACACTAGCGCAGTAGTTACAGTGAGAAATAAATATCAGCAATGAAATGAAGACATGAGATGCATTAGTTTGCAGAAGCAGTTTCTTAGGGAGAAACATTTTAGTCCCTTTAGGCAGTCAGCAGACATACAGACTCTGTGTGGTGTGTGTGTGTGTGTGTTTTATACAATGAATTAATATATGTGTTGTCCTTCAGATGTGTCTGCTTAAATTACTCCTAGTACCTTTTGCCAATTAATTTGTTTTCCTGAGCATCGGACTGTCCATCCTTTAAACACACACACACACAACACACACACACACCCCACACACACACACACACTACATACACCCACACACACACACACACACACACCACACCACACAACACACACACACACACACAACAACACACATACACACAAACACACACACCACACCAGTTTGTTTTTGTGAAATTGTGGGACAACCCATAGGCGTAATTGTTTTTATACTGTACAAACTGTATATTCTGTCACCCGACACCAACCCTACACCTAACCCCTCCCCTCTACAGTAAACTTTGTGCATGGTTTTACTTTCTCGAAAAAAACTCATTCTGTATGGTTTATAAGCTGCTTTTGATAAATGGCGGACTTGGGTTATGTCCTCATAAGTCACCTCATCCTTGTGATACCTGTGTCATACCCATGTCATTATACAAAGTTATGTCCTGATATGTCATAAAAACACACGCACACACACACACACACACACAGACACACACACACACAATACTGAAAGTATCTGTGTGAAGAGATTAATGGAAACAGTTGCTGTTAAGAGCAGGATGACTAATGGTCAATAAACGCATATAGTGTCAAGTGTAGTTTTTTAGAATGTCTGTTTCTCTTGCAGCTCTTTCACCGAGGTTCCTCAGGACGCGGGTCTCTCAGGCTGAGATGATGTGGAGATCGGCCTGCTCCTCAGAGGCACTAGTTCCTCCTCCAAGCCTCATTGAGATCCAGTGGTGGTGTACACCAGACACAGCAGAGAGTGGGCGGAGCAACCAACATGGACGACCAATCCGGAAAGCCTCATTTTATTTGTTCAGATATTTTATTGACCTTATTTTAAATATACATACAGTTTGGCCTATATATATTTGGACACAGGAACACATTTTATTATTTTAGCTGTTTGACCGAAAACATACATTCAAGTTACAGTTATATAATGAAATATGGGCTTTAAATGTACACCCGTTGATGACAAGGTTACAGCCTCTTTGAAAGCTAGAAAGTCTGTATCACTTCCAATTGCATCTTGATTACTTTTTCATTTTTATTCTATTCTGGTTGCATACAGAGCCGTACAATTATAAAAATGTGTCAGTAGCCAAATATCTGTATGTAGATACCTGTGCGTATGCACTACATATATGGTACAGTTTAACAGTTACTTTTTCATTTAGAATGTTGTCTACACGTGGTTTCCCACAGGAAAACACACCAAAGGGAGCAACTAAAATAAGTGTGAGTTTTGCATTTTGAAATTTCTCTTTAATTTTGGATTCTAAACGTAAGTGCTTAATGGTCAGGTTCACATTTGCATTATCTTCCTGACACTTCACATCTCATATCAGCACACATTCCTGATCAAACAAAGACTTATTCACTCTTATTTTCTTGTTCACATTATTCCCTTTAGCTTATTCTTTTAATGTTAATTTTAAGTAATTCTGCAGGTCAATTTAATCATCTCATTAATTCTTAGTTCATGTTTGTTAGCAACAACAAACAACAAGTGCAACTAATTACAAAATGTCCGACCACCAGGGTAATTTCATGTTTTCTGTATATTCATTATATTCATTTAATTTTACTTTTTTTGTAAGAGAATGTACGGCCCAAATATGCTTCTCATGGCTTCTTCCCATAGATGTACTCATTTTAATTGGTGGCACATAAACATGATTGGTTTTCCTTAATTCCCAGACGTATTACTCCAAGGCTTGCTTTCTTGTCTAATGTTTAATTGTTTTCAGATCATATTTGTGTTTTGTTTTAAGGTGGTAAAAGTTTGGCAGCAACACTCCCTAACGGTCGGCTGGTCTACGTAGTACCATCAAACAGGGACCGTAAGAATGTCGCGATTCACTGACTTCATGAAAGCCGAGCCCAGCGCCACAGAGTTCAGGCTTATCTACAGGTACAGCCAACCCCACAGAACACCAGAGTCCCGTCCGCAACAGAAGACCAGAAAACAAGAGGAGAAGAAGACATCAGATGAGAACGCAGTCCTTAAGATCGCCAGAAGAGCCAACACCATAAGATGTTATTACAAAATATTTATATTTTAAAAACATAGCTTCTTCTTTTTTTTTTTTTTACTTTTTTACTTTTTATTCCTATAAAAGTATTTGATAATGAATCAATCCTATTAGAATGCTTTCTAAAGGATCTGTGATTAAGATCTACAATTCAGCTTTGTCGCCTCACAGAAATAAATGAATAAAGTATATAAATTTAAAAAAACAATAGTCATTGTAATAATATATCCCAATATTACTTTTGTGTTCTGTATGGTTTGATCAACATAAATTCAGTGTTATGGAGCAGAAGAACGTCTTCAAAAACTTAAAAATAGTAATGTTTTCAAACTTTTGTACCTGTACACTTTTCTTATGTAAGGGATGAAGTTCACATGCCTTTAATATTTTGTAATTGTAAAATAAATTACCACATATGACAGTTCACTCTAAATCTCTATCTGCCAATGCGTGCTCCTATATTTACATTAGGACATACAGAAAAAAGATTTATTGCAGGTTGTATGAGTTAATTTGCATTACCCGCTATGAAAACAACAGGTGAATGGGGCTTAGAGAAAACGATGCCAAATGTCTGATGTTGACTGTGACTACTGGATAAATGTTTATGTGGCCTAATAGCTTAACCGTGTTTTGGAAAGAGCATGTGATCAGTGGCATTCTGGATGTCATTTGAAGTAAATCAAACAAGTGCAGAGAGAATAAATGATGGGATAAGAAATACTGTGGATGTTAGTCATGAGGGGGTTTTTGCACCTAAAAAAAAGTCTTAGGCACCTCGACTCCCTCAATAATATCATTACATTTTCATGATTAATGTGAACAAACGATGTTGCTTTGACACCTTTTTCAACTTCAACTATGGACGTGTAATTTCAAATTGATTCTATCATGATGTTACACAGCCCTTTAAAATGAAACTACAGGCTCAAAACACTTCATTCAAGCTTATGTCATAACCTGAAGTTGTATGAAAAAGTCACAGCTTATATATAAAGATATAGGAAGCAAAAACCTAACATTGCATATGACTGTCACAAATGTTTTACTCTCCTCTTCTAAACTGTCTCGTTACAATTGGCCGTCTCTTCCATGCATCCTTTTCATTCTTGGTTGTTTTTACAGCATGATATTTCCCCCAGTTGCAATGTGCCTGTCCGTAAACACATTTAGGAATGTGCATGTTTCACAATTCCTTAAATTGAAAAGATGTTTTCTTATTGCATATTGTGCTTAAAACTTAGCGTGCGTACTACTGCAGAAGCCCAGCTTGGTTTTTCACATTCTTAGAAAAATACAGTAATAGAGTATATAAAAAAATGACGTAATACTCGTGAATACTGACAAGTGACATGGAAAAAATAGACGATTCTCGCATTCCGTTCTCTTCATTTCCGATGATAACGTTCTTGTATCCTCTCTTAACGTGGCCCAGCATTGTCGCTGGGTCAAAATCCACCACGAGTTTGCGCAGGCCGGACATTGTGTGGGAGTGAAGTCAGATTTTGACTTTGGCCTCCCTGCCCGGTTCGATGGGTGACTCCAGCCTGAGATGAAGAAATATTTACACATCAGACACCACACAGATTTGATTTCTTTTCACATTCCTTTGTCTTGAATAGTGGCTGTTCATTCAAATAAAAAAGAACAGTAATCCTCTTTGTGTTTAATGTGCAGTCAGTTTTAGGAGACCACACACACACACACACACACACACACACACACAAAAAAAAAAAAAGGACGCTGGAATAAAGTTAAAACAGAAACAGTGTGTGTGATGATAATAGAGTGATAGTGAATTACTTCTGAGGCAAAGATTTTTTGATGCACATCTATAAATTTATGTGTTACATGGGTTTTGAATTACAGTTTAACCTCATTTACTCATACTCATTTAATGGGTTTTATGGATTATTGAATGGATATAAGCCTAAAATAAATTTTTACAAATGCTAATAATTCTGTACAGTGCTGTTCTACATGTACATACACTGTACAACGCTACATTATTTTTGAAAACAATTGGAGTGTTTTAGGCAAGAAGTAAATCACATTTAATTAAATGCGTTATTTGCCGCTTGTAATTATTTGTTTTGAGAAAACTGATAAGTTGAAAATTGTTTTTCTAAACCTTTTTAGTGTACATACAATTATTATTGCAATAACTAGATAATTAGTAGTATTAACCCTAATCCTAACCTCAACCTTATCCTTAATGTAGTTACTTTATATTACTGTGTATCATTATCAGTATGTTTCACGTTGTTTTAAAATTAGTTTAAAATAGTTTATATCACCATAAGTATAATATAATGCAAGTTATTATATATTAAAAAAATATATAAGTAATACATACTGTAATGTTATATAAATATAGGTATTAACTCTGGACCTAAACCCTAATAACCTTAAGCCATGTAGTTAACTTATATGTGACCCTGGAGCACAAAACCAGTAATAAGGCTCAGTTTTTTCTAAATTGAGATGTGGTATACCATTATCTGAAAGCTGAATAAATAAGCTTTCCATTGATGTATGGTTTGTTATGATAGGACAATATTTGTTCGAGATACAACTATTTGAAAATCATGGAAACTGGGGTGCGAAAAAATCGAAATATTGAGAAAATCGCCTTTAAAGTTGTCCAAATGAATTCTTAGCAATGCATATTACTGAATGATGATACAGTTTTGATATATTTCAGGTAGGAAATTCTACAAAATATCTTCATGGGAACATGATCTTTACTTAATATCCTAATGATTTTTGGCATAAAAGAAAAATCTATAATTTTGACCCATACAGTGTATTGTTGTCTATTGCTACAAATATACCTGTGCTACTTATGACTGCTCTTGTGCTCCAGGGTCATATATTACTCAGTATTTCCTTGGGTTAGTACACTGTAAGCACACATAATGTACTGCAGAATCAAGTGCAAACCAGTTATAGTGTGCATTTTGTGAACTGTATTTGCATCTTGGTGTTTCGAGATATAGCATTTTTTCATGGTGATATCTCAGAAAGTGCACGCAGCATGTTTGTACTTGTCTCGTTCTAACAGTTGTTGAGTTCTTACTTCTCGGTGATGCTGCTGCCGCCGGCCTGGGTTGGCGCCCCTCGATGGTGAAGCAGCAGCCTTGTCAGGGTTCTGGCAGCGGGTTCTGTAGAGTGAGCTCCGCCGCCAGCGTACGCTTCTCTTTGGGTTCTCCAGGATCGGAATGACACACATAACATCAGCATGCCTCCTGTGACAGTGCGTATGTGATAGGGTTGTGATGTCCACGTGTGATCACTAGTGAAAGTGGTTATGTGGTCGTACCCTGATTTTGATCTCTCAGTGGGGTCGCCCAGCACGATGTCAACGCAATGGCCATGACGCATCAGGCTTCCGACTTGGTGCTCACATGGAGTTCAGATCAATAGCAGAGCACAACAAAAGACGGATTAGATGTGTCAACCTCCATTAGATTATTACAGTATTTTACTGTAGTTCAGCCCCTCAGAGGAACCTTCCTCTCTAAAACAAACACCAATGCCTATGAGGGCTCACGCATTGTAGTATAACATAACACAAAGCACTCTACACAATCTTATAAATCATCATAATAAAATTAAATGTAAAATGCAGTATTGAGGATTTTCTATGGTCTTAGTAGATGATTAAAATATATAAAAAGGTAATTATTAATAATACTAATAATAAAATAATAAATGAAAAGCAATACCACCTTATTATTATTTAATACTACTAATGATGAATAACATATATAGATTCTATAATGATCTTATATATATATCCTATCTATATCATCATATATATATCTCTATATATATATACTTTTGGGTCTAATAATATAATACATATAATATCACTGTAAGGAAAAGGATTAGTTATTGTTATGCCAAAATCATATTACAAGCATGTAAACATTTATATCTGAGACTTCAGATGCAAAAACCATCCGTCCCCGTCTGAGATTATTTTCTTTTTAAATTTTTTACATTACATTTAAATTTGATGCATTTAGCAGATGCTTTCATTCAAAAGCGGGGGGACTTACGGTGACATTTAGGCTACTAACAGGTCTTTTTTTTTGTTACAGTCAAAAATAGTAATACACGATATAAATGAGCACATTAAAAAAAATCCCAGATGGACTGGAGTTTTTTTTTTTTTGTTTTTGCATTGCTGAAGTTCTTTCATATATAACTTGTGTACATGCTTTGACTACAACATTATATATTCGTAATATATCTAACCACTACTGGGTACATAATAAATCTATTTGCTAATTTTCCTTTGTAAAAATAACCTTTATTAAAAATAGGCAGTGCCACTCTAGGTCCATGCATTACAGTGCTTCTGTCTAACAAGACTACAAAACATACTCCATTGCCCCATGAGTGCAAAATACATTCGTATATGTGCATGCTTGGCCAAAAAGCATTGCTCCGCATGCAGTCCATTGTTTTTTATCATAACATTAGTTTGAAGTAACTGAAGTAATGCAACCAAGCCATGTACTTCTGGATGCCGCTGAAAGAGTTTTTTCAAATATCGGTGCACAAAATGTAGTTCTGGCCGCTCACCTCCTCCAGGTGCCAGTTCCACATTCAGCAGGTCTTTAAAACCGTGCACTACCTCGTCGGCCCGTACTGCTCTCCGGTATATGACCCTTCTACGGTGCACGTGAGCCAACACCACGCAGACCGATCATCCTTCCTTATTCCTCCTCTGTGTTGTTTGGCTGACTATTGCACAAGCACGGTCAGCACAGTGCTCACCCAGTGCCCTACATCCTGACGTCCCCATCGACAGCTTGAGTGTGATATGCAGCCCAGGGTTGCCTTTCTGCTGAAGCATCTTGTTCTGGTGGTTGCTTTCTCGAAAACCTGCCTCCGGTCTCCTCCGCAGAACCTGCAAGACGGTCATCGCAAACTCACCTTTTGGTCAACCTCGTCTTCACCACGTGCATGGCTATAGGAAGGGAAGTGCACTTTTTCGTTCGAGTGTTCCCGACCTTCAGGATAGTTGCCCTGCGTACAAGGTGTGTGAGTTGTCTTCCTCTCTCGCATCTCGAGGCCTACCGCTCTTGGTGCTGATCTTCTGCCCACACTTTTTGGTCATGTGACACAATTTTGCTTGTGGCTCCCATCGTTTATCTTTTCAGGGTGTAAACTAAGTCTGCGTTCACCTCCCGCGAAACACAAACGGAGCATCGTATTTAAGGGTGAGCTCGCCCTCTTTTATAAAAAAATCGTCGCACAGGAAACTGGCCCACAGCAGAACACGCCTGAGAGACAGAACCACACATCTCAGCTTATTTTAGCCTAAGTTATATCGTTCATATAAGCAATTTGTATCTTTTCACACAGACTTTAATCTAGAAGTTCATCTGATTTATATTTTGCCTTCATTGCAGATTATTTTTAGATCTTGTACGTATTGGTGTTTGTACCTGGAATTTCAATGGAGGGGACAGAAAAACCTCTAGGTTTTGTTCAAAAGATTAAACCACAAATTTGGGGTTTGACATTGAGGGTGATTAAATGATGACACACTTCTAAAAATGATTTTTTTTTTTTTTTTGCAGTATCTAAACATTCTTAACTCAAGATACATGTAACTTGATGAAGCAATAAATTACAGAATTTAACTTTTTGTTTTCTGAATCTTTTTTTAGATCAAATTAAAAGTGAGTTTTTGGTTCGAACAAGAGTATCTTGAAGAAAAAAATAACTGCCCAATAGTGTAAGAAGAAATTAAGTTTTCCCTTGTGGACTGATACGGTATATTGACTACTCATAGTTTTCTTGTTTCCGTAAGCAGTAAACTCACTTGAATTTTGATCGTTTCAGAACAAATGAGACGTAAATAAGATGCCTTGTAAGTCTTCGTCAGTCTCAGTACGTTTCAGAAAGTCATAGAGGTTTCAATAAAAAATAAAGTATATGTTGTACTCCCGGGAAAAACAAAAGAACAAAAACTACGTAATAAACAGTGAACTAAAAACGTGCAGAGAACACCTCCAAACACAAGAAAACCCATTGGAAGAATACGAAAAAAGGTAGTGTTTATTGACTTGAAATAAAACTAAAAAGGTAAACTGGAAATAAAATCCAAAAAAAAATGATATACCATTTTGATATTTGTACTCGAAAACAAGCCAAAAATACTGACAAAACAGTGAACTAAACTGTAACCTAAAACGACAAAGAAACCATGAAATATAATTATTGTATGACTTGAAATAAAATAAAAGGTAGGGAATGACATAAAATCCAAAAAAATATCTAACGCATTTTGATCTTTTGTACGGCGAACAACAAGACAAAAAATACTAATAAACAGTGAACTAAAACGACAAACTAAACACAAACCCATTCAAATTATTTTTCTGACTTGAAATAAAAAAGGGTAACTGAAATAAAATCCAAAAAAAAACATCTGCTATTATTTCTTAATTTTAATTGGGTTTTAACTTGCTGCACTAAAGCAATAAACCTAAAAATTAAATACAAGTTTAATAAAAGCTATATCGTATGCACAAAAAACTACTAAAATAACACACACGAAAAAAATTCTAAAAAGTTACAATGTAATCTGTAAATATACCGTACATCAACCATTTCTAAATAAATAACCATGATTTAAAATAGTAAATCTTCATACATACTTATATTAATGAAAACATATATATAATATATCTAATCTATTATATATAACTATATATAAACTATTTCAGTGAAACTAAAATATCACTGGTAAGAAAATTCATGAAAATTCATGAAAATTCATGAATTTTCTTTTTCAGGTGAACTATCCCTTTAAGTTTAGGATGTTTGATTTTCTGTATGTCAGAAAGAAAAGAGGGCTCTGCACACCTTCACTTTTCTCCTGCGGCGTCGGGTCACTCGCCTGCCAGCCATCAAAACCCGGAGGAGATCGGGTCGCGTCATCCAAGCTCTCGACCCGAGCAGTGGTAGTTCCTTACAGCAGAAACGCTGTTGAATGTCCCAATATAATGCCATTTCCAGACTTGTGAAGTGTCGAAATACGTGTGTTTTTTGTTTTTTTCCTGTAGTTTTATTTATATTGATTGACTGAACAAATTCTACGTTGTATGTATTTGTTTTTATAGAAGGGTTTTAAAACACGGTTTGGATGACAGATTGTGGTTTCTTCTAGACATATCATATCTCTGGTGCTGCTCTCTATTTCTCCTTTCTCGTTGAGATAGCGCTCCCCCGATAAACAAGGTTGCTGTTGGTATCATGGGCAGAATAGTAGATTTGTTACCACCCTGCATGGGCTTCCCAGAGCGCGAGACCACTGAGGACAACACAAGAACCTGCTTCATTCAATCTGTCTGCATTTAGACACAGCACAGAAACCCATAATTGTAACTAAGTTTCTAATCAATTACCTTACAACAATTTTAAAGAACAAATAACTGAAAAGGAGCAAAGGTACCCAGACACTATTTGAATAACTTCTTAGAGATTTTAACACAAATCAAATCTCTCATCCTCAATCTCTCCCGTGAACTGGCCAAAATACAGCAGCCCACATTACGTGTCCACCCGAGACAGCACTATCTTGGATCACTGTTCCCCAGCAATACAATGATGCCATATCACTCTGTCCCCCAGCAAGCTTTAGGGCTCTCTAATCACTGTTTGGTTCATCTAATACTGACCTACAGGCGGAGACAGCCACACTGACGGCCTGTTAAAAAGATGGGCTAATGATAGCCGAGAGTGATTTTACACTTGTTATTGACCTCACTGATGGAGTGTGTTTTGAAGGCAAGCCACAGATCTTGGACGCGCTCACAGAGACTGTACCTTCATATATCAGTGTCTGTGAGGATATGTTGCATTCCTACCCGGCACTTCTTATCATTTAATAATGATAAACCATGGTTTACTGGGAAACTCAACCAGCGTTGTCCACACCAAAGAGGATGCCGTACAGTCAGTGGGGATAAATTCTTGTATAACCAGGGGGCCAGAAACAGGACTAACAAAGGAGATCAGAGTGGCTAAAACACTTACCCATCTGAGAAAAGCGCTGTCAGCTACGATCCAGTGTCAGTTCTGGCCTGGTCGGCGGACACATCCCCATGTACAATACAAACCCCCCACAGTCTGTGGAGAATCAAAAACTTGTTGACCGATCTGAACGTGTGATTCTTGCAGATTTGCAAACGATAGTCTTCCACCCCCCTCCCGCTATGCTATGCACATCACACATTTCACCTTACCACGCCACTGCACAACCACCACCCCCCCCCCCCCCCCCACACACCATTCAGCTGTGCTTGAAACTCTAGAAAAGCTTCAGGCCCAGATGGTGTGTCACCTGCTGTTTAACCGTCTGTGCTGGGACCACACTGGCCCCCATCTTCACACACGCTCTTCCAAACGGATCATTGGAGCTTCTCACCCTCCACCATCATGTCGAGCCCTTAAAAAGCCCAAATCCACCTGGCATTCACACGCACTACAGATCTGTCCGTTTCTCGTCTGTGGCACAGAAGGGAAGACACTTGAGAGACTGGTCCTGGCCTCCCTGAAGGCCACATCACTGGCCCCTTGGCTGGCTCCTCTCTATTTTGCCCTCCAGAGCACCCCGGTCTGTGGATGATGCAGTCAACATGGTATTGCATTACATCCGTCCCAACACCTCGGCCAGACCTGGGAATTCCGAAGAGGCTCCTATTTGTGGCTTTCAGGTGTGGCCTTTCATCCCTTCTTGCCTGACCTATCTCTCCTAGAACCTCCCCCAGCTCTCCGCCGCCCCCCCATAAAACCCCTCCTCTGTCAGTGGATCGTCAGCTTCCTGCCAACAGGGCAGCGCTATTTGGCTGGGCAAACTCAGCATCAGCACTGGCGCCCCCCAAGGATGTGTTCTCTCCCCCATGGTTTTCCCTCTCTCTACACGTAATGACTGCACTTCAAGGACCCTCTGTCAGGCTCCTGAAGTTCGCAGACAACACTACATTCTCGGCCTCATTAGGCTGAGATGAGTCTGCTTTTACCAGACAGTAGGTTAAAGAGCGGGCTTTCTGGTGCGTCTTAACACCTTGAGCTGACCTCTCAAACGTGGAGATGATAGTGGACTTCGGAGAACCCCCCTGCACTCCCCCCACATCACTCATCATGAAACAGCACTATGGACTGCAGTGGAGTCATTCAGGTTCCTTGGACCATCTCTCAGGACCTGAAGTGGGACACTCACATAGACTCCATTGTGAAAAAGGCCCAGCAGAGGTTGTACTTCCTTCGCCAGCTGAGGAAATTCAATCTGCCACAGGAGCTGCTGAAACAGTTCTACTCTGCCATCATTGAGTCTGTGCTGTGTTCATTCATAACTATCTGATTTGGTTCAGCTACCAAATCAGACATCAAGAGACTGCAACGGACAGTCAGGACTGCTGAAAGGATCATTGGTGCCCCTCTGCCCAGCCTCCAAGATCCTTACATCCTCCAGACTGAGGAAAAGGGCTAAAAAGCAATCACCTTGAACCCCTCACACCCAGCCCACTCTCTCTTCGAACTGTTGGTCTTCTGGTCGGCGCTACAGAGCACTGACCACCAGAACAGCCAGGCACATTTTTTTTTTTCCCGCAGCCCTTATTCAACCTGAACAGTTAATCTTCATATTTATACAATGTCCATCACAACTAACATAGTTATCTGACATATTTATATTAAACTGCACACTTTGTAAATAACATATCTGCACACTAATAACATACCTGTACATTTATCTAAACAATTACATTTTTCCTATTTCTGTATATATATAATACATTATTTAATGTTTTGTTTTTCTTTTTTTATATTAGTGTTATATTACATCCCTTCTGTGTTATTCCTATGTATGTCTGCACTATGTTGTACTTTCTTCTACCCTGGAAGCTCCTGTCGTCAAGTCAATTCTTGTGTCGTCATACTTTGGTAATAAAGCTCTTCTGATTCTGATTCTGAAATGCACCAAACATAAAAAAAATATACTAAAAAAAAAAAAAAATAATAACTTATACCATGAAATACATAAAAACAAAAAAATAAAAATAAAAAAATCATACTCATTACAGAAATTCTCATGACCTTTAATGGTTTTAGCTTCTTTTAAAGCATGTTTTGTGTTTTTATAATACCTGTACAGGCGACGGCTGCAAACACCCAGCACTGGCCGTAGCGCACCGGCAGACAGGAAGTGCTGCTCCATGTCCTCAGGATCTGAACACTTCCTCTCCAGGACATGGGGCTCACGCCGCCTTCAAACGTGTCCTTCCAGCAGCCCTCCAGCACGCCGTAGTCCCCGGTCATTGCTGGTTGATCTGCGTAGGGAATGAGAAAACATCATCCTAATGTCTGCTAACTAACAAACATTTACTATCCTCAGTGCTGAAAACACCTGTGCTGCTTCATGTTTTTGTGGAAACTGGGATACATTTTATTTTTCATGTTTCAAATGAGCAGCATCTTTTGTGACATTATAAATGTCTTTACTGTCACTTTGGATCAAGTTAATGCATCCTTGTTAATTAATTAAGCAATGTTACTTATTTCTTTCCAGAATTAGAGTACAGACCATAGCACTCAGCACTCTTGTGACATAAATGACGTTTCTGCGTCCAGAACAGTCTTCCCAGGGTTCCTTCTGTGTTTAGGATTCATGTCCAGGATTCTAAAGCAAGTGTCCAGTATGCCCTCCTCGAACTACAAACATGACAGAGATACAGTCGACATGCAAATAATGCACATTACAATCACATCTGCACACACGTAATGCATATTTACAATCTGTAAAACCATTTTCAAAAGGTATTTTTCCTCAAAAATGCCTTTAGCAATGGAAAATCTGAGATCCAGCAAGCAATTAGATTAAATGGGGAGAACACATGATAACTTTCTGAAACTCCTGGCATCTAGGATGTTTTGCATCAGTAATCTCACATGTTTCTTCACTAAAGTTTCAGGAGAGATCTCAACAATGTCTCAAACTGTGCTGTAAAGTCTGCAATCAAAAACCAGAGATCACAACATGAACTCATATTTACAATGCCAAAAAATCTTAATGATACCAAAAACAGACTTTTCTTCAAGATTTTTGATGTGGTGGGTGATTTGATTCAGTGTGGTCATTGTTAACTAAAAACTAAAACATCAAAACATAAAAAAAAACATTTATGTTAATTGAAATGAAATAAATATCAAACAGAAACCAAATAAAATATAGAAAATAAATATGTATATAATTTTTAAATTATATTTAAAATAAATATTTAATATTTTAAAATATAATATAATGTATATTAAAAAATATTTTTTCTTATATGTCATTTAAATTTCAATTAAAAAAAAAAAAAAAAAAAAAAAATTCATTATATATTTTATAAAACATATATTATTCCAGTTAGTTGCCAAGGCAATTTTTTTTTCATTTTTATTTCATATAATAAAACATATAAATAAATTCAGACATATTAAAAAAAAATGCAAAACAGAATTTTTAAGACAAAAATTACTTAAATTAAAATTAATGCAATATAAGCAGAAAAAAAAAAAAAAAAAAATAAAAAAAAAAACAAAAACAAAAAATATAAAAAAAAAAACTAAAAAAAAAACTAATAATAAATACTTTGATAGCAAGAAATAACACACTAAAATAACACTGATTTGGATGTTTTGAGATGTGAAATGTTCCTCACCAGCTTATTTACCTTCATTCGTGTCTCTGCTGTCTTACTCGTTTATGTTTTTTAGGAGATGAGCTCAGTGTATCGAGCACAGCTAGATCATGAACATGTGTAATTGTGTTTGTTGGTACCTGTCCAAAATACCAGGCCAAAGGGACTGGGTATTCAGCATCGCCCCTGAAGATGATCCCATCCTGGGCCAGAACGTACTCGGCCAGTTTCTCCTCGCTGTCCATGTAGACCACATCTCCTGTAAATCAGATCATGGGTTGAGTACGCAGAGATCTTACTCATCTGTCTTTGTCATCAGTTCATATAAAGAACAGGATATCCGTGTCTATAACCTTAAGGCGTGTGCGAGAGGAACACCCAAACGCATCTGTTCTCACTCACTTGGGCACCAGGGATTGAAGAGGAGTATGAAGTCGAACTGGATGCGCTCATCTAGAGTCAGGACGTACCGGCCGATGGGAGCGTCTGGAGCGGTGCAGACAGAAAAGACATACGGTGTCCTCCGGGCGGACTGCTCACAGCCGCACTCCAGCATGTGTCGTTGATCTCATTACTGAGACCAAACACGGCCCTGGTGCCATACTGCTCCTCCGGCTGAGGGCCTGTCAAACCATCAGAACTAAATCAGCAAAAAACAATCAAAACCAAACTGAGCTTCATTACTGAGCACTGAGCAATCCATGCTCTTTCCGGATGTAAGTTTATGGAAGATGTGTGTATGTGTGGTTTGCATAGTTTTTTAAATGCAATTTTATGGAAATTACCCAAAATATGATTAAATGTTGTGTATGGGTCACTTAGAAAGTGATCAGGAAAGTTCTATACATATTTTTAATTTTCCCAAATTTTTTCCAATTTTTAAATAACTGTTTTAGAAGAGTAAAGCTGTGTATAAGCTTTATATTGGAAATGAATGCTGTTTCTTTTGAACTTTTTATTTTATCATAGCATCAAGAAAAAAAAAAAAACACACTGATAATAAGCAAGCAATCAGTATATTAGAATGATTTTTGAAGAATCATTTGACACTAGAGACTGGAGTAATGATGCTGAAAATTTTGCTTTGCATCACGGGAATTATATTACACTTTACTATATGTTTACATAGAAAACCCTTATTTTAAATTGTAAAAATGTATTTTTGATCAAATAAATGAAGCCTTGGTAAAAGCTCTCATTTTTATTCACAAAAGAACATCAGTAAGAACAACTACATTTGCTTTAAAGTAAATGTTTTTCATACATGTTAATTTAGTCAGCATTACATGTAATATATAAGGAATAATTGACGACTGGCCGTTCAATTATTAGGAAAATAATGCACACCCGAGGTGGTGATGCACCTCGGGTGTGCATTATTTTTCTAATAATTCAACGGCCCGGAGTCAATTATTCCGCTTATACTACGGTTACCACACCTCAAGACATCGATCAGATGATATATTTAAGGGATTTGTCTGGTTTTTGTACTTAAATCGCTATCTTGTGAGTAGGGATTATTTTCTCTGATCTCTTTCCAACGCCTCTTTTGCTGGTTCCAAATGTCATTTTAAAGCTGGTAATGGAGGCTTGAGCCATTGAACACTCAACAGTGTTCTGCGGCAGCGTGTCTAAACAGCGCTGTTAGTACCTTGCTAGTGAGAAATGTCATGTGTATTTATTTTGTTTCCATGTTGTTGTTTTTGTTAGTCCTGTAATTTCCGTTATTACAGTTAAATAGGCAAAGTGATTATGGAACGGTATGTTTGTCAAGAGAGCTGCCTGGAACTACGTTCGCTGTGCGTTTTTCCCGAAAATAATTGCACACCTTAGAAAGTTTATCAGCTAATCAGATTCAGCATTCATGGCCCTGTTAGTATAATCATGGATATGCAACCCAGAATGCATTGACTCACAAGCTCAGTAGAAAACATAAATAATTCAGCCCAGTTTATGCTGAATCTTTAGAAAAACAGCCACGATAATGTTGCTGTTTTAAAAAAAAATGCTTTGGTTGCAGGACAGATCTTCTGCTTTGGGTATGAAGGGTTTCTTTAGGGCATGCCTTGTTTCGTCTGAGGCTTATGTAATTTGGCCCCTCATGTGTCACCAAGTTCACATTGTTTCTGGACTTAAAGACCTTCACAGATACATCAGCAGTTTGAACGAGAATATTTCTCCATAATGCACACTAAAATCCCCTCTCCCTTTAGTCCGAAACGACGGCCATGGAATGTTCTCCAGCTGTGTCTCTGGAAATGTTATCTCGTCACTGGGACCCTCGGGTTTACAGGGCCCACGTACACATACACATGCTTGCGATTCCATGTGCTCAGACGTTGACATTTTCCAGAAAAAGCACTCCTTTGAACTCCGATCCAGATAGCACTCGGTGTGAACTATCCCGTCAGTACTATAAAAATCAACAAAACTTCTGATCTGGGTGAGTTTTAGTTTGTCTTGGTCTAAGAAAATACAAGTTAATGACTTTTCTAGATGTTTTCCTAACCATGACACTTGTTTCTGAAGTGTCATGATGAGTGGCCACGCCCACTACAAAATCACCCATTATAAAATACAAAAAAGCACAGTCCACCCAAAAAAAAGAAATAAAATTCAGTCATAATTTACTCACCCTTGTGTCATTCCAAATCTTCTTCTGCCATATTCTGCTTTATAATGGGTGTCACTGTCTTCCGTTTCCTTTGAGAACCAAAATAAAAAAAATAAATATATATGTATATATATATATATATATGTGTGTGTGTGTGTGTGTGTGTGTGTGTGTGTGTGTATATGTGTCTAATCTTCTTTTGGTTCAGCAGAGAACACAAACCTGTTTTCAGTTTTGAAACAACATTGAAGTGGAGTAAATGATGACAGTTTTTTTTTTCATTTTTGATGATCCCACTTAAACATCAGTTATCTTTTGACTGATGAGTTTTTTATGTGCATTTTAATATGTTATGCTCCTCTTAAAGTTTTGCATCTAGTTTTTTTTTTTTTTTTTTTTATGTAGACATCCCAAAAATGTGGATGGAAAAAGTGCATCAGTTTCTATTTCAGTGAGATAAATTGCTTGTCACTGACGTTCATGGAAGGTTTGGAGGTCTGCATGCTTCTGACTTTCTGCAAAACAGTTTGGTGCTTATTATTAAACTTAAACTTAGTATTTCCTAAATATCTTATTTCTAGTAGTCGTATTATTCTCTTTCTAAAGAAGTTTGTGTGGTTTCTTGGCTCATGCCACTACGAAAGACAAAAGGCACTTTTTAAACATGCACCCAAACCAATAGTTTTTGTACTTGACTCTTTGATAACTTCTAAAGGAGTTGTGTGATATCTCAATCACAGATTCCGGTTAAACACGCCAGATCGTCTTGTTTTCTTGACATTAAGAGTTATCTGAGTCTGAGCCAGAGTCTTTCCTGTCTGAACGCCAGCGTTTACACACTGCTGCCTCCCTTTGTGTTCACTAATCTCTTTCATGTTATCTCTTGCTCCAGCTCCAAAACATGACAGAATCTGTAATACCAGAAAGTCCAACAGAGCCCTGACATTCCCTCTGTAGTGTTAACCTTCTTCCTCAACTGCTCGTGTTGACTATTTATGTTTCATTTCTTTATAGTACTTATAAAGAATGAACTTGATCCCTTTTGAAATGCAGGAACTATAGATAGCTTCTTCTGGAATTGTTTGCATAGATATCTGTAAGGGGAATTCCCTGCCATTTGAGTGTTTCCAAAACAGAACTGATCATTCTGATTATTAACAAACAGTTTTATATTGCTGTCACAGCTATTTTTAAAATCAAGTGTTTTTTAGACTTCTTCTGAACGATGAATATGCTGTAGAATGTTTTGATAACATTCCTGTTTTAGTAGTGATGCATAATTTCTGAATGTTGCCATAACCTTCAAAATATCCAGTTTTTAAAATGTAAAAACGTTTTTGCCTCCTTGGTTGTGTGAACGTTTAGGGAACATTCTATTTTTTGCACACATTATGGTACTGTTCCATTTGAAATGTTCTCTGAACATCCTGAACAAGTTGTAACATAAAAAAAAAAAAATTAACAGTTGAACTTCCAAACTAAAAACATTCCAGGAGAAACATTCCATCATAACTTTGAATGAATGTTTCTATAAATGAAAGAATATTTGTTCATAATTTTGAAAGAAACATTTTAAAAAAAATGTTCCCTGTTAGCTGGGGTATTAAAATAATAGGTTATAATCTCTGGGCATACCTGTCTCTGCAGTGATGTGCAGCTGGCTGTATCCGGGCTGGTAAGAGCCGGAGTTCAGGTACAGGTTGATGGTGAAGGCCTGTCCCTCATCCGTACGATCAGCCGGTCAGTGCCGTTCGCTCTGTGTGGTGATCCGTGTTATTGAACTGAACACGCCAGATCCCAGGGCCAATGTCCAGAGCTGAGTGAGAACAGGATAAATGATCTTTACTGCTCTGTCTGCATAAACATCACCTGAAGCTTAACAAAAACCATGACTTTTGATCTGACTGGTCAAACTGCTGTTTGTATCATTGCACTTGTGTTACAAACTGTGTGCGTGGTGAGGATTTTTAAGTAATTATTTCTGTAGGTTACTTTGGTGTTTACAGTAGGTGGCGACAAGTGACTGTCTTAATAAGTCTCTCATTGAATTATTTATTTAACAAAGTTCATTCATAAACACTGATTCATTCAGGAATTAAACAAATGACTTTATGAATGAGTACATGTTTACATGTTTACAATGTTTACAATGTTTGTTGTTGTTGTTGTTAACAACTGTTTTATTGAATTTTCTTCTGGAAATAGGTAATATAATACAAATAGCAACTGTGCAAATTTAGAACGCACCTCAACCCAATGTTTTAGGCTTTGTAACTATATATGACACACATCACCATCTAATCAATGAATTAAAGTAAGACTCGTCCTACATACATATACATGTACATATATATATATATATATATATATATATATATATATATATACTGTATATATGTCACTGCAATTATGCAACTGCACTTGGTTCTTCTAAAAGGTTTCTTCTAAAATTTAGACAAAGTGTGACCTCCCTGTTGACCATCATTTATGAGCATGCCTTTCATAGCATAAGAGCATTCCCCATATGCTCTGTTTACTTTCAGGATATTTCCTTGAGGTGAGGTTTGAATACATTCACTCTTAATGCTTTAAGTAGACATCGCCCTGGAAGAAAGGAATTTCACTTATATTCCCTGCTGTGTTTTGAATAAAAGTCACAATAAGTGTTTGGTTACAGTGGGTTTATAAGTACACAATAATAATAAAAAACAACAACAAAAAGCCATGATTCAGTAAATCTGGAAAGCTAAGAAACCTGCAGTCTTAAAGCAATTTTAAGTTAACAATATACCGATCAAGGAACCCACTATTGTATTACAATGACACAAAGTGTGTTTCAGGTCTGTTGATATTGAGATGCTTTGAATGTTTCTAGGAGAGTCTGGAAGGAGATACAATTGTAAAGAATGCATTGCACATGGAAGCATGTGGTTTATGTTTAACAGATGCCATCTTCAAGGACACTTCATTGAGACATGTCTGTGATTGACCGCCGACACTCAGTAATTCAGTTCTAAATCATCTCAACATATAAAGTTTCTCTTATTTAATCCTTCCCATATGCTTTTTAAGTTGTTTTAAATTGGTATTGTCCTTTTATTATTAATAAAATAAATACATATTTATGAAATTAATAACACTATAAAAAATGAAAATGAAATAATATTTTATTATTATGTGAGACTTACATAAAAAATTCAGAGTGTCTCATTGTCTGTCCTTCTCAAGATTTCAATAATCTCTTGATAATACCCTAAAAATGTGGGTCTTGTTTAAATAAACTAACACTTTAGTAAAATTAGCAAAAGATTATAGGCTGTCATTAAATAGTGTTTCATTTATGTCCTGAATTGTTTTGGAGGGCAAAATGTTGTAATGAGATGGAATATCTTAGCAAAAATTCTGAAATGACAGCATTTTATACAATATTGTGATGGTCTTTGTCAAACATCTGGACTATGTGATATTAATGGAAAGTTTGGGGATTCTTAGTCAATCCATTTATCTTGAATAGAGAGAAAGGTAGAGAGATGGATGGACTTTCAAATTACTAGAGACTCATGGGAATGCAGGTGTGTGTGTGTGTGTGTTAGTGTGTCGTAAACTAACAACCCTGTGGTCAGAAAATTAGTTTCAGACCAAACAGAGAGTGTGTGTGTGTGTGTGTGTGTGTGTGTGTGTGTGTGTGTGTGTGTGTGTGTGTGTTTAATGAGGAATGTGCCCAGTGGGGTGTTCTCTGTTTTCTATCAGTAAACCCGTGTCGTAATCTTTACCAGCTTTATTTGTCTGGTCTAAAGAGAAGTCTGTGTCGGGGGGGTCTCATTGCTGGCTTACACACCTCTGTTTAGCTTTCAGACTGACTGATGCTGTTGATATGAATGCATATGTAGAGCAGACGCTCTGTCAGGATAAACCTGCACAGTATTCTCCAGCCACAAACAATCTGCTCACACATTTCAACGAGCAAAGCATGAATAAAACAATATCAAACCAGTGAGAGCAGCTTTTATAAGGAGGTGAGTGAAATAATGAGTCTTTGATTCTCCTCCCTCATGAAATTCCTTGCTGTAATTTTCCCTTTATGGTACGGTCACTATTTTTGGTGTACTATTTAAATCATTATGACCCTTGGTAAATATTTGCATGGTAAACAGCTGTCTGTAGCTCTATAGACATAATGTTTGCATGCCATATAAACTCATTCACTGAGACTCTTCAAAGAACGTTCACATGCAGCCGTGGAAAGTACAGTACATAGTGAGTTTATGACACACTACATAAACCTGACACACACCCAGCACTCATTACATGCCATATAATAACACCATACTGTATAACTGACCACAGTGTACTATTCATTTAAGCCAATCCAACAGAGATGCTTCAGTGAATGTAACAGTGTCTCAGGTGGAGATGAAGAACTGCAGTAAATAAAACTGCTGAATTTAATATTTTGTGCTCAATAAAGGCTGTAAATAATTACAGTAGTTGATGTTAAGAAATTAAAAGCAAGTGCATTTCATCGTAGATGATGCGTTTGACCCATCATGGACAAAACCAATGCACACACAATAAATGAATGAATAAAGTTTAGCATAATAAATGCATTTAAAATCTATCAATATCTAGGTGTAAAGTGTTGAAAAACAGGTAACCTAAAATATTCTTAATGTAGTAAAATCAATGGCCACCTGGCTTTATTCAAAACTGTATTATTTAATATGACGGATTTATTATGCATTACCTTTATGGTTACACATTCACAAGTTTTTTAAAAAGTCAGAACAAATAGAGAGAGCGAGAGAGAGGAGAGAGATGAGAGAGAGAGAGAGAGAGAGCAACTACAACACCATCAAACTTTTTGTAGCGTGATGCAAAAACAGACAATATGGATGGAGATACAAGTGATAAATAGTAAACAATCATAACTCTAGCATCTCCAGGTTGAAAACAATTGCAAATACAGTGTTGAAATGCACATACCCATGTTGATGCTGTGCTTTAGTGTTGCGGAGATCCAGTGACAGCCAAAGTGTGCGCGATCTCTCACATTCACGCGCTCTCCTTTATTGTCTGGAGCGGTGCGTTTCGGAGCGTTGCGTCAGAGCGTCACGCCCACGAGCGCGTACAGACCTCAGGGACACACAGTACATATTACTCACTCCTTCTTTGCATTTGCTTGATAGTGTAATATTGACTTATTACACTGAATAAGACCTCGCGTTTTTAATAATGTTATTTTGTATATATAATCACAAAATTTTATGCTAATTTGAGTGGATTTGTTTTGTCATGTCTCTGGGTGCTGCTAAAAGAAAAAAAAAATTATCTTTTAGGTGTGTCTTCAGTTTTTCCTGTCTGTAATTGGAATGTTTTCTTGAGAATGTTATTAATTGGTAATAATTTTATAGGCCTTTATATAATTTGTCCTCACTTTCCATCCTGTTATTTGTTGCTGTTAGCTAGATAAAATCCCTTTAACTAACAAAATCCAGTCCTGTAATGACATCATTCTGTAGAAAGTGACATCATTCTGGTAAGTCGAACACCACCACAAACATCAGTAAATATTAAGAACTATGAAATCTTGAGATGAATCCAATGTCTAGACAGACAGACAGACAGGAAAATACGAAACACGTCAGTCCTAAAGCATTTCTATTGTGGTTTTTACAGGATGTTTCGCAATGGAGTTATTCGGTTTTGCAATGTATAGCCCAACTTTACTAGCATCCCTTTTCCAAAAATGACCTTAATTTTTATCTACACTCTAAAAATGGTGCTAAATAGCTCTAAAGGTGGTTCATTGGCTCATACGCACAGGGAAAAACACTTTATGTGCTATAAAGCACCTTTGTCAAATGCTGCTATGTAGAACCATAAGAGGAAGCTCATTCTCCTCCTTAGATTTTTGATTTGTTATTCCACTCTCATATCTCATATGTCAAAAAGTCTTGTGTGGGGGCCCTGGAATATGTCCCTTATGGGGGCCCTTGGAGGCAAAAGGTGAGAACCACATTATCTTCAGGAAATACACTGTATTTTAAAGTTTTAAATTTTTAAATCCTTTCCTTAACTAAACCTAAGAGACTAAGAAAGAGTAACAGAACATTTAAAGAAATATACAGGGGCTTAATATATATATATATATATATATATATATATATTTTTTTTTTTGTATGGCAGTGGTGCTACAGCACCTAAAGAAGCGCTGAAGAGCCAAGTTTTGTGTGTGTGTGTGTGTGTGTGTGTGTGTGTGTGTGTGTGTGTGTGTGTGTGTGTAAATAACATTTCCACATTCATTCAAAGTTTACAGAATAAGTTTGATTCTTTTTATAAATCAGTGCATTGAAAATAATCCCACGGAGAATTAAATAATTTCTTGCAGACCAGAGACTTTATGACAACTCTTCAGTTGTTTATTTTATCAAAGCAATTTTATTAAAAGATTACACCACTGTTTGTGTTTCATCACCTGTGAAATAAGGCTAAGCAGAAACAGAAATAAAAAACAAACAAAAGTTTTTGAACGTTTTTAAACATTTAAAAGTTAGTCCACAGACTCACACTGAAAATAAATAAATAAAATAAACTTTATTTTAGAGTTTTCACAGGATCGATAGGTATAAAAGGTAAAAAGGTGAAAAGGATGGGCCTGATAACATAAAAGCATGATGTTATTACGGTATAAACATACACGATGGGCTATACTTCAGTTGAATTTCCAATGATGCTCGTCCCTTGAACCTGTAAAGAACAAAGAGAGTAAATGAAAAAATAAATATGCAGAATATTCCAAATCTCAACACAACTGAAAAATAGCTATAAAATAGCTTAAATGTCTCAGAAATGGTAATGCACAATGTAGAAATTCCATAAGCACTATCAAAACAGATAAATCTGTATGCCGTACTGTAGTGCACGAGTGGTCCCTGGTTTGACCTGGTGGGTTAGTGGGTTTCATGCTGCATTCGTGGTTGTGGGCACACACTTTTTTCACACCAATGACAGGCGCCTCAGATTGGGCGTGGTCACAGTCTCCACCAATCACAGACGAGCAGCTGTGACCAGAACTGCTAAAGCAACTAACACTTTCTCCTGAGGACACGGAACTCTCCACTGAAACACAGCACATTAAAACATCCTATTAGTAACATATATTGCATATACTGTATATATATATATACCTCAATATATGCACATGGGTGTTGAACTGCAGTGCATGTGGATAGGCTAAATAACAAGATGGTTTTAAAAAAGCAAATTATCAGAACTAATTATTAGATATAGAAAAACATGACCTGATGAAGCATTCAAAATAAGACCAGAAATATGTATTAAGAAATAAGGTACATTTTAAATGGCACTTTAATTGATCACAAATTTCCAATTAGTCATTGCATGTGTTATTTTGTGTAGACAACGTCCAAAATAGGATGTCATTGTGAAAAAGGACATACCCAGTGTACTCTGGTTTCCGCTCTCCTGGTCTAAATCATCTTCCTCCTCGATCCCTGATCCGTGGATGTACCGGACCACATCTCCTCCACTCAGATGACCCACAGGGGATGTGGATCCCCACCCAGAGGAGGAGGAGAATGGCTTCCAGAGGATGACGTACAGCTGGCCGAGCCGACAGAATTCAACCGGAGGACAGGAATCCCACCTACGATATCATATAGAGTTAAATAAGATCAATATCTCAGGCTACCCAACGTTTAACCATGACAGGTGCTTCACCTCGTCCTGTGGGAGAGCAGTTGATGGCTCGGTCATTGATGGCCATCTCACTGGGCTGGATATCCATGAAGGGTTTATGACCGATTCCCATGAACCACCTCTCCTGGATACGGATCTCTGCGTGGAGATCAGAGAAACAAACAAGCTGGGGCTATTAATAATATATGTGACCCTGGACCACAAAAACAGTGATAAGGTACATTTTTTGAAAAGCTGAATAAATAAGCTAGTTAGGATAGGACAACATTGGCTGAGATACAACTATTTGAAAATCTGGAATCTGAGGGTGCAAAAAAATCTAAATACTGAGAAAATCGCCTTTAAAGTTCTTCCAAATGAAGGTTCTTAGCAATCTGTTATTTACTAATCAAAAATTAAGTTTTTGATATATTTACTGTAGGAAATTTACAAAATATCTTCATGGAACATGATCTTTACATAATATCCTAATGATTTTTTCCATAAAAGAAAATCATTTTGACCCATACAATGTATTGTTGGCTATTGCTACAAATATACCTGTGCTACTTATGACTAATTTTGTACTCCAGGGTCACATATGCTCCTTAAAAACGAACAAGAAAGTGGCTAGCCGCACACTGAATCCAATACAGACCGAAAAAGTCTACTAAAAACATTTTTATTTTTATTTTATAAATTGCATCATGCAAAAAAGTGCAGCATGCATGTGAGTTAAAAGCAAATGGACACAAGCAATGTTTGATGCACATATCTACAACAGTGCGACCAATTCTAAGGAAAAGCAGAGCTGTTAAACATCTATGGAATGCATCGAATGGGAGGACTATTATCGGGAAATCTGATGAAAGTGAGAGTGATGAATAATGCATGCAGCTGCATATGGGAGGTGAGCTTCTGTCGTTCATATTTCAATCCTTATCACATTCCTCAACATACAAGATCACGTTTCACAAGTTCACCAGTGCTTCATTAACTTAAGCACATTCACATTCACATGAGATGCTGATGTTTCAAGGTTTTCATTTTATAATCAAACAAAGAACGAAAGATAAAGATTGGATTGCAGCAAGAACTGCATTAAATCACGGCTTTACAGTAAACCTACCGTAGATTAACTTCAAACCTTTTTTACGATTTAAATCTCAGTTAGGGATTTAATTTTAACTTGCACCTGAAGAGGATTGAATTTCCAAAAAGCCAGCAATTTTTCAATGGATTCCCAGAGAATGAGAGATCAAATCTAATCACAGGTTAGATTTTTAATCACTAATTTGCTTTTAAAATGTTTTTTTTTTTTTTTTTTTTTTTTTTTACATATTTTGAAGTATATTGGCAACCAAACAATGGCTGGTCCTCACTGACTTCCATAATATGGGGGGGGGGATGGGGGATGGGCTGGTCAATGGAGACTTCAAAAATGATTCTTCAAAATATTCACTATTAACTAAGCGTTTTCCCTAAATAAACTCCAAATTACTGCTTATTGATACCAAAGTAGTTGTTGTAGTTGTTAAAAATAATATAATACTAATAAAAATAGTTGTTGTCAAGTACAGTAGTTGTAGGTATAGGGTAGAGTTAAGGGATCTAAATTATGGTCATGCAGAATAAGGCATTAATATGTGCTTTATAAGTACTGATATGCTATTAAAATGCATGCAACATAGTGTTTCCATATTCTAAAGTGTTACAACTTGAGGGTGAGTACAGATTGACAGATTTTCATTTTTGGGTGAACTATCCCTTTAAGAAATACAATAACCTGAATCGAAATAAAACCTAGAGCAAGAAACTAGATTAGCTCTAAATGCTCCTGAATTTAATTCCCACCATAATCATAATTCGTGTTTATCAAGACAAAAGCGAACTGAATACCTCGGTTGAGGACGGCTTGTTCCCACAGGATCCTCTCCCGGTCTCTGGTCCAGTTCTCCTTCACTTCTCGACTTGGTGCTTGAACGACATACGTGTCCTGAGACTTCCTCCTTCGAAACCAGATCTCAAAACACAGCCCGCTGTCACCGGAATTATGGGTCATGCCGATGTCTGAAGTCTGCGAGAGCACAGAAAGCAAAAGTGAAAGCCGTCTCTATTTTGATCTGTTCACTGATGCATCATGTAGTGGTTTACCTTGAAGGATTGTTTGTAGATGTATGTATCATTCCCAATGTCTGTTCTGCGCGTCTTGCTGAAGAGTATGAGATCTTGGAAGAGAAAGATGTGACGGTAGCATTTCTTCTTCCTGAAGGTCAACAGGAACTCGTCCTGACGGATCAGCTGGCCCTGTTCCTTCAGATTCACCTGCACACACATGAACAAAATAACATGAATGCATTTGGCAGATGCTTTTATATTAATCAACTGCTTTTTGCATTCAAATTCTTTTTCCAGTGTCTTTTAACAACAATCAAAACGTTCATAAAGTTAGTAAAGAGAGACTTGCATTCACCTTAAAACCTTTTATATCTACTGTATACTACTGGTCAAAAGTTTCGAATAATTACTTTTTTTTTTTTTTACGTTTTTTAAGGAAAAGGCTGCATTTATTTGATCAAAACTATAATGAAAACAGTAATACTGTGAAATATTATAAAAGTTTAAAATAACTATTTTCTATGTGAATAAATATTAACATGTACTTTATTCCTTTGATCAAAGCTGGATTTTCAGCATCATTACTCAGAAATCATTCTAATATGCTGATTTGCTGCTTAAGAAACATTTCAGATTATTATCAATGTTGTTGTCAGTTGTGCTGTCGAATATTTTGTGGGAATTGGTGACACACTACAATTCATAAGTTTGGGGTATAAGTTAGAAAAAAAAATTCTTTATTAATTACTGAATCATTAAATTGATCAAAAGTGACAGTAAAAGACATTTATAATGAAGATTTTTATTTCAAACAAATGCTTTTCTTTTGAACTTTCTATTTATCAAAAAAAATGAAAAAATAAAACATGTCTCAATTTCTACAAAAATATTGTGCAACACAACTGTTTTCAACATTGATAATAATCAGAAATGTTTCTAGAGCAGCAAATCAGCATATTAGAATGATTTCTGAAGATCATGTGACACTGAAGACTGGAGTAAATTCACCTTTGATCACAGAAATAAACAAACAGTTTATTTTAAACTGTAATGATATTTTAAAACAATATTGCTTTCACTATTTTTTTTTTTTTTTTTTTTTTTTGTTCAAATAAATGCAGCCTTGTTGAGCAGAAGAGACTTCATTCAAGAACGTAAAAAAAAACTGAACTATTCCAGACTTTTGACTGGTAGAGTATAACATTTCTTAATATGCACAGTTCTTTTAAAGACACATCCATCATCAGCTCTCATGTTGGGTTTTCAGGCGGAGATTGATGTGCAGACAGACAGTGGGACGCGGAGGGAAGCTGAGACACAAATCATTTTCACCGAGAGGAGAGGACAGAACTAAGAGTGATCCTGAAGAACCGCAGTCAATGTGTCACAGATGATCAAGAGCAAGGTTTCAGAGTAACTGTTACATAACAGTACAGTAACTCGACTGTCTCAGCACACAGGTGGAGGGAGTGAGCGAGTTAGTTCACTGTTCTTTTTAAAAGCTTGCTGTCTCAAAATAAATGCATGAAATATGATGGTATTTATCTTTTTTAATTACAGATGGTGTGTGAAGTGGGCAAAGCTCACCTACATCTCACGCCTGACCATCCTGTTCTATAAAAATCTTTATTTCAGTCGCCATTTAGTTTGCAGATAACTATGTTTTGCCTTATTATGCAAAACAACACATATCATAGATTTATAAGCAAGCAGGTAAGCAGTACTGTTATGAACCCCTCTTTAGAACTGGTAGAGAAAAAGGTTGCATAACATAAAGAAGGACACGTGAGACCTAAATGAAATGCTAGAACATTTATTTAAATAAACAAAACTAGGAAACACGTATCATAACGGAATAAAAACAAAAATACTTCTACAATAATTACCAAACTATGATAGACATAAACGAACAACGAGACACTTCAAAATATAAAGGCAACGAAAATCAACCAAAAGTGTGAGTCCCCACCCACCCCACCCCCATCATGCTCTGCTTTAGCGTCCTTAATAGCGTCGTTCACCAATGCAAAACAAGTACAAACTTAAGTAAACACAACATTGTCTGAAGAAATAATGGTGATTCTCTTTAGTGGATTTTTACTGTTGCTATGCAGTTGCTAGGATGTTTTTGTTTTACTGCCAAAATAATTAACCCTTAAATCTGTGCTACTTTCTGTTTTCTAGATATGTATCTCATGATCATTCACCAGGTGAAAATCATGCTCCTCTTTGCAGCACTTTACATTCTGAAGTTAAATGCATCATCTCAAATCACTGACCCCTCAGTATGTGCAATAATGACGCTTGCCATGACACGCTTTTCTAAATAAACAGGGTTGAAGAAGAAATTTGCCTAGTTCTGTAAACTAAAATGGAATTGGGGTTTCTGAGATGTTGCAATCTCTCATCTCTATCACTCCAGTGTCATTTTAATATTATGAATATTCTGTTATAGTATTTTATTAATATTTGATTTAAATTTTAGCTTGTTTTAATAATCCTTTTTAACTATTATTTTTAATTATCTCTATTTAATAAAGCTCAGTTTATTTTATTAATAAATTAGTTAATTAATTAATATTTTATAATTGGTAATTTTAGTACTTCAACATATTTATTTTAGTTGGTTGCCAAGGCAACATTTCTAGTATTTGAGTTTAATTATTGTTTTATCCAATATTTATATTTTAATTTATTTCGGCTTAAATTTAACTACAGACAATTATGTAGTTTCATAGATTATATTACTAGAATTACCAAAAACAATAGTTGGATATACTAAAAATAGTCATTTAGATTATTTAACTAGAGTTATTAAACTCATTTAAAGGAAAAGCATCAGAAGTATTACACTCAAGAAAACTATAAACTGATTCTTCAGGAATGTAAAGAATAATAGTCTCATGTATAATAATCCAAAGAGAATATTTTATGTAAGATCTTGTTTGTTTCTTAAATGCATGAGTCAGATTAAAAAACAAATTGTTAAATGTTTTTTTTTTTTTTAAATTAGTTTAGTATTTTAAAAATTAGCAATTTTAGAACTTTTAAATTTTTTTAACTGCTTAGTTGCCAAAGAAATGTTTAAGAACTAATATTTATATTTTCCTTTATTTCAGATTTATTTTTAAGCACCCAAAAATGTTAATAGTTTCGTTTAGCGCTGACACTCACATCACAGTCCTGAATGTCGTCCATGGTGAGCAGGTCGTTGCCGTGGCGGAGCTGGAACTGGATGATGTTCAGCGCGGTCTGTATCTCGAGCCGCTCGTGTCCTGCATGCGCTCCAGTCTCACACTCACGCAGCATGTCCTGCAGCAGCAGCCCGTATTTACTGATGCGCTGCACGGGCTTCAGCAGATACGAGGACAGATCCATCTTATCACCCAGCAGCTGCTGCTTCTCCTGCAATCACGTGATAGAACTAAAATTAATAAACAAGCACAGCATCAGAAGTAAAACACTCTAAACTGATTCATTAGATGCTGAATGCAAAGACTGTCAACTCGTCAATAATTGTCTAAAGAGGAAATTTTATGTATCATCTTGTTTGTTTTGTTTATTAATAACATCTGTCCCGTCTGGAAAAGTGCTCTCGGTGTATGACAGAGCTGATTTATTCTGACAGGTATTTAGAGGCAAATCATCATGCCACTCATTTCAAGAAGAATCAAACTTCTGCCGAATAAAAGATTTATCCTGAGGGCACGGATTTCCAAGAGAATGACCTCAACATTTCCCAACGCGTCCTGTTCCAGTGTGTGTTTGCCCAATACTTTACTTTTTGTCAGATGTGTGAAATATTGCATTACCATATAACCTATTTCATAATCTCCTTTTCTGAGGAGAATTTTTTTGTTTCCCTATTATTTTGCAAGCTTTAAACAGAAAGGAGATCATTTATGTATGTAATACTTTCCATACAAATGTACAAATGCTTTTGTTGAGGATCAAAGAACATTGAATTCATAGATTGATTTCACTGTATTTGTAAAAAAATTAGATGTTATGAATGGGATTTCATACATTTGTCATTAAAAAAATGGCTTTCTCTCTCTGGCAAAGTTTTTGTAATTTTTGTTGATTTAAAAATATTTCTGTTTGGCTTTAATTTATGAAGCTAAATTAATTTTAGCTTAAGTGTGATTTTAGTACTTTAAGGCAACATTATTATTTTTTTGTTTATCTAATATTTATTTGTATATGTTTGCATATATAATTTTTAATTTAATTAGTTTACCCTTTATTTGTGTTGTTTTTATATATCTAAACTTGTGCATCGTACATCTGTTTATACATTCAAATTTTACTGAATATTAATGAAATTACCTTAAAATATGACATTTGGATGACTGATGGAGGAAGATCTCACCTTAAAGACTCTCTCCCGTGATCGATGAGCAGTCTTTCAGAGCGAGGCTTGTTTTTTTGCTGTATAATGCGTACAGGCAAAAGTTTTCTTTCTGAATTTAAGACACACAATGTTAGAATCACTGGTTCAGACAAGTGGGCCTTTTTTATTTATTTATTTATTTATTTTGCATATGCATTTGTATCTTTCTGTGAAGGTATTTAAAGTATATCTTACTACATGAGTGTGACACAGTCATCAAAACAAGATATATATATTTTCTCCTCACATTTTTACATTTATATGTTTGTTCGTAAGCAATATTCATTATTCCAAATGCTGGATGCAGTTTTTTTTTTTTTTTAGTATTACAAATATAAAAAAAATCTAAAATTATGTGTAAATACATAGCAATTTAAATTATATATATATATATATATATATATATATATATTCTCTCTCTAATACGCATTATATTAGATACTGTTGTTTTTTTATTCATAGCAGCACACATATAAAACACTACAATCTCATATAAGTACCTTGCAATTTAAATAATAAATATATATTTTTTGCATTACAGTTATGAGAATTAGATTTTTGGCATTCAATTCGCTTAAATGTCATGAAAATAATGCAAACAGTGCAGTACAAACAAATAACAATGTTTCTACAATTATGATATCCTAAAAATGACAAATATCTAGGCTTAATTTTCTTAATGCAAAATATAATCGTCTTATAATTGTGGGGTGAAATGCTGCTTTTGCTTTTGAGTTGCATGGCTCTTTCATTATAAGTGTATTAATCTTCTAAGTTCTGTAAAGCTGCATTAATGTGTTCCTATAAAATAAAATAAAATTGTGGCGCTTTAAGAGGTTCTCTGGTATCAGGCTGTAAAACGCTTCTCGGTTTTAACTGGAAACTGCGAGTGTGTCCTGCTCGGAGCGCTCACGTGTTTCAGGAAGCAGCGTCCGACGCAGAAGGGCTCCTTCAGACACAGCTCCAGCTCCTGAAGGAAGTGATGCTGGTGAAAGTCTCGCAGCTTCTCCAGGTTCCCAAAGATGCTTCCTCTCTGTCCCCGCAGGTCCTGAGGCACATCGGGACGCTCCAGCTCCGGCATGTAGTTCTCCACCACGTACCCCAGCGCTCTCACATACTCTCTCTCCGTCTGAAGCAGCTCCTCCATGATGCGCTGGAGTTTACTGTCAGGAGACCAACAGAGACATTGCTGCTGTCTGACATGATGCCTGTTCTCTTCTACAACACTGACATTATGAACAATTACTAAATTCTATGGTAAACATTTCAGTTATCTGAAAACACACACTGTATAATTCAGTTTAAGACCTTTCCTGCCCTGAAATATGACTTAACATGAAGGAATCATCTCATTTACTCAGAAGCATATGTCAAATATACTAAAATGTGGTTTCTAGTGAAAAACGTTACTGATGTAATAAAGCATGTAAATGTTTTTATGCAATAAACGAGGTGGGCAAGTATGATTTTGTCATTATGTATGTCATTACGGTAATGGTATACAGTACATCACATATATAGTTTTGTGATGGAAATAATATTATAATAAAACGATTTTAATAAATATTGTTTTATCGTAATATTTAAACTGAATTCATAATGGAAACTATATTTTAAATAATATCATATTAAAATGGCATTAAATATATATTTTATTATAATATTACAATTATAATGCAACATTACAATTATTTCATTTGATTAAATATCATGTAGTAATGATTATTTTATTTTGAATTTGCAATGGAAATATGTTACTGGATAATATATTATGAAAGCAATTTTATTAAAGATTGTTTTAATGTAACATTATATTTTTACATAACTACATTTTTGGATAATTTTTTAATTGCAAATATTTAATAAAATATTATTTTATCATAATTTATTGTAACAAATTTTAAACTACATTAAATAATCATGTGATAATGTTTTTTTTTTCATTTACAATGGAGAACAAATTATGGATAGGCTATTTAATATTTTATTATAATACATTTTTTTATTTTAATAATAGTAATACTACATAAAATAATTATTTGCTATTATTGCTATATTTTGAAATGGAAACCTACATTTTGGATAAAAATTAAAGGTGCTTCATCTGCTTTTCCTTTCATTTAGAACGTAATGTGTGCAAACCAAAAGATCAGATTATTAATAGTTGGACATGTCTCTGTACTGTATCTTCACTTCACGATTCTTCATCACTCTCACGAAAACCCTGTCACATGACACGTGCTTTGACTTACAGTACAGTGCTGCTGTGATCCAGCATGTGGTCAGGCGTGCAGACAGACTCGTCCTGTGTTTGGACTGGAAGATCTGGTGAAATCAAGCTCTGCTCGTCAGATTTGGTGTCACTGCTGAACTTCTCATTGACGTCGCTTTGGCTCAGTCCAGAAGTGCTAGAACAGAAGCTGTCCTGGTGAGACAGTTTAGAGCTCTGTCCATCCCATGATGCTCTGCTTGACTCGCTCTCTTGACCGGAAGCTGCACATATCTGGACTTTGTGCTTGACTGCAGTTTTGCAAACAGAAACATGATAGTTGGCGACTGGCAGACAAGAGCCTTCGCTTCGAGAGCGGACCAGGGCTGTATAATGTGGCGAGTGGTTGACCTCAGTGACCCGTCCTGACTTTCTCAGATCACTGTCGCTGTGAGAGTATATGCGAAGACACTTCCTTAATTGTGTCGTCGGTCCATTGTGTGATGTGGAAACTTTGCTTCTGCTTTGGTGGAAATGCTGACCTCCTCCTTCCTCTTTTGGTTTGAATGACTGTTGAAGATGCAGTTCTTTGTGCGTGCTTTGGGTCATTACTGGGTCAGAGTTTGAAGACAGTGATGTTTCTCTCGTCACAGGCTCACAGTGAAGGTGAAAATGCGTCACTGTCTCATTAACAAGACCATTTGGAGTCTCAGTACGACCGCCAGCAGGGTTTATTTGGGGGTCGCCTTCATTTTCTCCAAGGCTTGTTGTGATTCCGCTCAGGGTTGGCCCTTTCAAGCAGGCCACGCTGTCCTTTTTTGGTGATCCCAGAGGTGTTTGATTTCTATATGAGGCCTGCAGTATCTCGGTGAGCCGCTGTCTGATGTCTCGGCACTGAGCCCAGACCGCATTCCACATCCATATCCCATCCGGGTGCCTCTCCAGCAGCGCCGAGCTCTTGTCCTGAAAGTGCTGGGGCGAGAAGTCTTTGAAACGCTCCTCAAAAGCCTTCAGTGTGCTCAAGCTGACACACACGGGAGAGTTTGTGCTCTGGATGTGTTCTAAATACTCCATACACTCTTTGACAAGAGATGAGGCCTGGAAAACAGAGAAGATCATTTCAGGCCATTTAATAGTGTCTGTGTGTTATGCATTAAAAATAATATTATTATATTAGTTTCTTATGATTTTTTATGTTTTTAAAAGAAGCCTCTTTTGCTCATTAAAGCTGCATTTATTTGATTAAAAATACAGTAAAATCAGTAATATTGTGAAAAATTATTACAATGTTTAAAATAAGGGTTTTCTATTTGAATATATTAGAAAATTTTATTTATTCTTGTGATCAGAGCTGAATTTTCAGTTGCCATTAATTCCGCTTTGCATCACAGGAATTAATTACATTTATAATATATTCAAATAGAAAACAGTTATTTTAAATGGAAAGACTATTTAACAAATTTATTGTTATTGTTCCAAACTTTTTGCAATAGTGTATATTAACTTATTTGTAATGGAATTTATTTTGACTATATTCAATAATTATGTGGTAATGATTATTTTATTTAAACTTAAATATATAATAAATATTACATTTTTGATTTTGGGTTTGATTCTGTTTGTCTTAAATCTAGTGGATGCAAAACAAAGGATTAGATTATTGATAACAGATGAGAAGTTGGTATGATGTCATGTCAGCTCTGTATCTTCAGATTATGATTTTGTCATTCACAAATGTAAATAATGTAAGCTGTGATGGCATTGTTTTTTTTTTTTTTTTTGATTGATTAAAGTATTACTTTCACTATATAAAGTCAACATGAAAATAAAATTGATCCAATGTACTTTCTTAATACACTTTTTTTTTGTCCCAGGGTTCCCACATCATAATTGTTGACTAATAATTTGTAATGACCTTTCCAATTGGCTTTCCAGTTGTTTGTGATAATTACGTGATAATTATGACTGATTCATTGAAAATACTTAATATGCGAATCAAAAATCAGCAAGTTTTATTTTACCCAAGAGCAATATTATACCAACTACATATTATTGCTCTGCACATTTTAAAATGTGTTCATTAACTACAAATTCCATTAATTTTAAGATTTTTCATATTTTTAAAGGCCTAGAGAGAACGTAGCAAATGTTTCACGATGACTTGATTAGGGCAGTTAATTGTCCGTGGTTTGTTGACGAACCTCTTCACAGAAGCGATAGAGATCGACAGATGTCTCCAGCTCAGATTTACGCTCCTCAGCTTTCAAGAGAAACCCGGTCATGTTGGTTTTGAAAGTGGTGGCATTACAAGCAAAAGCGTCAGTTTCAGGGTAATGTGTTCCTTTGCTTTTCCTCTCCACTTCCTTTATCAACAACATTGCTTTTTCTTTTTTCTCCTAGACAAAAATGACATGCACACATTATGCAATACCTCAAAGACGTCTGAAATTTCATAAATCTTCAACACACAACAATATAAAACACCACACACTCTCACACCATTTTCATCATCTTCTGTTATTTTTAATTCATTCAAACACAACATCACACAAAAATATAATACACAAACTAACTATAACTATAATATTAAGACTCAGACATTCATCTTATGGCCCACTCATCTAGTCTGTATTTGAGTAAATGTCTGAAGGATTTGTTACCTTTGCTCCGTATAAGAACAGACTGAACATCTTTTAGTCCCTGCTCTATTTTCAGCAGAGTTTTCTCTGTGTCATCTTTGTCTTTCTGCCATGACTGCTCCTCTGCATCACACCACTTTTTGGATCTGTGAACAATATAAACAATAATCATTATACACAAGAATCAAAAGAGCTGTGATTTATGGTATATTTATGTTTCCAGAAGACTCCAATCTACTGCTGACTCCACCAGACCTCTTTTATAAAGACAGCTGTGCTTCAATGATGATAAGCACAGAAAACTGGTTTCACTCATCCCCTAGTTTACAAAAAATGATAACACTTTAAAGTAAAGCTCCATTTGTTAACATTATCGACAGTTCACAGTTCAATAATGCAGCGATTCCTCCAGTGAAAAGTTCAATCTCCTGTTGTCTCATATCTCAAAATCCACATATTTTTTAGAACTGTTTTTGGCTTGTAAACGGTGCTTGAAACTGTGCATATTTTCTCTCCTGATTCAGACCAGATGACTTTTCTACTGAATAGAGCAATATCCAATCAATTATTATGAATTATGGACTCATATTTTAGACAGAAGCAATGGTTTGGAGTTAAAATGGATTTGTTTCCTACAAACACACAGCTTTTCACTTCGCAGGATGTTAACTGATGAACTGGAGTGGTGTGGATTATTGTGATGTTTGTAAACAAACTCATCTACATCTCAGATGGCCTGAAGGTGAACATTTTCATTACTGTGTAAACTATTCCTTTAAACTTATCTTTTTGTGTTTGACAAAAATTATATGTGCTGAAAACATTCAAAAGTGTAGTAGCTAATCTTCAGGTGATCTATTCCTTTAAGGTATGAACTAATGTTAACAAATGAGACCCTATTATAAAGTATTACAAATAAATGACAAATTCATGGTTACTGAATGGGACTATGCACTTTGGGAGTTTAAAAGCACAAATGTGGAGCTAAAGCACTAACATGAATTAATCATCATTTTTGGATCTAGTTAATACACAGTATCTAGTTAAAGTGATAGGTCACCCAAAAATGAAAACTTGATGTTAATCTGCTTACCCCCAGGGCATCCAAGATGTAGGTGACTTTGTTTCTTCAGTAGAACACAAATTATGATTTTTAGCTTCAGGCATTGCAGTCTCTCAGCAGTACAGTGCTATTTCTCCTATCTCTCAGATGGACCATTAACACTCCATCTACAATCTCAATCAGGAGTGTTAATGGTCCACTTGAGAGATAGGTGGTGGTAATGCACTTATAAGTCTGCGATCCACCATAAAGCCACAAGAAGAAGATGATGGATGCTGCTGTGAAGCGCATTCACAAGAGTTTTAACAGTTCGGACATTGCGTGAATCAGAGGTAAAAAATCAATATAAATACTGTTCAGTTTCTTGCACAGACCAATCGTTTTGTGTCTTTACACATCAATGTATCGTCATGAGCCGCAGGGTTTAATTTGGATTTTTCTGTGCATGTTTTTTTTTTCTCTCATAGATTCTGTGACCATTGCCAAGCATTGTACGACTAGGAGACTGCAACGCCTGAAGCTAAAAATCATAATTTGTGTTCTACTGAAGAAACAAAGTCACCTACATCTTGGGTGCCCTGGGGGTAAGCAGATAAACATCAAATTTTCATTTTTGGGTGAACTATCCCTTTAAGCATAGTAGTCCATGCCACAGTTACCATATTTCCCATCTTTACATGGTCATGGTTGGATATACAACATAATTTTAAGTTCTACTGATACATGTTTAAATGGTGCAATTTAACATTTAGTGCCTATTTTCATTATATGTGCCTTACCACTAAGTTTTGTAACTTAGAGCCAAAGTTATTTTCTGTGGTAATTTGTGCTACAAATGCGGTCGCACCACAACATTTCTTCATAACCTGCTTACAACAGCATGTCTATCTAGCAGCCTGAATTTTTAGTGTTAGTCAAAGCCGGTCTTTTCTCAAAACATTCTCTTCCAACAGCTGAGAAATTACGATCACTTTATTTAGCGCAGTGATGTTATGTTTCACTATGAAGGTTGAGACTGTCTGCCCTTCTAACGCTGGATGATTATTCCCTGCGGCACAATGTTTGCCTTGTGTTATTTTCAGCTCTGAAGCACTTTCTGTGGGCTGCGCTTATTATCTGTCATGACGGGATGTAATGCATACTGTGCTGAGCGAGTCTTCTGCTTCTCTCAGCAGAAGAACATGTTCGAGATGTTGCAGTGACCGGTTGGATTTCATCACTAGCGTGTGAACGGCTTCTTCCACCTGGTTATACAGACACGTCACAGACTCCAGAGAGTCCCTGCAGGAGACAGAAAAGACACACAGAAGTGTTGTTTGCTCTCAGCACCTGCACAAAATATGCAAATATACCATAAATGTAATATGTTTTGTAGTTTTTAATTCATTTATTGTAAATATTGAGTACTACAGGCTAGTGAAATTCTAATATTTCTCTACATACTGGTCATACTTTTCCAGTTTGTGTTTCTTATTATATATGGGTTCTCCAGTGGAGCTCACTGTGTGTCTAAAGGCTCTTGCTGTTGGGAAAACAGGATTAACTGGGACCCAGCAGCTGTCCAAACATCATGGGCACAGCTGAGCTCTAATCATGATCAAATGTGAGTAAACCGAGCCTGCTGAGATTCAAACACACTGAGGGAAATACCTGCAGTCTTCAGACTGAGCAAATCGCGACTCTTCCTTCCTCATCCTGGCGAGAATAGACCCGCCTTCTCTTTGGAGGGCGACCAATCGTGTGTCTTCAAGCACCATCTTCATGGAACTCCTCTGCTGCTGGATGCAGGACTGGACATCCTGAACAATTGCCAATTGATTTTGTTAGTTTGGGAGCAGAATTGCTCGGCAGGACAAATTAAATAAATTAGCTTTTTTGTTATTTTGCATTTGTTTGTTTTCAATTTGTGCAATTTCTGAATAAATTAATAAATAATAATAATAAATATTATTATTATGAGCAGAAATGGAGTGAAAATGTGAGAAATCTACCTGCATTTATGTTCATTTTATGTAGATACAGTCACCTAACACTCACTTAAAGGTCATTTAAAAAAAAAACACTAATAACTTTACACTGTTAAACATAATATTACAATAAATGTTCCTTTTTCATGCTGTGCATTATTACATTTGCTTCTTATATTCATTTGTAGCAATTAAAATGATTGATTGCAGTGTTTGATTTAGACAAACTTGCATTGAATTTGAATATTTCTCAGTTTTCTGACATAATATGAGGATAATTACTGGCTTATTGTATTGGTTCAAATTTAAATATCAGTGCATCTCTAGCTGTTATTTAAAAAAATGTGATACAGATGTGTATTCCTGGAAATTTTCAGAAATTAGCATGCAGAATCCAAAGTTACTTTTGCGGTATCTGTTTTTTTAACATCAAGTCTCCTGATTGCTGTCTGCAGTAATGAAGATGCTGCTTGTAGGTCGAGTTGAAAGAGAGAAAGTTTCTGAAAGACACATATGCAAAACACACGTTAGATAATCATTTACATACTGTGAAAGAAGCGTCTGCTGATTATTCAGCTATTTGCTCAACAACACATTTACAAGCACAAACTTGACAGACAGCTGAAGGTAGCTGCTAGTCATCAAGATGAAATGTTGTTTATAATCAATTCACATAAGATTAGGAAAAGTCAGGTTGTTACATATGTAAGTTAAAGAGCCGTTGGGCTCTCAGACCTCAAATAGACAAAACACAGAAAAAATATATAGAGCCATTTGCTGTTGTCAGAAATGTTGTGATTCACTTCACTAGTTGGTGCAAGTTGACTTGCGTCCGTTCACAAGTGTTTTAAAAGTTGCTGACCGAACTGATTACACAATAACATGTTCATACTACAGAAACAAATAAAAATGTTAAGTGAGTAAGTGGTATGACATCATCACTGACTGCAAATGTGCTGTTATTTGTTGCATCATTTATATTGCGGGCCTTTGCCAATACTTACATTAGAGAGAGAGAGAGAGAGAGAGAGAGAGAGAGAGAGAGAGAGAGAGAGAGAGAGAGAGAGAGAGAGAGAGAGAGAGAGAGAGAGAGAGAGAGAGGACAGGAAACAATGAATGACGCAAGTTGGACTCAAAGCATCAGTGCATGCACATTAAACACAGCACTGATGCAAAAAAATTTATGTTAGTCATTGAAATGTCCAGCTACACTTCCACTGGAGCACCTCGAAGTTGCAAGAAGTGCAAATACTGATGAAACAAAACATGATGGCCAAAATTCTAAATTTTATATTTTATACAAATTTTACATTAAGACTGTCAGTATTCACTGAAAAGGTAAAGATATCAGTCAAAAGGCAGCATTACTGTGTGTTTTTGTGATTGCTCTTCTCCTAACCTGGTGAAATTGTAGCCAGTCTTCATGACTGTAAGGGAAGGATCCGCCAAGGTCAGAGGTCAACTGCTGTCCATCAACCGTCTTATGGAGAGCTTTTAGTGACGTCACTACATCTATCTGAAAGAAAAGATCATGTACTTTAGTTTAACATACTGTACTCAAGCATGAGTAAAACATTTTTCATGTTTTTGAGAAAAGTCTCTTCTGCTCAACAAGGCTGCATTCATTTGAACAAAAATACAGTGAAAACAGTAATATTGTGAAATATTATTACAATTTAAAATATTAGAATTATTAGAATATTAGAATTTTAAATTTGAATATATTTAAAAATGTAATGTATTCCCTGCTGAATTTTCAGCATCATTACTCCAGTCTTCAATGTCACATGTTCCTTCAGAAATCATTCTAATAGAACAGAGACATTTCTGATTATTATCAATATTGATAACAATCATGCTGATTAATATTTTTGTGGAAACCGTGATACATTTTATGTTTTAGGATTCTTTGATGAAAAGAACGAACAAAAGAACAGCATTTATTTGAAACAGAAACTGTTTGTAACATTTTAAATGTTTTTACTGTCAATTTTGATTAATTTAATGCATCCTTGCTGAATTAAAAAAAAAAAAAAAAACACTGCTTTAACAAAAAAAAAATATGAAAGCAGTTATAAAATGCCAAAGGAGTTCAAACATCTTCATAATAGTAACAGGTACTGTATATAAGCCTACAAACCCCAGATCAACACCCAGAGCTGAAGGCATGTATATCTGAACTCAGAAAGAGCAGACATTCTAGGTGTTAATTAAAGGTTGTAGGTTTCCTTGAAGGCGTAATTGCAGGGCACAACGAGTGTGTTTGGGGGTGTTAATTACCTGTAGACCAGGATGTTTTTCCAGTCGAGGATTTGTTTCTTTATCAACAAGCATCAAGATAGTGTGCACTGCATGAAGGGCCTGCTCCTGTGTAACACACACATTCATCAGACACATAGGCTGGTGTGTGAAACATGCAGAAAGAGTAACTGCAGTTGCACTCTTGACTGCCTCCTACTGGACAACTTCATTTCTAGATTGTGTGCATGAAGGATGTGTTCAGATGCTGATGCTGGAAGTTGGTGATGATGATTGTTTTCTAGACAGATCCTCACCTGAACCATGAGCAGTGATTTGTAGAACACAGAGGGCAGAGGGCACTTCCTGCTGTCAATCACTACGGTCAGTCCCAGCTCTCTGACCTCCATCCTGTCAAAACATACATCTTCTTTTACAACCGTAAGTAAAGCCATACTTGGTATAGCATATTAAATTTGTGCAGCTTCCAGGAGAATTAAAAAAACCATTAATATTGTCAAAATAACAGCCATCAAAACAAATTTTAATTACTGACAAACAGTAAATTCAAAGTGTGCAGCACTTTTTTTTCATGTATACATTATAATAATATAATAAAATAAACTGGCATCACCATTTGAATCTATTCTTAAAGCATGTGGATTTATCAGTGCTTGTAAATAGGAGAGCAATTCTAGATAGAATGTCAACTCAGTGACAGCGAGGAAACATAAATAGCTATATACAATGTAGCTTTATAAAATATAATGAATAATCGTCCCGAACAAACTTTTGGGGTTTATTTTGGGCTGATTGAAATCGCGAGAGAAAGTAGTGACGGTTTCTTTTACCTGGATGAGCGGACTAATATACAGCGTTGTTATGGACATCGGCGAAACTACTTAAACATTACATGATAATGTCATTTTATTTTTTCCCGTTAGCTCCGTCATCTTGGTTCAAGAATAAAATGTAATAAATATATAGCTTATGATATATATTTCTTAATTCAGATTCTACTCAGATTTTGAATTAAGAAATACATTTTTAGGCACAAACATGCCTGATAGGGTAATGAGGCCCTTTCACATGATCGCTCTGTATTTGGATTGCTTCTCCATGTCTTTTACTGCCCTCTTGTGTTGATTGAGCAGACTGGTCTCGGTTTGGTACCTGGGAATGGAGTGCAGGTACAGTAACAGTCTGCAGAACTCATGAGGAGAAAGTTGAGAGGACGCCCAGCCTTTCCTGCCCCCGTAGACCTCAACTACAGCCCGGCCAGCTCTGTCACGACTGCCTGGTATTGGTAAGAGAACATACAGTATTGAGTTAAAACAACACGATTTAACAGAATGACCATATTTTCTCAGCATGTGTGCCCGAGTGTGCAATAGCTTTGTCATTTTATCAATGAACATGACACCATTTAGGAGCAAAAGCAAATAAATCACCATTGTCTGAAGAACACACTAAGAAAAAGTTGTGTATTTTCTGAATTTGGATTGCACACGGCTGCATGCTAACCGCTTCATTATAGAGGCTTGTCAAAACTGTCAGGCTGGTCAGAACTTTTCTTGTTTACTGCCATCAGAATTTACATTTGATGCATTTAGCTTAATCTAGAGTGGAATGTGCAACATGTGCATGCAGAAAGTTAGAAGCAAGTAGTCATTTAGAGGGTAATTTTGGCAAAAGTAACTTAGATCTTAAACAATCTGGGTTTTACTCAAATTATAATGAAATATAATTATTTTTGTCTTTTTGTGATCATGATGTAATTTTCTTGTCACCTTAACATAACATTAGTTGATTTTCTAATTTTCTTGTAATGTATGAAAAAAATTAACAAACTGCATATTTGCTTACCATTAATTATATATATATAGAATATATATATATATATATATATATATATATATATATATACATAATTATATTATACAATTATATTTACAGTTTTGTGTTACTGTATATTACAAGTCTTCTGAAGTCATAAAATATATTTCTTTTGTGAAATCTTATGTGAGAGCTGACTGAAATTCAGTTATTAGTCACTGATGACTCTCCTTGTATTGAATTAATCAATGGATCTACTACTTTTGGTTCTTTTGTATCTGTTTTTCAAACAAATGTACTGTATCATGTCATCAGAAGATGTATGGACTGTTGTTTTTTTTTTTTTTAGTTGATTAAACAGAGTAAATGTGACAATTTGATTTTTTGAGTGAACAATTCTCAATCAAACAAACATTTATATATAAATCAGTCTTTGCATGGATGAACTTTAAACACATCACAACACATAAATTCACACTTAAAAACTGATTAGGAAGCATACCCGGTAGACAGATGATGCCTAGCTGGAGAAGGCTCTTGATTGTGGGGTCCTGGGAAAATAAAGTTGCCTGAACTCCATTCTCAGGCTGGCCAGTCAAGAGCTGATCAGCGTCTGATTTCTGGAGCTCTACTCCATTAACACCTGGAGTTCCAGCCTTTCCAGATGAGTAGACTCTCAAAAGGTGGGAAATTACATTTACTTTCAACACTGGTAAAAATGCCAACACAAAAGATGGTGATTAAAAAAACAATTCTATTTTTTTCTGAACGTATTGCTTGAGTGAAAAGATGTGTGCCACAGCTAGATGGAGCTGTTGATCTCTCCTTAATTTTTTTTTTTTTATTTTTTTTGAAAAAATGTCTTCTAAACTAAATCCATCACCCTCCTCTTCCTATTTACAAAGACATCTAACAGCTTCCACATAAAACGGGGGGTGTAGTTATTTCTGTTCCCTGCTCTTTGCTCTTCTCGTTCCTCATGAATGCTTTCATTCTGTTCTGCTAAAGAAAGAAATCAGATGAAGGACTGCAGAAATTCCCCTGTGGAACGCTGTGCACGGTCCTGACCTTTGGCCAGTGTCACATTGCACTCTTTTAAGATGACCTTTCAGAAGGGTATATTTTCTCCTCAGCAACTGACCAAGGTCAAGATTGTCTGTAAATCAGTTGATATGTCATGGCGGGCAGCATCTAGACGCGGCCTCATAGTAGTTTCATTTTTGTACAAGCAACTGTTCATATCAGTCGTGTTTGAACATGCTTTTCATTTAAGGATAAAGATCTAAAAAACAGCATGTTGGCCAGATGTCATGTTGCTTCAGATGTTCATTTGACATCAAACTGAGATGTGGGGCAAAATCTGTATGCAATTAGTTGACACACACAGCAAGGAACCACAGAAAAGAATTGTTAGAATATTTCTTTGTATTTGCTTCTTCTAAATGCCTGTAGCAAATCAGAAGCACAAGCCTCTTTTACATGTAGAGGTCAAACTCAACTTACCCTTTCTTGCTTCTTGTCGTCTGTTTAATTTTGGGGACACCAAATTAGCTGTGTGTTTTATTCCCTGGATAGCAGGCAACATGGGAATGATCTCTGGATAGACATCACTGCGGCTTCTGTTGGTCGGCTTGTGCGATTGCAGACACTCTTTGGTTGTTTCCGAGACTGAAGAGGATGAGCGGGATTTAGACCTGCTTTTACCTTTGATCACCTGTACAGGTGAACCTGGGCCTCTTCCACTGTGTCTGTCATCACAGAATACTTTGTAATCCAAAGGCTTGTATTCATTTTGGAACAGGATCTGACTGAACTGGGGCTGAAATGGAGGAGGCGTTTGTTTGGAGGCCTGTGTTAGCTGAATTGGATTGAAACCCTGCAAACGTAGATTAGCATCTTGTCTGTGACCACTGTGGTCAGGGAAAGCCCTTAGTCCCATTTTGGGTAAGTGTTGGGTTTTGGCATGTTTCTGGCCGCTAATCCGCATTTGAAATGAATCATGTCTAAAAGAGTTGTTTAGACAGTGCTGCCTTTTGTCGGGTAGTGCCTTAGTTCCTAGTGCAGTCTGATGGAGATCCTGTTGCCCAGTGAGGAATGACTTGTGTTGTTGTCTTGCTTGGACCATGCTAAGGATCTGTTGGGTCATATGTTGGTCAGAAGACTCCGCATTCTCCCTTGAACTACAGTCATGAGGTATGCTCTGACTTGAGTTCTTTGGGATTTGCTTTTGTTGGACTGAGTTCTCAAAGGATTGCATCGGGTTTCTGTCTGCTTGGTTTGGTGTCTGGCCAAATGTACAACTCGAAGGTTTAAGTCTAAGGCCAACTCCGTATCCCTCACAGCTTGGCTCAGCCTCCCCTACATCTGTCCTTGTTTCATCTAGGGAAGGCAGCATACTTGCTCTCTCAAAATTCACAGGGTTTCGGAGAGCTGCCATGTAAGATTGCCGATACCTGCATTTGGATTCTGGATCGTTTTGCATGCTCTCAGGTGGTTTGTTTTGCATACAAGGATTGCAGTTCTCTTCACACAGGTTAACATTACTTGTTGGGGCAGGCTGAGTGGTCCTGACTAACTTGAAGGCCAGTGGTTTTGTGGGCATTGCTACTTTCTCCTTGTTGAACTCTAAAAGATCCACATATTCTCCTTCAAGCTCTCGGTTGTGCCTGCTGTCCCAGGTATTAGGAGATACCCAGCCAACAGGTTTTCCAGCAAAACTGCTTATTGGATGTCCTGCTGGAAGTATTGGATGTCCTTGGTCAACCTTCATCAATCTGCTGCCACCGTCCACTAGCTGAACAGAAACCGCCATCCCATCATTTGCTGGAAGGATCCTAGTTTCCATCTCAAGAGGTAAAAGGCCTATAGGTACCTGTGACTCGTTGTTCGAAATCTCAGTTTTAAGATCTGTCACACGGAGAGTTGGAGTTGAGCATGGCCTTGTTTCAGGCCAGATGTTAGATTTGGGCCTGTCAAGGAATTCTGGGTTGGCAACTTCGGTCCAAGGTACCTTCACAACCCCCTGGTCAGAGGAAAGCACACACTGACATAGAGGATTTCCATGACGTCCCTCATTTATTTCCCTTAGCCAAGACTCTGTGAATATGCATGGATAAGATGTCTCTGGAATGGGAGTCCCCTCAATTGCAGTACCCTCCAACAACCTGGAACTAGCTTGCAGCACCAGATTCTCTTGCCCCAGGAGGTCTTCCTGCACAAGAAGACTTTTGAGGACGATCCGGGCTGACTGTTCTCCAAAAGGTTCCACCTGCAAGTAGAAATCTCCAGGTCGGAGAAGTAAAGGGTTGATGGGGGCGAGTTGGATCACCACACGATCTCTCAGGCACAATGGCCAACCCTCACACCGGAAAAGCACATCGGAGTATGCAGCCTAGTGGGAGAAAGAAAGGGCAAAGCTAGTTTGTTGACTTGCAGATCATTTTGGATTGACAGATTTTATGAGCACAAGATTCCTAATGGCTTGGGTCTGGATGCCGTTTATTGGCTTGCACGCAAACATTCTTGAATCCCCTTCAGAAGAAGCTGCCTTGGAAGGCCTTTGTTCTTTCTGAAGATAAAACAAAACAATCTTGTGCTGAGTGGACAAGGATAAGTAGTTTGTGGGATCTGTGCCATAAAAATCCACATGGAAGAAATATCTGCACAGGAAACTGCTTTCATCTTGCCCAGTATGCTAACATACTTTACCCTTTAAGGCTTAGTTTACCTAAACATAAAAATACATAATTGACTCACTCTTATGTCATTCTCACTGTCCCTTTCCATACACTGAAAGCATACACTGAGCATGGCCTGTCATGAATCATAAAAGTAGTCCTTGCAAACCAAGTCTACCATTTTCCAAGTCTACTGAACCTTTATGCTAAAGTTGAAGTGTGGAATATGTTATTCTGAGCAAGAATAGCTGTTTGCTCAAACAATATAAGATGAAATGGTAGTTTTGCAATTGTGAAATTCATCTTAAAGACATTATTCATTAAAACACTTTCCCCTCGCTTCAGTTCTCAAATCTTATTGTATAGCTTCAGATGACTTGGAATAGCATGCAAGCCTCTGGACTATGGACAACCTTCTGTCATATGGGTTAGGGATGACATGAGGGTGAGTGAATATATATATTTTTTTTATATATATTTTTTCTTTCAGTTATTAAATTAAATCAAGTCACTTGGTAGGTAGGCTATTGGCTATTTTAGATGGTTGGCTTTTACTGTGGAACTGTCGAGTTTTACATCCGAAGGCCTTTTTTGTTGTACTCACACAGGCTGCTTGTTGCACACTCTCTAGGATATGTTTGGCTGGGATAAGGAAGTTCAGCAGGCACTGCAGTGCATCTCCATGGTAACGTTCCTCAATGGTGCGAAAGAGTTGGCTGAGAACAGTAGGAGCGGTAGCCTCAAATGGAGGGAAAAGAGACGACAGGGCGCTCTGAATGGACCAGTCCAGAGAGGAAGGGTTCTGATATGGAGAGAGAGAGGTTTATTTGTGAGGTTTAATAACTGTATTCTTTGTATGAAAAATATCCAGGGTTACATTACATGATATATGATACTGCAGTTATTGTGCATTATCCCTAAATGCTTTGTTTACAGATGTCAAATGAGGTTGTTGTCAAATGCCTGTGGCAAAACCTTTTCATAATTTCAACCCCTCCTAAATCTCACTTGTTACGGGGCCAAGCAAAGAGACAATGAAGCTTGTGTCATGTCAAGGTTTCACCGTTTTGGCCTAAATAAATCCACATTTTCCATTCTGCTGTGTCTCTTTCTTACCTATAAGCCATTTTAAGTGGAAGAGACCGGCAATGCTATCAAATATGCATGGAAGAAATTACCTTGCAGCTAAAAAGCCACATTTGTTTACCTTGTTATTGTGTGTTGAACAAAGGTGATTTCGATAGAAAGGTTTCTTTACAGAAGCCATATTGAGAGTTACAATGTTTACTATTCATTTTACCTTAAGTGACCATCTCCTTCTGCTTAGAATGTCTCTGGGACTTGAAAGTGTGAGTTTGTCCAAGATACACCTCATTTGAGATGGTTTACCTCATGCAGAGGAGATTTGTGTCATTAGCATAAGTAAAACATGGTAGAACAAAGAAAACACATGCTCTGAACATTGCTGAGAGTGTTTATGTACCAAGCATGTGTGTGTAATATAGAAACATCCACATTCATGCACATCTGAAGGATTACAGAGTGTCTGTCTCATATTTGCCCTCCCAAATATTTATCATACATGTTTCTCAGCCAGTACTCTGTAATGAGGATGTTGGGTTCACGTTTCATGTGTCCGACTTGGAATAATGTACAAAGCAGATGTGGGAAGAGCACAGGGAATGCTGTCTGGAAAACTAATGAAATCTGTTCTCTTCCAGTCTGGATGACCTTGGTTTAAACCTTAAACAGACAAAACCTGTTATAGAATGGATAACCATCTACTGCCAGTTAGAGGTTGAAACTCTTAAACCGCATGTTTAAAACTATTTTTATGAAGCCTAGTGCAATGATTAACCACAGAAAGAAATGCATGCTTTAGCTGTGTTAAGATAGCTGTGTGTTTAGTCTATAAATCTCTTATTTCAATAGCCTTAGTGGCTTCCTGGTTAAGATGATTACAGGACCTGAGTGTGATCTTGTACAGGAAGTTTATGTCTGCTTAGAAAGTACAAGCATAAACAAAACCCATCCTTTTTAGGGAAAAAAATGTGTAATGTCTCAGCGATAAGAGTATTATATAATGGTGTACACTGACCAGGATTCGTATAGTTCTAATTTGTTTTTTGGTTTTATTATTATTTATTTATTTTCAGTTTAGTTTTGTCAAGTTTTCAATTGTTTTTACTCTCAATTTTAGTTGTAGTTTTTTTATTTTAAATTACGACTTTTTTTTTTTTTTTTTCGATTGTTTATATTTGGTTTATTATATTTACAATTGTTTACATTTTCAGTAGGTTACAGTCTTTTTTTTTTAGTTTTAGAATAGTGAAAAAATATTTCAGTTCGGTTTTCATGTTTAAATTAAAAATTGTTTATATTTGGTTTATTATTGTTTTCATTAACAATGATTACGTTGACATGGCCTGACAGTATTTACAGTAAGTAGTGTTTGCTAAGACAACATCACTGTTATTATTGCACATACTTAAGCTTAGTGTTTTGAACAAATACCTTACCATAAGTCTTCAGCTTCTTGAAGTTGTATCTCATTTTATACTATTTGTGCTACAGACATGAATGATTCCTCCAAGTCTACAGTTTGTTGAATCTCCAGAGAATCCTCAGTTTGAGTCATTGAACGATACAGACATCAGATGTCTGCTTTGTCATGTGCTCATGAAGTATGAACACACTGATGTTTATCTGTCCTAGACTTTCTCACGGTTTCCTGCTTGATATTCCACGTGATTTGAAGCATTTCGAATTGTAAGCTTATCCTCAGTCTGTATGTATTAACCATAACAAAAATAAAAATAAACCTACCACAAAAAATATAATGATTAATAATTTTTATAAAATATTGTAGAAAGACACAATAGCTTTTGTGTAATCATTAACCAAAGTAGTTTGTCTGGCCCATGCTTGTGTCTCATTCCGGGTGGTCCGTCCCGGGTGCATGTGGATCCTCTTCGGTCCTCTGGCTGACTTTCCCATCCTCTCCCTTTCTTCTTCTTCAGTGAAAACATCTGCATGGTGCAGATCACAGTCTCGCCATGGCTCTGAGCCCATCGTTCTGTTTAACCCCCCGTTACTTCTCCTGTTACATGTCCACACCTCGGTTTTCCAAACACATCCAAGTCAAACTTAATTTAACAAATCCTTAGTATCCCAAAGGAAGGATATCTGGAGCCTGGCACTGTTCCTGTAGTCTGGTATTTGCATTCAGTAGACTGTCAATTGCATTTCTCAGTTTTTAAATAAAAAACACACACAAACCACTCCCCTGAACTAACTAAAGAAAGTGATTTTGAAGGCTCATTTGATATCTGGAGATGAGGGTCTTTTTTCACACTTTAAAGCACTTAAAGAAATAATGTCTGTCTGTCTTCTCACCTGCAAGAGCCTTCATTTTAGCAGTACAGTTTTGGTGTGACGACTCTCAATTAAATCTACACATAAATATCAGTTGCAAAAACATCTTTTCATTTGGCAGTGCACAAGTCTCTCTATAATTACATGATCTCAACAGGTAATTGTACGCTTCTGTCTAATGTTTGAAACACACCAAAACTCAACTATCATTAATTCTGAAGCTTTTTGCAGATGATTTCATAAATGCACAGTAAACAACCAGTTTTTGAACAGCCTTGTATTTAGTGGTGTTTGCTAAGGCAAGCATTACTAATAGGTTACTCACTTACTTAAGTCACAACAGTATCAGTGAAGGTTTTGTTTTCTAATCAATTCTATTAATTAATTATTAGTTATTCAAAAATTTTGAAAATATTTAATTGTGTGCATTTAGGATACAAGAATGCAAGCCATGAAATTTCTTTCGGCAAGCCTATTTAGCAATTTTATATGTAATTTTAATCACTGGTTTCTCATTTTTGTGCAAGTACTGTACATGTCAAGTAGGTTTCATGCATACATGGCATGGGTAGGCAAAATCCAAAGGCTGTTTTTGATCCAATTAGCCATTAATCATATTGATCACTTAAGATGTCAGATTTAGACATAGAATCCAACTGCAAATGCACAGACGAGTTTAAACCTGATTTAGAAATTAGATTTGAAAAACTTCATTTATGTGGGCTGGCTCCATATACACCCACAGATGCCCAGTTGCTTGTTAAAATGGCAGAGAAATTGTATTATACTATTAGTTTGATTTAATGCTTTCACGACAGTTGTATAATTGTTTGTATGTGGGCATATCTAACACAGGTGTGAAAATCCGGCCTTTGGTGGAAATAACACGGTGGTGAAATTTTGCATAAAAATTTATGACAGAATACTATTAGTTGCCAAATTAAACTAGAGAGGGTGTTAAAAGTGTGTCTTAAGGAAGCTGTGTACGGAAGTTCAAATCCAGAGGCCCAAAATGTCCACAGTTAAATAAGCACATGCTAAAACAAAATGCAATAGCAGAATAGTACCAGTAATGTGTTTGAAAACATTAGTCCTGTGCTCAAAGAATAAGTCTTGACTTGTGCATTTGGCACGGGACAAAAGAGGCACTCAGAGCCTTTAAAACCCTCAGGCTCTTTATTCAGTTCTGGGTTGCACAAAGAACACAAAAATGTTAAAAGTACAAGTGCTTGAAGTTAGAAAGTCCATGTGCACCTTTGAGATGAACACTAATCTAACCTGAACGGGATTCTTCATCATCTGTAAGCTTTGGAAAGTCTCTCATTTCAGCTGTCAGATTCCAGTAATTGTGATCTGTCTCTACCAGCAGCTCTCCTCTGTCTTCTCCCTCTCCTCCCTCTTCAGGACAGTGTTGTCTTTGTCTCTGTGCCACTGTGCTTTAACTCCTTACAGAGTTTGGCACAATGGAGCTTTCTCACACCACTGGCCACTCTCATCAGACAGACATCTACAACATCTGACAAGCTACTCCTCGATTAACTTACTTGTCTGAATGTGGTTTTTAAACAACTTTAGCTCTTTTTTTATATATATATTTTTCTCTATATAGCTGAATTCTGTCATTTTCCTCTGTGTTTTTAGCATGATTTTTCTAGAACTTAATGAAGTTCTCATGTATGTATTTATTTTATTATTATTATTATATTTTATTATTATTATTAATTATTATTATTATTATTATTAATTATTATTATTATTTATCATTTTTCAGAATAAAATGCCTTCTGCCGTTTTTCAAAGTAACACTTTTGGTGCAATGTATAATTTGTGTATGCGTTTTCTTGGTCATACTTATTATTTTAGTGCATTTCTTAGACCATAATGCATTTCTCATTGGATCAGAATAAATTGCCTTCATGCATTTCTTGCATTCTTTGCATCTTTTGCAAACCATGTGCTACAGACAAACAAAAGTGCTTTTCTCTCCATGTAAGTGTGCATTTGAAGGGACAAATACTTCAAAAACACAGAGAAACAAATGTTTTCTCCTGTGTCATTTATCTAACTACAATAAAAAACCTCTTTCACCAATGAAAGTGCTAAATAAAAAGAGACATGAAGGAATCAGCATTCAAAATCAGTTTAAAAGACGCAAACAATGTCTGCAAGCAAAAAATTAAAACAGTCAGTCTACACTGTGATATCACAGAAAATAATATCCTACTTTGGTAAAAAAAATAAAAATAAAGAAAGAAAAAAGAAAGAATACTTTGCATGCATTGTTTTACATGCAAATATTCTGGATGTTAGAATTGCTACATCTGTGCATGCATATAACGAGAAACTAAAGATTTAAATGAAAATTACAGGGCCAGAGACAAAATGTAAATTAATTTGCATTTACAAATTTGGTGGATGCTTTTATCCACAGCAACTTACATTGCATTCAAGGTGCACATTTTATCATTTTTCGTTAGCTCAGAATAAGTTGATTTTGTACTTGCCTTTTTTACATCTTTTGCAATCCATGCACTGCATGAATGCAGATATTAGTCAATAAAATGATTCAGTAATAATAATGAGATTAATACAAATGCATAAGGATGTTCCAGTGTAGGTAGCTTCGCTGATTATAATAAGAGTGGTTTAGTTTTGGCAAGATGTGACACGACATTCAAATTTGGTGTTTAGATTTTCTGTCTTTGTGCTTTGTCTTTGCTTCTTTTGTCTTCCCTGTTTTCCTCCCCATTCCAATATCTCTTCTATATCCATTTATCCATGAACGAATCTCTCACAGACACTCTAGCAGCACTTGAGCATTTATTTCCAGAACATATTAAACCTTAAACAGCCATATATCACCTCTGACATCTGCAGGTCTCGCGAACACGTCTGTCTCTGCACGCTGCCAACTTATTTTTACAGCTCGTATATTTTATTGACTTTCTCCCCAGTATGCCCTGCTGATGAAGCAACGCTCTATGGTTTCTCGCTGAGATCCAAGACCGCAAGACTGACTCCAAATGATCCTGGATATCATATTTCATTGGATTTTGATTGAGGGTCCTGGGACATGTTTCCAAAATAAATATTGGCAACCCAAAACACACGAAAGACCATAAAGGTATCACGGCTCTATAGCACTTACGGTTCCCTGAACTTCAGAATGATTGGAGCATTGCGTCAGGTGGAAAAGTGAAAGGAAGAATTGAGAACGTTACCACAGTTTTGGCAGATACACCCTTAAAATCTGGATTTAAAATCACAAGCCTAGGATCTGGCAAGCCAGTGTATGGGTTCTTTAGAAAATCCCTTTATTTCCAGGATGTTTTGTAGGGCACTGGGACAACATGTGACTGAACATCTGGATGATGAACAACATGCTAATAGAAAACAGATGTAAATCATCAGATTTCTCTTTGTGCGCTTGACAGGAACTCTGCGAGGTCAAAAGATCAAAAAAAATAAAAAATTGAGGAGAAAATGCACAAAACATCATAGTCCAGTTAGCCGATGATTATAAAAAGCCCTTAAAATATATTTTACAACATGTCAGACACGGGGTGGTAACTCTCTGTAAAATGCTGTGTTAACTTTGTGGAGTTACAAGAAAAAACTTTTCCATCTCCTTATTGTTTTATTTCCTATCCGTAAGGCATCACACCGGCAGTGTTTCAACAGCTGTAACCAACTAACTTATTTACCTCCGGTTTCATAGACAAGGCTTAAGCCTAGTCCCACAATAATAAAACACATCTCTGCTCTTTTAAAACAAAAAAAAACTTACACACACATATCAAAAAATTACATAATAATCATTGTTTTGTCTCAAGATGCACACCAGTAATTTGTTTTTTGTTTTTTTTTTATCTAAGGCATATGTCTATTCAAATGTCCTAATTGAACTATGACCTAATCCTGGCTTAACCTAAGCCCTGTCTGTGAAACCGGGCTTTAGGGTGCCAAAATATATCTGTAAAACCACACTGGGGCTTTGATCCAAATCTTAGTGAGTTCCCTACATAGTCAGTATTTAAGGGCATCATAGGCACGTTCTTCATTTAGCCAAATCTTAATGCAGCATCATTAGCACTGTACAGCAATCACACTGCCGTGAACTCAAAGAAGTGATAGAAATGTTGATTTGTATATATGCACTTTTAGAGTATCACTTTAGTGTGACATGCTAAGGCTCAACTAGGGCTGGAGGATAAAAGTATTATCACAAGATTTCTTTCTATCCATATCATTCAGTATCGATATTTTTCATGATATTAATTTTATACCATTAATGGGAAGGAAATGCATTCCACGTGTGAAGACCTTGAGAATTAATAACACACTGTAACTTGTTTGTTAACAATTAAACTCCACAGAAGTTTAATTAAATCTTTTATTTTTCCCTAGATTTTCCTCCTTTCATGATTCTGTGTTTTTGAATGAATTTAAATGTATCCTAAAAATGCTGTGTAATGAAATGAACTCACAAACATTAATTTACCATTTTAATATTGTTTTAAAGTGTAAATTAGAACACCAAAAAAATTACACACACACACACACACACACACACACACACACACACACACACATATATATAGTTTATATAAGGTGCTGCACAACAGAACTACCAAAACATGGATGAAAAATATATTGGTTGTATGACATTAATATCAGTTGTGTATTGAGACTCAACAGAAGCACTTTTTCAGTCTTTTGATTTATGTAAAGTGTTACACAATCAGCACTTTATTACGGTAAAGTATATTATAGTTTCAGTTAAGGGTTTTGTCTTAAAGGGCAGCTGCCTCTGTAGAGAGCAAGGCAGTTGATTAAGTTTTTTTTTAACCGCCTCTGTGTCACAGACAAACATCGCTGTCTGTGTTGAACACTAATCCTGTGACAGGTAGAGTGTGTTTCTATGGTAGAGTGTGTGTTTGGTGTTGTCAGGGTTTGTGAGAGCTGCAAAAAGGCCTGAGCACAGTGTGACTGTTGTTTATGTGTATGAATGAGAGAGTTTACTCTAATGGTGTTTTTCTCCAGTGAGCACAGCTGTCACACGGTCAGTTTAACCACTGCACAAGAAAACAAGTGTGCAGGTGAGCGGCCCGCTCCAAACATCTCCTGCAGGACGTCCCAACACCTCTGTGTGCTTATTGTATCTTACATCAAGATGTTCATATTTAGTGTCAAACACATGTGTTTCTGTAACGTTTAAAAATGCAGTCGATTTAGCAATCTGTCATACACAGAAAGGTGTGTAGATGAAAAATTATAGTAAGAATGTTTTATTTTAGCACTTTCACACTTAAATTACGGCAAAGTTTTATTGATGTTTCTACAAAATAAACATTTAGTGTTTGTTTTTTGAAAAAAAAAAAATTCTATTAAATTCTAAGCTTTGAACAAAACCAAGTGAGTTGAATCAAAGTAATGCAATATGATGATAAATGTATTTGAACATCAACAAAAAAGACAAAGGTACAAGATTTAAGTAGTGTACTTTAAGTTTTCTCTCTGACATTTTGGCAAATAAACAATTTTTAATAAACACTGTAGCCTACTACTGTTCAAAAGTTTGGGGAGCACTGAAAATATTTTTTCATGTTTATGAAAAAAGTCTCTTCTGCTCACCAAGGCTGCAATTATTTGATCAAAAATACAGAAAAAAGAATGTAATATTGTGAAATATTACAATTTAAAATAACTTTTTTTCTCTGTGAATATATTGTCATATGTAATTTATTGCTGTGATCAAAGCTGAATTTTCAGCATCATTACTCCAGTCTTCAGTAGCTATGTTTCCATCCAAAGTTACGAATTAAATTTATGTGCAAAACATTTGTGAATAAAGCACCGTTTCCATCCAGGTGAACAAAATCATCACTTCCTGATTAACTTCTGCTATATCTCACAAAGAAAATCTAAATTTGCTGCAGTAGGAGAAAGCACTGTATAATAATTTGTGTATAGCGCACAGAGCGCGCAGAAGATACGCAGTCATGCCATCTTATTTTCTGAGTCTGCTGTTTGGGAACGCAGTTCTTGGAGTTAAATATAACAAAGCACTTTGGTAAGACTTTGCTCAAGCATATTAGAATGACAAGTGTAGACTGGTTTCTGCTCTGCAGGTTCACACTGCAGTTGCCACGAACTCCAAAGGTCTGAAACATGCATTAAACACACCTCGATCTGCTCTCCTGTACCTGTCAGTGTGTTATCACAGACGAAACACACCTGCCTAACTCAAATAAAACACAACGTAAAGCTTCAGCTCTCAGCCAAACACCATCAGTCATTCAGAGAGGCATAACAAACCATCAATATAGAGACAAAGCTCAACGTGTGCTGGAAAGTGGGTCAGGCTGAGGATCTCAAGAAAAATCTGAGACCACACTGAAAATCTAGGAGGTTTTTCCATTTATAAACAACTGCGAAAGATGAATCCTTTTTATTCTTACTGCAAGATCGCGACACACAGGGCTAGAATCAAATAAAAAAAGAAAACCAAAGCTGATTTTTAGTCCGTTTTGCTTATTACATGCAGGTTTTTTAAAGTCCATAATAAAGTGTTTTAACCTTAAACACTGATTGTTGAAACTTCTGATGTTCATTTTTACAAGTAACAAGCTGAGACAAACTTTAGAACTTTGATGCAAACTAAAGAAACTTTTGCAGCAACAAAGTGTAAAAAGTGAAAACTTTTTTTTTCTTTTTTTTTTTACTATAGCCATGTTAAGTGAACATTAATGCATGATAAGGACTAAATCATGGTCACCTACAACAGCAGTCAGCTATCACTAGTTATCATTGGTTCAGTAGGTCAGTGGCACAACAACACCGACAGTGTGTGTAAAACTGAAATGAACGAGTCTTATTTACCATCTTGACGACTGAATCACAGCTACTGAGTTGTCATCCAAAAATCTGTGCCTCCAGCAGAGAAAAATTCCCAGTTTAGTTCTTCACTGGTAACTGCAGCATACCCATGATAGTCTCACATCCAGAGGTGCTTCCATGGTGTCCGGTTTTGAGACGGCTGGTAGATCTGGACTATAGTGGATCAGATCCATTGTTTAGCAAGTTATTGCAAGTTTGTACAAGAGTACGACGTCTGCTGAGAAATGTAAAGTGTCAAGCGGTCTGTCGTCAGCTCACTGCGCCGTTTTGTCTCGACTGTAAAGAGAGAGAGACACAGAGACCGAGAGAGAGAGAGAGACAGAGAGAGCAAGTAAAGGGTCTGAGAAGAGAAGGAGGAGGTCTTTCTTTCGGAGGAAATCCCCCTGAAGGCTTTTCATACTTTTCTCAGTGGCAAATCAGGACCTCCCTTTCACACACACACACACACTCGGTCAACACAAAAGAGACCCCCTAAAGCCTCCCTAAATTTTTTCATTTCCTTTGTACAGTTCAGTTTCTTCTTGTTTAAACACTTCAGAGAGTGCGAGAGACTCTTGGAATGTGTAGTTACACAAACACCTGAAATTATTTTACAGATTACTCTCAGGAGGAGACTGATGGATGAAAAACACTGATGATTTCTTAGAAGGAATGTCCATTAGTTAAAAACACACACACACAGTCTCACAAAGCTAGACTTTTAACCATATGTATGAAAGTCTGGTCGACTTTGCAGCTTAATTTGGACAAGACCCGCCCACTTAGACAGGAAGAGAGCATCTGACTGACATGTACAGTGACCTTCCACAGTTTGTTTTTATGTCCTGTTTAGAAGTGGGTTTCTTTGTCTCTGTATGACTTTCTTTCTTTCCATCTTTTTTCCCGAAAATAAAGTTAGTTTTTTTTTTCAATTCCAGTCATTTTACTTCAGTAAAAAAGTGTTATTTTAGTATTATTTATATACTATTATTTATATTTTGAATATAGGTTTTCATAGTTTGTAACTTTATTTAACTTTTAGTAATTTTGTGATGTAATTTTTCTATTTTTTTCTTCAGTAATATGAATGTCTAAGTGAAAACAGTGTTTTTTTTAGTATTATTTATAATCTATTATATTATGTATTAATGTTTTGAATGTTCAGTTTTATATTTTATGTTCAAATTGTGATGTGTGTTTGTCATTTTTATTAGTTTTTATTAGATTTTGAGATATACACAGTATATGTATATGTGTATGTATGTATGTGTGTGTATATATATATATATATATATATATATATATATATATATAATATATAATATATATATATTATAATTTTTATATATATATTTATTTATTTATATAAAATAGTACTTTTGATTTTAACTAAGTAATGCTTAATTTTAGTTTTTGTCATTTTACTACTTAAACTTGTATTTCAGTTAATTGTCAATGCAACATTTCAAGTTTCCTTTGAATTTTTTCATCTGTTTTATTTCAGCTACATTTGAAATAGCAAACTATTTTTAATTGTTTTGGTACTATAACTGTGCCAAATGAAAGGATATTTATAAGACTATGTAGTGCCGTACTTCTTTTTTGCCATATAAATTTGATTGAATGATGTTCAGTGGAAAAGTGTATCAAGTAGTTAAAAAAAATTTGAGCGACTGAAAGTTTTTCAGAGGCAGAGCAAGTTTGTGATGAAACATTTTGATAAAGTATTATAAAAACAGGTCTTTAAATCATGCATAATAAAAACATGTATTAAGAGTATTTAACAGTCTCCATTTTGATTTCATGTTGACTTTAACAAGCCGCCGCATAACTGAACATGTACAACAGAATATGAGAGATGATTCTGGCCAGACATTAAACACGATGATGAAAGAATTATGGTTTTACCAGTTAGTCCGGAGTGTTACATTGATAACATCAAGGACACTGAGAATATGAATGTGGATAATAGACTCCTTGTGTCTCTCAGCGATAACTGAATAAAGATAAAGTACTGTGTGAAAATTAGACTGATGGACAGATGAGTTGAGAAGAAAGAGAAAGGGAGATTTGGTGGGAAAAAAGCAGATAGAAAGATCTCTGTCTTGTTTTAACATTTATCTGATGCTCAAATGAAAGGGTCTGATCAAAGCCTGTCTAAAACACTGAAGCAGAGATGTCTGGAGATAGAAAGGGCCACTTTTTTACACTGTCTCCAGAAAATGTGCAGATATAGAATAAGTTACATACCCAATGTTAATACTTGGAGGTAGGTTCAGATCTGTGAGCAATAATTGCAATGGCTGACTAAGCAAACACCACAAAAGAGGAGTTATTACTGAAAAATCATGTTTAGAAGAGGAAAAAACAGCATAACTGAGCTCAATGCTAAGCATTTTTAGTTATAAATAAATAAAGTAGGTTTTGTTTTCATTGTTTTTTATCCATGTAACCTTTTATCCCAATAAATATGTTTTTTATGACACTAAAATATTAATGAAATTTTATATTTATATTTGACACTAAAATATTAATGGGTGAATAAACAAATAATTCTCTATTCCAGGTACAATACCACAGTAAAAACTACTTAACTATTATAAAGTTCAAACATTACTAAAGATAAGTAAACAATATTAAACTATTACACAAATTATAAGAAATAAAACAAATAATTATAATAGAACAATTATGCATTTTTTTTAAGTAGGTCTAACTCAGTAGGTCGGGTACAAAAACTGAATAATCAAATCACTGCATGGTCTTAACTCTGTGAACTAAATACAGATTAAACATCATTAAAAAAAAGTGACTTGTTTAAGAGCAGTGAGTAATTTTTTTTGTTGTTTAATTCACATTTAATGACAGACAGCGGAAGGCATTTTAGGCTGCTGTCACTTTAAGACCTACTGCACGAAAACCAATATAATGACACACATCTGATTTCTTTTCCAACTGTTTAAGCTCTTTTAAGATGTAACATCTGTGTTTACAAGGATTCTTGCCAAGATGAGCATTTTGACCATTTTTTGTGTATGTGTGCATTCAAGCAAAAGAAAACTCAATCCGCTATTTCCGCACGGACACGAAACAGATTAAAATTGCTTGAATGTTTAAATTGGCAAGACTTTCGATAAACCGACGCAGTTCTGGCCTGATTGTCTTTCACATTGTTCGCGGGCCATCAGGCAGATCATAATGATGCTGAGAGAAACAGGAAGAACTCAGAGAGTAAGGATTGATGGTTCTTGTTAAATCGCAGCGAGCGAGAGACACCTGTGGTTTCTGTGGGCTGCATATTCATCTGGACTGTTGCACTGAACACAAGACCCTCAATCCAGCAAACACCCTGAAGCTGTCGGACCTGCAGGGGTCCAACCCTCCATTAAAAGGTCATTCACCCCCCACACACTAATATTCTCCCTTGCTCTCCAAAGCATCTTGTCTCATGTCTGCTCTTCACAAACAAAAGCAGTAATCCCGCCGTCATAGTACATGCACATAGTAAATTGTGTTTACAGTCTCAGTATAATTTGAGTGAATCCATGTGAGATCAGCTTTAATCCAAAGATGATATGTGTTATTTTGAATATTGTCTTATCATTTACTCATTCTCATGTTGCTCCGAACCTGTTTGGCTTTTTTCCCCGTTAGAGATATTTGCCAGGTTGTTCACGCTGCTGTTTTTCAAACAAAGGCAGTAAATGGTGTGCAGATGCCATCAAGCTGCACAGTTGACCAAATGGTATCATATATCAAGAATTTTTTTTTTTTTGTAAATGTTTCCATTTTTATTGTCTTCATCTATTTTAATTATACAGAACTTTGGTGTACTAGGCCTATATAGTTTTAAAGTGCTTTAGAATGGAAAAATGTAAGAAGAAGAGTGTGTTAGATATCAGTTCTAGCCTGAAGAACACATCTGGAGTAGAGACAGATGTAGATGATTTGAGTGTGTGTGTGTGTGTGTGTGTGTGTGTGTGTGTGTGTGTGTGTGTGTGTGTGTGTGTGTGTGTGTGTGTGTGTGTGTGTGTGTGTGTTAGATCAACCTCAAATGTTAACGAGTTTAAGCTGGTTTACAAGCTAATTTTCTGTATTGAGTTCATTGTCTCAAACACATTTCTTTGTTTCCCCCTCTCTTTTTAAATACCTAAACTGCAGAGCTGAACACTTTTGTAACCTGATCACCATCATCTGTTTCTGCTTTGTCCTGCAGTATTTCGTTATCAAAGAGACTCTAGGAATGAGGCTTTTCACCTGTGATGTGCAAAGAGCATCAAAATCACAGCCTATGGATCAGAATTCACTTTCTTATGAAAGATGAAATGAAAAAAAAAAAAAAAAAAAGTTTGTTTGATTGTAGAAATCATTGTCTATTGTTTTAAAGCTTGTAGACAGATGTGCAGTTTGTGCATGAGTCCTTATATACAAGACCTTATATTTAATGTTTAATACTTACTTCTACAACCAAATGCTGTGAGCTGCTGTGTGGGCTGCAAGACTGAAAAACAGGCCTGTCAGTGTTGTTCTCTTTGGCACAAGTGGCTGACGGCTGTGAATAGAGATCAATTGACTTCAGGGCTCGTTAAAATACTTTCCAAGGAAACAATGACCTTTCTATTGACCAATCCTGATATTTCTATTAGGGGAATAAAATTAATGAAAATAAACAAAACGCTGTAACAGGAACTGCTGCATTTGTCTGGAGATCCATCAGCATTTGTCAAGGAGACTGAATGACCACTGTACCACATGTTCTTCATGATTTCCAACCATCCCTCTTCTTTTGTTTTGATGAATGTTTAATTACTCGGAAGGACACATTAAGTCTTCCGGAATGAAAACAAATCTAGCAGAAGCACAGTCTAGTTAAATCAGGCCAAAATCCAAACCCATATATACAGTGATGTCTCAAATTTTACTGTTGCCTAACATGTTTGAGCACATTGTTAGCATATCATTACCATGTTGCTAGAATGTTTTTAACATTCTGCTTGTATGATTTAACACATTGCTAGCATGTTGCTAACAAGACTTAGCATGATGCTGCTTTAACACATTGTTAGCATAGTTTTGCACATTACTAACATGATTTACCATGTTTTACATTTAGTCATTTAGCAGATGTTTTATGTTTTAGCATGTAGCTTATTGTTAGCATGGTCTAACATGTTGATAGCATGTTTTAACATGTTGTTAGCATGGCATTGCTAGCATAAATTAGCATGGTGTTAACATGATTTAGCACACAATTGCTAATATTTAACATGTTGCTAATATAATTTAGCACATTGCTAGCATGCTTTAACATGTTGCTATTGTCCTGGGATAGTCATTAAGCTTTGTTGGTGATAGCCAACCCTTACCAAAAAGTAGTATACTTCAAGTTTATTTTATTAAGTATACTTAAGTAAAGTTCAAGTATATTTTGAGTTTTTGTAAGTATAAGTCAAGTATACTTAATTGTCATTATAAGTATATCTTAGAAGTACATAAAGCCCATTTCTGAGAAGTACATAAAAAGTAAACTAAAAGTATACTTTCCTATTTTTTAGTTTAAAATAAGTATACTAATAGCACACTTGAATAAACTTCTTTTTCGTAAGGGAAAGTATTACTCTACAAAGGATTTGACCCCCTCTATGAATTTATTATTATTATTATTTATTTTTTTTTGCTATTTTGGCTTCATCAAAGCAACATAATCATAATACCAGGGGCAGACTTAGTGATTTGTGGGCCCTAAGCAAATTTCAGGTATTCAATTAAATTTAAGTTTATTTGTATAGTGCTTTTCACGATATATCGTTGCAAAGCAGCTGTACAATATATGTTTCTATAATATATTTAGTAGTAAGCATAGTGACTATGTCAGTAAATGTACATATGACAGAAATGCACGGAAAAAATCAATTAAAGACATAATCAAACAGACTTTGAACACTATTAACAGCAATTATTATACATTGCTATCAAACTTATAGCAAATTTTGGTAGTTCTGTATGTTGTTTCAAGGCTGATTGTTTAGGTATGGGGCCCCAACACAATAACTATATGCTCTTTTATGCCTAAACCTTACTTTGCTTGCTTGCTCTCATAGTTTAAAGGCCACATGTCTGTTAAAACAGATTATGCTTTAGTTAAAAGGTTTGTGTGAGGGTTCGTTTTAGGTAAAAGAGATAGAAGTCGATGGAAAGTCCCCATCATGATAGAAAAACAAATGTGTGTGTGTGTGTGTGTGTTTGTGTGTGTTAGGGTGGGGTTGGCTGTAGGTGAATGGAGATCTCTTCTCAATTTCAATAACGAGACAATAGAAGTGTGAATGTGTGAATCGGGTCTCTTTCAGTCGCAGACAATGATTCACTTCATCTGTCAAATCCATTTACATCCTTCTGTGTGTGTGTGTACTAAAAACTGAGAATAAAAGTCATTTAAGTCTGAATTATATTTCAGCATGATTGCTGTAAGTTTGCATTTCTTTGTATCTGTCCTATAGCTGCAATTACGAGTACCTTTCAAAAGTTACCACAGTATGCCAATATGTTAATGTATACCATGTCCCTGTTTATATTTACATACTGTAGTATTTACTCTACATGCACTGAACATGACTTTGAAATTCGTATTGCTAGCTAATTTAATAAATCATTACAAAGAACAATATTTAAAACTGCATTTTCTTTTAAAACATACTCCAAAGTGTATTTAAAACTTTCAAAACTTAAATTTTTTTGATCGCATAGCACTGTAAGATTCTTAAGAGAATGCAGTGGTATTAATATCATAATAATGTCCAAAAGTTGTAGTTATAGTGATTATTTATTTATTTATTACGTTTCTCTGCTTTTTGTTTGTTTGCTAATCTGCTAAAATTCACACACATAATATACACTCTCTCAGCTGATGTTTGCAGGAGTTTGTGTGCACTGGACATGGGTGGGGAAGTCAAACAGAGCACCTGAATAATGTCTGTGTGTCTGTGTGTGTGTGAGAGACACACCCCATTTAAATATAGTATGAGCCAGACGGCCTAATCATGGCAAACACACCTAAACACGCTGTGCATTTCCGCAGCGCTGCCGACGGTAATGTGGGCGGAAATAAAATGGACTATTACAATAACTTTTTTTTTCTCTCTTCTTCTAGTGAATTTAGGAGAAACAGAATTCCCTTGAGTTATGGTGAAGGTATGCATGCATTCATTATTCAGGACAAATATAAATGGCTGGACCGTTCAACACACACACACACACAGAGGATGGAGAGCGGCTCTAATTCAATTTGACAATTTAAATCGTTGCAGATGTGGCTCAGACTGTTCAGATGGGGTGTGTGTGTGTGTGTGTGTGTGTGTGTGTGTGTGTGTGTGTGTGTGTGTGTGTGTGTGTGTGTGTGTGTGTGTGTGTGTGTGTGTGTGTGTGTGTGTGTGTGTGTTTAATGTGAATGCTTGTATAGAAACTGGACATACACTATCAGTCATACACTATCAGCCGAAAGTAATGCATATAAAGCACAGATGTACTGAGGCTCCAACAAACTTACCTTAGACACTCTACAGTAGCTTTTTACCCTTTGATTTTTTTTGAATACTTATATATGAATACTGCTTTACTGTTTGAAAGCACATTTCATTCATAATTATCTTTGACGCATTTTACTGAGGGGTTCTTCTTAGTAAACATTCAGCCTCTGTATATGATCAAATGTAGCTATCAAAATCATTGCATGCATATTTATGAGGAAGCCTATCATGGCTGGCTTTGGGACTGTTTAAAGAAGAGAGTTGACAGTTAATATGAAAGATGACATTAGTGTAGATGACAAATAAACGTCTGTTTTTCAACATCCTTATTTTAGGTTATAATTTTATATACCTCTGTTTATGAAGCGCGTCTGGGTCATGGCTCTCACCAAAAAAATAAATAAATAAATAAAATAAAAAAAAAAATAAAATAAAATTTATATATAGATATATATATATAGTACATTTTAAATATAGTATATAGAGTACATATTTAAATATATATATATATATATATATATATATATATATATATATATATAGATATATATATATATATATATATATATAAACATGGTGGCAGCATTATTGTACTAACTTTTTATTTAAAGATATTCAATTAATAATAATAATAATAATAATAATAATAATAGTTTGATAAGTTGATAAACATGATTAAAAAGATGTTGCCAGAAAGCATGTTTTTCATTACTGTATAAAAATGGTTTAGAGTCCAATTTTTGCATTAAGAGTAATGACAATGGCTAAATGTATCTTAATTAAAAAAAAAAAAAAAAAAAGTATTTAAAATATTCCCAAAATGTATATATATATATATATATATATATATATATATATATGTGTTTTTTTGTTGTTGTTGTTGTTGTTGTTGTTTGTTGTTGTGTTGTTGTTTTGCATTTTGGGAATGAATTTTTGAATTTTTAAAATTAAGATACATGTAGCCATTCTCATACTCTTAATTCATAAATTGGACTCATTTAAATATGTTTATCAACTTGTCAAGTTATTATTATTATTAATTAAATAACTTAATAAATAAATAAAAAGTTAGTACAACAAGTGCTGCCACCATGAAAAGTGCTGCCACTAAATAAAAAGTTAGTACAAGTGCTGCCACCATGCTAATACATGTTTTTTATGTACTCTACAATTAAAACATTATGTAATTATTAAAAATAAATTATTTAAAAAAATAGAACAATGCAAGTTTTATCATTAATAGTCAAAAAAAAAAGTTTCAATTTATGAATATAATTTATGTATTTCCTTGAGATTTTAAAATAAAATGACTCTTGACAGGTTTCATATGATTCACTCTTTTATCTTTGTTTTGCAGTTCACTTAAATAGTCATGCGATGTGGCAAATGCATGTACTGTAGCTACTCAGTTTATCTGACTCAAAAATTAGAAAAAATACTGTAGATGGCATGTCACGCTGCTGGATGTAGCGTGTGAACTGCTTAAGAGCACACTGACCTGATCAGACAGCAGAAATGAGTGACACTGTCATACTGGGATACTCTGCTTCATTCTCCTCCTCTCCTCTGCTTTAATGAATCTCAGATGCAGAGCAGAGCGGCTGAAACTCATTATGACTGTACTAAGATTCGGGAAACTGTATCAGAGACGAGGGGCTTATAGTCACGAGATGTACAGGAGGAACATCCGGTCCACATGCAGACACATGATGAGAGAGCTTACATGCATTTTCACAGTGTTATCAACAACAATGTACTTTATATTAATATATGGAAATGCATGCATGCCTGAATGAGTGCTGTGATTTTACTGAAGGAAAGTGTAAAACAGCGCCCTCTACTGGCTGGTTGTTTTGACAATAATAATTCTCCCAAAAATGAAAATTTCATTTTTGAGTGAACTGAAACTACCACTTTAGTGACCATGAAAGAAACACAAGTGAGTGTGTGGCGAATGTGTTTGTGAGATTGAGGAGGTCAGTCACTCCTGTCATATCTGTTCTGACTGTTTGCTTTAAGCTCAGCAGATACGTGAATGTGTGTGTAAGTGTGTGAGTGTGTGAATGTCTGGACATTTCAGGCAAACACACTTATTCTGCAGAGTCTCCATGTTTGTGAGGAGATTAGCTGTGTTTACACGGAGTGTGTTATCAGTCATTAGTCTGAGAGCCACACACACACACACACACACACACCTCTGTTTAACTTTTTTTCTATTTGTTCTAATGCTGAGCCATCACACCCAGACCTGAGTGCAAAATGAACCTTTCATATACACATTATCAGCTTGTCAAACTCATCTGACCAACAGTTTTACACATTTATAAAAAACATGATATTAAAATCCTCTAAAAGCATTTACAACATCACACAACAAAAAAAAAAAAAACATACTAACTACTTTTCACAACTGTGCATTATTCATGATGCACAATATACAGTATTGCTACTAAATTGGTTATCAGCTGGTATTAGAGATTTTTCTTGAATTAGTAACAGTTGATATTGGATATATTGGCTGATTTTTAATTGCTCCCATTTATCTTTTCCATCAACATGCTCAAAGTTTAAAAACTCTTATAATTTAATTAATCTGTCAAATGAATATTCCCTTTTCATAATTTGAATTAGAATGTTATGCCCAATTTTAAAATTATGTATTGTAGTTTTTAGTATTTTATTTATTTAGATAAAATAGGAAAGAATTTTAATAGCAGCCATAACATTAAGGCAATCATTGCATCAGCCAGAATTTGAATATTATTCATCCCTAATCAAAATGTAATAACTCGCTCTGCTTCCAAAACAACTTTTCTATTAATCTGATGTCATCAATCTCTCTTATATCTTTTGGACCTCCGTTAAAAGAAATTAAAAGTGATTCAATAAAGGAAAAATAAATCACATAATAATTCCAAACAAACTCTTTCATTTGTTGAATGTTGAATTCTTGTTCATTTGTTGAATGTTTCATTCATCCAAATAAAAAAAAAAAAACTATATTAATTATTAACAAAGCATTAACCTAAAATTTTACGTTTTTTTTTTTTTTTTTTCATTGGCTCAAGTTAAAAAATATAGATGTGAAACATTACCCTAATTTTTTACCCTAATAATTCATGGAACTTTTTTTTTTTCCTGAAACATTTTAGTTGATACCAAGAACATTCAAAAGTAATGTTGGCATAATGTTGCAAGATGGAATATTCACATAACCAAGAAATACTTTTTTTTTTTGTTTTTTTATTGGAAGAATGAAACACTGAATTTCAGTGTAAAGTTGATATACTGATGTATAGTTGATAAACATGCTCTAAGAATCATTTGCTAACATTCCCCTTAAATTATAAAACGTTATTTCTAAATGTTCTCTGAACACTCCATTTTTATAAAAAATTCCATTCCATTCCATCTTGCAACATTATGCCAACATTACTTTTGAATGTTCTTGGTATCAACTAAAATGTTTCAGAAAAAAAAAAAGTTCCATGAATTATTTATAAACAATAATTTTGTGCTAATGTTTTAATAACATTATTAAATGAACATTCTATCAACACTACTGGAATGTTCACGACTCTAAACTTTATTCAGAACTTTGAGAAAACCTTGTCAGAATGTTCTGACAACATTCCCTGTTACATTTACTTTAATAAAATTCAGAATTCATCAGTACATGCTGGATTCTCACAATTCCTTTTTCATCTAACCTCAATAATCCTTATTAATTTTCAACTGCCAGTCAAACAGATTCCACCATTCCTAGTTGACAAAATCAAGTTATCCTTATTGATTATTCTGTTTCTCTATGAAATATGTCAGAATGTGGAAGTGAAGTGGGTTTTGAGCAGCATTTGACATTAATATTCTTCAGTGTCGTGGTGTTAAGTCTGGGTCCCGAACAGCAGTCCTGTAACAAATGACTCATAAAGGATTCACAGCAACATCACACTGCACTCCAGGAGCTTTTTCTTCCACCAGACATGAATTCTACACTAAAAATGTCTGTATGTTGTCTAGGATTTATTGTAACATCCACAGAGGCAGGATAACACTCATTATTGCTCTGTTCTCTGAAGACAAAACTTCCTGTACAAACACACGCTGCAGACGTGACATGAGCGTGAGCTGATAACAGTGACTTCATGTCTGGCTCTCTGACCGCCAGAGACAAGAGAGATTAAACTTGACCTCGCCTTCCTGAAACAAGCAGAAATTTAAACCATATTCATTTTGTTAGTGCCGCATGGCTTCAGTCTTTACAGCAATTACAGACAGCAAGTCATAGTTTGCTCTGCCGGGATATACAGTGTATTACACATGCTGGTGGTTTTCAATGCTAAGGCTCTGTGCCAAAACCTAGTGAGCTGCCTTATATAGGCAGTTGCCTTCTAAGGGCGCATCCCGACTGAAATAGAAACTTATAAGTGAGCAATTTGTAGTGTTCTACATAGGCAGCAGCTTCTACAAATAGCGCTCACATTTTGGACTGTACTGTTCTTTAATACTGCTTTTCAATAGCATTTCTTTTTTCTGTAACACTTTACAGTAAAGCCTCAATGCATTATTATTTTACAACATTTGTTATTCTGTTATTTATTTGTTAATGTTAGTTAAGCAAGAATCATTATTTACAGTCCACAACTAATGTTAACATATGCAACTTCTGATTTCAAAACAATATATTAGTAAACATTATTAAATACACTTCTGCTGAAACTTTTAGGTTCATTAAGAGTTTTGTTTTTGAAAGAAATTAATACTTTTATTCATCAAAAACGCATTAAATTGACCAAAAGTGACATTTAAGGTTACAACAGATTTCTATTTCAAATAGATGCTGTTCAATTCTATTCATCAAAAAATAAAATGTATGAAAACAAAATGTATAAAACAAAATCAGCATATTAGAATGATTTCTGAAGAATAATGTTACACTGAAGACTGGAGTAATGATGCTGAAAATTCAGCTTTTTTATACACTTTAACATATATTCACACAGAAAACATTTCATTTAAATTGAAATAATATTTATCAATATTACTGTATTTTTTAAATTAAATAAATGCAGCCTTGGTGCGGGGAAAAACCTGGCAATGTCAACAAATGCGTCTCATTTCTCTCACATCCACTATTTTGGACTACTTGTCGCACTGCATTCTGGGATTGGTTAAATTTGTAACCGGTGTCTGCTCTGCTCATAACTGATGTAATATTCTCTCGCACAATAAATACACCCATCCATATGAATCATTTGAATAGCTCTTTCTCAAAAGGTTATTTGTCTCTCTGTTCCACCCGGTTATGTATTATGTGTCTTCTCTTAATGTCAGAGAAGAAAAGACCTCAATCAGAGAGTAAATCAAGCTACTGATGTGGAACAAAATCACTGACATGAACTGAATGGATCAGATCCAAAATCAACAGTCTCCCAGTGGAATGAATTGATATCACAGGGTTTATTGTGAAGCTGCAGCTGCGTTACATAAACCTGCGCGTTCCCTTTCAAAAGACTACTGAGCTCTCGTTATGCTCTCGGCAAGAAAGACTTGACTTTTCTCTGAGCAAAAGAATAAAAAACTGATATTTGTTTACCTTTTTATATGTGATGATGCTGATATCCTGTTTTACTGAACCAAAAACTGTATTTTCTGGTATATTTACGTGTTAAGAATAACAGCAATAGATGGTGAGCAGGGTCTGTCAAGTGCCAAAAGGAGTAAAAATCACTGTAAAAGTGGTCCTTTTGTATTTGTTTTGTGCTTTTGGGGGGCTGACAGACACTAAATATTTCCTAATGTGTTCCACGCATTACAAATGTATTAAATGCATTACAAATACATCTACACCAGTAAACTGTACAGATAAATTACACTTAATAGAATGATTTATTAGATTCTGTGCAGCGCCCCCTGCTGTGTGTCACATGAATTTAACAGGATTCTGTATAAACACAATTTCTGCTGGAAATACAGTAATAATTCACTGTCAAACCAAAATTGACATCAGTTTAAGGCCACCGCTTACAACTTATGAGTATGTTTGAAGCACAAATAGGTTGTTTATTTTATTACAGGTTTAGAATTGAATGTATTTGCAGTTTGGTAAATATTATGGACACTTTTGAGTGATTAAGGATCACACTTCAATTTCTTAATCATCACTCTCCAGTTTTGACCCATTTCACCAGACAAAACTAAGAGACACGCACGCATTCATTTGACTGCAGTGGAGCAGATACCACAGATTTCTGGTGTTCTTATATAAATACGCTTCAGTGCTGCTTGTAAGTTTTCAATGATAGAGAAAGTAAAAGATAAAAACGCTCTCACTCACTCTGAGCAGTTTTCTGGACTCCAGTGTTGTTCTCTGTAGCTCCACATGTACTGTGATCTGCAGTGTTGGACTCTGTGTGTGTGAACGTGAGAGACAGGTGACACAACAACGGCAGGTGCTGCTGCAGCCAACAGGTGTGTGTGTGTGTGTGTGTGAGAGAGAGAGAGAGAGAGAGAGAGAGAGAGAGAGAGAGAGAGAGAGAGAGTTCAAAGTGACTAGAGGATTACTTTAGGAAAAAGAAAAGGAAAATGTGTTCCATGTTACACATAAGTACTATATCAATTCTATTTAAAATGAACATTCACTGCTGTAACCAATGTTTCTACCCAAATACCGTAGTACTTACAATTATTATTACTATTCTAAAATCATATTATGGAATATCTTACTTTCTGGAAGTTTAAGAATGTGAACAATCCTGCAGTAACACAGAAAGGAACTGAAAATGAAAGCTTGTTTCTCCCATAGAATACAAAACAGAAAAAAAAGAAAATTTAATTGCAACTTTTCATCTCACAAATCTGACATTTTTCTCACAGATTTTTCTCCACTCACATTTCTGACATCTTTTTCAGTCAATTGAAAGTTTATATCTCACAACTCTGACATTATATATTATATAATATATATATATATATATATATATATATATATATATATATATATATTAAACAAATAAAAATCACAATTCTGACATCTTTTTCAGTCAATTGAAAGTTTATATCTCACAACTCTGACTTCTCAGAAAACTCACAATTATTAGTTAGTTTCTCGCAATTCTGCATTTATATGCAATTTTGAGTTAATTCAGAAGTGCAAGATATATAAATGCAGAATTGTGAGAAAAAAGTCTGAGATAGTGAGATTGCAATTACATTTATTTATTTATTTAGAAACTGCCTTCCATAACTGAATATCAGTTCAAATTATTGCCAAAAGTATAATGTTGTATGATTCTAATTGTAGGATGCAGTTAGCCAAAATAACCAATTTAACCAATTTATTATTTTTAATGTGTTTAAAATTAGCTGTACTTTTTATGGCATGTTAATTTGATGTTAGATAATAATTTATCAAGTACAATCTAATAATTCTCACAACAAAAACATGGAATTTGTCCCTTTTATGCTTTTAATGCAGCCAGTAGAGAAGTGTACTTTTTTGTCTCTCTTTTATTTTATTATCCATCTATCTGCAATTGTAGTTCCATTGTTGTACACTGGATGGAGCCATATAACCTATTACACTACTGTACAGTACAGTCACCAGCTCTCATAATTATGTAGCATGACCCAAAACTGCTATACATTTATATAAGTAAAGGTTCAGTCAGACAGGAGTGTGTGGAATGAACGTGCAGTGTGTGAATACAGCGGTGTTGAATTTATAATGTGTGTGACTCAAGATGAGGCCTTGTTCTGTAGAAGAAGAGCTCTGAAGAAAACATTTGATCATATATTGAGTGAGAAAAAAAAAAGTAGAAAATTAGAACATTGTGTTTTTGTCTCAGAACTCAAGAGTTCACGCGAGCGTGTTGTGCGTGTGACTCAGCCTAATTCAGACTCCCTGATGGTTTCTGTGGCCCGTTTAGCCCGGCGTCAACTTATCAGAAGTTCCGGGAGGAAAAGCAGCACAGTGTCCTCCTTAGAATAAATATAGCTGCTTTAAGACGGCATGCGGAACACTGCGGCACAGTCCTAGCGTGGCCAATCTCCACCTGTCTGCTGGATGGAGAGGAGCTGAATTTGGGTCAGAGAGCCGTCGGAGAGCTCAAACACACACACGAGCCCTGGGTGATTCTTTAAAGCCGCACTGCAGATAGATAGAAAGAGAGGTGACCTGTTTGCATCCTTCAGCGTGCAGGAGCCGTGTAGTGATGCTTATCGTGATGAATGATACAGTCATCAGAGAACCAGACGGGTCATTGTTATGGCAAACGAGCCTGATAATGGAAATGATTAACGAAGCGTTGAGCTGTTACACTGTTTCCATTTTGCGCTGCTGTGTTCATAATATTCTCAAACATACATTTACACCAGTCGGGTCCTTTAAAGGTGCTGTATGTAGGATTGACACTGAGTGGTTGAACTAGGTATTGCAGTCCAAATTCAAAATATTGGATCATCCTCAGACTTGACGCACACGCAGGTTGCCAGATTGACGACACCAACAGGAACGAGCACACTTGACGATGAATGAAATGAAATACGATGTGTTTTCCTCCAACTGGCAACCCGGCGTGCCGAAATACAATTGGGTAAACTGGCAGTGGGCGGGTTTCACAAACCAAAACAGAGACAGACATTAAGACACAGAAAGCACATTTTCAAAGGAGAATAACTGACTGTAGCATTGTTTTTCAGATAAACAAGTATGTTAACTCAGCATGTTTCTTAAATATCTGCAAACTTATTATGGAATTTTTATGCTTTAGTAGAGTCAAAAACTTTAAATGAGTGTTGTTTTCTCATGCACAATGTTACAATGTTACTCAGTTGCTATGTGGTTGCTAGTGTGTTAGTGGTGGTTGATTTCCGGGGTGTTACTATGCAGTTGCTAGGGTTGTTGCCAGGGTGTTGCTATAGGGTGTTAACAGTGTTTGATTTCCAGGGTGTTACTATGCAATTTCTAGGGTGGTTGACAGGGGTTGCTAAGTGATTTCTAGGGTGTTAGTGGTGGTTGGTTTCCGGGGTGTTACTATGCAGTTGCTATGGTTGTTGCCAGGGTGTTGCTAGGGTGCTAACAGTGTTTGATTTCCAGGGTGTTACTATGCAATTTCTAGGGTGGTTGACAGGGGTTGCTAAGTGATTTCTAGGGTGTTAGTGGTGGTTGGTTTCCAGGATGTTACTATGCAGTTGCTAGGGTGTTGCTAGGTGCTTGTTAAGATGTTCTGTATGTTACTGTGTGTTTGCTATGGTGTTGTAGGTTGTTGGTGGAGCGTTGCTGAGTGTTTTAGGTGCTATCAAAGCATTGAGCTATGATTCATCATCATTTATCATCCTATTTTTCAACCAGACATTTACATCGGTCAGGTATGTATTTAAATGTCATGTGAGAGTTTTTTTTTCTTCTTCTTCTTCTTTTTTTTTCCCCATGCACAACTCAATACCACAGTGTTATGCTGTTGGGGTGGTTGCTAGGATGTTGCTGTGTGGTTGCTTGGGTGTTAGTGGTGGTTGGTTTCCAGGGTGTTGCTAGGGTGATGGATTGAGCACTGCTATATGCCTACTAAGGTGTTCCAAAGGGTTTTTAACATGTCACTATATGGTTACTAGGATATTGTGGGTGTGGTTTTGCCAGGGTGTTTACTAAGTGCTTGTTAAGTTGTTCTGAGGAATTTCATCTCAATTTTATTGCTATGTGGTTGCATGGGTATTAATGGTGGTTGTTAGGGCATTATGTTTGCTATAGTGTTGTATAGTGCATCATTATGCAGTTGCTAGGGTGTTGTGAGAGGTTTCTGGGGTGTTGCTATGGTGATGGATAGGGCATGGTCTGTTGTTCATTCAGGTTTTTACCCAATTACTATGTGGATGGATAGCAGGGTGTTGCTAGGTGCTTGTTAAGGTGTTCTGGGGTGTTTTATAGGTGTTGCTATGGTATTGGAGGTGGTTGGTAAGGTGTTGCTATGTGTTTTAGGTGCTAGGGTTTTTTGCTAGGGTGTTGGGGTGGTTGTCAGTGTGTTTATGTGTTTACTAAGGTGTTCTGATAGTTGTATAGCACATCACTTTGCAGTTAGTGGTGTATTGTGTGCTGTTTGCAGAATGTGGTGATTGTTATGGTGTTCTGAGGGATTTGTTGTGTGTTTTCGGTGTTGTTTCTAGAGGGTTGAGGGTGGTTAACAAGGCATTGCTGTTCACTTTAGGTGTTCTGAGGGTTGTATAATTGACCGTATAATTGACCGGGAAATGTATAATTATTCACGTTATTTAGAAGTGCCCATGATAACAATATCGTGCATATTCATTACCGTGATATATCGCAATATAACCTGCTCTGTCTTGTCTGTACGGATGTTGTCAGTTTCCTCTTTGCTACGCAATGTATTCTTTACTACGTCGGACATAGCAACAGTAACTAAGGAGGGGGGGTTTTTGCGAAGGATCGATTCATTATGCAGTTGCTTGGGTGTAGTGGGTGGTTTTACACCTACTAAAATGTTAAAAACTGTGTTTTCACATCACTATGTGGTTACTAGGGTATTATGGGTGGTTGTCAGGGTGTTTGCTACGTGTTTTAGGTGTTCTAAATTATTTTAACATGTTGCCATGGTATCCAGTTTGCTAGAATAATGACTGGGGCTTTGTTTTACGCCTACTAAGGTGTTCAAATGGGGTTTTTAACAATTGCTATGGTATCAGTGGTGGATGGTTGACATTGTGTTACTGCACATTCTAAAATTTTATAGTGTTTTTATAGCACATCTATACACATTCTATAGTTATAAAACTGGCACAGTATTATGCCAACTAAAGTGTTCAAATGGTGTGTTCAAAACACATCACTATGAGGTTAACAAGGTATTGTGGGTGGTTTCCAAGGTGTTGATATGCAATTAAGTAGTTGCTAGGTTGTTGTGGTGGTTTCTAGGGTGTTACTATGCAGTTGCTAGGGTGATGGCTGCAGCATTGTTTTAGGCCTTCTAATGTGTTTTAACAATGTTTAAATATTCAGGGCTGTAGTTTGTTCAAATCAATAACCTATTATTGTCCTAGTGAGTACTGCTAATGTTTAACACACAGTCAAGTGTTCTTGGCCTGTTTGCATTTAGCATTGCATTATCATGTTTTCCAGCATATAGGCTTATTTTCAGTTCAGGTCCAGCATGAGGAATTACTCTGAGCCCAAACTCTAAGTAGGTCATCATGTCTGTGTGTACCAGCGCTGCTCAGTGCTGAATTGGGAACTCTCTGATCTTTTGTTGTCTTGTAAAAAAAAAAAAAAAAAAAAAAAAAAAATAGAAAAAACCCGCTGAGGTTGAAATTTCCTCCCTCTGCTGTCTTCAGCTTGCACTTGCTGTAACCATCCTGTAACTGGTGTAGTGTTCTGTGCTTTTAGAGATGTTCAAATCTTTCAAACACTCTGCAAAATGTTCTGCTACACTGTTGCTATGACACCTTGTATTTTTGGAGAAGAGAGGCAGATTATTTATTTTGTTGTTTTTACTTGTTTGCTAACACAAGCACCACTTTTGCTATTGCTCATACTATAAAATGATAAAATATATAAAAAATCATATATTTACACACAAACATATATGTATGTACATATATATGTATGATGTTTTTTAGTACAGTTATTACGATCACCATTACTATTGCTTTTACTGTTTGTTTTAATTATTATTTTATTCAGTAATCAGCTTACTGCAGCAGCTGTGAGTTTGTTTGCCTACTGTACACTTCAGTGTTGCCTGCGGTTTCTCTCTTGTTCACCGGATGGATGTTTTGCTCTGAGTGCGTGAATTTAGTGAACTTATTTGGCTTAAGATGCAAAGCCTGAGGTCATGTGCTAATTGGCCTAATTTAAATATTTATGTAACTTGATGTCTTCAGCTGGACCTGGTAAGAATAAGGAATGAAGGGACATTTGAATTCTTTTGATTTTAGTGGTTAATGTGCAGACAGGCTTAATTATTTTCCTCAGATTCCAGCGAACTTCATAAATAGTCTGAATATATTTGCTTGTGTTTACACGGGTCATGTTCAGACTACATTCAGGACACACGCATGAAAGTGTTGTCCTCTAAAGACCTGCTGTCTGTCAGTCTGTGCAGAAAATACCCTCATCACAGTGCTGAAATTATATGAAATAATGTTAGAAATTACTCTGAAGATAGTGAGTGTTTGTGAGATTTGCACTGGAAAAAGTACAGGCTTTTTCCCTGCATTGTTTGACTATTATCTAATATGAATGTTTTTTTTTTTTGTTTTTTTTTGCATGTGTCCACCGTTCTGTCCTATTAGTTGTTTTAAGAAATAAATTATGAAACAAGTATTTTTTTTTTTTTTTTTGTATTTATTTATTTATTTATTTATTTTTGATTAATAAAAAATATACTTTTATAAATAACTATAAACCAAAATTTGGGAAAGGGTTGCAAGATTGCAAAAAAAACAAACCTCATGTTAATTAGCTCATAAAATATTTAGGTTGACCTTCTGAGGTTGACGATCCACATTTTCCAAAATGCACCTTCTTTTATTGACCATTTAGCTGAGTTTCAAGAAACCTGAACCTTATGCATGGTGCCTTATACAGTACTTTTTCCACATGCTTTGGGTAACAGGCTGTGCAATCAGTTCAAAATGCATGTACAGTATTATGTCAAGTGCCTCTAGGAGACTGCAAGAAGAGCTGTGATTGGCTGCCTTCCCTCGGCTGAATTACTTTCTGGTGGCCACACTTGCATTGATGGAAAGCTACCAATGGAAACTCTTCTTCATGCACCCCCAGAAGAGACAGTATGTGAAGTACATGGTGCATAACAGATGACACATATATCCCAGATGGCATGCAGTAGACTGTCCTGGTAACTGATTGTTCGGTTAGTTAAACTCATTCTGACAGTGCGACTATGGTTGAAAATATACTTGCATGGCTTTAACCCTCAAGTTCCTGGAATCATAATAATATGCAGTACTTGTTTGTATACAGATTCAAAATTATAGTGAATTATGTAACATAGTTGCAATTTTCAGAAATCTGTTCTTTCAGAGTTTAACCCTGGCAAAATATGCATTCCCGTTCCATGATGAATAGATCAGGAGAATATTTTTGGAAAAGGGTAAACTTGTTTTCACACTTGGTGGATACAAATATAGCTGGTTAAACATGGAACTCAGCCATTTGGATAATGTTTATCAGAGCCAAACGAGGAATTATCCTATTATAAAATTGCAGTCAAATTTGCCATTAGTGTTTGTGTTATTTAGTGTTTTTTCATTAAATACTGATTAAAACTAATGAACTACATGCATTTAATTATTGTAAAGCTGCTCGCAATTGCATGTTGTTGTGGGTTTTAGCTTCACTAATTAACTATAATGTGTGCATGAAGCACATTGTAATATAAGGTGTGAGCAGTGAGAACTGCCCTGTGATTGAGAGCTGTGTTCATGCTGGTCTGAGCTCTTCTGTCGGCTCTGGTCTGATTTGATGGCCTGATTTTCACAGTTGAAGGTTTCAGTGGTAGTGCTGAGTTAAAAAATAAGCTGGGATGCCCTATAGCCTCAGGACACTAGTATTTTTTTCTGTTATTCTGTCTATCTGTCTGTCCATTCTATCTATGTATCATTCATTCTATCATCATTTTGTTCTGTCGCCCTGTCTGTTGGTCTATCTATCGTTTGTTGCATTGTTCGTTTTATCATTCTGTTGTTCTATCTATCTATCTATCTATCTATCTATCTGTCTGTCTGTCTGTCTGTCTGTCTGTCTGTCTTTCTGTCTATTCCAAGTCTTCTGGAGTAATGTGATACTTTGTGTGAGGAGCAGCAACATTTTAACTGTTGTTTGTAGAATTTACTTTTTTCATGACATGTCAGGCAAAGCATAGCGCCAAATAGTCTTTTTTTTTAAAGGGGTGCTGTTATGCTTTTTCACTTTTTTCAACTTTAGTTAGTCTGTTATGTTGCTGTTTGAGCATAAAAAATGTCTGAAAAGTTACAAAGCTCAAAGTCCAGTTCAAAAGGAGATATTTTATTTATCAGAAATCACTTTTCAAAAACTACAGTTTGGGACTACAACACATATTTTCCGGGATTTGTGATATCACAAATATCGTCGAATGGGACAAGACCTGGTTGAGCTGCACTAGAGAAAGCAACGAGTGTTAGCACTATGTCAGAGACACACTAGTGTTCCCAAGACAGACATGCTTAGAGTGGTTTAAATCTCCCGGGTTTAAATCACGCTCAAATTGATTTGATTTTGACACAATATTTACACTGAAGCTCACAGCAGTCGGCTATGATAAGGGGCATGACATTTCCCGATCAGGCACCGAGTGCTGTCAATCACAACACACACTGGCCCAGCTAACCAATCACAACACAGACTGGCGCAGCTAACCAATCACAGCTCATTTCATATTTCGGAAGGCATGCCTTCATTTGATGCAGGAAACTATTCCAGACGTTCATGCCGGACTGGGGAGAGAGGTGTTGTAATAATGTAAAATACGTGGAAAAATATATGTTTTTCGTACAACCTAGTATGAGAGCCTGCTCTAGTACACCCCCAAAACAAAATCAAGACCTTGTAAAAGAGCATAATAGGACCCCTTTAAAGAATTTAGTTTGAGAATCTCCCTATATTTTTCTTTATGAGCTTTCTTTATTATTTCCGTCACTGACAGCGATGTAACATTTGCACAATGAATCACGATTCTTCACAGGTTCTTTTTAACATTTACTCAAGCGTCTACTGTTTTGACCTTTATGATGCGTGTTAGCGTTACGACTACATGTGAGGCTTCTGTAATGCAGCATTTCACTTACACACAACCTAAGACTTTTAACTCTCTCATTTTTTCTGCCTCAAAGCACTAATATTTTTTTTCCTGAAAATGTAGATCTTTATACTTTCTTGTGCTGGGATTTGTGTTTGATGCAGTGTTCTCTCTCTCTCCATCCTGTTTCCCATCATGCACCACGTGTCGGTGTGATCAGAGGAGCATACGAGGTAAGACGTAACAATTAGTTAATGGAACATGAAGAGAACAGAACAGGTCTCATCTGCTCCGAAATCCTCCCGTAATCTGCTTTTTAAAATGCCCCAGTTAATCCTGCAGCAGTTTGGCGGTGGACAACTGCGCCGGCCGACCCTCTCATTCAATTAAATGTGTAGAGTCAGAGAGGAAACAGACGGTCATGCCATTTACAGGATTTACTGTAACCAGACAAGAGGGTCCAGCGCTTGTGTTTTTGTACCTCGTGTGTGTGTTAGCGATACGGACAGACTGAGAGTGACTAAAGTCAGATGAGTGGAATGGAAAAATGACATGTGGCCATTTAGGATGAATGCCAAAGTGTGATTTCTGTGTGTTTGAAGGGGTATGTGTGTGTAAAGCGCATGTTGAGTGTGTGTTGTTTGCCTTGGGCTGAGCACAACTCTCTCTCTGCGTAGCTGATGTGGGTTTTAAATAGCAGTTTGCTGGAGGTTCAAACCAACATCACAGAATCCAGCACAGAAACATATACCACACACAAGAGCACATGTACAACCTGCACTGAGCACCTGGCAACATCTATGAGCTAGTGAGATAGAAAAAAAACCCATTATATTGATTCGGAAGAATGTTGCACATGTTGTTTTTGTTACTTTCTTTCCCATCTTCATCTAATGTTTAAAGTCACTTGTAAGGCTGTATGAGCCCCAAAAATGTCATTATCTGTTGTAAATTAATATATTGGCAATATATTTAATTAATTCACTACTGTTCAAATGTTTAGGGACAGTACTTTTTTTGGAAATTAGTTAATGTTTTTATTCAACAAGGATGGAATAAATTGATCAAAAGTAACATTAAAGATTTTTTTTTTATTATTGTTAAAAAAGTTTTCTATTTCAAATAAATGCTGTTCTTTTGAACTTTCTATTCATCAAAGAATCTTAAAATTAAAATGTATCATAGTTTAAACAAAACATTGGGCAGCACAGCTGTCTTCAACATTAATAATAATCAGAAATGTTTCTTGAGCAGCAAATCAGCATATTAGAGTAATTTCTCAAGGATCATGTGACGCTGAAGACTGGAGCAATGATGCATTTAGCTTTGCATCAAAGGAATAATCATATTTTAAAATATATTCACATACAAAACAGATATTTTAGATTGTAATAATATTTCACAATAGAACTGTTTTTACTGTATTTTTAATTAAATAAATGCAGCTTGCATTTATTTAACTTTTTGCAGTTCCATTCAGTGCCTCAGAAGTGATTCAGAAACTTGCATAACTTTTTTTCTAAACTAAAATATGCTACAATAATGAAGTGGGCCAAAGGTTAAATAATGCATATTTCATATCAAGTGCTTGAAAAGAAAGAAGGAAGAAAGAACTTGGGTGGCACACATTTCCCTGATCCTGTTTGTTGAAACGAGTGAAGAGAGTTGAGACAGTTTCCTCCGTCTTTACTTCCAACTGCATCGCTGTAATTAGAGTCAGCACACACACACACACACACACACACACACACACACACACACACCACCTACCTACCTTTCTCACCAAATCAAAATCCGCGCTTCCCATACACTGTAAGTAACAAGCCATTTCACTCATGTTTAATTATCATCTCACTGTGTGGTCACGCGCACCTGCTGACAGATGTAGTTTAGTGTCTGGACTGTATTAATCTAAAGACAGAATGTCATTTAACAATCACTCAAGAAAACTCAAACCAGTAACATCTCCATTATGTTCCTGAAATCCTCTCATAATGACTGGAAGCTCTTTCTAAAAACCTTTTCGTTTTGATTCGTTTGTGAGTCTTTCTTTCGCTGGCAAGCGTGTGAATCGCGGCTTTTAGAATAGATGTTTTGAAGTTGTAAAAGTGCATGTTTGGAGGTGATAATTAATGAGAAAAGCACAGAGACCTCTGAGAGCTCGTGAAAGAGGCGTGGAGAGTGCAGTTTATAGTCAGACTGTGAAACAAGAGAAGATGAGCGATTTGGTCGCTCTCACAAGCAGCTGGCAAGAAATAATCAATGTAAAGTTATGATTGTGATGTCACTGAGCAATATTGAACTGTGAAGCTGTGAAGTGTTCTTTTATGTGCAAAAGCAATTCGTGTGAAAACAGGTGTTAAATCTGCCAAAACCTAGCTTTTATTACATCCTTGAAAGTAAAAGAATGAAAAAATATATCTTAAACTAAAGCAATAATCTGTGAGAGAATGTGCCTCGTGGTGATTTCAAGGTAAAGCATGTCTTAAGCACGGTAAAATCAAACTTTCAAATGACTATTTGCTTTCATAAAACAGCATGCATCAGCAATATAATAAAGCACCAATAATGTTCAACCAGATGTGCAGCTCCTGAATACAGCAGGGGAGTAGTGTTAAGCATAGTTTACACTTCAAAGATCGTTTGGTTGGACTCATAAAAATGTGAAGTTATGAATTTGATGTCACTGCACAAAATTGAATCATGATTTTCTAAGTGGTCTCAGTATTAGGGACATTCTTGTGTCAAATCAGTCAAATTTCAGAATTTTCCCTGCCCAAAAATTTTTTATTATTATTCTATTTTGTAGAGAGAGGGGTCAAAATGACAATTTTCACCTGAGATTCGTAGCCAAACAATAACTTAGTAAAAAAAAACACTTCAGAAAGACACCAAAATCACAATATTCACACAAAAATTGGAGCCAAATTACAGGGGGGTGAAATTACTTTAGAAAGATGGCAGCAATCATAATGTTATTTTTACACAGAGATTGGTAGCTCTATTAGTAAAAATATACTGACTTTAGCAGTGCTTATTGCATTATATGCCAATGGCAACAATTAAAAAAAAAAAAAAAAAAAAAAACACTTCACTTTTTTTTTTTTTTTTTTTTTTTTTTAGAAAAGTTTGCGTGCCTAAGATGTAATAAAAATATTGTAAAATCCTATAGAGTCTGGTTACTTAGCAATGATTTTCTTTTGTTATCTTAATTTTTAAGGCCCAGTATGGTTTATATTCAGAGCTATAGGATTTCATTGTGTCTTCAAAAGTAATTTTACACATTTTCAGTGGTCAAAAACCAAACATGAGTCACTTTGCATATAACTGATACTTTTTTCTTTCAAAGAAGAACAGTGACTAACTGACGTGTCCAGTGACCAAACATAGTGTTGTTTCATTTTATGTGTCATTTAAGGCTGGCTTTATCTGAAATAGATTGTAGTTGATTAATAAACACCACAATAATCATAGAAAACCACCCTTTAAGCATATGCAGCCTGAAGCTGACAATAGATTTAGTGCTTTATTTTCAAAGTGGTGCATGTCTTGATTTAGACAGCTAGAATAGTGTTTTTGTTTAATGCACCTTATTGACAGCACTAGATGTGAATGTTTCCCAGTTTCACTAAAATCTGTGAAATATTAAACAATGCTTAGAGCTGGCTTACCTTGAATGATCTGACAGCTGCGGTCCACAGTGAAACAACACTGTTTGTCTTTTGTTATTCTGCTCATCCGGTTTACCGTGCATCTGATATCCTGAGAGAGAAATAGAATTAGAAAGGAGTATAAAGGAGTCGTTTCTTGACTTGTGTACAAGAAAAGTGAAACACTATGAACATTTACATCAATCTGATTTATATATTCTGCATATTGTTTTCTCTTTTCTTTGCTTTAGGAACTGGAATATTACTGCACTGTTCCACTTGAGTCATTTTATTCAGCCGTGTTTTGTGTTTATATTCCCATGGCTGCAATTATGGTTGCATTTTTAAAATGGAGCTCCAAAAATATTGTTTTAATACAACATTTAAAATGCACATGTGCTCATTGCCTGATCTCTCTGTCTCTCCTGTCTGAGCAATCTGAGTGTAATCTATATGGAGTTATAGGCCATGTTATCTTGATCTTTATCCTAAAAACATTAATCTAAAGTAGTTTGTTTGAGATCATTTTAGCTGTTGTCGCTAAACATATTTGGTGGACGGCAGCTGTTCCCATCTCTGGATGTTCTCATGTGTCTCACAACCATCTGCCGATCAGATGCCACGTCACGTAAGCTCTTCATGTGGTTTTGACATCTCCGCTTATCTCTCTTTATTTGATGAGCTAAAAATACTTTTGCAGTCTGTTGGATATGAATTACTTTATGGTTATTTTTCACAATGACTTGGCTGCAAATAACACAAAAACACATTTAAATGTGAATAAACATCTATAGTTCGGAGAAATTCAATAATTACAACTAATTAGATGATCCATGCTTAGAACTGAATGATAAATGTGTATAAATGCACAATAGCGTTAAAGTCTCAAAGTTGTTCAGAGTCTTCAGTTTGGCTAATGAAGTATTTGGCAGAAATGTTGTTTATTTAAAATAATAATAATAATAATAATAATAATAATAATAATAATAATAATGCTTTTGTTTACTGAAGACTGGTGTCTTTTATCCTTTTTAGTTGCTGTATTTTATTCACAAGATTTTACCGCAGTTAAAGGAGTAACTCGCTTCATTTCACTTCCATAATATGGATTGATTATTTTCTTCTTCTTGTTGGTCTTCTTTTTTGTTCCAAAAATCTTCATTTGTATTCATCTGAAGTCACCTGGGATGGCACGATTGTGAGAAAATTCATTTTTGGATGAACTATCCCTTTAAGTGACATTTGCATTTATTCATTTAGCAGATGATTTTATCCAAAGCACCTTATAAAGAACATCATACGCAATTTGTCATAAGAGATGACTAAATTCATGGTGCATAACAATTTTTTTTTTTTTTTTTTTAACAAATAGGAGTCTGCATAACAAACAGAAACCAAAGCACACAAAATAAATGTGGTTTGTTTTTGTTTCAGAGGTAGTGATGTGGGACTAAATGATTTGTTTTTGTTTATTCGTTTTCTCTGAATGCATTGATTGGCTGGTAGTGTTTGTATTGATTACTGACTAATTCTTTTCCTCACAGAGAGAGAGTGATGCAGCTCAACTCTATGTCTGCGGCTACAATACAGTTTATTCTGACTGACTGCAGTGATTAACCAGGAAAACACTCAATATTGAATTCAACATGTTTGGTGTGTGTGTGTGTGTGTGTGTGTGTGTGTGTGTGTGTGTGTGTGTGTGTGTGTGTGTGTGTGTGTGTGTGTGTGTGTGTGTGTGTGTGTGTGTGTGTGTGTGTGTGTGTGCTGAAGTGCAAGCAAAAGAGAGATGGATGCAGAACAAAAGATATTGACATTGAACTTTAAAAGAGTAGTTCAGTCAGTTTGAACTTTATCACCGTTTACTCACCTCATGCTATTATTTTCCCTAGTTTGAGCCCTTCTGCTTACCAAGGCTGCATTTATATGATCAAAATGCAGTAAAATTGAGAATTTAAAACAGCTGTTTTGTGACTATATTTTATAATGTAATTTGATTGCTCTGATCAAAGCTGAATTTTCAGCATCATTACTCCAGTCTTCAGTGTCACATGATCTTTAGAAATCATTCTAATATACTGACTTGCTGCTCAAGAAACATTTCTGATTGTTATGAATGTTGAAAACGGCTGTGCTGCTTCTTATTTTTGTGGAAACTGATTTTTTTTTTTTTTAAGATCCTTTGAGAAATAGAAAGTTTAAAGAACTGCATTTATTTAAAAAGGAAATTGTCTATTATAAATATCTTGACTTTCACTTTTGATCTGTTTAATGCATTTATTTGTTTATTTATTTCAGGTTTATTTGACAGGGACAGTGCACATCAATAATACATAAATGTACAATGTGCCAGAATTAGCCAGAAGGCTATTTTGCATCTGCAGTCCCTGGACTGATGGTAAAATTGTCACCCTAAAAATATAAAAAATAATCAATACATAATACTTACATACTCTAAAATACACATAACATTCACACTATTCCTAAAAAAAAAAAAAACTTAAGAGTTTTACTATACACACAACCAACAAATCAAATACCAGCTCACTCATACACACAATCCAACTGTCAAACAAAATGACAATGAATCAATAATATCATAATATCAATATACAAACAAAGATAATATAAGGATACAGACAAGTAACAGTAGCCCTAATCATTCAATCAGACCTAAACCAAACAACCTCATGTACATAACATAACATAAAAATCTCAAACTAGCAGAGCAGAAAAGACAAGACAGCAGCAGAGTTTAATTTATCAAATTAATGTTGACAATGCTCACTCTCAATTAACCACTTCTTTAAGTGAAACTTAAAGAAAGCATAAGTATTGAAATGTGTAATGTTAGTTGGGATGGAGCGTCCTCACTGAATAAAAGTATTAAGTTTTCACTGTATCTCTTTATCATTAACGCTAGTTTATATAATCTGAACAGTACAGTAACTCAAAGTCCATCACTCTAATAAATCTCCTTCATCATCAGTCACCATAGAAGAGATGCATAGTTTATGCTATTATGTAAAAACGTTCATATATGAGAAGTTTCAGGTCACTTCAGGGTAATCCAGACTAGGGTGAAATTTGAGGACAGTTTGGGTAAGAGTTTGGTTCAGGACAGGGCTGGCATTTGGATTTGATGTGTTTGAGGTGGGATCAAACGGAAAGGTTCGGATTGAATCTCGCATCCTCCCATTAGCTTCTGCAGAGAAGGGAGTCTGAAGGATAAGTATGCAAAAATGTACCGCTTGTCAGACTTTTAATCCAAAGCAAGCAGCTGTAGACTGCACTGACAGATTCCTATTGGCAGCTCGGGGCTAAACGCTTCTCCAGAGGCCTTCATGATGATAGAAGAGGAGCAGACATGCATGTGTGTTCAGTCTCACAAATCTTTAACCTCTCAGCAAACAGCAAATGTCCTTAATTGGATCATTTGAAAGCAGTACATTTTAAAAAGTATTACTAAATGTACTTTTTTCATGATGGAAATCTTTTTTATATTGCAATATTTTGTAATGGTGTGTTAGTCAATGTCCTTTATCACTTTCTATCACAACATTTCTATCATAATTACATTATCTAAGAGGAAGTGGCATCATTTTAGAGGACAAACTGTATAAAAAATAAATATTTTCAATGGATTTGATGAAGAATGGGATGTTTTGTGGTTTGTTTGTTTGTTTGTTTGTTTGTTTGTGTTTCTCTTAAACATTCTAAACATCTTGTTCAATTACACAAATATATTATTAGTTGTTATTTCAAAAGATTATTAAAAATACAAAATTAGTGTTAGCACATCTTCATTTTCTTGTCATTGTGTAGTTAATTAAACTAATAAGTTAAAATCACCGAGCTTGACCAGAGCATGGGTATTGCTGTGGCATATTTACATAAAAATCATTAAATGACAACAAACTTCCACTTTTCATTTTAATTACAGAGTAAAGGTGTTGCACTAGAGGAATAGGAAAGCTGACATGACTCTTAATGATGGAAAGAAGATCATGTAAGTGGCATTATTCCAGGATCTCTGAAAATAAATTTGTATAGTTGTTCAGACTTGTTTGTGCACTTTATTTAGACACCTTGACCCAGTTCACTCTCTATATAATAACTGCATCCATGCATCAAGCATCAGTTCATCAAATCACTTCACACGAGTCAAACGCTTCAGTCACCTCCTCAGATCACGGCTGACATATTATTCCCAACATCTCCTCCCAGAAGACTTCAGCACTTGTGTCACATGCTTCTTCTGCAGGGAAATAAAGACGAAAACTGAGTGTTTTCAGATTCCAGGCTTCTCTACACCTGAAGAAGAGACCGTAAATATACAGAACTAACTATTATCAGTATTTTAATGCGAGCCTGTCAGGACGAGTGTTTCTTTCTTTTCTTTTCTTTTCTTTCTTTTTTCTTTTTTTTTTCTTTCTTTTCTTTTCTTTTTTTTCTTTTTTTTTTTTTTTTTTTTTTTTTTTTTTTTTTTGTTTTTTTTTTTTTTTTTGTTTTTTTTTTTTTTTTTTTTTTTTTTTTTTTTTTTTTTTTTTTTTTTTTTTTTTTTTTTTTTTTTTTTTTTTATTTTTTTTTTTTTTTTAATTTTTTTTTATTTATTTTATTTCAATTTATTTTTTCATTTTTTTTTCATTTTTTTTTTTTTTTTTTTTTTTTTTTTTTTTTATATTTTTGTGCCCGTATTTTTCTTAAACAGGAAACCAAGTATTTTTATAAAGCATTAAATAAAAATAAAAATAATTTCTTTTCTTTTCTTTTCTTTCTTTTTCCCTTTTTTTTTTTTTTTTTTTTCTTATTTTATTTTTCGTTTTTTTTTTTTTGTTGTCTTTTTTTTTTTTTTTTTTTTTTTTTTTTTTTCCAATTTTTTTTTTTTGTAGGAATTTTTTTTTTTTACTTTTTTTTTTTTTTTTTTTTTTTGTTTTTTTTTTTTTTTTTTTTTTTTTTTTTTTTTTTTTTTTTTTTTTTTTTTTTTTTTTTTTTTTTTTTTTTTTTTAATGCATGTTGCATTTTTTTATATAATATTGACTTTTAAACTTCAAACTGTAGTAGTTTTGTATTTACTTGTCATTTAGTTAATGTGAAAACTTCAGATTATTGTCACAGTTAGTTATAGACCTGGACAACAACAGAAGTATGCTACTACTACTACTAATACAAGTACTAATAAAAATTTTGGAAGTACATGTAATACAAGTCAGTATGTATTTGTTATGGTAGTTATTTTATTTATATATATATATATATGTGTGTGTGTGTGTGTGTGTGTGTGTGTGTATACAGGTGTTTCTCAATAAATTAGAATGTCATGGAAAAGTTTATTTATTTCAGTAATTCAACTCAAATTGTGAAACTCGTGTATTAAATAAATTCAATAGACACAGACTGAAGTAGTTTAAGTCTTTGGTTCTTTTAATTGTGATGATTTTGGCTCACATTTAACAAAAACCTCAACAAATTAGAATACTTCATAAGACCAATAAAAAAAATTTAAAAAAAAAAACATTTTTAGTGAATTGTTGGCCTTCTGGAAAGTATGTTCATTTTACTGTACATGTACTCAATACTTTTGATGGGCTCCTTTTGCTTTTATTACTGCCTAAATTGTATGGCGTGGGCATGGAGGTGATCAGTTTGTGGCACTGCTGAGGTGGTATGGAAGCCCAGGTTCTTTGACAGTGGCCTTTAGCTCATCTGCATTTTTTTGGTCTCTTGAGATCAGCATCTTCAAAAAGCTGGTCAGCAGAAGGAAGCATGAGGTGCTCCAAAATTTCTTGGTAAACGGGTGCAGTGACAAAAAACACAAGGGACCAACACTAGCAGATGACATTGCACCCCAAAATAACCGCCCATCACCAGACTGTGGAAACTTAACACATGGACTTCAAGCAACTTTGGGCTATGAGCTTCTCCACCCTTCCCTCCAGACTCTAGGGCCTGGGTTTCCAAATGAAATACAAAACTTTGCTCTCATCTGAAAGGAGGACTTGGACCACTGGCCAACAGTCCAGGTCTTCTGTCTCCTTAGCCCAGGTAAGTACGCCTCTGACGTCGTCTGTGGTTCAGGAGTGGCCCAAACAAGAGGAATACGACAACTTTAGCCAAATTCCTTGACCCGTCTGTGTGTGGTGGCCCTTTTATCCCTTGACCCCAGCCTCAATCCCGATTCCTGGTGAAGTTCACTCAAATTCTTGAATCGATTTTGCTTGACAATCCTCATAAGGCTTTTGCGGTTTCTCTCGGTTGGTTGTTCATCTTTTTCCCTTCACACTTTTTCCTTCCACTCAAAACTTTCTGGTGAACATGCTTGGATACAGCACTCTGTGAACAGCCCAGCTTCTTTGCCAATGAATGTTTGTGGCTTACCCTCCTGTGAAGGCTGTCAATGATTGTCTTCTGGACAAAACTGTCAGATCAGCAGTCTTCCCCATGATTGTGTGTAAGCCTAATGACCAAACTGAGAGACCATTTTTTGAAGGCCCTCAGGAAACCTTTGCAGTTGTTTTTAGTTGATTAGTTGATTGGCATGTCACATATTTAATTTTGTTGAGATTGGTGGGTTTTTGTTAAATGTTAGCCAAAATCTTCATCAATAAAAGAACTTAAAAACTTAAAAAGGACTTAAACTACTTCAAGTTTGTGCAATGAATTTATTATTTATTTAATACACGAGTTTCACAATTTGAAATGAATTACTGAAACTAACTTTTCCACGACATTTCTAATTTATGAGAAAGGCACCTGTGTATATATAAGCCTTTTGGAGTTTGGAAGCATAAATTACTATTCAAATTAGTTTTATAAAACAATCGATGTGAACATTTTTCAAAACATCTTTGCATTACACTGAAGAAACGAAAATCATACGGATTTTAAGGCAACAAATTTTTATTTTGAGTCAGATATTTAAAAGAAAAAGTATAGTACAAAAAGACTATAATAATAAAATTTTATTTATTTACTTGCTAAACGTCTAAATTGAATGAATGGGGGTCGCTGTCCCTGGTGCTGATCTCTCTCTCACTCTCTCTCTCTCTCTCTCTCTCTCTCTCTCTCTCTCTCAAACACACACACAGTCACAACTCTCTTCTCAAACACACATCCACTCTCCCCCCTCATCCATCGAACTCCCGCTCCTCTCTCATCCTTCTACTCGCTCTCTCTCTCTCTCCCTGACTCTTGTCTCTCGCTATCTCTCTATTCTCTCTCTCTCTCCTCTCAGTGTTTGTGTTGCTCTCCTCGCGGATGAATCTCGCAGTGATGGAGCTCCGAGCGTCTCGTTTTCGCGCTCGCCGGAGATAAAGAAAGGGATTTTTAAGGCAGAAATGCGGCGTGTTTCTCTGTGCGGCTGATGCTGATCAACACACACCGCCAGAACCTGAGCTCACGATTGAGACGAAAGCGCGCCGCTGAGGAAGTTTAATGTTCCTCAAGAGCGACGGAAACAGTCTTTGCCGAACATCTGCTGAGGGTAAAAATCCTCGAGTCTGCTTGAACCTTCTTGTCTCAGGGCTATTTGTGCTGTTTTGAGTCGGAGATGTGTGTCCGTATCAATGTTCCCTCGAAAGCTGCGCGCGCGCGCGGCCTCTCTCCTCGCTTTGCTCTCTTTCTGCGCTCCACTCGCTGCCCCGCGTCAGAAGAAAATTGTGCCGCCACATGCATATCCGCGCACATCGCATGAAAAAATAAGTTCGGGCAAAGCTATTTGCGCCGCTCATCCAGCGATATGTCCTTGCAATGCTCGGGGGAGGTGGTAAAAACGTTATAGAGTTGATATCACGATAGAGTTAGAACCGGGGAATGCGGTTTACAGTTCATAGAAAGGGAATGATTCGTGCGCCCTGTTGAAACCGAATATTTAGTCGCTGGCCTTAAATACTCACTCTACCGAATTCCGATGCGTGAAGCAAACGAATGTGAAATATTTTAATGGTTGCGTAGCCAGACCTACGAAAATAGCATCAACAGTCATCAACAAAACGCCGACGCAAACTTTACACATAGGCATGTGAAATAAAAACGTCATCATTTTTTGTATTTTTTTTGTTTTACAGAAGAGTGGCAGTTTAATTAAGTGCTGGCTATTCTAAACAGCGGAATTCGATGGGCACTAATTCAGAACGGTAACAAAAAATGAAAATGCTATCATTTTGAGACATTACAGTCACACAGGTGTAGTGTGCAAATATGTACATCATAGGGATGTTTAGATAGCTATCTAGAAGAATTGACGTTCACGTTTTTATGGTTTTTTTTAATCTATTTCTACTTACTCAAGATCTTTATATCCCCCTTAGAGTTTCCACCGGAGGCAAGCTGAATGTTCAGTGTTATATCCTTGCGAAATCATTCTCATTGCTTCAGTTTGTATTCTTTTACTCTCGTTTTTTATTGTTTATTCTATTCAAAAAGGAAAATCTATTTTTCTTTTCTATTCTAGTCTATCAGTTTTTTATGCTATCAGTTGTTTTGCTGATGAAGTATTATATCTTAAAAAAAGAAAAACCTATTGACCAAAACTTATAGTATCCTATATTGTAATAAAATTGACTTTGAGAAACACTGTTTTTTTTTCAACTTTTTTAGTTCTCGGAATCCCGCATACTAAGGAGGTATTTATTTTATCGAAATTAACAGAATAAATCCGCAAAAACAGTAATATTGTGAAACCGATTATTGCAATGATCTAATATTGCTTTTCTGTTTTTAATATTTTACAGTTTAAAATAAAAACTTTTTTTTTAATTGCAATAATATTTCACAATATTTATTTTTGCTGAAAATATACTCCGCCTATCATAGGGATACAGGCCTTTGATGATGCATTATCCTTAATAAACATTAATTGATTTTTGAATGGCATGTATTATACTGTGTACTATAATGTTATATATATAGATATTATATATCTATTAATATTGGCTAATATAGTATATACAATTATACCCCCCCCCACAGGTAATCTAAATGTCCAATCATTCAAAATAGGTCCAATTAAATTCCCCCGGAGCACCGCATGTTTTACACACATTCAGCACTGTACATGGCTGGATATAAAAGAAATCTTTCCTTTGCACAGGTGGCCGAAATGTCAATAGAGAAAAGTTTTGTGCTTTCGCGAGAAAAAAAATTAGAGGGACATCTTATGCTGTGTTATGAAGTGTTGCCCGTGTTTTCTGTCTGATGAGACCGGATGAGAATCTGTTGTGCTGACTACTCAAAAGTGAGCTTTACTTTTTTTTATTTGTTATATTAATAAAAAAGTATTGACCAAGAACATTTAGGAGTGATAGTCCAACATAGAATTTCTTTTCTGAATAAACTATGTCTTTATTATCACTTTTATCCTATCACCACCTCTTGCTGAATAAAGCTCATTGATTGAATTTCTAGTCCCAAAAAGAAAAAAAATCTGATGCAGCACAACATGTTTAGTACATGTATATTGTAAAATCAGCAATTAGAATGATTTTGAATAAAAACCTGTCTTTTTAAATGTTTATTATTCGAAGTATCCCGGAGAAAACTATCACAAGTCCAAAAAAAATATTATGCAGGCCAATGTTTTCAACAGTGATTATAAAGCAGCATTATTTCAAAGTATATGTAAAGGATCATGTGACACCTTTTAAGGATAAATGATTGCAATAAAATTTCACAATATTTTTCATAGGAATAATATTCAATTTTATCAAATAGATTAAGCCTAGAATGAGCCTATTAAAAAGAAATATTATTTAATAAACATTATTTTGTCCCATAACTATTCATATTATCAAATATTATACTGCCTTGATGAGCATAATATAACTTATATAATATACATATTGATCCCATACTTTTGAATGGCAGTGCAGTGTATTATACTGTGTATATATATATTATATATTTATATACTATATATACTATATTATATATATTAGATTATATATATTATTACAATATAAAGTTGTCTCAGGTAAGTCTAAAAATGTACATCATTTATTCACGGGTCAAAATAAATACAAATAGCACATTAAAGTTAAAAGTACACACTTTTTTTGTGCGCACGTGTACAATGTCTGGTATATAAAGACTGTTTTTGCACAGGTGGCCGAAATGTCTTGACCCATAGAATAGAGAAAAGTTTGCTCAGCAAGAAAAAAAATTAGAGGGGAACATGGGTGGTCCGTATGCGTGTGGGGACCAGGCATTTTGTAAGTGTTTGCCACCCCTGTGTGTTTCTGTTCTGATGAGCCGGAACACTGTGTGAGGGCTTGGGCTGTGTCTCAAAACCTAGTGAGCTGACTATATATATTGCATTTTTGGGGGCATCATAGGCCCGTTTTGAGTCAAAACGCTAGTGTACAAAAATGCTGTTGGAATGCAAATACAGAATGCTTCATTATTGTTTGCTCACAGCTATGAGGATATTAGTAGTTGATGCATTTGGGCTAATGAGCACTTGATGAAGGGGAAATGTTCCTATAAAGATTGTCTGTCAGGCTTATCTCGTGTATGTAGATTGAAACACAGGCCGGGAGTGATAACTGCATTTATAACAGTGATAGCTACTGTTGACTGACTTTCTAGTGAGCAGTCGACTTGGACTTAATTAAATGACGAAAAGAACTGCTAGCCACATTAATTATCTATTGTGAATCTGCTGGAGCATCACGGATATTGATAAAGAAGGCTGGTTTAAGGCTGAACAGGGTGGGTTCAGATGCATGCTCTCCTGACCTCTACACCAGACATTTCCCAAAGGATGGTTGAGAATGTTCGACGATAAGGCCAAAACAAAATAAAATCTTTGCATTGCTAAAAAAGTGCAGTTTTACACACTGGCATGTTGCTTCCTATGAACCGGGAGCAAAAATAAGGTTTGATACTGTCAGAAATGCTGTTTGACCATCTCAGGAGGTCAGTATAAGCATTTGGGCTGTTTCAATTGCAAATGTCTGCCTTTTTGTGAAAACTGAATTTGCTTCTTTAGTTGTCTGGCTATTCTGTGTGATGTGAAATATTGTATCATCGTATGTGGATTGAGCTGTTTTTGCAGCTGGTGATGGTTTTTATAGGCTTATACATTTTTAGTCTCCTTTAAGATAAAGGCTGAAGAGAATGGATTTTAGGATTCAGCTCAGTTCTGGATTCGTTTGTGCATCCAACTCCATCAGTCTTGTTTCTGGTATCGCCGCCCTGTCGAACGCCCTTCTAATTTACCCTAGCTTTTATTTTTTTAAAATATCTTTGGTCCCTGGAAAGAGAAAGTTTTATATTATTTTTTGATAATTTTTTTTCAAAAGTGTGTACAATTTGACCAAACATGTGTTGCGTAACACAATGTCTGTCACATTTTAATATACTTCAAAACATACAACAGACCTGCTCAGATTGTTGTGGGGGGCTCTAATTGTGTTCTGAGTTTATCTATCGCTCGTTGGTCCGGACAGTCATCATGTGCTGATCACTATAAACAGGATGATGGCTTGGCAAATGCTCGATTCGTCTCTGGGCAACACTTACACAAGCACAGTTTAAGCAACTCACAGACGACACTCGATATCTTGGCTTTTGACCGATTGATACAGAGCATTTTATACAGCACTGAATATGAGGAATGTGTGTCTTAATTCTTCGCGCTTATGCTTTGTGATGACTCTATTTTTTTGTAATAATGTTTTAATGATTGGTGGGCAATAATTTATTGGAAACTTGTGTCGGTATATGCATGAATAGTGATCGCTGTTAAATGTGTTTAACAGGTGTAAGTTTGCACCAGTTGCAAATACATGATTCACGTCTACGAGCACTTAGGGTCTTTCAACCCCCTTAAAACCTCGTTTTCTATAGCTGGCCAATCATTTTCAGTTCAAAGAGTGGCTAGATAGTATCACATTTCATGTAAATGCAATATATACACCCAGTCGCAAAATCCAAAAGAATTAGACCCATAAATAAGTAAATAAAAAGATATACAACACGGAATTTGGAAAGTGCCAATTGTGCAGTCCAGTCTACAAATTTTTTCACATGGTCTAATCCCACAGTTATTTATTCTGTTCCTCGTTTGTTTTTTTGGAACTTACAATGACAAAAGTCTGAGTATCCTGATGTGCTCATTTTCTAAATGTTGACTGAGCAACGAGGGAATGATAGGAGTCTTTTCTACTACAACCTAGTCGACACTGCATTGCTGTATACCATATACCTGCGTCCTGGACGGAAATGAAGGTCATAAGTGACAGATTTGGAGCCTCACGAGTACAAAGCGCAAATGCTGTGTCATACTAAATAGTGTTTCACACATGAAGCACGCGGCGAAAGAGCCTGGGATGGCACACCAATGGATGTGAAGCTTCCCCCTATCGAGGAGAATTGATGGGTTGGCAAACACTAAAAAAATCGACCTACACACACATTTGAAGTTAATTTAGTCTCTTTTAATGAATTGAAATTATATACTATGTGAAATATGTTATAATTTAATGCCATTCGGAATGTAGTGGACTTTTCTTTAAAAGAGCATTCATGTTAGATTTAGCTCAAAAATAAGGTTTATCAGAAGTCAATACAGTCAGTCAGTTATGATTAATGCTTTACGTCGAGTAAGAGTTTTACATTAAAGTTGAACATCGGAATTAATTCAGCATCGTCTACCCCACTACACATAATAATAACCCGATAGGAGACACAGATATCTTATTTAAAAACGTTTTTGAATCTTGGTAAATCTGTGTAAATTATTTTTTCTCATAAAACATTCATTGTAAACGGTTCAGAATAAAAAGTAATTTGCTTTATTATAAAACTCAGTGGACAAATGACAAGAAAACAAAGGAAAACGAACTGGATCTGTATTTCTTTAATTGGGATAAACAATTTCAATAAAGGAAAAAGGTTTGCTTACATAACACAAATCGGCCTTCAATTTACTCATATTAACATCAGCTAAGTTGAATATCCTCCCGAAAGACAAAACAATGAATTAAACAACATTAATAATGCAATTTTTAATAATCTCGTTGATTAGCCTGTAGCACACAAGTGAGAGTAATTGTGAAAAAAATGTTGGCAAAAACGGCATTTAAAACTAATGCCGGCCGAAAAACGTCAATTAATTTTAATAAGGTCCCATCCGTTGATCCTAATTACATAACAGAACTGACCTCTACATCAGGTGCCACTTTCTAGACTCGAGATAATTATGTAGAGAGTTTTAGGTGAATTAGTGTATTACACTTAATAAGTGCACAAAGATGTTGCCACTTGCATGCTCAACAGGCTTCAAGCAAAAATAGGCCATCCGATTGTGTAGGTACTTGTCTGTTCTCAAAGTAGATCCTCAATCTACTGGTGTCATCCAAGGTTTTGCTGTCTATTGATGATTGACTCATGCTTTCAATAGCAAAACTCCAAAGAAAAACGACAGCCCGTCAAACACGCAGTGTAAGTTCAATCTTATCTCACACAGTCTGCCATTGGGCACATGGGATCTTGTGTCTGTTTGAACTGGGCCTGTGTGAGAAGTCAGGTCCATCATCAAGGCAGTGTGAGGTCATCTTGCTGTGCGTCATAGCTGAGCGAAGGGGCAACAAGCCTCACAGCAAAGTGACCCTTGAAGGGACTGATCATCATTGCAGATCATAGTCCTGTTGTCATCAGAGGCGGTTCTCATATTTAAACAGGGCTCAGGATGAAGAGTGCTCTTCTGTGGTGTCGTCTCACATGCTGAAAATGAGACCACAATGTTCACGTTCTCGCAGTACACAGCTACTGTGTCTTGATGCCACCAAATTAAAATCCACAATTCTAGACATTAGCACCCTATTCGGAGTAAGTTTGATTCGTTGTGTTGAGATGCTTTTTTGTTTGTACTGGCCTGAAATTAAGCCCCACATCACTGCTTTAGTCGAACTCAATATGGCTCTCTGTGCTTAACAAGAAAAAGTAAAGAACGTCGACCCCGAAGTTGACTGATGTCCTTGTTCGTGGGCATGACTAGCTTGAGTAGTCAATGTTCACCAATCAGCCGGTGAGCTTCTTCAATTTAGGCATGCCACAAATAAAATCATATTTTCAGGGTAAAACAGTTGGTAGTGCAAAAATAAACCATAGCATTTTATGCCAGTTTTTTACAGTGAAAATAAGTTTATACATTCTCGAAATAAACAGTGATTGCTGCCAGTATTGGGGTTATGTTTAGACACAAAAGATGTTTGGAATGCATTCCCAGTGGTAAAAACTTAATTCAAGATTATATAAATGCAAAGAATAATTTGCAATACACATACAGTCAATCAATACAGTGTTTAATATAATTTACAATTTATAATATTATAATATATATATATATATATATCTAACTATAATATATCGACTTTATATCTATATAATAATATATCTTATATATTTATATATATACACAGGTCGCATCTCAATACATTAGAATGTTCGTGGAAAAGTCCATTTCTTTCAGTAATTCAACTCAATGTGTGAATCTGTGTAGTAAATAAATTTCTGAAGACTGAAGTAGTTTTACGTTATTTGTTTCTTTTAATTGTGATGATTTTGGCTCAAATTTAACAAAAAAACCACACCAATTCACTTCTCTCAACAAATTAGATATGTGACGGACATGCCAGTCAGCCTGCAAAATGGGCTATCCCAGTTTGAGTTCATTTAGGCCTACACACTCATTGGGAACGAAGTGCTGATTGGACCGTTAGTCCAGAAAAGACAATCATGACAACCCTTCACAAGGAGGGTAAGCAACAAACCCTTCATTGCAGCAAAAGAAGCTGGGCTTGTTCATAGAGTGCTTGTATCTCCACGCATGTTAACAGAAAAAGCTGAGTGGAAGAAAAAGTGTGCAAGAAAAAGAGGCACAACCAAACGAGAGGACCGCCGCCCTATGAGGGATTGTCAAGCCACAAAACAATCGGATTCAAGAATTTGAGTGAACTTCACAAGGAAATGGGACATTGAGGCTGGGGTAAAGCATCAAGAGCCACCACACCAAGATTAGGTGTGTCAAGTGCCACATTTCGTCACGGAACCACAGACAACGCCCGCGGAATCTTACGGGGGCTAAGGTGTGAAGAAGAAACAGGACTGTTGCCCAGTGGTCCAAAGTCCTCTTTTCAGCATGAGCGCAATGTTTTGTATTTCATTTGGAAACCAATGGTACTAGAGTCTGGAGGGAAGGGTGCACGAGCAGATCATAGCCCCAAGTTGATTGAAGGTCCAGTGTTAAGTTTCAACAGTCTTGTGGTGATTTTGGTGGGGGCTGGTGGAACTGTCACATCTGCTGGTGTTGGTCCATTGCTGTTTTGAAAAACTCAAAGTGCACTGCAACCATTTAACCAAGAAATTTTGGGAAGCACTTCATGCTGACTTCGTGCTGAAACAGTTTCTTGAATGAAGCAATTTGGCTGATTTCATTTTCAGCCAGGTATTGGCACCTGCCAACACTGCCAAAAGCACCAAAAAGTTGTTAAAATTGAGCATGGTGGTGTGTGCTTGACTGGCCAGCAAACTCACCAAGACCTGAACCCCAGACGAAGCATCTATGGAGTAATGTCAAGAGGGAAAATGAGAAAACACAGAGACCAACAAATTGCAGCGATGAGCTGAAGGCCCACTGTCAAAGAAAACCTGGGCCTTCATACCCAACCTCAGCACGGCCCACAACTACACTGATTCCTACCATGCCACGCCAACCAATTGACGGCAGTAATTAAAGCAACAAAAGGAGCCCCTACCAAGTAATGAGTACAAGATACAGTAAAAATTGCAAAAACTTTACTTTCAAGTAAGGCAAACTTAATCCACTAAACCATTTTTTTTATTGTGGTCGTATGAAGGATTCTAATTGTTGAGATTAGTGAATTGGTGGTTTTGTTAAATGTGAGCCAAAATCTCACAATTAACCCGCCCCAAAGACGTAAAAACTACTTGAGGCGGGTCCATTGAATGTAGTTAATACACGACCCTTTTACTTCTTTACCTACTTCTTTTATGCGTTGAGTTGCAGGTCCCAGCCCTTCGCTCCCTCATTGTCACCATTCGAGTTAAATTATTGAAATAAAAACTTGTCCACGGCATTCCAACATATAGGAGATGACCAGTATATTCTACTGTCACAGACATTGGGGCAGTACCCTTTCTCCGTAAATTGGCAAAATCGCCCTCATATCGCGATGAACGCATTCAATTTTCAACGTGATATCGCCCTGCTTGTTCAATGTACGGGCGCTGTGTAGTGAAAGCCGCGTTCAATCTGGACAAGAGGTGATGCTGATTACTAGAATAACTGGGACCGGCTTTAATGAAAAGATGCGCATAACACTTCGATTGCGATTAAATGCCCAGCCCGAGTGACGCACTTTATTTTTGACTTCCGACGTCCCTTTGCGATATATTCTATTGCACTATAATGTAAATGTCAGCCACCTACAGATCTACTAGCTTCCAACCGAGTGTTGGTTAGATGTTATGAGTAAAACTAGGGTTCTTGAATAGAATAAGTGCACTGTAATTAATTGCCAAAAGTTACTGATAGTCACCTATGGATGTCTTTTTTGGACACCATCTCAAAAAAGTGATTGTAAAATTATTGTACTTAATTGCAACAGGGAATAGTCAAACGCCTTTTGCGAAGATGATGACCAAAGTGGAGATGTTTGGTCCTAATGCACAGTGGCCACATTGGGTGAAAAATCTGAGCACAAACACCTCATACCAAAAGTGCTGGGACTTGTGGAGGTGAAGATTGAATTTTGGGCTTGTTTTGTATAGCACAGGGACTGGGGCACCTCACATAGTCAATTAATTTGATCATGAAAATCCTCTGTATACTGAAGTTATTCTGGAGTTGTTAAGTCGAGGTGATGTTGACACTGGTGAGGCCAATCCAACCAAACATTGGCTCATGCAAAAGGACAAAAATCCCAAGCAAGCAGCAAATCTACAACATGCAACAGGACAATAATCCCACGAACAGAAGAATCTACAAAAAGAAAGGCTGAAAAAAGAAAAGAATCAGGTCTTCAGTCACAAGGCCAGACCTCATAATAAAAAAGAGTTGGCTTAAAATCCATCAAGACTGATAAAGTCATCCCAGGAAACAATGTAGTGGTACAAAAATATAAATAATATTTTGCACCAAGTAAATTAATGCGCAAGGAATTTGTGATTGTGGTATAATATAAATACCAGTAATTGTTTAACATATGGATTGTTTATATCAATATATATGTTTAACTAAAAAAATTCAGTGTATTTTTTTGAGAATCAGACTCATAGGGTGTCAGAATTAAGAAACAGTCTTTGAAGGGATATTTAAGGCATTATGGCAAAATAAAGTATTAATTTCTTTATTAAGAACAATAATATAATGCGTACTAACCCAAATTTGTTCGCCCAGTAGTAGTATTAAAAGTCATAGCTAAATATACTACTATTATTTCTAATATACTATGTCAATCCCATAAATACAGATATAAGTAACAGAATAATCTAATCTAATGTATGCACTGGCAATAGTTTATTGAATAAAAAGCTGATGTTGCCCCTGCAGGCATGGGCAGCCAGGGAGCTCAGTTCAGAGACGCCAGTAAAGAAGCTTTGTGTTTTTGTTTTCAAGCGTCACATCAAGTAATCATCAGCAGAGAAGACTTTTCACCACATTAATTCCTAAATGTCACTGTAGAAGCTCTCTGGTGTGTCACTCAAACCCCCAGAGAAAACGCCTCCCTCAAGCTATTTCAGATTTCAAATGACCTTCTAAATCCCAGCAGTGATTTTTATATAAAACAAATCACAGCTCTGATGGTTCTAACCTACATGCGTGAGGACAAATAGGCCTAATTGGCCATGAATGGCCGCTGTGTGTGAGAGTGAAGGACGTGTCATTGGGACTATAACACTATCTGGACAGAAGCGGCCTGCTGTCATACAAGCATACGCTGGCCTCCCCTACATTATTCATGCACTTCCTTGTATTGAATATCTGCAGAAATGGAGACGAGTGTTTGGTTCTGGAGATCAGAAAACTGATTAGAAAACCTTTATTCAAAACTCATCATAAAACAAGTGTCTTCCTCTCAAACCCCTGCTGCGCTGAGAGATAGTGCTGCGTAGCTGAGAATAGGAGAGTGAAATCAAAACTGAACCAGTTTATTTTTTTAGAGCTCTGTGGAAAAGGTAACTTTAATTCTATGGAAAGGTGACTTTTTATGTCTCAATTTAGTCCTTTTTCAAACTATATCGGAGAAAAAAAAATCTGTAAACTTACAATTATGAGTAATATAAATTCTCTGAAAAAAATCTGAATTGTGAATTATATAATTGCAATTAATTAAAAAGTCATAATTGCAATAAATACTGTAAAACTTACTATGATGAGTTTATAAGTAGCTTTTAGAATTGAGATACAAACATGCAGGTTCTAAGAAAAAAGGTCAGAATTTTAAGATGTACTGAGATAAAAGATATTATTTGCTATTCTGAGTTTATCCTATCTCACACTTTTGAGAAAATTGTGAGATATACCGTAAACTCTGTTATGAATTTAGAGTTTAGCAATTGTGAGATATGAACTTGGAATATTAAGAAAAGTCAGAATAGGAGGAGGAGGATATTCTAAGAAGAAAAGGCCAGAATTGCAAGATGTACTGTCAAGTTTATATCTTGGATATGTGAGATAAAAAAAACTTGCAAGATAAAAGTTGAGCTATTAGAAAGGGTGTGACTTTTTAATCTTGGTAATTCAGATTTTTTTATGTTTTTGTCTTTGCTATTCACAGGAGTGCTACATCTCTGAGAGAAAAAGAGATATCACGAGATACAGTATAATACTGCAAACTCTCTGTTGTGAGTTTATAACTTGCATTTGTGAGATATAAACCTCAAAAAAAAGTCACACATTACCTTACCTTTATTTCCTCTCATCACTTTTTTTTATCCTGTGGTGGAAACCATCTTTCATAGTTTTCAATGAATTCAAATTCTAGTTTAACTTTCGACTAACATCACTTAGCCCCAAAAAATAATGTGTTATTAATAACTATTGCCTCGCTGCTTTTGCATCATGAATCTTTCAAATGCATCACAGTTGAAGTGGAAGTAATGGGCTGATTCATGTTGCCTTTATAGCTCAGGGAAAAACCCAGCACATGTCTTGTCATATACAGTAGTGCCGCTGCGCTCGAAGGCAGAAGTACAGTACATACTGTAGTACACATGGTGAAATATGGTGATTCTGACCATTCTATACGGCCCGTATTTCAAGAAGCAGGAATTAATACTAGATAGACAGAAAAAAGGACATGAGCAGGAAAAGAGAAAAAGAAACTGACCAAAAAAGACAGAAAAGAGAAAATAACACACGTCTATTCATTTAGCTGTGGTACCCTTTTGGGCTGTCGGCTGTATTGTCAAAAGTGTGAATAATTGAAGTTGTGAAATGTCAAGTCAGGCTGTCCTGAAAGCTCCCCGAGCTGTTTGTCTTTTCTCAAATTAGCACTGAAATGAAAAATCACACTTCTTTGAAGAAGGTAGCAAGAGAGAGAGAGAGGCTCGGTTTGTTAAATGCTATAATTTAGATTTGCAAGGCTTAAAAAAGTTGCTTTCGTCTGTGTTTCTGAATCTTCGCTCTTAACACCTCAGTACAGCCTAGATTTGTTCAGGTAGCCTCAGCTTGTTGTCTTTACAGTGTGGTTATTCGTTTCGGTGATCAGCTGCAGGCATGGTTTGTGCATCAGAAATATATATGTTCATTCATAATCAAGTTAATTAATGGACTATAAAGTCCACAAAATGCACTGAAATCATGTTTGCTGTTTGAATATTCATTTGGTAACCTTCATAATGCTCTGCGTAATCACTCAAAAAATGAGCATTCTTATTAAATGCATATATATATGTTCAGAATTTGAGGGGTCGGTATATTTATTACTATGTTTGAAATCTTTCTGCTCACCAAAGCTTGCATTTGATCAAAAAAACAGTAAAAATTTTTAGTATGATGAACTGAAGATTATTCCATATATAAACTGTTGTATGTGCTATATGTTCCAATGTAATTCATTCTGTGATCAAAACTGAATTCAGTCTTCGTGTCACATGATCCTTCACGAAAATCATTCTCATATGCTGATTAGCTGCTGAGAGAAAAATTTTTGAGGTATATTTGATCCATGTTGGAAGTCAAGGTTGCGCTGTTTCATATTTTTGCGGCCCCTGTTCATTTATTCCTCTTTTCACGATGCGTCTTGTCCTTAGGCAACGCCACAAGTTTTTTAAAACCCAAACCAACCCAACCTCACCTGATCCTCCCCCAAATTTCTCTGAGCACGTACTAAATTAGTTTAATCGCCTGTCATAAAATGGCTTATTTTCAAGGTCAGACGGTACATTTGTTATCTACAGTAAGATTAAATGTCACGACTTAGTGCAGATCATCTATGTGTCGCCCCTGCAAACGTCATGGCGGGATTCGCCGTCTGTGCCACACCACTGTGCGACTTTCAATCGACGGTAGAGGCGCGATCTGCTCACTGTGATAACTAACTTTTCACGACGTGTTTGGCCCGCACGTTGTGGGCAACTGGCCCCTCCCTACGGCGACCCCAGCACGGGCGCACAAAAACCAGGGTTATACATTAATTTCTTTGCAAACTTATGGTATTAACGAGCTAAGAAAGTCTAAAACTGCATGCTAAAGAGATAGCTTATCTTTACTTAGGCTACGCCGTAGTACTGATCAGCAGTATCCTAACCCATAAAGAGGCCAAAATGACTGGCTTTGTCGCAATACACCCCATGAAGCCGGAAATCTTAATTTTATTATTTATTGTAATGTTAATAATTTTAATTTAGTTTATTTTTATGTTTAATAACTTTATTTTCATTGTAGCTTAGTTATATTTACAGGAAGTGAGTCATTGTGCTAAATTGCATTGCAGAAATTAACTGTTATGCAACAATGTTTTCCTAAATATCTCCATTGGTTGACAGACAGATAGTCCCGCCCCCAAACTCCCACCATTGTGTTGAGCTAATGTTGGCTGTTATCAGCAGCATATCAGTGTTTAGACAGCAGCACAGTTTTTAACTTTTCGGGAGGGATTCATCCTACAAATTTACTTTTGAATGAATGACTCTGAAGATGAAGTTTGATAGGAAGAAATGTATGGTCCCGGTCTGTAATCGATTCTCCTCTTTCAGATGCACAAGGAGATTCCTTCATCGACGGACACGTCGGCTTCGTGCCACCAGCCAATGTTGGTTTAAAAACGATAATCTATTTTCAACGCCCTGGCATCGCCTCCAGACTGGATGTCGGGATAGAGGACCTTCATTACCAATTGTAGATTATTTAAATGTGAAGAACAGAAATGTGTGCAAGGTGCCTTGTAACCAAAGTGTGCCGGTGTAACTAGGTTATTTTGGTCCACGGCCAAATGAGACCCTCCATCATAGCGTGCTGTTCGCTAGCGCGAGCAGGGTCCTGGGGGTCCGAGAAAGCGCGCATAGATTACGAGACCATCCTGCTTATTTTCTCCGATAAAACCAGACTCAGGTTGCTTCTATGAAGTGGGTTCGGCATTGGATGGCAAAACGTGTCGATTTCTGACTGTAAAATTGATCAATCAGGTAACATTGGTAAAAGCTATTATGCATTATTATTATTTACTTTTAAAGTTATTTTCACGAAAATTTTGTTAAATTTAAAAGTGTTTTTTTAATTTGGGTTGTATGGTTTGAGCATGAGTTGTGAAAGGTCTCGTTGAACTATTGTGCAAACATTTTTTTTTTACACTTGTTAGCATATGAAGAGCTTAAATTTCATGCTAAACAAATAAAACATTCACAGGATAAATACAATGGAGACCCAATTAGATTCTATATGGAGATCATTCCGCTAATTTATGACAGGACGAGTAATCATCTGCGGCGCATTCCTGGGCAATGGTTAGCGTAGAGACCGTAAGAAAACAAGGTTTTATCTAAATATTTGGACTCTTGTTTCTGGCATTTCGGAGTTTATATTCTGCAGTTGCTGATTGTTTTTTCTTTGCCGTTTCGAACTTGGTATATATTAAGAAGGATTTTTTCTTACGATTCCCGAAGTTTTACATCTCCAGCTATGACGTTATATATCTCGCATATATATATAAATATATATATCGTATATATATATATAATATATGAATGATAGGTACTATGAGGTATATAGATATAAATATATATTCAGTTAACTAAATTAAAAACTACAGCCATATAAACCATTTTCTGTTACGTGAACAAGTGGATAAGAATAAAAAAATATTATTTCAGCTAGGTGACAAACTACGTACATGTGCTCATTTTCAGGCCGTTTAAAGTTGCCTATATTAATGGACGAACTCTGAAATAAAAAGTAAATTAACTAAACAAACTACAAATACGGATATACAAAACTTAAAATTAATCAATTGAAAAATTTAAAATTAAAAAGAACATAAGAAAAAAAAAGAATAATCAGCACAAAGCTCGTCAAAGTTAAATCTCGAATGAGAGACTAAATAAACACTCGAAGGAGGGTCATAATATAAAAAACTGTGGAGGAAAACAAAGTTCATGGTGAGCCAAAAAAAGTCATACGGGGGGATTGAGTTTTGTTTTGATGTGTTTGTTTTGAGTGTTTTTTTTTGTTTGTTTTTTTAACAGGGACGAGAGTAGACAGTTGTTTAAATGTGGGGAATTTAGGAATGGCTCCAGGCCTTTATAGTAATTGTCTTTGGGAAGATTGAAATGTTGGGCGGTTATTTGTTTGTCTATGTGTTTAATTAATTGGGTTTAATTGCTGTGATGAGCAGAGAAATAACTTGAACTCCACTGTCTTAAAGAAATAAATCACTCTGACCAAGACTAAATGCCATTTTTTTTTATTAAAAGGGGCACCTTGCTGCATAATGTCGGTTTTGCAGGATAATACTTGTTGTGCATTAATTCATTTCTTGCTGTCCGAATACAAACAGCTCTGGCAACTTTTGGCATCGCATTTCTTACACCACAAATTCATACCGAATCACAAATAAAACTGGGCAATATTGGCCCAAAAAGCATGCAAGTCCATAAATCCACGGAAATATTGTGCCATCTGGACAATGTTTGGCATACTGTTTTTCACTGTAGTGTGATTTTGAGATGCTTAATCCTTGGTCGCAATACTATAATAGCATGCTAATTGGGATGCAGCCTGACTACTTCAGGCATTTAATTAAACTGAACACCAAATTGGCGGAGTCAAATATCCTGCTCTCCTGCGCTAAATCTTAATAAGTGCTATTTATTCTGTATGGTTTCAGATGGAGTGATATTACCAGCAGTGCTTCCTGAGAGTGAGTTGGAAAGCCACAAC